>NC_031990.1:76855953-76874251 GCF_001879085.1 Nicotiana attenuata
AAAAAGAAGAAGGAACCTTTAGCCATATGTGGGGGTGGGGAAGAAGAAGTCTCGAAGTCAGGGGGAAGTGGTTCAGGTGAGGCTGCTGAGGTGTTGATTAATCTGAGTAAACAACAAGATGAACCTGGTTCATCTGATAAAGAGAGTTTGGCTGACTTGTTGAAGAAAGTGGGGGCCAGCTATGACCCAAAGAAATGCAAGGCATCCTCACAAAAGACCCCTGCTGCATCCAAACCAACCAAGAAAAGCAAACAATCACCACCCAAGTCTACTCCTAGGATTAGAGCTACTAGAAGTAGGGTCGGGGAAAGTGAAGCAGAATTGAAGAAGGCTTTAGAAGAAAGTAAGAAAAAGAGGAAAGAGAAAGGGAAAGCAAAGATAGGTGAAAGCTCGAAGGCTGTGGTTGAAGAGGAAGAAGAAGAGATGGAACAGGTCCATCTAGAAAGGAGTACTACTGTGGAAGTTCCCACTACCAAATCAAAGGGAACCAGGACTTCTGCCAAGAAGCCCTCCAAACCAGTACCAGCTGAACCTGTTCTTGCCAAGAGAACAAGGTCAGCTGCAAAAGGAAAACAAGTGAAAATTGCTGAAGAAGATGATGAATGGAGTGAGGATGAAGGAGATGAGTCAGAGAAGGAACAGGACAGATATGCCATGTTTGGCAAGAGGAAATTTCTGAAAGGGAGACTACTAAAGGACTTGGAGGAGCCAGGTATGATAAGGCTTCTGACTGCACTAGAAGCATAAGGCTGGAAGGACATGGTTCTTCATATGGATGGAAAATTGGCCAGGAATGAACTTGTAGAGTTTATGGCAAATGGGACAGTGAAGAATGGGCTGGTGACTAGCACAGTGAAAGGTGTCAAAGTAAAGTTCAATGCTGCAAAGCTGGGCAAGATTCTAGACATCCCTAGTGAGGGATATGATGATTATACAAGGCAGAGGTGGCCTTGCCTGGATGGGTTGCCTACTGATCTTCAGATCACAAGGAACTTTTGTGACACCACAACAGATGAAGAGGTACCTGAGGCCAGGGCAGTTCAGAAAAGTGAAATGAGGCCAGACCACAAAGTGCTTTTTGAATTTGTCAACAAATGCCTTCTACCCAGACAGGAAAGAAGGCATACAGCAAATTATATGGATCTGGTTCTTATGCAATGCCTGAATGAAGGGAAGCAGATCAACTGGCCTGCCTTTATTGTAAAGCTGCTTGAAAGGGTACTCAATGGCTCAAAAGCTCATGCCATTCCCTATGGATTTATCTTGACAACTGTACTTGAAAGATTGAATGTTCCCCTGAAAAAGTGGGAAATGGCTTCGAGCAAAGAGCATTTTGGCAGCAAAACCCTTCAAGCTTGTGATTATATGCTCAGTACAGCTCCAGTTGAACCTGGTTCTTCAGCAAAAACTCCTGTGAATAGTAAGGTCAGAGCCTTAGTTCAGGAGGTTGGGGCAAAAGACGCTGAGATAGCAAGGCTTCAGGCCAGAGTTGCTGAATTGGAGGGAGAAAGGAATGGGTTGAGAGCTGAACTTGCTAAGGAGAAGGAGAAAAATGAAGGCATGCTTCAACAGATGCTCAATCTGCTACAAACCCAACCCTCCAGCTCTTCTAAGCCTTAGATATCCTGTCCTAGTGTGCACCAGTCTAGACCCCCTCAGTGACCCAGTTTGGGATTTTAGATGTTTATTTTCTTTTGCTCATGGTTTGGTAACTTTTGTTTTTCTTCTTGTGGACTGCATTGTAGAAACACCTTGCTAATCAATGAATGCAGCTTTTCTTGCTTTTTGTTAATTCTGATCTTAATAGGTATTTTTGTTGAGTTGATTTATGATTAACTAAAGCATGTATTCACTTGCAGTTGCCCCAGTGTCCATGAGTACTAATTAGGTTACTGAGATCACATTATTTAAGCAACTTTTCGATGATGCGAAAAGGGGGAAGATATTGTGCTTAAATTCATTATCTGAACAAGTGATGTTTATGACCTAACTTAAATCTGGCCTTTATGATAAGTCGAAAATTCTCTAAAAATTTTCAAAGTGTTGATATTTCAGCTAAGTTTCATAGGTTCTCTGATCACTAAAAGCACAGGGTTTGTCATCATCAAAAAGGGGGAATTTGTTGGCCCAAGTTCAGTTGAAGTTTTGAAGATTGACAAATAAACTCAGGGAAGGACCTGGTCCATCTTGAGAGACACAGTTAGTCATAACCATTGCACATGGAAGGCACGTGAGGAAGATATGTATTGAAGATTACGCAGCAAATATCTTCTGAATGGAATCGAAAAGGTTGCATTGAGTTCTAAGAAGGACAGTCTCCTTATGATAAGAGAACACAATCCTAAGCTAGGATAAGGATGGGAGTTTTTATTGGTTAAGGACTCAAATCGACTACGGATAAGCATTGGAGTCTCGATCAAACTCTAATTACTAATCCATTAAATAACCAAGTTGTTCTCTTTTACAGGTGATGCACATAAGCAGAAGTTAAGCATATTTGAGAGCAAAAAGATCAAGTCTGATTTGCAAGCAACATATGCGAGATACAAGTGTGCACGTCTGAAGCTACATGAACTAAGATAGAAGAACCAGTTTCATCATTGTGTTTATTCTAAGTCTAGTTCAATTGTAGTAGGTTTTCATATTGTACCTTTCAGCTTTCTTAGAAGCAATTGTATTAGGTACTCTGAGTATTCAAGTTAGAGTTAACTTGAAAGTGTCGCAACAGTTAAGGTTGTGTGCTACACTGGGATTAGAGTTAATCCTTAGGTTTACAAAGAGTTTTGTAAATGCAGTTTTTGGCTCAGTGATTTTAGTGGAGTTTGGGAAAATCCTACTGAGTAGTAGGTCGTGGTTTTTTCACATTTGAGCCAGGTGTTTTCCACGTAAAAATCTCTGTGCACTTTACTTTCAGTATTTAATATTCCGCAAACTGCTGTAGTTAGAAAACTTAGAAGAACCAGGTTCTTCTAACGCGAAAATTAGGTACCACACAAATCACCCCCCCTCTTGTGTGGTATTGACGTTTATAACATCAGAGTGCGTGCGGGAGAGGTGTAATACAGACGAATCTTTAAATAGGCGCAACCAATCGGAGTTTGCTAAAAATCTGTCAAGTCGTTCTAATATAAGTGTACGCATTAGGGCATCTCCAACCTTTACCCCATTTTTGGTCCCCAAAATGGGGATTTCCCCAATTTGGGGACAACTTACTCCAACCATTCCCCCATTTTTTTCCCAAACTTTTTTATATTCTTCTCTCTCTTCTATATTATATTATTATCTTTACTTTCAATTTTATTTTTTAATTTCCATTAAACAAATTCCATCTTTTATTTTAATTAATTTGTAATTTTCATTAAAATAATTTCATAATTTTAAATAATATAATTTGTAAGCAATTATTATAGATTAACTAATAATTAAAATAAAAGTGAAATCATTGCGATACAAGATTAATTAAATGCATATTACATAACGATAGAATCCATTCGAATTACTACATAAATATTCAACTTCAACCTCTAGTATTCTCCCATAAATGATCTATTAATGCATTACGAAGTGCAAAATGAGCATCTTTGTCATTAATTCTTCTATGTCGAGCTAAAAATTCTTGAAATCGTTGATTTTCATCTATTGCCATTTCTACTGTTGGAGTTGGACCTTCCAAATCATCTTGAATTGGTGCATTAAGATCACGCTCGTTCTCGATTATCATGTTGTGCAGTATAATACATGTAGTCATTACATCATGTAGCACTTCTTTCTGCCAAAAATGCGAGGGTCCTGCAACAACTGCAAAACGTTGTTGCAAAACTCCGAATGCGCATTCAACATCTTTTCGGCATGATTCTTGTTTCATCGCAAAATATTTCTTCTTTGCCAAACGTGGCACACGAATAGTTTGCACAAGGGTTGACCATTTTGGATATATACCGTCAGCTGAATAATAACCCATATTATTTTCCTTGAATAACATAATGGGCGGGAGGAGAAGTACATGCAGTAAGATCGAAAAACAAATGTGATGACTCTAAAATATCAATGACATTATTGGTGCCGGGCATACCAAAATATGCATGCCATATCCAAAGGTCATAATCAGCCACAACTTGAAGAATAATTGTTGGGTATCCACTACGACCTGCATATTTTCCATCCCATGCTGTTGGACAATTTTTCCATTTCCAATGCATGCAGTCTAGACTGCCTAGCATTCCTGGAAAGCCACGCTGTTCACTGATGCGCAGAAGCCTTGCAACATCGTTAGGTGTTGGTGATCTCAAATACTGCTCGTCAAAAACCTCTACGACAGCTAGGCAAAATCTCTTCAGGCTCTCAATTGCAGTCGACTTTCCAATTTCACATATTCATCGGACGGTCGAGATTAGAACGAAATCCACTCGACGGCTGAGATCAAAATAAAATATATCATCTTGAATAATATGCAGAGATATTTTATTCTGAAGATACAATAGGATAAGGATAAAATCCATCGGACGGTTATATTTAATTAACTTACAATTTTACATAAAAATAATAAATGCACGAAAATTAATTTATCAAAATTATACACCAAAGTTAAGATGTAAAATTAATATTATAAAGACATTACATAAACATAATTAGGTATATATAAAGAGATAAATTAAAAGATTAAATAATAAAATAATAATAAAAAAGTGATGACTAGTAATGAGGGAGATGAATAGTGTACCCCCATATTTGAGCGAACACTATTCATCGCCCATTTTGGAGACAAAAATGAGGGAGGATTGGAGCTAAATTACCCCAAAAATTACCCCTATTATGAGGAATAGGGGTAAGGTTGGAGATGGCCTTAACTTTCTTTTATTAGTCCAGGTGTGACGACCCGACCCGTCGTCTCATGAGAACCACTTCGTTTCCCCCATTTCCTGCTTCGTTATGCTTCATTATCAGTGTCTTGTGTGAACGAGTTGAATTGGGTTGATTTTGGAAGGAAATGAGACACTTAGTCTCTTTAAGGAAGGCTTGTTTTGGAAAAGTCAACCGGATGTTGACCTATGAGTTAGAGGGCTCGGATGTGGATTCCAACGATTCGGTTAGCTTCGAGGGATGATTTGTGACTTAGGAGTGTGATCAGAAGTGATTTTGGAGGTCCGGTGTAGAATTAGGCTTGAATTGGCGAAGTTAGTATTTTGGCGAATTCCGGTTGATAGGTGAGATTTTGATCCGAGGGTCAGAATGGAATTCCGAGAGTTGCTGTATCTTCATTAGGTGATTTGGGATGTGTGTGCGAAATTTCAGGTTATTCGGAGGTGATTTGGTTGGGTTTTTGATCAAATGCGTGTTTCGGAAGTTTTAGAAGAACTTAGGCTTGAATCCGATGTAAATTTGGTGTTATGATGTTAGTTTTGGTGTTTTGAGAGTGCAACTAAGTTTCAATGATCATATGTGATGTGTTAGTATGTTCTCGTATGCGGTCCCAAGGAGCTCGGGTGAGTTTCGGATAGGTTTGGACTGTGTTGTGCTCGTTTTTCTTATGCTTCGACGTCGTTTCTTCAAGCATAAATGATATCACATTGAACAAATGAGCTCCGATTACTGTTTTGAATGAAGCATTAGATCTGTATCGCAATTACGGACCCGTAGCAAAAAGAACCGTCAAATTTGGACATCGTATGAGGATTTTATGGCCATTTTACCAAGGTTGCCCAGATTTTCAGGTTAATGACGAAATTGCCCCTGACGGCATTTAAAAACCTGCACTATTTGCAAATCTTAAAACCTACATATCTCCTTCATTATAGGGTCAAATTGAGTGATTCAAAAGCCTAAATTCATTATAATTTCACAAGGAATCCATTGGAAGCAGTAAAACGCGTGAACAGTATACCTATAATGAGCAGGTCGAGTTTTCTTCCAATTTTTGAACGGGAAGAAGCTTCTGAGGCAAGTTTTAAGAGAGAAAATCAGTGGGTATCACAGAGGTAAGTGATTTGATTATTAAAACTCGTTTATGGGTGACTATAGACCATAATCCCAGCCTTTAATTCATGAAAAATAGTAGAAAAATAGGATTTTGGGGCCTGAGATTATGAGACCTTTAGGGGTCGATTTGAGGGGTCAAACGAACTCCGATTTTGGTGTTCTTTATATGTACGGAATCGGGAGAAGATGAAGAACACTTTTCTGTAAAAAATTTTGAGTTTCGAGAAGTGGGCCCGAGGCTCGGGTTTTGTCAATTGCGGAATTATTGATGTTTTTCGATTATTTTCGATTGGGTATTGATGCTATAGCATAATGTGACGTATTCGTTGTGGGTTTGGTCAGATTCGACGTGCGAGGAGGTCGATTTGAGAGGCAGAGCATAGTGAGCTAGGATTTTGGCCGGCTTGAGGTTAGTAATAGATGTAAATACTGTGTTGATTGTTTTAAACCCCGAATTTGCACATTGTAGTATTATGTTGAGGTGACTTGCACACCGGATAACGGGCGTGGGGTAGAGCACCGTCGGGGATCGTGACTTGGTCCATCCCGCTTAATAAAATTACTACCTAATTGATTTAAGCTTAGTGAGATCCTTATAAAAATGGATTAATTGTCATAATTTGGCCTCGTGCCAACTAATTGAATCCTTCAGGGATTGTTTTTACTAGTTTCTTACCATATTTTCAGACAATTGAACTCAGTCCTAGTATTTAGTACTGTTTTGCAAACTCAGCCACTTTTTCTCAAAACTCGGAACTTAAATAATATTTCTAATGAAGTTTGGGCTGAATATTTCTATATTATTGTGCCCGAGGGGCTTATATGATTCTGGACTGAGTACGGGATCGGGTTGAGCGCTGCAGCAGTATTATATTGATATTGATATGAGGCTTAGGGCCTAATGGATGCCACGAGATGACTTGAAATTGCGCTTGGGCCGTAAGGGGCCCCTCCCGGAGTCTGCACACCCAAGTGAGCGCCGTCGATGATAAATAAATGGAGCGGGCTGCACGCCACAGCGGGTACTAGAGAGTACCGTACTATTTGTTGCATGTCTTAATTATTGTCATTCATTTACTTATCTATTGCAGCATCATTGTTTTTATTGGTTTATTGAGTTGACATTATCTGGATTAAACTGCTGTAATTATAGCTTACATTGTGCCTATCCAGGATTTCTTACTCTCAACCCTTATTTATGTTTATTACTCTCTGGGTTGGAGTACTCACATTACTCCCTGCACCTTGTGTGTGCAGATCTATGTGCACCCACTGAGGCTGAGTGAGGATTTCTCTGCCGAGCATTATATCTGGGAGCATTAAGGTAGCTGCATGACGTCCGCAGTCCTGATCTTCCCATCTAACCTATTTGCTTTATTTCTGCATTTCTTTAGAGCAATATGTACTAGGTTGACACCCGTGTATTAGAGGCTCAGACTTGTGACACCGGATTCTTCGGGCTGTGTAGTAGTATTTCTACTTGGGTTTTCCGTATGTTTTAATTATATTTCAGAGTTTTAGTATTATGACTTAGTAATTATTTGTGTTAATTAAATCATGAACTGTATAAAAAGGGTTAAGGTTGTTGAATTGGTCGGGCTTGCCTAGTAGTGTGTTGGGCGCCATCACGACCGGGGTTGGGGTCGTGACAAGTTGGTATCAGAGCCTAGGTTACTTGGTCTCGAGAGTCATGAGCCAATTTAGTAGAGTCTCGTGGATCGGTACGGAGACGTCTGTACTTATCCTCAAGAGGCTGCAGAACCTTTAGGAAAACTTCACATTCTTGAATTCTTATCATGCGTCCTTAATTCAGCTTGAAAAGAAACTCCTGAAATTCCTTCCACGTGTTCGTACGCGCGCATGAGCGCTCAGTATCAGATGTGCCTTGATGGTTTGTGATTCCCCTATCGAGGGGCGAGATGTAATCTCTGTGAGTTTATGTTGGGCCAGTCTGGAGGACTTGAGGCCGGATCTTTTCCTATGGCTTGAGCACCGAGGTGCTGATTGTGTGAGCAAGTGTTTCGAACTTATATGTTCGGCATTGCCCCTATTAGTGGGAGTGACAGCTGGTTAGCTACGTGGTGAGTATGTTAGTGCTTCAAGGTGCATCTATGTGACTTGGAGGTGATGAGGAAGGCCTACTGGATGATAGAAGAACTATTAGGTGTTTGAATTCCATTGTGATTCGAGGTATAGCCTGAGTTATGGGCGCATGAAGAATCTTTTCATGTTTCCAGTTGAGAGTGAAGTAAAAATTTTATGTTGCGATATGAGTTCAGACTCAGGAAGACTAAGCGATTGCATACAGTTTAGGACGGTCGAAGGTATATAGAAATGGTAGTTGGAGGCAAAGCAGGTGGGTCATCTCCTGCGGAGTGTTCTAAAGTTGTGTGATCCTTATGTTATCTATTAGAAGATCTCATTTACAAGTGAAGAAAATGTGTTGACATCTAAATTGGATTTCTTAGAGAGTAGGCTTAACTGTTGTGTGAGTGAATGCGAGATTTGCAGAAGAGTTAAAAAAAAGTTCTAGATGATTTGTGTTTCCACAAGCTTATGAAGGATTGAGTTTAATCTCACTATGGTATTAAGGCAGCAATGGAGTATGTGCGTTATGAGTTGTTGGGAGTGTTTTGATCTGTGGCTTCGAGCCAAGTTGGGGAGTTTGCTATTGATTAGCTAATTGTACTGTTATGTGCTATGTTGGTTCCGGTTTGAGGCATGCTGGCGAATCAGTTCTGGTTGCGGAAATTGAGCCTAGGATGGCACGAGTGAAGCAAAATTTTGACAAAGGTTATATGGTGCTTCGTAGATGTGTGAGAATCACAGGATGTCTTAAGTTGTTGTTGGTAAAGAATGCTCGGTGCATGGAGCAGGAAGATGTTTGTTTGTATTGGGATAAGGTCATATCCTGTGGTGTCAGAGTACTAATGAGGCACGGATGGTTATGTTCGTTTGATCAGGTGAATTGCAGTTTGAATAAGAAGTAAATGACTCTCGAGAATGATTTTAATGTGTTCAAGATTCTACATGTAACAATCAGGTGTCTTAAGGTTGTGTATGTGGTTAGAGACTGTGTTTTCATTGGAAAAGGTCAAGACTTGTGGTATTTTATGTTAATTATGGGATTCTATGTATCAGTATTCTGAAAGTAAAGGTAACGGATTTAGATTCGTAGGAAGTTCTTCAGAGTAAAGTATTTTGGAATGTGGTGTTTCTGGGAATATTTGAGAGAGGATTCAGTGGCTTATGGGTCTTATACAGTGTGGTCTTGTGCTTGGGTCTCGTGTAGTGAGCCTGGGTTGAGGAACTGTGGTGCTACAGCAAGGGGGAATATCAAGTTGATGATGAATCAGAAGGGAAATTAGATAGATGGAATAGCTTGATAGTAGACTGAATCGGTATGGTAAGGATATGATTAATTCTTCGTATGTGTTCGAGGTAATGAGCCCTTACAAGTATTTTGCAGCAATGTCTTGGGTTTTGATGGTTTGCTTAGCTTGGTCGAGTTAGAAGGATTCCGTCCTGGCAGTTTAATTTATGCAAACGGAATTGAGAGAGTTCTTGTTGATTTCTACCGTGGTTGAAGAGGTGAATTTTCTAAGAATATGAGAGACATGGAATGTGTAATGATTTTTCTTCTAGATGGGATCAATGGAAGTTCTTGACTAGTTGAGTGCGTAGATGTCTGTGGCTCGGAATGGAGATAAAAGTTTTCCTGCTATCCTTGGATGGTATGGTATATGCGGTATGTTGTGGAGGATCGAGATTTGCGTGTACGAGGTTTCAGTTCAGTTCTGAAAAGAAGTTCATAAAACTCTTAGGCAACGGGTAGCCTCAGATAATCAAGGAAATGGTGCTGCTAATTGGAAGCGAATTGATGAGAGTATATGTCTCAGAAAAAGGGTAATATGATTAAACTGATGATACTTCGGTAGTATTGCGGCATTTTCTTTTTGGATCAACTGGTGGTATTCGGGTTTGCTTGGTGGCACAGGAAATTTTAAAGTATCTATCGTGGAGTGATGGGGTATTTAAGGTGTGGTATGCGTTTGGACGGCAAAAAATGGGATTAGGTATGATGATTAGTGTGCTATATGGAGTTGGAGACTGGGAGTTCTCATGTACAGGCTATGTCGTGGTTGTGGATCGTGTGTTTTCGGCACCGTTAAGCGGCAATCGGGATTTGGAGGCTCGAGTGGATCTTTATTTGCTGGTATGTTAGATTTTGGATGTGATGTTGAAATTCAGACTGGTCGTCTTAGTGTTAGGTGATGCTGAACTATTGAGCTGCGGGCTATGCCGGAAATGCCACGGGTTGAGTGGCGAGGTGCATTTTGGATTATGTTCTTGCAGAGTGGTTTATATTTCAAAGACCCAGCGGACGGCTGCGAAGGATTGCTTTTCTTAATTGGGCCTTCGTGATGGATGTCAGTGCAGAGGTTCCTACCATTGGTTCCGTTCCGGTGTTAAGGGACTTTTCGGATGCGTTTCTTGTGGCCGGGCATGTCGCCGGGCGAGGTGGTGGATTTCGATATTGATTTGGTGCCGAGCACCGTATCGTACGACTCCGACAGGAGTTATAGTAGTGGAAGGAGCAGCTTCAGGCTTTCTTGGTAATGAGTTCGTTTGGTAGGCCGATGTGGATACGTGTTTAGCTTGAGTTGGCTTGGTTGGCCCCGAATTGTATTGTTAAGGGATAGGTTGATTCGATCGTTATTGAGCTTGTTAGTGATCTGAGGAGAGCTATGAGTTGCTTTTCGGTGTTGAGACGTTATGATTTGTTGGTTATGGGCACATGTGGTGCGGTTCTATTGGGGATTCATAGTGAGAGTCGAGAGGGAATAGTAATTGGGTGTTGCTCGGTAAATGGAGTATTGGTTATGACCTATCGGGTTGCGTGGCATATGTTGTTTGTTTCACCGTGGGTGTAATGAATTGCTTTGGTTCCAGACATCAAATTGTGCGTGGCTGTCGATTTTGAGCATAGTGACTTGAGGTGTTTCATGTGTAACAGTGTTTGGATAGGATCGCGCATTGTAGCGAGGCCACGTGGAGATATGACCTTTCGGGGTAGATTCAGGTGTTCTATTTCTATGATGTGAGACGGGGTCTCAGCCTTGTGTTGTGATGGTACTGATGAGCTTGAGGTACAGCTCTTTCGTTTGAGTCATTTTTCATGATTTGAGTATGTTCAGACCGTTTCTTATTGGTGCGCGTATTATGCAAGTTGTGGCTTAGGCCTGTATTGAGGTGTCATATCACCAGAGTGGTGTGTTGGATTCGAGGTGATCGTTGGGGTCACTAATGAATACGAACGGATTTGATTTCAGCTTGATGGAAGGATAATATCGAGGTTCGGCTTGGAATCTGCTGTGGTATTAGTCAAAATGGAAGTGGCTTCATGAATGGTTGATCTGAGAAATGGTTACGGTTTATTGCGTGTTTCATTTATCGTTGGCAGTATATGAAAGTGTTGGAATAAGACCTTAGTTGATAAGAGTTTTCTACCGATATTCGGGTGTTGTGGGCAACTGCTGTGAATAGAAGTTATCGTTTTGAGTGTTTGGGTTATGTAGTATATCATATGATTGCACCTGAGGTTGCAGGTATGGGTTATTACAGCTGGTTCGGGCTTATTCTGAGAATAGATGTGAGGTTCTGATCTTGTGTATGATTTCGGAAAGTGCAATGTGGTTCTATGGTTTATGGACTAGATGGATTGTGAAATTTCAGCTATGTTGTGTTATCGGACCTATGCGAGATAGGGTGACGTGGGATCACCCCCGGGTATATGCTTGGTAAGGTCATTCAACTATTGGTTGGCTTCTAGGACAACTCTGGGTACGCTCGAGGACGAGCGTTTGTTTAAGTTGGGGAGGATGTGACGACCCGACCCGTCGTCTCATGAGAACCGCTTCGTTTCCCCCATTTCCTGCTTTGTTATGCTTCATTATCAGTGTCTTGTGTGAACGAGTTGAATTGGGTTGATTTTTGGAAGGAAATGAGACACTTAGTCTCTTTAAGGAAGGCTTGTTTTGGAAAAGTCAACCGGATGTTGACCTATGAGTTAGAGGGCTCGGATGTCGATTCCGATGATTCGGTTAGCTTTGGGGGATGATTTGTGACTTAGGAGTGTGATCGGAAGTGATTTTGAAGGTCCGGTGTAGAATTAGGCTTGAATTGGCGAAGTTAGTATTTTGGCGAATTCCGGTTGATAGGTGAGATTTTGATCCGAGGGTCGGAATGGAATTCTGAGAGTTGCTGTAGCTTCGTTAGGTGATTTGGGATGTGGGTGCAAAATTTCAGGTTATTCGGAGGTGATTTGGTTGGATTTTTGATCAAATGCGTGTTTCGGAAGTTTTAGAAGAACTTAGGCTTGAATCCGATGTAAAATTTGGTGTTTTGATGTTAGTTTTGGTGTTTTGAGAGTGCAACTAAGTTTGAATGATCATATGTGACGTGTTAGCATGTTCGTATGCGGTCCCGAGGAGCTCGGGTGAGTTTCGGATAGGTTTGGGCTGCGTTGTGCTCGTTTTTCTTATGCTTCGACGTCGTTTCTTCAAGCATAAATGATATCATATTGAACAAATGAGCTCCGATTACTGTTTTGAATGAAGCATTAGATCCGTATCATAATTACGGACTCGTAGCAAAAAGAATCGTCGAATTTGGACATTGTATGAGGATTTCATGGCCATTTTACCAAGGTTGCCCAGATTTTCAGGTTAATGACGAATTTGCCCCTGATGGCGTATTAAAAACCTGCACTATTTGCAAATCTTAAAACCTACATATCTCCTTCATTATAAGGTCAAATTGAGTGATTCAACAGCCTAAATTCATTAGAATTTCACAAGGAATCCATTGGAATCAGTAAAACGCGTGAACAGTATACCTATAATAAGCAGCTCGAGTTTTCTTCCAATTTTTGAACGGGAAGAAGCTTCTGAGACGATTTTTAAGAGAGAAAATCAGTGGGTATCACAGAGGTAAGTGATTTCATTATTAAAACTCATTTATGGGTGATTTGTTTATGGGTCATTATAGACCATAATCCCAGCCTTTAATTCATGAAAAACAGTAGAAAAATAGGATTTTGGGGCATGAGATTATGAGACCTTTAGGGGTCGATTTGAGGGGTCAAACGGACTCCGATTTCGGTGTTCTTTATATGTACGGAATCGGGAGAAGATGAAGAACACTTTTCTGTAAAAATTTCTGAGTTTCGAGAAGTGGGTCCGGGGCTCGAGTTTTGTCAATTTCGCGATTATTGATGTTTTTTGATTATTTTCGATTGGGTATTGATGCTAAGCATAATGTGACGTATTCGTTGTGGTTTTGGTCAGATTCGACGTCCGAGGAGGTCGATTTGAGAGGCAAGGGCATAGCGAGCTAGGATTTTGGCCGGCTTGAGGTTAGTAATAGATGTAAATGCTGTGTTGAGGGTTTGAAACCTCGAATTTGCACATTGTAGTGCTATGTTGAGGTGACTTGCACGCCGGATAACGGGCGTGGGGTAGAGCACCGTCGAGGATCGTGACTTGGTCCGTCCCGCTTAATAAAATTACTACCTAATTGATTGAAGCTTAGTGAGATCCTTATAAAAATGGATTAATTGTCATAATTTGGCCTCGTGCCAACTGATTGAATCCTTCGGGGATTGTTTTTACTGATTTCTTACCGTATTTTCAGATAATTGAACTCAGTCCTAGTATTTAGTACTGTTTTGCAAACTCAGCCACTTTTTCTCAAAACTTGGAACTTAAATAATATTTCTAATGAAGTTTGGGCTGAATATTTCTATATTATTGTGCCCGAGGGGCTTATATGATTTTGGACTGAGTATGGTATCGGGCTGCGCGCCGCAGCAGTATTATATTGAAATTGATATGAGGCTTAGGGCCTAATGGATGCCACGAGATGGCTTGATATTGCGCTTGGGCCGTAAGGGGCCCCTCCCGGAGTCTGCACACCCCCAGTGAGCGCCGTCGACGATAAATAAATGGAGCGGACTGCACGCCGCAGCAGGTACTAGAGAGTACCGTACTATTTGTTGCATGTCTTAATTGATTGTCATTCATTTACTTATCTGTTGCAGCATCATTGTTTTCATTGGTTTATTGAGTTGACATTATCTGGATTAAACTGCTGTAATTATAGCTTACATTGTGCCTATCCAGGATTTCTTACTCTCAACCCTTATTTATGTTTATTACTCTCTGGGTTGGAAGTACTCACATTACTCCCTGCACCTTGTGTGCAGATCTATGTGCACCCACTGAGGCTGAGTGAGGATTTCTCTGCCGAGCATCATATCTGGGAGCATCAAGGTAGCTGTATGACGTTCGCAGTCCTGATCTTCCCATCTAACCTATTTGCTTTATTTCCGCATTTCTTTAGAGCAATATGTAGTAGGTTGACACCCGTGTATTAGAGGCTCAGACTTGTGACACCGGATTCTTCGGGCTATGTAGTAGTATTTCTACTTGGGTTTTCCGCATGTTTTAATTATATTTTAGAGTTTCAGTATTATGAGTAATTATTTGTGTTAATTGAATCATGAACTGTATAAAAATGGTTAAGGTTGTTGAATTGGTCGGGCTTGCCTAGTAGTGTGTTGGGCGCCATCACGACCGGGGCTGGGGTCGTGACATCTATGCATTTTGTTGACTATATGCCTCCCTGAGCCCTGTCATGTGTTCTCTTTTAAAAAAACGTAAATTCTATTTGTCCCCAATCCCTTTACCCTGATGTGAGATTTGTTTGTTAAGTGTTTCTGAATCTGGATGTTTTATGACCAATTGATTGTTTGCTATTTTCAAAAAATATTTTGGTACTCTTCTCAAACTGTTTTTTCACTACCAAACTAGTTTCTATTTCAGAAAACCTCTTCACTCTTAGAGTCATCTCTATACTGTTTTCACTAAATCATTCAAACTATGTCAAGCACTCTCACTTTACTCTTAGATTATTAAGTTCTGCCCCTCTGGTATGTGTACTGCTTAGGGATCCTTGAGATCTCTCTGAACTCTGGCATACTAGGGCTGGCCCTTCCGCACTGCACATAACCAATCCCTATTTGAGAAAGGTCTTGGTGTGAGCACTGCACGGGATCCTTGAGGTCCTTAGGGAACTCTGACACACCTGGACACTTGCTGGCTATGAGATTTCTGGGCATTTGAGACTACTCGGAAGGCCTGGTACTCCCAGGTTTATTTTGGGCCTGCTTCAGGCTCTCTATAGTATAATTTTACTTCTCATTGATGTAATTTACTAAATCCTGGTTTGTAAACAGATATTGGGGTAACTAGTAAAAGAGGAGGGTAGCTATATTATTCTGTGGGGTAAATAGGGTAGAAACCATATTTTAGGTTTTACATTATGATGAGTTGCTGTAGAAATCATGTTTTAGGTTTGTATGATGCATTAGATATCATGCTTTAGGATTGCTATGCTTACTCGCATTAAATCATGCAAAATTCGTGCATTAGATATCTTGACTTAGGACAATCGTATTTACTGCTTCTGCATATCACGTGTTATAGTTCATCATTTTACTTCTGATTCTGCATAAGTCACTATCACTTAGAAATCCTGCCATTAGGTTACTAATACTATTTAAAATAAAATAACCTTCTCCATGTGCATTAGAGATCCTGTTTTAGGACTGCATGTATATCTGCTTTGAAACATGTCGCTAAAATAAGTAGGCTAAAACACCCCCACACATAGGTACCATATTCTGGTATGAATCAGTATAAAATCACCTGCTATATATTCATCACTTAGATCAGCATGCCTATAGGATGAAAGAACTTCAAATTGTTTAAGTGGTTCCCAGATTATGACTGCATATACACGCCTAGGCAAGCCTTAGGCCGTTAGATAATTGTGAAATCAGGTTCTGTTTATGTGTGAAATTGTCCAGGCTTAGCAGGCTATAAAACTAGTAGGCAAACTGGTTAGGATTCTGCCACTTCCCTTAAAACGAATGTTGCATGTTCTGTTCTGTAATGTTCATCTAGATATCATGTTCCTAGGTTTTCTGAATTTCTTTAAAGTTCAGTTGTTTGAGACGTGCTGCTTATTTGCCTATGTATATGTAGAGGTAAATATGAGCCTTTTATCTGCTTCCTTAATTGACAATCTTATGCGTTATTTGTTGTCGCCTAGACTTTTGCCTTTTAAACACCTTAGGATTGTCTAGAACTGCCTAAGTCTAGAGGTCCTAAACTCCTCCGGGACCACAAGGAAGGGACGGGTAAAGCACATTTAGAGTTTGTTAATTAAACTCGCTTATAACCATTAAGGGGAGGGTAATGGGTAGTAAAGGGATATGATGACCTGCACGCTAATGTCACGTGTAGCCCCTCTAGTTGAGGAGGATGACCAGGCATTGCACAGATTGATCCTATAGGCTAATCAACTTAGGACTTCCCTTTCCCAATTCACATGTGTTTAAACTTTCTAAATTTCTTTTTCTTTACATATATGTGTTTAAACTGTCTAAACTTCTTTTCCTTTACATATATGTGTTCAAATTGTCTAAACCTCTTACTTTCATATATGTGCATTGGACCATCTAAACCTCCTTGATCATATATGTATTTAGACTGTGTAAACTACCTTTATTTTCAAATTCTGAGACTGCTTACTTGTTAATTGACTAATTCACATAGTTCGGCCAGGACCCATCGTTGTGGACCGCGAGGGGTGCCTAACACCTTTCCCTCAAGGTTATTTCGAGCCCTTACCCTAATCTCTGATAATGCAAACTGGTCATATGAGTTAATTGCTCTAGGTGCCCTAACGCACCTTAATCCGTTAGGTGGCGACTCTTCAAACACCCAATTCCCAAAAGAAAACGAGTTGTTCCCCCATAAATGTCGAAACCCGAACTTCCCCGTGAAGGAAAAAAGGGGCGCGACAGCATGGCGACTCTACTAGGGATGCCTTTAGGCTCTTACCATAACGAACTTCTTTTCGAATTAGTCTTAAACATTCTTTATCCCGTGCACCCTCCCCCGTATTATGATTTAACTGCTTATTTATGATTTCTTTAATTTCCTGAAACTGATTTATCTCTTTATTTTCTTTCTCCGTAACTGTCTTTCAATTATTTAAATACTGCATTTACCGTTTTTTTAACGTGCAAATACTTGAAAACATGCTATTTATTGTTGCATAAATCATGCTCCACATCATATTCCACTCGTGCGTATCAAATCCTATAGCAACGCTTGATGAGTGGTTGCGCTCTTCCAATTTATTACTCTTAAATTCGGAAAGGCTTATTTGCGGTAAAACTAGTCGATCAGCGGTGCAATCGACGGTTCCGTGCCTTTCCCCCTCAAGTTGTCCGCTTGAGGGTACCAGTCTAGACCCCCATAGTAACCTTACTCTTATTGAAATTGTGCATGCATCATGGTCAAACCTAGTCGGATTAATATGTTGTCCACATAATAATCCTTTAAGACGAGCCTTATCCAAAGTTTGCCGGGGTTTCCATAATCACAACGGACATAACCACGTTCTGTGCGTTAATTTGGAGAACTAAATGCCAATATGCTAATCATGAATGTACAAATAGTCGAGTCTGGTGGGGGAAAGGGACTTTTTTGTTTTACAGAAAATGAGGCACGAGGTCCCCAGATTCGGCATGGTCAGCAACATTCCACCATTGCTACTAGATTAGTGGGAGGACCTTTCCGCAAGTGACAAGAAGCACGTGTGAAATTAGTTGGGCAATTTACCTTCTCTACTAGACATTTAGCCAAACAATATGCTGGAGGCAAAATCGTAAAGAGGATTGAGGATTGCCCGAATGTTGAAGGAAGCGAAGGAGGACATTTGGCTAGAGCCTACTTACTGCTGGGTCTGCACGAGTTGCGAAACCTGTATGATGGAGTCAGGAAGATCGAATCTGGGGAAGGTCCTTCTGGGACCAAGTAGGCTAGATTTATTCGCTTTCCTAAATGTAATAAGGCCAAATGCCAATAGTGACTTACTTTTTCTATTATCTTAGTGTCATTTTGGGATTCGTCTATTTTTATATTAATGAAATGAGGCATTTATTGGCATCTAAGTTCTCCAAATCAACTTGTCGCTAGGCCTACCTCGGGCACAACGAGGCTCCCAAATTAGGACGCGAATTTCATCTTTCCGCAAAACATGTTTAAATACTGCAAGTACTCTTTTCAGAACCATTACTGACTTGGCTACCTTTTATTTTTCTTTCTTTCTTTTTAATTATTCCCATTCCCCAAAAAGGTTGGTTCGTGCATACTGGCATCATCAGCTTATCACACAAGATCCAGGG
>NC_031990.1:76874568-76951991 GCF_001879085.1 Nicotiana attenuata
TAGAAGACAACCTAAAGGGGATGGTGAGGCCAGGAGCCGGTCGAGGGAATAGGATCATAGATGAAGATGCTGAGGCTCAAGTTAAATACAACAGACTGCGCAAGAGGGTCCACGACTCTGAGAACGAGCACCGGGAAATACATGAGACAAATATGAGGCTGATCAACGAATGGAAGGAAATGGTTGTCACTTCCAACAGAAGGTTGGAGTATCTGGAGCGAGGTTTAGTGGAGCTGGAGGGCAAAATCATAAAGAGTATTGAGGATTGCCAGAATGGTGAAGGAAGCGAAGGAGGACATTTGGCTAGAGCCTACCTACTGATGGGTCTGCGCGAGTTGGGAAACCTGTATGATGGAGTCAAGAAGATCGAATCTGGAGAAGGTCCTTCTGGGACCAAGTAGGCTAGATTTATTCGCTTTCCTAAATGTAATAAGGCCAAGTGGCAATAGTGACTTACCTTTGTTATCTTAGTGTCATTTTGGGATTCGTCTATTTTTATATTAATGAAATGGGGCATTTATTGGCATCTAAGTTCTCCAAATCAACTTATCGCTAGGCCTACCTCGGGCACAACGAGGCTCCCAAATTAGTACGTGAATTTCTTCTTTCCGCAATACATGTTTAAATACTGCAAGTACTCTTTTCAGAACCATTACTGACTTGGCTACCTTTTATTTTTCTTTCTTTCTTTTTGATTATTCCCATTCCCCAAAAAGGTTGGTTCGCACATACTGGCATCATCAGCATATCACACCAGATCTAGAGGCCCTCCACCTCCTCCTCCTCCAAGTAATACGAGAAGCAAAGGGAAGGCTAAAATGGACGACTTAAGTAGTATTCGAAAGGAAAATGCGGAGAATGCAGAAACTTCAGATGGTCGGAGTACTCCGGCACCAAATGATGTGGTTTTATGGTTGGAACAAAAGATACTAGAGTTACAGGGAGAACTTGAGCAGGTCCGCAACTTAGCAAACCTATCCCTCACCCTGAATGTCCCCGATGTCAACCAACAAAACACCAAAAACCCAGCACCCCCCCACCCCCCTACCCCAAANAAATACACTGAACCAACACCCACAAAACCCTCCTGCACCGCATCAATATGCAACTCCACCTCAAAATCTCAATCCCTTGCCGATACCAACTCCACCACAACACCACCATCAAGCAATCCAGTACCCACCAACCAATACTTATCACACTCCCCAGAATACACCACAACCTATTCTCGACCCTCAAAACTAAACCGATGATCACCACTACACCCAGATTCCAGGCACTCACCAAAACAATCCTATATATGTGGAAACTGTACCTCACTCCACTCAACCAACCTCCTATACACCAGAATCCACTGTGAAGGACCTGCTCCTCAAGAACATGGCTGAAGAACTCAAGAAATTAACAAGTCGGGTTCAGGGTATTGAAGGAGGCAAAGGGATAGAAGGTTTGAATTATGAATACTTATGCATACAGCCGGACGTAGAACTGCCAGAGGGTTACAAACCTCCCAAGTTTGAGATGTTTGACGGTACAGGTTATCCCAGGGTTCATCTGAGAACCTATTGTGACAAGCTTGTCAGGGTCGGAAAGGATGAAAAGATCTGGATGAAACTCTTTATGAGGAGTCTTACGGGAGATGCTTTGTCCTGGTACATCAGCTAGGATCCTAAGAAATGGTCCAACTGGGTAAGTATGGCATCTAATTTCATGGACCGATTCGGGTTCACAATAGAAAATGCACCGGATGTTTTCTACATTCAGAATCTCAAGAAGAAGCCCACCGAGACTTTCCGCGAGTATGTTACTCGATGGAGGTCGGAAGCGGCCAAGGTCAGACCATCTTTAGACGAGGAACAGATGAACAAGTTCTTCGTCAGAGCACAGGATCCGCAATATTATGATAGATTGATGATTATTGAAAACCATAAGTTCTCTGACATCATCAAGCTTGGTGAAAGGATTGAAGAAGGCATCAAGAGCGGGATGGTAACTAATTTTGAGGCATTGCAGGCCACTAATAAAGCATTGCAGTCAGGGGGTATATCTAATAAGAAGGACGTGGGGGCAGTAATGGTGGCCCGAGGCCCAACATCTCCACTCACATACCAAACACCTCCACCTACATATCAACCCTCATCCCCCAGATATTCCCAACCAGCCACTGTCTATCACACCTATAACTCCTAACCATCTCATTTCCAGTCACCTCCAACTCGTCAAAACTACCCACCATGACCCAATTTTGACCGCAAACCACCCAGGCAATACACCGCTATTGCGAAACCCGTCGACCAGCTGTATGAAAGGTTAAAAGCCGTTGGTTACGCACTCCTATTCCCACAGTGGCAGTGGAGAACCCATCCCAATGGGTCAACCCAAACAAAACCTGTGCATATCACTCCGGTATGAAAGGGCACACCATCGACGAGTGCCGAACAAAATTCAGACACTGATTGACAACAAGGTCTACAGGCAAAAGAAGCCGCACCCAATGTCCGCAACATTCCTCTCCCTGATCTTAGGGGTGGTGGAATACATGTGATAGAGATAGATGAAGAATGGGATCCTGAAGGGTCAATCAGGCTTATTCGAGAAGGCGATGACTTTAAACTTGCAGTCACACTCACCCCAATTATAGTACAGACGTAGTCGCCAGTCGAGGTTGAGATAGCTGCATCGGTTCCATTTGAGGTAGGGGTAGCTCCACTTGCAGCCACCCTTGTTCCATTTGAAGTAGAAGTGGCTACACCTTTCACAGTGACAGTATCAACCACACCTCCTTTTGATTCAAAAGCAATACCCTGGGATTACGTTGCCGAATCTAGGCAAAAAGGAAAGACAAAGATGGAGGAATCCGACGCTGCACAAGGAATGACTAGGGCCAGAAGAATCTATACCCCTAAACACTTAGGAGGACCAAGTAAGGATGCCACTACCAAGCAGCTTGTCATTGAAACGGGACCAGATGACCTTTGGAGGAAAGTACAAGCAAGGGGGTAGTCCGTCATCGATCATTTGAACAAAACCCCAGCTCAGATATCCATCCTGTCACTATTGCAAAATTCGGAGGCACGCAAAAATGCTTTGATTAAGGTGTTGAGCGAAGCTTACGTGCCCAACAATATCACCTGCGGAGAGATGGCCAACATGGTAGGGCAGGTGCTAGAAAGTCATAAGATAATCTTCCACGAGGATGAACTACCACCTGAAGGGTTGAATCATAACCGAGCATTGCATATCATGGACAATTTGAAGACAAATTCATTGCCAGAGTTCTGATCTATAGAGGTTCAAGCCTCAATATTTGTCCATTGGATACTTTGAAAAGATTGAGTAAAAGTTTCCATGAAATAAGGGCAGGAAGCATGAACGTGAAAGCCTTCGATGGGTCTCAAAGGGCCACGATTGGGAAGATTAATATTTGTCTGCAGATGGGGCCAACTTGGTTCGACGTTGAATTCCAGGTGCTTGACATATCAGCTTTATACAATCTTCTGTTGGGCCGACCATGGATACATGCCGCTGGGGCTGTGGCTTCCACACTACACCAGGCCATGAAGTTCGAATGGAACCATCAGGAGGTGATCATTCACAGGGACGGGAGTAACCCCATTTACACCAATCAAACCATCCCGGTTATCAGAAACAGAAGAATGTTAGGAGGGGAAACCTATCATCACATCGAACATGTCAATGCCGTTGAGAAAGACAAATGGTGGAGTAACAAGATAGAAAGCATACTAGCATGGTCTGGGTATGAACCCGGCAAAGGGCTTGGGAAGAATCTCCAGGGTATTACCAAACCAATACAGCTGAAACGTCACGATACTACTTTCGGGCTCAGATACCAATATACATGGCAAGAGTATGATGACCGGTCGCCTCCATGGTGTGGACCTTATTATCCTCTCGAGCAACCAGTGCCACATCTGGGTCAGACTTTTCACCAAGCTGATGCAATATGGGGAACTGCAGAAGAAGAAGCATTAGCTGGGCTGAGGAATCTGTTCCTAGGGGACGAGGATATGGACTGCAGTGCAATAATTGTGGAGGAGGAGGATGAAGGCCTCACCATTCAGACTGTGGAGAAGGGAGCTGTTCTTAGGAACTGGACTGCCACACCATCCCGGGCCCACCGAGTTCCTGGGTAGCTTGGCAAACAACTTAATTTTATTTCTATAGCCATGCTAGGCATCTAAGAATTTCAGTAATTTTGTTTTTAAAGACTTGTTTCAAATAAATTCTCAATTCATCAAGCCGTACTTGTTTCGGATGTTCTCATTTTTAATCAATGCATTGTTATTTACTATTCATTATTATCTTCCACACTTCTCTTTCTACAGCGTTATTATTACTTTTCCTAATGAACTGGTGACTGTTGCATGTAATGAGGCAACGCAATATAAGAATAGTGACTCGGATGAAGAAGATGAAATACCTGAGGAAGTTGTCAGGAAGGTTGAGAACTTTGAGAATAAGCCTAAGTCCAACCTGGACGAAACCGAAGCAGTAAATTTGGGAGACGCCGAAACCATCAAGGAGATTCGCATCAGCATTCACTTATCACCGATAGAGAAAGAGGAGTACATTCGTTTCTTGAAGGAGTATGAGGATATCTTTGCATGATCATATGATGATATAACCAATTTGAGCACGTCCATAGTGGCTCACAAATTGCCTACCAATCCCATGTGTCCGCCAGTGAAGCAGATCAAAGCCAAAGACCTCAGAGTGGTTGAATACCCAACCTGGTTAGCCAACATTGTACCAGTTCCAAAGAAAGATGGGAAGGTCAGAGTATGTGTTGACTATCGAGACTTAAACAGAGCGAGTCCCAAGGACGACTTTCCACTGCCAAATATACACATCCTGATCGACAATTGAGCCAAGCATGAACTCCAATCCTTTGTAGATTGCTTCGTGGGTTATCACCAGATCTGGATGGATGAAGAAGACGTAGAGAAAATAGCTTTTATTACACTATGGGGGGTATACTGCTACAAGATGATGCCATTCGGTCTAAAGAATGCTGGGGCTACTTATATGAGAGCCATGGCAACCATCTTCCATGATATGATACACAAAGAAATAGAGGTATATGTAGACGACATCATTATTAAATCCAAGAGGGTCGTGGATTACACAACGGACTTGAGAAAGTTCTTTGATAGGTTAAGGAGGTACAACTTAAAACTGAACCCCGCAAAGTGTGCATTCGAGGTTCCCTCAGGAAAGTTACTGGGATTCATTGTCAGTCGTCGAGGGATCGAGCTGGACCCATCTAAGGTTAAGGCTATTCAGGAGTTACCGCCGTCTAGGAGCAAAAAGGACGTGATGAGCTTCCTAGGACGTCTCAACTATATCAGTCACTTCATAGCGTAGTCCACAGTTATATGTGAACCCATCTTCAAGATGCTGAGGAAAGATGCCGAAACAAGCTGGACCGAGGATTGTCAGAAAGCTTTCGACAAAATCAAGGAGTACCTGTCCACACTGCTGGTCTTGGTCCCGCCAGAGCCAGGTCGACCTTTGCTACTCTATCTATCTGTATTAGATGGAGCCTTCGGATGTGTTCTGGGACAACATGACGAGACAGGGAGAAAAGAGCAAGCCATATACTACCTGAGTAAGAAATTCACACCTTATGAAGCATGATACTCTCTGCTGGAACGTACTTGTTGTGCTCTGACCTGGACGGCTCAGAAATTGAGGCATTACTTTTGTGCCTACAGTACATATCTCATATCCAGGATGGACCCTTTGAAGTACATATATCAAAAACCCATGTCGACTGGAAAGTTAGCCGACTGGCAAATACTGTTAAGTTCGATATCGTCTATGTAACTCAAAAGGCGGTCAAAGGACAAGCATTGGCAGACCATCTTGCTGAAAATCCTGTGGGAGGAGAATATGAACCCTTGAAAATGTATTTTCCTGATGAAGAGGTGTCATTCATAGGAGAGGACATTACTGAAGCATACGACGGTTGGAGGATGTTCTTTGATGGAGATGCAAATTTCAAAGGAGTGGGCATTGGAGCGGTTTTTGGTATCAAAAATAGGTTAACATTATCCGGTATCTGCCAAACTCAGATTTCCCTACACCAACAACATGGCAGAATATGAAGCCTGCATACTAGGACTCAACATGGCAATCGACATGAATATACAGGAGCTGCTGGTAATCGGTGATTCAGATTTGCTTGTGCACCAGGTACAAGGAGAGTGGGCCACCAAGAATTCTAAGATATTTCCATATCTACACCGTGTACAGGGATTGAGAAAGAGGTTCACGAAGATAGAGTTTCGGCATGTGCCCAGAATTTAGAACGAGTTTGTCGATGTATTGGCCTCTTTGTCATCCATGATATAGCATCCAGATAAGAATTTCATTGATCCCATCCTAGTGAGAATTCATAATCAGCCGGCGTATTGTGCCCATGTTAAAGAAGAAATGGATGGAAAACCTTGGTTCCATGACATCAAGGAATATTTGGCGAAAGGAGAATACCCGGAGCATGCGAACCATACTCAGAAATGCACACTCCGGAGATTGTCCAATCACTTCTTCCACAGCAGAGGAAACTTGTACAGAAGGACTCCTACATTGGGATTGCTAAGATGTGTCGACGCAAAAGAGGCTTCTAAGCTACTTGAGGAGATACATGTTGGGACCTGTGGCCCGCATATGAATGGTTTTGTCTTGACCAAGAAGATACTCAGGGCCGATTATTTTTGGATGACCATGGAGACAGATTGCGTCCAGTATGTCCGAAAATGCTACCAATGTCAAGTGCATGCTGATGTAATAAAGGTGCCGCTAAATGAGCTCAATGCAACAAGATCGCCTTGGCCATTCGCCACATGGGGAATGGATGTCATCAGTCCGATCGAGCCCACTGCTTCAAACGGGCACATGTTTATTCTAGTGGCCATTGACTACTTCACAAAATGGGTAGAGGCTGCATCCAACAAAGCTGTAACCAAGAAGGTCGTTACAGACTTTGTCAAGGATCGTATTGTTTGCCGATTTGGAGTTCCCGAGTCCATTGTCACTGATAATGCTTCCAATCTCAACAGTGATCTGATGAAAGCCATGTGTGAAACTTTCAAAATCAAGCACAAGAATTCCACAGCCTATAGACCTCAGATGAATGGAGCCGTAGAAGCCGCCAACAAAAATATCAAGAAGATACTAAGGAAGATGGTAGAAAACCACAAACAATGGCACGAAAAGCTACCCTTTGCTTTGTTGGGATACCGCACTACAGTTCGCACGTCAATCGGGACAACTCCCTACATGCTAGTTTATGGTACCGAAGCTGTCATCCCAGCCGAGGTAGAGATCCCGTCTTTAAGGATCATACAGGAAGCCGAACTCAGCGATGCAAAATGGATAAGGAGCCGCTATGAGCAGTTGGCCCTTATAGATGGAAAAATAATGAACGCAGTATGTCACGGTCAGCTTTATCAGCACAGAATGTCCAGAGATTTCAACAAAATGGTCAAACCAAGACAGTTTGCACCAGGACAGCTGGTGTTGAAGAAGATCTTTCCACATCAAGATGAAGCCAAAGGGAAATTCTCTCCCAACTGGCAAGGTCCTTACATGGTTCATCGGGTGCTAACAGGAAGAGCACTCATACTTGCAGAAATGGACGGAGAAGTCTGGCCAAAACCAATCAATTCAGATGCAGTCAAGAGATACTATGTGTAGACTATTTACATTTCCCCGTCTGATGTAATTGAACTACACTTGACCTGATTCGCGTTTGAGAGGGGATACGTAGGCAGCCCTGTAGGTTTGGTCATATCATTTGACCCAGAACTGGGGCAGAATTTTGAGAAGGACCCTCAAAATTCCGGAGCAAGTTCAGTTGACGCCATCGCATGCCAGAGAGTTAGAAATTGGTTAAGAAACAGAGGCAGAATTTTGAGAAGGGTTCACAAAATTCCAAAGAAAGTTCAACAAGTTCGTTGCTCGCAAACGGCTGAAGGATCATATACCAAACTGGGGCAGAATTTTGAGGAGGACCCTCAAAATTCTAACACAAGAAAGTTGCAATGTCTCTGAAATATGTTACAGTCACTAGTTCATCTATATTACATGATATTCCACTATGTTTTCTAAAATATCTCTATTTTCATCAATAATTGCATATTTTTGAAAAACTCTATTTCTGTAACAGCCAGGTGTTACCCAGGGAAACTCAAACAAGGCCTCCAGAATGAAGGAGCAAAGCCCGCAGACGAAGGCACAAACCAACCTCCCCTTACGAAACTTATAATTTTTCTTTGAGCACAGGCACATCTGACATAGCAGTAGCATTCGCAAATATATATACACGCAGCAAAATCACTATCAATCGGGCCACCAGACACTGAATATATCTCCAGCTAAGAAATACTCTATTCTTATTTGCTACTCGTTCTTATCATGGAACTAAGCCCTTCCCGTATCTTGCATGAGGCTAAGCCCTGCCTCCATAGTTTCATAAGGATAAGCTCTGCCTTCCATTTGCATGGGACTAAGCCCTGTCCCGAACCTTGCATGAGGCTAAGCCCTGCCTCCATATTTGCATAAGGCTAAGCTCTGCCTTCCATTTGCATGGGACTAAGCCCTGTCCCGCATCTTGCATGAGGCTAAGCCCTGCCTCCATATTCGCATAAGGATAAGCTCTGCCTTCCATCTGCATGGGACTAAGCCCTATCCCGCATCCTGCATGAGACTAAGCTCTGTCTTCCCACTTTGCATGAGGCTATAGCCTGCCTCCATATTTTCATAAGGCTAAGCTCTGCCTTCCATTTTCATGGGACTAAGCTCTATCCCGAACTTTGCACGAGGCTAAGCCCTACCTCCATATTTGCATAAGGCTAAGCTCTGCCTTCCATTTGCATGGGACTAAGCCCTGTCCCGAACCTTGCATAAGGCTAAGCCCTACCTCCATATTTGCATAAGGCTAAGCTCTGCCTTCCATTTGCACGGGACTAAGTCCAGCCCCGCATCTTGCATAAGGCTAAGCCCTGCCTCCATATTCGTATAAGGCTAATCTCTGCCTTCCATCTGCATGGGACTAAGCCCTGTCTCGCATCCTGTATGAGACTAAGCTCTGTCTCTCCCCTTTGCATGAGGCTAAGCCCTACCTCCATATTTGCATAAGGCTAAGCTCTGCCTTCCATTTGCATGGGACTAAGCCCTGTCCCGAACCTTGCATGAGGCTAAGCTCTGCCTCCATATTTGCATAAGACTAATATCTTCTTTTGATTTGCATGGGACAAAGCCCTGTCCCGCAACCTCGCATGAGGCTATGCCCTGCCTCCATATTTGCATAAGCCTAAGCACTGCCTTCCATTTGCATGGGACTAAGCCCTGTCCCGAACCTTGCATGAGGCTAAGCCCTGCTTCCATATTTGCATAAGGCTAAGCTCTGCTTTTCATTTGCATGGGACTAAGCCCTGTCCCGCAACCTCACATGAGGCTAAACCATGCCTCCATATTTGCATAAGGCTAAGCTCTGCCTTTCATTTGCATGGGACTAAGCCCTATCCCGCAACCTCGCATGAGGCTAAGCCCTACCTCCATATTTGCATAAGGCTAAGCTCTGTCTTCCATTTGCATGGGAGTAAGCCATGTCCCGCATCCTGCATGAGACTAAGCTCTGTCTCCCCTCTTACATGAGGCTAAGCCCTGCCTCCATATTTGCATTAGGCTAAGCCCTGCCTTCCATCTGCTTGGGACTAAGCCCTATCCCGCATCTTGCGTGAGACTAAGCTCTGTCTCTGATTTTGCATAAGGCTAAGCATTGCCTTCTCATGGGACTAAGCATTGTCCCTCCTTGCATAAATGTTGCTCTATTCCGGCACTATCTATTTGCTCATCTTTCGGGCTAAGCTCTGCCCTCAACCTCACAAGACTAAGCCTTGTCTTGTTGACTTTAGCATCATATTGTTGCATCTCATGGGCTGAAATATCGCCAACCTGTCCGAAGGCGCCATAGTCTAAAGGCATCATCCTTATAGCCGGAAGACACCATGCCATGGCCTGAGGATCTCTCAAATTTGCATATCATTATTCAAAGGCGACATGGTTCAGAGGCACCATTTTCAGGGCCCGAGAACATCATTTCATGGCCTGCGAATCTCTTATCTCACAATTCATGGCCCAGGACATCATGGTCTAAGGACATCATCCGCACCGTCCGATGGCAATCTTTCATGGTCCGAATGGAATCCGCATCATGTTTAAATTTCCGCACAAATGCATGTTCGTAGCATCTCTTTATCTGCAGGTGACCAGTAAGCAACTGCCATCCCAGCAGGAGCGACCTCGCTCCAGCCCCTTCAACTATCTTAAACTTGACCGTTCACCATAACCACTCTTTCACCAATCCCGAAATCTCGCGTCCGTTCTTGTAATGACTTCATCGGTATATTCCGCCAATGGATCTAGAACTACACATAGCCTGACTCCTGTAAAACCAGGGATATGTAGGCAGCTCAAAGACCAGAGTCCGGCCTCTATCTTTCAAAACATCTCATTCGGTCAAAATTGGCCATCATTTCTTTACCCGAAAACTCTTTCATCCTTTCCGGGTAAAGAGGGGCAGCTGTTGATACCCAATTTTTCCCTATAATATTTTCAAAACTATGCATTGGCATCAATTGGTATTTTTCATACAATTTCTGCATTTTTAAAAGATCTTAATTAATTTATCCCAGTATTTTATTTATAAAACAATCACTGATTGCATCTCAAATAGTTTAATAATAATTTTGTGGCTTAATTTCATCATTTGCATTTGTACTAAGTTTCAATTATTGCACAAATAGCCACATTTGTACTTTTAGGTTATAATTGCAATTATTTTGCAATTATAGCTCATGCATGCAGTATTACATTTTTACTAGCAAATAGCCTTTTATATTTTCAAAATATTAAGTAATTATTTTAAAAATTTTTTAGGCATGAAAATTATTTTTTATAATTTATTAACTATTTTTAAAAAAAAATTGTTTTAGTGATTAAATGCGTATTTAACAAATAGCCTTTTCATTTCTCTAATTTTTCGGACCTAACCCTTTTAATACCAGCCCAGACCCCTTTAATAATATCAACCCAATTCACCCCAGGCCCAAATCAAACTAAACCCGACCCAGGCCCCCCTAATCCTGGCCGTTGATCTCTGAGATCAACGGCCCGTATTTGTTCTTACCATTTTTAATTCCAAACGACCCCCCTCTAACCTAATTCATTTCCCACCATACTCCTCCGCCCTCCGTTCCCTTCTCTCTCAAACGCTCTCTAGCGGAGCCCTAATTTTTCTGCTGTCACCGACTCACACTACCATTCGATGATGTTTCTTCGTCGTCTCAAGCCTCTACCAGTCTCCTACTTGCTATGGTTCATCAGTTTCCTAGATCCTTGAGAAGATCTCAAGGGACCTGGGCGGTCTGGTTTGCACCTTTGATTTCTTCGCCTGTTTGAGGACGTTTGCTCGAACATGAGTAAGAAACCTTTCTTATTTTGCTACGAATACATGGTTTTCTAAGCCTATGTTCTCGTCTCTGTTGCACTTTCCAAAAACCCTAATTTTTGGTCTCCGAACATATTTCACATGTTTCCCTCGAAAGTTTTCTGGTTTTCAACTGATTTCCCGTTTTTCCTAAACTAGGGTTTATTATAAGTCATTTTCTCAAGGTCTTTCTGATTTTTAAATGTTTAATCGATTATCCTTTAGTGTTCTTGACTGATTTACGCAAAAGTTGCTTAAACCCTAGTCGATTTATGTGAAACTCTGATTTTCTGATTTTTTGCTTCGATTTTGAGTTTTCAATGTTACCAGTTGTATTGATTCACTCTGTATCTTTGACCTACACGATTTTCCTTTGTCAAATGCATTGCTCTGTGATTTTTGCCCTAACTAATCTCTATTAGGGTTTTTGAATCAATTTTCCAGTTTCTTCTCTGTGTTTATAAAGTTTTACTTAGTCTACTTTATTTATGGGAATCGATATATTCTTTCCAGAATTGTTGTTAATCTGGTAGATTGATTTGTTCTGTTAAGAATCTGTACTCCTAAGTCTTGTTTGTTTCTACGATTGCGACCCTAATTAGTTGTTCTTGCCTTATTTGATTGTTGTATATTTACTGATTCCTTTACATGATTCTTCCCTTAATTAAACCCCTGATTATTTTATTCTGAAGTTCTTTATTTGGTTTGATTTGAACTTCTTTCCTTAATTAGACCTCTGATTCTTTACTCCTTTATTTAGCCTGATTTGAACCTCTTGCCTTAATTTGTTCCTGTCATTACCGTTGGCTTATTGCCCTTAATTAAGGGGAAGACTCTGTTGAACCTCTTTGTGTGATTGATTTTGTGATCCCTTAATTGTTGACTATTGATTCCCTTACCTTATTTGCTCTACTCTTGAATTACTATATAAACTCCTCTTTTTTACATCTTAAGACACGGACATCAGTTTATAACACACACATACATTCAAACTCTTCTCTTTCTTTGCTACTTGTGCTACTTGTGCTATTGTGGGTCTAGCCGGCTGAAAGCCAAGGCTAGATAGTGGAATTGCACCTGTTTCTTTCATATTCTGCATTTTTCTTACTTGGCTGGTATGTCTCAGTTAAAATTTACACCTAAACTTTATGTGTTTCATTTCAGTGCTAGCTCATTAGTTATAGATTCAATTCTAGTTCTTGTTTACTGCCTTACTTAGCATGTCGACTAATAGATTCAATTCTAGTTTTTGTTTACTGCCTTACTTAGCATGTCTCATCCTGCTTTGTTCAATATGTAATTAGCATGTACAAACTATAGTTGATTTGATGTTTTTCCAGCATGTCTATTCACCCTTGTCTATTCTCCTTCCTTGAGAAAATCATGTTAGTTACCTAATCTCTAAGGTATTCGACTGACTCTAGTTGTGTGTTTGATTCTGTCCAGTGTTTCTTTGCTTTCAACATGGCTTTATTACCTACCATCATGACTAACCTGTTAATTCTATAAGCTTTTAAGTGTTCTATGCATTTTGTTGACTATATGCCTCCCTGAGCCCTGTCATATGTTCTCTTTAAAAAAAATGTAAATTCTATGTGTCCCAAATCCGTTTACCCTGATGTGAGATCTTTTTGTTAAGTGTTTCTGAATCTGGATGTTTTATGACCACTTGATTGTTTGCTATTTTCAAAAAATGTTTTGGTACTCTTCTCAAAGTATTTTTTTCACTACCAAACTAGTTTTTATTTCAGAAAACCTCTTCACTCTTAGAGTCATCTCTATACTATTTTCACTAAATCTTTCAAACTGTGTCAAGCACTCTCACTTTACTCTTAGATTATTAAGTTCTGCCCCTCTGGTATGTGTACTGCTTAGGGATCCTTGAGATCTCTCTGAACTCTAGCATACTAGGGCTGGCCCTTCCGCACTGCACATAACGAGTCCCTATTTGAGAAAGGTCTTGGTGTGAGCACTGCCCGGGATCCTTGAGGTCCTTAGGGAACTCTGACACACCTGGACACTTGCTGGCTATGAGATTTCTGGGCATTTGAGACTACTCGGAAGGCCTGGTACTCCCAGGTTTATTTTGGGCCTGCTTCAGGCTCTCTATAATATAATTTTACTTCTCATTGATGTAATTTACTAAATCCTGGTCTGTAAACAGATATTGGGGTAACTAGTAAAAGGGGAGGGTATCTATATGATTCTGTGGGGTAAATTGGGTAGAAACCATGTTTTAGGTTTTACATTATGATGAGTTGCTGTAGAAATCATGTTTTAGGTTTGTATGACGCATTAGATATCTTGCTTTAGGATTGCTATGCTTACTCGCATTAAATCATGCAAAATTTGTGCATTAGATATCTTGACTTAGGACAATCATATTTACTACTTCTGCATATCACATGTTATAGTTCATCATTTCACTTCTGATTGTGCATAAGTCGCTATCACTTAAAACTCGTGCCATTAGGTTACTAATACTGTTTAAAATAAAATAACCTTCTCCATGTGCATTAGAGATCCTGTTTTTGGACTGCATATATATCTGCTTTGAAACATGTCGCTAAAATAATTAGGTTAAAATAGCCCCACACATAGGTACCATGTTCTGGTATAAATCAGTATAAAATCACCTGATATATATTTATCACTTAGACTGGCATGCCTATAGGATGAAAGAACTTCAAATTGTTTAAGTGGTTCCCAGATTATGACTGCATATACACGCCTAGGAAAGCCTTAGGCCGTTAGATAATTGTGAAATCAGGTTCTGTTTATGTGTGAAATTGTCCAGGCTTAACAGGTTATAAAACCAGTAGGCAAACTGGTTAGGATTCTGCCACTTCCCTTAAAACAAACGCTGCATGTGCTGTTCTGTAATGTTCATCTAGATGTCATGTTCATGCTCTCTGAATTTGTTTAAAAATCATATGTTTGAGACGTGCTGCTTATTTGCCTATGTATATGTGGAGATAAATATGAGCCTTTTATCTTGCTTCCTTAATTGACAGTCCTATGTGTTATTTGTTGTCACCTAGACTTTTTCCTTTTAAACACCTTAGGATTGTCTAGAACTACCTAAGTCTAGAGGTCCTAAACTCCTCCGGGACCACAAGGAAAGGACGGGTAAAGCACGCTTAGAGTTTGTTAATTAAACTCGCTTATAACTACTAAAGGGTGGGTAATGGGTAGTAAAATGATATGATGACCTGCGCGCTAATGTCACGTGTATCCCCTCTAGTTGTGGAGGATTACCGGGTATTGCACAGATTGATCCTATAGGATAATCAGCTTAGGACTTCCCTTTCCAAATTCACATGTGTTTAAACTATCTAAATTTCTTTTCTTTACATATATGTGTTTAAACTGTCTAAACTTCTTTTTCTTTACATATTATGTGTTTAAACTCTCTAAACCTCTTTTACTTTCATATATGTGCATTAGACCATCTAAAACTCCTTGATCATATATGTATTTAGACTATGTAAACTACCTTTATTTGCAAATATGTGCTGAGACTTCTTACTTGTTAATTGGCTAATTCACATAGTTCGACTGGGACCCTGTGAACCGCGAGGGGTGCCTAACACCTTCCCCTCAAGGTTATTTCGAGCCCTTACCCTAATCTCTGGTAATGCAAACTGATTACATGAGTTAATTGCTCTAGGTACCCTGACGCACCTTAATCCGTTAGGTGGCGACTCTTCAAACACCAATTCCCAAAAGGAAATGAATTGTTGCCCCATGAATGTCAAAACTCGGACTTCCCCGCGAAGGGAAAAAAGGGCGCGATAGAAGGAGAAGCACAGACTCCTGCCGCCTGCACCCTAGAGCAGCGGGTTCAGGTTGATCAAGTTCTAGAGGTTATACTGGTGCCACCTGTAGCCTTAGTTCAGCCCGAGGGTAGAGCAACAGTTTCAGAGGATAAGCAGCGTAGGCTCGAGAGGTACCAGAAGTACCACCCTCCTACCTTTAGTGATTTGGCGACAGAGGATGCTCAGGGTTTTCTGAAGGAGTGCCACCGTATCCTCCGCACTATGGGCATAGCAGAGTAGAGTGGGGTTTCTTTCGCTGCATTTTAGCTTAGAGGAGCAGCCTATCAGTGGTGGCGTGCTTATGAGTTGCACAGTCTGGCTGAGGCAGCTTCACTTACGTGGACTCAGTTCTTGGACATGTTTTTTAGAGAGTATGTCCCTCAGAGCCTTAGGGACGCATGGCGCGCGGAGTTTGAGCAGTTGCGCCAGGGTGCTATGACTGTCTCAGAGTATGCAGCTCGTTTCATTGACTTGGCTAGACATGCAATAACCTTGGTTTCTACGGTTCGAGAGAGGGTCTGTCGGTTTATTGAGGGACTCCATCCTAACGCCAGGACTAGAATGGCTCGGGAGTTAGAGATGGATATCTCGTATCAGCAGGTTGTGAGTATTTCTAGGAGAGTGGAGGGCATGCTTGCTCGGGAGAGGGAGGAGAGAGAGGCCAAGAGGTCTCGAGAATCTAGCCATTATTCTGATGCTCGTGCCCTAGCTGTAGTTCGACATGGTAGGGGTTATGTGAGTCCACATGTTCATTCAGCTCTTTCAGCCACCAGTGGTATTCCAGCCCCTCCTAGGCCCAGGAGCCTTATTATGCACCTTCGGTATCTAGTGTGCCCCTTGTATGGGGTGCTTTTAGCGGTCAGTCCAACAGACCTAGCCCGAGCCAGCCGCAGCAGCCACACCCTCCCAAAGCTTGTTTTGAGTGTGGCGACACTTGCCATATGGTGAGGGATTGCCCCAGACTTAGGAAGGGTACGCCTCCACAGACTTCTAAGGCACCGCGTGCTCCACCGGGCCCCCAGGCTATGATTACAACACCAGCTACTACTCCACCTGCTCATCTAGCTCGAGGTGGAGGTCGGGGAGGTAGAGTTCGCCCTAGAGGGGAGGCCATGCCAGATACTATGCCCTTCCTGCTCGTATAGAGGCTGTTTCATTACAGGTATTGTTCCGGTCTGTTATAGAGATGCATTGGTTGTATTCGATCCAGGCTTCAGTTATTCCTATGTGTCATCTTACTTTTCCCCGTATTTAGGCATATCCCCTGATTCGATGAGTTCTCCTGTTCATGCATCTACACCCGTGGGAGATTCTATTGTTGTTTACCGTGTGTATCGGTCGTGTTTGATTGCTATTAGTGGTTTTCAGACCAGAGCCAATTTATTATTGCTCAGTATGGTAGATTATGATATTATCTTGGGCATGGACTGGTTGTCACCCCATTATGCTATTCTTGATTGTCACACCAAGATCGTGACGCTGGCTATGCTAATTTTACCATGATTAGAGTGGAGGGGTACCTTAGATTACACTCCCAGCAGAGTTATTTCATTTCATAAAGCTCAAAGAATGGTTGAGAAGGGGTGTGACGCGTATCTAGCCTATGTGAGAGATGTCAGTATTGATACTCCTATAGTTGAGTTATTCCCAGTAGTGAGGGATTTCCCTGATGTATTTCCAACTGATCTTCCGGGCATGACGCCCGACAGAGATATCGATTTTGGTATTGATTTGTTTTCGGGCACTCAGCCCATCTCTATTCCTCCTTATCGTATGTCCCCTCCTTAGTTGAAGGAGTGGAAGGAACAGTTACAGGAATTACTTGATAAGGGCTTCATTCGACCAAGTGTGTCACCTTGGGGTGCTCCTGTCTTGTTTGTAAAGAAAAAGGATGGTTCTATGAGAATGTGCATTGGTTATCGCCAGTTGAACAAAGCTAAAGTGCAGAACCAATATTCTTTGCCTCGTATGGATGGCCTATTTGATCAGTTACAGGGTGCCAAACTGTTTTCCAAGATTGACTTGCGTTCAGGTTATCATCAGTTGAAGATTCGGTAGCCAGATATCCCGAAGACTGCTTTCAGGACTCGGTATGGTCATTACGAGTTCCTTGTGATGTCATTTGGGCTGACCAACGCCCCAGCAACATTTATGCATTTGATGCACAGTGTATTTCGGCCCTATCTTGACTCATTTGTCATTGTCTTTATTGACTACATTCTGATGTACTCCCGGAGTTGGGAGGATCATGAGCAACACCTGAGGACTGTGCTTCAGACCTTGAGAGAGAAGAAATTATATGCAATGTTCTTAAAATGAGAATGCAGGCTAGATTCTGTGGCATTTTTGGGTCACGTGGTGTCGAGTGAAGGGATCAATGTGGACCCAAAGAAGGTGGAAGCAGTGCAGAGTTGGCCCAGACCGTCCTCAGCTACAGAGATCCGGAGTCTCCTTGGTTTAGCGGGGTATTACCGTTGATTTGTTGAGGGATTCTCATCTATTGCAGCACCTATGACCAGGCTGACCCAAAAGGGTGCTCCGTTCAGGTGGACAGAGGACTGTGAGGAGAGCTTTCAAAAGCTCAAGACAGTTTTGACTACACCTCTAGTATTGGTATTACCTACAGGTTAGGGGTCTTATACTGTTTATTGTGATGCGTCGCGAGTTGGTCTCAGCGCGGTGTTGATGCAGGACCGTAGGGTGATTGCCTACGTGTCCAGACAGCTGAAGGTGCATGAAAAGAACTATCTTGTTCACGACCTTGAGTTAGCATCTATTTTTCATGCCTTGAAGATTTAGAGGCACTATCTGTACGATGTCCCTTGTGAGATCTACACTGATCACCGGAGTTTGCAATATCTGTTCAAGCAGAAAGATCTTAACTTGCGTCAGCGGAGGTGGTTAGAGCTGCTTAAGGATTATGATATAACTATTCTATACCACCCGGAGAAGGCCAATGTGGTGGCCGATGCCTTGAGTCGCGGGGCGGGGAGTTTGGGGAGCTTAGCATATTTACCAGCAACAGAGAGGCCATTGGCACTGGATGTTCAGGCCTTAGCCAACCAGTTTGTTAGATTGGATATTTCTGAGCCGAGTCGAGTTTTGGCTTGTATGGTCTCCTAGTCTTCTTTTTATGATCGTATCAGGGAGCGTCTATGATGACCCCCCATCTGCTCGTCCTTACGGACACGGTTCAGCATGGCGATCCTAAGGAGGTCACTATTGGGGATGATGGTGCATTGAGGATGCAGGGCAGGCTGTGTGTGCCCAATGTAGACGGATTACGTGAGTTGATTCTTCAGGAGGCTCATAGCTCGCGGTACTCCAGTCATTTGGGTTCCACGAAGATGTATCAGGACTTAAGGCAGCATTATTGGTGGCGTAGAATGAAGAAGGACATAGTGGAATATGTAGCCCGGTGTCTAAATTGCCAGCAGGTGAAGTATGAGCATCAGCGGCTGGGTGGATTGCTTCAGAAGTTAGAGATTCCGGAGTAGAAATGGGAGTGGATTACTATGGATTTCGTTGTTGGACTCCCACGGATTCAGCGGAAGTTTGATGCAGTTTGGGTTATTGTGAATAGGCTGACCAAGTCAGCTCATTTCCTTCCTGTGATGACTACCTATTCTTCCGAGCAGCTGGCTCGAGTTTATATTCGCGAGATTGTCAAGCTTCATGGCGTGTCGGTATCTATAATCTCATACTAGGGTACGCAGTTTACATCACGGTTCTGGAGGGTCATACAGCAGGAGTTAGGTAATCGGGTGGAGTTGAGAACAACATTTCACCCTCAAACGGACGGGCAGCCCGAGCGCACTATTCAGATTCTAGAGGATATGCTCTGTTCGTGTGTGATGGAGTTTGGAGGCTCTTGGGATCAATTTTTGCCCCTTGCGGAGTTTGCTACAATAACAATTATCAGTCCAGCATTCAGATGGCACCGTATGAGGATCTGTATGGTAGGCAGTGTCGTTCCCCTGTGGGTTGGTTCGAGCTGGGCGAGGCTAGATTATTGGGTACGGACTTGGTTCAGGATGCCTTGGAGAAGGTTAAGGTGATTCAGTATAGAATTCGCACAGCCCAGTCCAGACAGAAGAGTTATGCTGATCGGAAGGTTCAGGATGTTGCATTCATGGTTGGCGAGTGGGTCTTGCTTTAGGTTTTGCCTATAAAGGGCGTTATGAGGTTCGGGAAGAAGGGCAAGCTGAGCCCAAGGTTCATTAGTCCATTTGAGGTGTTGCGGCAAGTTGGTGAGGTTGCTTATGAGCTTTCTTTACCTCCCAGTCTAGCAGGAATTCATCCGGTATTCCATGTTTCTATGCTCCGGAAGTATCACAGTGATCCATCTAATGTGTTGTATTTCATCTTAGTCCAGTTGGAATAGGATCTATCTTATGTTGAGGAGCCAGTGGCTATTTTGGACAGGCAGGTTCGAAAGCTGAGGTCAAAGAACATTGCTTCGATGAAGGTTCAGTAGAGGGGTCAGCCGGTTGAGGAGGTGACTTGGGAGACCGAGCAAGATATGCGCAGCCGTTATCCTCATCTTTTCACCACTTCAGGTATATCTCTATATATGCTCTTCTGAGGACGAATGATTGTTTTAAGAGATGGAGGATGTAACGACCCAGCCGGTCGTTTTGAGAGTTATAGCCCCGAACCCCTATTTACTGCTTCACCCATATCTATTTTCTGCTATTGTGACTTGCCTGGAGGTTTCATTTTGGTTTTGGAGTGTTTTAGGACACTTAGTCCCTAAATGGAGGCTTAAGTCTTAGAATTTGGACCATTGTCAGAACTACGTGAAGATGACTCCAGAATGGAGTTCTGTCGATTTCGTTAGCTCCGTTGGGTGATTTTGGACTTAGGGGCGTGTCCAAATTGCGTTTTGGAGGTCCGTAGCTGATTTAAGCTTGAAATGGTGAAAGTCGTATTTTTGGAGATTTTGGCCGGTAGTGGTCTTTTTTATATTGGAGTTGGAATCTGATTCCAAAAGTTAGAGTAGGTTCCTAATGTTGAATATGAATTGTATGCAAAATTTGAGGTCAATCGGATGTGGTTTGATAGGTTTGACATCGGTTGTAGAAATTTTAAGTTTCAGGTTCTTTAAGTTTGAATTGGAGGGTGATTCGTGATTTTAGCGTTGTTTGATGCGATTTGAGGGCTCGATTAAGTTCGTATGGTATTTTAGGACTTGTTGGTATGTTTGGTTGAGATTCTCGGGGCCTCGAGTTGATTTTGGGTGGTTAACGGATCATTTTTGGACTTAAGAAAGTTGCAGATTTCTGGTGTTCTTTAGTTGTTGGTTTCCTTCTTCGCGTTCGCGAGGGGTGTTCCACATTCGCGAGAGGATCTGGGGCAGGTGGAAATTTTATGCTTCTTGTTCGCGATGTTGGTCCCGCGTTCACGAAGCTCTGAGGTCATATGTCTATGCGTTTGCGAGCGTTCACGTAGAAGAGGTTGGTTCACTGAGTCCGGCCTTTTGACTACGCGTTCGCAAGGTTGGTTCCGCGTTCACGTAGGGTTGAGCTGAGTGGTCTTCGCGTTCGGGATGAAGGATTTCTAGGCCAAAGCGAGTTTGTGCTTCGCGAACGCGAGGGTCTTTTCGCGTTCGTGAAGAAGGGAGCACCTGGGCAGATTTAAAAGTTCAAAATCGAGGGTTTATGTCATTTTTCACCATTTGGACTTGAGAGCTCGGAATTTGGCAATTTTTGGTGATATTTTTACGTGGGTGTTTGGGGTAAGTGATTCTTACCTAGTTTTGGTTAATTCCCATGATTATGTCTTTAATTTCATCATTAAATTAGTTATTTGGGGTGGAAATTTGGGAAAATTTTGAGAAAAGTTCTTAGGCCGAATTTTGGGGTTTCGATCGAGATTTTAGTATCGGATTTGAGTAATGTTTGTACGAGTGAACTCGTGAGTAAATGGGTATCTATATTTTGTGATTTTTACCCGATTCCGAGATGAGGGCCCGGGGAGGCTTTTTAGGGCGATTTTCCAATTTTTTCTTTAGCTTTGATTTCGTTAGCTAGATTAGTTTCTTGTAGTTGTATTTATGATATGTAATTGATTTTGGCTAGATTTGAGCCATTCGGAGTCGGATATTCGTGGAAAAAGTATTGTATGGATTGATTGAGCTTGGTTCGAGGTAAGTGGCTTGCCTAACCTTGTGTGGGGGAACTCCCATTAGGATTTGGTACTGATTTTGATATGTGAGCGTCCTGTACGTGAGGTGACGAGTACGTACACGATCTAATTATTGCAGAAACCCAATTTCTACTAAGTAATAACATGTTTTTCTTCTTATTTGAGTTATATCAGCATGTGCAGTATCATGTTAGCTTAGAATAGCATGCTTACTTGCCTTAATTGCTTATCTGAACTCCGTGCAGCATATTTAGTGAATTTCTGCTTTTTCCTTGACTTGAATTTAGTCTAAACTGTAGGTTTTCTTGGTGTAACTGTTACTTCCATTGTGTGAGCGGCGTATTTACTTTGGGACTACGGAATGGAATTCTGGGAGGTCCCCCTGTACTGCATATTTACTTTGGAATTACGGAACGGTATTCCGGGAGATCCCCTTGTACTGCATATTTACTTTGGGATTACGAAGCGATATTTCGGGAGATCCCCCTTACTGCATATTTATTTTGGGACTATGGAACGGCATTCCGGGAGATCCCCTACACATTTACGTTTGGGACTACGAGACGGTATTTCGGGAGATCCCCTGTTGTTATCTCTGTGTACTGAGTTGTTACCTTTCTATGATTTCATTCTTGTTAAACTTCAACCTTTATTTAACTGCGATATTTCATCCTGTCTTGTTTTTATTATATATATATACCAGTAGGGTCCTGACCTGACCTCGTCCCTACTCGATCGAGGTTAGGCTTGGCACTTACTGGGTACCGTTGTGGTGTACTCATGCCCTTTCCTGCACATGTTTTTCGTGTGCAGATCCAGATATCTCCTACTAGCCTCATTTTTAGTTGCACTGTTGCTGCCATTCCGGAGACTTCAAGGTACATCTGTTGCGTCCGTAGATCTCGGAGTCTCCTTCTATCCTTTCTGATGTTGCTTCCCTTTTATTTATTCTAGTACAGATGTATGAACAATTGTCAAAGATCTTAGAGGCTTGTGACTTACAGTGTACCGGATCTTGGGAGAGTTATGTGCATTTCGAGAGTGATTATTGTATATGCCGAGCGACATCTCAAATACTTACTTAATTTATCTGTTACTGTTAATTAACTTTTAAGTTTTTCATTTCATTTTCCGCAAATGTTAGGCTTACCTAGTCGTAGAGACTAGGTGTCGTCACGACAATTCACGGAGAGAGAATTTGGATCGTGACATTCACTTAAAAAATAGATAAAATTTATAACAAGAGGAACTTGTTAGCGTATATAAATTAAATCCATATAATAAGAAAATTATAACGCCGTTGTTAGTCAATCTTTACCTAACTTTGTTCTGAGATTTCTGTCACTTATCCATTTACAATAGCGTCTTAATATTCAAAGAGATACAAGTTGGATTGAAGATGAACTTGATTAATAATATAATTAACTAGTTTGAGACCTTGTTGTTGACTAAACATGAAAGAACGTGCATTTTCATCTCTCCATCAACTTTACATAAATATAGACTAAAATTTATTATAAAAACTGGTCGCAAGTTTTCGCAAAGATTGATGTACGCAACTTTCAGAATTGACACTTTGGGAGGAAGAAGAAAATACACCCCATTCAGAGTATTTGTTTTTTCCAGCTGTACTAATTAGCAACCAAAGTACATTCAAATATTCAATACCTTTACTTTGTTTAATTAAGGGAATCAAATAAATGAGCTCCTTTCTAATTTTTTCACTCATTTTTCCCTCATTTTTCCCTTAACGGAACCAAAAAAAAAGTATGACGTATAAAAGAATACCACTTTGCAGTGGTAAAAGACAATGATATAGTAGTGACGGCTTGAAGTTGGAAAAGAAGAGAGAAATAGTGAATTACCTTATAAAGAATCATACAGTCAATGTGCAGTGCATATATAAAAAATTTAGCACCCACCAACAAAGCGACTTTATTAAAGTACCAAAGACCACGCAGGAAACTATAGATTTCGTGAATTTAGCAATATATATTGATTTAAAGTTTTTTTTTTTGGAATCATCATTAATAGGTGTTAGGAAAATATTAGGTTAAGTTGGAAAAAAAAGTATTTGAAATTGAAGCTGAAAAAAAATACTTAGAGCCCGTTTGGCTTAGCTGATTTAGAGTAGCTGATAAGCATTAGGTGCTGAAAAGTACTTTTAAGTGCTGAAGTTGATTTAAAAAATAAGGAGTTACGAGTTTGGATAAAAGTGCTGAAATTAATAATAAGCAGCTGAAGAACTGGTATACGAAGAGTTCTGTTTTAAAAAGAAGTAATTTAGGGATAGAATATTTTGGTCAAACCTAAAGTGCTTATAAGCTGAAAATTGATAAGTTGGGGGAGACCAACTTATGACTTTTGGCTTATTTTTGGCTTATAAGCACTTAACTTATAAGCACTTTTAATTTTACCAAACGCGTAAATAAGCCAAAAAGTGTTTATAAGCCAGTTTGACCAGTTTATAAGCTTAACCAGACACCCTCTTAGCTTGAAAGTTAAAGTCGTGCTTGGATTTTACTTCTTTTTTTTTTTTAAATGAAGGTTGTGAATGAAAAATCATTAAATCGTTTGAAATACTCCTCAAACAAGTTTTTTAAGAGTTCACTAGCATTTTAAATATTGAAGTTCAGTATTTACAAATCCGAATGGGCAAACAAATACTGCTTCAATGGTCTTTTTGCTATGTGAGCACTCTCGTTGTAGGTTTTTAGCAGCCTCTAACCTGCATTTAAAAAATTAGCAAGATTATTAATTTATTACTTATGTGCATTGGATAAAGATAAGGAGAGCTTTATTAATTTCCATTAATTCTACTCTTTCGACATTATCGCTGAATGGTCGGTTGATGTTATACAAGGCTGCACGTCTTGATTCTTTGCCTCACTGGATAAATAAAATAATACGTACTTGTAAATCTGATATACTTGTTAATTATGAGCAATATTTTCCCCTGTTTATTTGAATTTCCTGTTACAATATAATTTTGTTAACCATTATCTATCTAGATGTTGAAATATTGAATACTAATATTGAAGGCTTTGAAGCTTCATAAGCTGCTTCCTGTTTGAGATTGCATCGGGACTTGCTGCTATATTGTAGTACTAAAAATAAGTCTAAACTAATTACATTTTGACACGGCAGACACAATATTTGAAAAAATCACTAATTTCTTCTAAACCGACCAGCTATATCCATTTCGGTACTATGCTGTGCAGTGATTATTCATAAAACAAATAAAAGTTCTTACCATTCTTGTAAAATAAATAAAAAAGTCTTACAACACCTCAGACGAACGTGAATTTTGTATTAGTGCCTTCAAATTCCGAATTAAATAAACAAATAAATAAATACGAAGAAAATCACAGGCTGCTGGAAGTTAAGATATGCAAGCATCTTCCTGACATGTGGAGTATTTCTTTTTGGTTAGTAGTATTTGTTGTCTTCTTCACCACAAGGTTATAGAGAATAGTCTTTGCTCCATATTCTATATAAATACTAACCCTAGATGTTCATGAACTACATCTCAAACCAAGCAAAAATTATAGTAATGGCTTCTCTTCCACTCCCCACCACCAATGCCATCTCTTCTTCATCTTCTTCTTCAACTACCACAACTCTTTCCAATTTGCATTCTTCTCCTTTCTTTACAAAGACATCAAAAGTTTCCACTTTAAGAAAGTGCGGTAACCATCGTTTCCAAGTCTCATGCAAGGGTACAGAAGATGACCAGACCATTAACACTTCCAAAAATTCTGATTCTTCAAACAATAAGATCATTGATAGAAGAAACATGCTACTCGGATTAGGAGGTATTTATGGTGCTGCTACTATTGTTGGTGGTCATCCCTTTGCCTTCGCGGCTCCTGTGCCCGGACCTGACGTTTCCAAATGTGGCGCTGCAGATTTGCCACCAGGTACTGTTATATATATATATATATATATATATATATATATATATATATATATATATATATATATATATATATGAAGTGAGCTTCTCTTACGTTGAAACACAAAAATGGTCAGCTTGAAATCTCTATATATAAAAAAATCCTGATACATTAAATTGATAAGTAAAATCCGGGCCTCCTGTGAGAAATGGTTAGGTTAATTTGTAGGAGTATAATATATTGTACCTTTATTGTATTCTGATAAAACTTGTCTATATTTTTCCAAATAATATGGAGTTGTTTTTACGCTTCAAAGCCTTTTTTCTCAAATTTGTCTATGTTCTTTTTTTTTCTTACAGGTGCAGCAACAGTCAACTGTTGTCCTCCAACAACGGCGAATATCATTGACTTCCAACTTCCACCACCGTCAACCACCCTCCGTACTCGGCCTGCAGCTCACGCCGCCGATAGTGCCTATATAGAGAAATTCAACAGAGCTATTCAGCTCATGAAACAACTTCCAGACGACGATCCACGTAGCTTCAAGAACCAAGCAAATGTTCATTGTGCTTACTGTGATGGTGCTTACGACCAACTAGGGTTCCCAAACTCTGAACTCCAAGTTCATTTCTCTTGGCTTTTCCACCCTTTCCATCGTTGTTACCTTTACTTTTTTGAAAAAATCTTGGGAAGTTTAATTAATGACCCTAACTTCGCTATCCCATTTTGGAACTGGGATCATCCTGATGGAATGAGACTTCCTGCCATGTACGCGAACCGTAGTTCTTCTCTCTACGATCCTCTCCGTGATCGGAGGCATCAGCCTCCGGTCATGGTCGATCTCGACTTCAATGGAACGGATCCTAACATAAGTAACGCTCAACAAACTTCCCAAAATCTCACTACCATGTATAGGCAAATGGTTTCTCTTGGAAGTACTCCGGCGACTTTTCTCGGAGACCCTTACCGGGCCGGTGGTGAGCCCGGTGGAGGTGGGTCCCTCGAGAACATTCCTCATGGACCGGTCCATGTTTGGACCGGTGATAGAACCCAACCTAATTTTGAAAACATGGGAGATTTTTATTCAGCTGCTAGAGACCCTATTTTCTATGCTCATCATTCTAATATTGATAGATTGTGGAGTGTTTGGAAAACCCTAGGAGGTAGACGTCAAGATTTTACTGACCCTGATTTTCTAAATGCTTCATTTTTATTTTATGACGAAAAAGCACAAATGGTACGTATTAGGGTACGTGACTGTTTGGATACAACAAGACTTGGATATGTTTATCAAGGTGTAGCTAATCCGTGGATAAATTCTCGTCCAAGGGCTAGGGTTTCAAGTGCTTTGAGTGGTGTAAGGAGACTTGTTGAAGCAAGAGCAGCTGATAATTTTCCAAGTGCAAAAGATGTTTTCCCAACAAAACTTGACCATGTGATAAGAGTTATGGTGAAAAGGCCAAATAAGAAGAAGAGAAACAAGAAGGAGAAAGATGCAAAAGAGGAGATTTTAGTGGTTGAAGGGATAGAGCTGGAAACTGATGTTTTTGTCAAGTTTGATGTGTTGATTAATGATGAAGATGAGACTGTAATTTCGCCGAATAATGCTGAGTTTGCAGGTAGTTTTGTGAACGTGCCACATCATAGTCATGGTAAGAGTGACAAGAAACGTAAAACTAAGTTGAAGTTGGCTATAACTGAGCTGTTGGAAGATTTGGATGCTGAGGATGATGATCATGTGGTGGTGACTTTTGTTCCAAAGAATGGTTCTGGTGCTGTAAAAATTGGAGGTGTCAAGATCATGCTTGAGGATTGATTGGTACCCTAGTGCACTAATTAAGCTCCCGCTATACGCGGGGTCTATTATACACAATCTTACGCTGTATTTCTGCATTCCCGCTATGTTTGAGGATTGATTATGACTAGAAAAATAAAAAGGTTTTAATTAATTTCCTCAACGAATTTCCTCAACGAATTAAGCATTTTAAGTTTCTTCATATTGTAAGTGTGTTTGAATGGAATAAAGGAAGAACCACTTACATGGATATTTTATAATTTTCTTCTACATATATTATACAACTACAACTAGTAGTTTTTCAAACTAAGTAGGGCAATTTCCAATTTTACGTTATTTCCTACTGTAAGGTCGTCGATTGGTGGCCATGTTAGTCCAACACGCACCTCCAGGAAAAGGAAAAGAAATAAACTCATTCAATGTTTATTATGTCTTCTTGAAGACACAAATCACGCAATCTTAAGAATAGGTCAGATCGTATATTTATTTTAAGGGCTAGCTCTTGCAAATTGTATATACATATAATATCTTTGTCGAAGAGGTTATAATAAATGGATTTTGCAATAGCCAGATCATTCAGGATATGCTTTATTAACCTTAACTTTTTGACTTCCCATTAGCTTTTTCATGGTCCATGTATATATTATTCCTTTTATTAAATCTATGTGATCCTAAAGGGGAAAAAAGGAAGAAATTCTATAATGCAAGTAGTACTTAAGCAACATTTTTTTTTTATCATCTTTTATATTTAGTGGAATATTTTGAAATTAAGCACAGCTGATATATTTAATGGAATAACTGGATGTTTATATATATATTATATGGATCGGAATTGTTATATTTTTATTTATAGTTGGTGGGAGCTGGCCGGGAAGTTTGGTTTAGTGTGAATGTAGCTGATTTTCTCATAGTTATAAATAGGAGCAATAATCAACATAAACGAAAAATTTATTAGAATATTACACTAATTTATTTTTTTGTTCAATCATGTAAATGATAAAGTGTTCGATTGATGAAAATGAATTGCAGAGGCAAAATGGAAAGGGAAAACGCAGGAGGGAGGGAGAGAGATTTTTATTCCATCTGGACCCAGAGTGACATCTAATGAATCTACATGTCTATCTGGATCCTTCGATCCTTATATACGCCTAAAACAAATTATAAATGTGGACAGAAATACAAGTACACTGGCTAATAATGTAAAAACTGATTACAATGATAATATAGACTACTACAGCTATTAAGCCTTCTTACTTGAACTGCTGAACTGAAATTGGGCCACTATTAACATGAAGAGATGAACAATCAATAAGAAATAAGTTTCATATAGATCATTTTAGGGAATCTTACGTAAATGTCCCAAATAAGTTCCAACTTACCAACTTCTAGCTAATTATAGACTTATCAAAACTAGTCAAGTGCATATAAAAATTGAAAACTCAAACAAAAAAGTTCTTTCTCTCCAAAAAGCACACGCAAAGATCTCCTTTCACATTTTTAAGCGTGATCAACAACATTAGATGCAAGACGGAAAAAGAATTTCATGGATGAGATTATGGCTGTCCAACGGAACGGGACGAGACGGGATAGGACCAAAATAAACGGGACGAGACGGGACGACATTTAGCCACGGTGGCGGGACGGGATAAACGGGTCGAAACGGTAGGCCCATACCATCCCACTAACAAACGGGATGGGACAGGACGAGACGGGATGGTTCACGGGCCTTATGTGGGCCTTTTTTTTTAAAAATTAATTATTTAAGCATTAAATTTGGCAACGGCTAGTTTTTTGACAATGACCAAGTTTTTAAAGTTTGCAACGGCTAATTTTTTGACTTATTTAATGAACTTAAAACTTAATAAATGATAATGAAACTAAGTAAAGAATTATAAAATATTAAAATAAAAGATTTGTAATGAAATATTTTAATAATTATAATAGAGTTATAATTTATTTAATATAATTTCAAGCCATTAAGTAACTGTGTAAGAGTGTAAGACAATTCATAAATAAAAAAAATCAAGGCTTAGAGCTAGCCTTTTATTTTATTAATAGAACTTTCAAATTTCACATACAAATATAATTCTTTTGAAGAGCACCTAATCTACTCAGCCACCTTCTAGGAAGGGTTCTGTTTGAACTAGGCCTCTTAGTAGCCAATTACAAATTATCATACTAATATTTGTAAGCTCTTATATAGCTTCCTTCTAACTTATCTATAATTTCTCTCGGTCATTGTTCTGGAATTGGCAATGTTGGTTGATGTTCCATGAGTTCCATGTCGTCATCGCTCCCTGTGCTAAGTATCTCATTGTATTCTTCTTCCCTAGTCGTTAATTTTTCAAAACCAAGATTTCTTCTTTCTGAATTAATTCAATCTCTGAATAGTACGAAAATCTCTAGGTTGTCCTCCGCTAATGAATGTCTATGATCTCCGATTTAAAATCTTGCCACGCTAAAAGCACTCTCCGATGCTACTGATGATTCTCGAATAGCTAGGATATCTCGGGCCATTATTGAAAGTATTGGAAAAGCCTTGCCGTGCTCCTTCCACCATGCCAAAAGTTGTTTGTTGCCTTCTTCGGCTTTAATACTTTCCAATCCTTGATTAAGATAAGAATCAAGTTCATCATCAATAGAGGAATCAAAACTTGTTATATCATCCATACCTTCACATAGAACTTCTACTCTAGCCTTAGAAATAAAAGGAGCAGTTTCACCACCTGTTGTTTCCATAGATTTATATTTATCAAACAGTGATCTAGCATAAGAATATATGTTAGCTTGGCAGCCTTCGAGAGATGGTTGTTCATTTTCTTGAATTGCTAAATTCTCATAAATTTTACAAACATATCCCTTTGCACCTCTTAATTTTAAAGATGGGTTAAGTAGAGTAGAAATTAAATAAACTTGGGGAATAGGAAAAAAATACTTTTTAAATTTTGCAACATGAGTCTTTTCATCTATATGTTTTCTAATTTTAGGAGAAGGNAACGGACCGTCGTTTGACGTAGTTTCAGACTTAAAATGGAAAATTAGGTGTTTATGAAAATTTGGAAGAAATCATGAGTTTTGAGGCTTGATTCGATGTATATGTTTAAATATGTAATTAAATTAAAAAAGTTAATGCAAAAATTAAACACACAAATGAAATACGAAAATAGAACACATAAAGTAAACTCAAAAATTAAGCACTAAAATGATACGCAAAATTATATATTAAAATTAGGAGATGGAACAAGTCACCGTGATTAAATATTGAAACATGAAGAAATTGCCCAAAAAATTGCTCCAAATACTTGACAAATTAATTTGAAGCTTGAAAGTTGCTCCAAAAATTTGTCCAAATACTTGGAAACTTAGTTGATTGTGAGAAAATTGAGAGAATGATTGATTTTTATGAAAAAAATGAAGAAGAATGGGGGTATTTAGAGATAAAAAAAGGGCCAAAGTGTAATTTAATAAATTTAAGGGTTAAATTAAAAGTTTGGGAGAGGGGGGAGGGGGAGGGGGTGTCTAGGCGGTGGGGGCAAATATGGCCGTTTATAGCCATTGGGAACGACTAAATTTGCAAACAAGGCCGTTTCCCAATGGCTCTATTTAAAAAAAAATCAAATAACACATGGGACGGACGGAACGGGATAAACGGGACGAAATGGGCAGCCCGTCCCATCCCGTGTACAGTTTAATATGGGCCCATACCGTTTAGAATTAAGTGGACCGGGACGGGACGGGATGAGGATCGGGACGGGCCAGCCCGTCCCGTTTGACAGCCATAGATGAGATAATAAATAAGGTGATGAGTATTTGCACTTCGCTCGCCAGTTCGTGGGCATAACTAGCCCCGTATAATGTATTATGACTTATGTAAATCGTCGGTTTTGGTTTTCAGGTTGATCGGAATAGATATGGAAGGATGATTCTCAGCTTGAAGCTTTAAATTTGAAAGGTTTGACTCAGTCTTGACTTTTTAGTATTCAATCTCGGATTTGGATTTTTATGATTTGGTTAGATCTGTCGGGTAATTTTGGACTGAGGAGTGTGTTCGGAATGTATTTTTGAGGTCCGTGGTAGATTTAGGGCTTGAAATTGGAGAGTTAAATTGGGGATTTGAGGGGCCACTTGAGGTCCGACTTTGATGATCTTGGTATGTATAGACTCGTGAGAGTGTGAGGATTCTAGTTTTGTGATTTTTATCAGAATCCGAGACGTGGGCCCGGGGGTCGGGTTTGGTCAATTTCGGGTTTTTGGGTTTAATTTGATTATTTTCGCTTGGGCTTTGTTCCTCTAGCGCGTATTAATGGTATGAATCTGGTTTTGGTTAGACTCGGAGCATTTGGAGGCCGATTCGAGAGGCAAAGGCATCGCGGGCTAGAGTTTGGACCGGATAGAGTTAAGTAATGTAAATACTGTCCTGAGGATATGAAACCCCGGATTTCACATCGTTGTGCTATTTTGAGGTGACGCACACGCTATATGACGAGCGTGGGGTTGTGCACCGTTGGGGATTGTGACTTGATCCATCCCGTACGACTATTAAGTTGCGTATTTTACTTGAAAACTATTTGATATTGTTATATTTTGGAAAATATTATTGTGTTTGGGGCTAAATGTCGTGTCTGGGCCTTGTGCCGATTGTTTGGACCCTTAGGGGCTTTTACTACTATTTTCCTCACTGTTTTGGTTTAATGTTTACACTCAGTCATGTTATCTTCTTACTGTTTTTCATAACTCGATTTTATTCACTCCTTTTGATTTTATAAATGATTTGAGCTGAGTACTTGTTTTACTGTCAGCCCTAGGGGCTTGAGTGAGATCTAACTGAGTGAGGCCGAGGGCCTGTTTGTGAGGATATCATGGGATCGGGCTGCGCGCCGCAGCATGTGCTACTGATTTGTGATATATGAGAGGTCGAGGGCCTAATTTATTATGCCACGAGGTGGCTTGTGATTGATATGAGGCGAGAGCCTGTTTGATTATGCAGCGAGATGACTTGTTATTGTGCTTGGGCCGTAAGGGGCCCCTCCCGGAGTCTGTACACCCCCAGTGAGCGCGGGTACCCAGTGTGAGTGATGTGATATAGCCCGAGGGGCTGTTGGTTTTCATATTTTTGCCCGAGGGGCGGTTCTTGATTTACGTTATGCCCGAGGGGCTGACTACGAGTGATTGTGAGGTAGCCCGAGGGGCTGGTTCTATTAATATTGTGCTCGAGGGGCGCTTTATGGTACATGTTTTGCCCGAGGGGCTGTTACGTTTCTATTATTTTTACTCACTATTTTTATCACTCGTTTGAAACTATTGGAAGATGTTTTAAAAAAGGAAAACTGAAACTGAGTTTGATTTACGAGATAAATGATTCCTGTACTGTTTTGGAAATGTGCTGTGTTTGCTGTAGCGTTATGACGTTGCTTACGTGTTTTCTTACTACTCAGCTTTCATTTAGTTTTATTACTTACTGAGTTGGCGTACTCACATTACTCCCTGCACCTTGTGTGCAGATTCAGGTTTTTTTGAACCCGGTAGTGGGTGTTGAATTCTCAGTGGCAGAGTCATTGGAATTAGCAAGGTAGCTGCCCGGCGTTCGCAGCACTGCTTTTCTCCCTCTTGTCTTCCTTAGACTGTATTTAGTACAAATTTAGACTCTTAGTTGTATTCAGACCTTAGTAGATGCCCGTGACTTGTGACACCCCGATGTCGGGCTTGTGTATTTATCCTGCACTATTCATTTAGACTTATATTATGAGATATTTGATTAATTAAAGACTAAAACAATGAATTTTATTGAATGATGGTTAATTCGGGAATTGTGTCGGCTGGCCTAGTTTCATGATAGGCGCCATCACGATCGAGTCGGTTTTAGGGTCGTGACAATATATATACATACAAGATTCCAAAAATCTAAGCAAAAAAGAACCTTTTTCTATGGGTATGGTTGAAATTCATTGAAAACATATAGATGACTCGATATACAAAATTTGAGGACGATTGGAGTTCAAAAAATTCTTCTGCGACACATGTATCAAGCATGTTTCACGCATGTAACGCACATAGAGGTATACATGGATATACATGGATTTACATGTGATAGACATTTGATCGAAATATGATACATATGTGAATACAGAAATGATACACAGTGGAATACACAGATCATTTTTTTATGTTCATCTTCTACTTCGAATTTTTCAATTCAAATCACCTCAAAACTCCACCATATCATCCCAAAATTGAGATTCAAGCACTTTAAGATGCACCCAATCTATTCTAATAACATCCACTCAAAAGAAAGGAAAATTTTGAATTTTTTTGGCTATAAATAGCTAATTGGCTAATATTGGTAATATTTGGCAAATATTAGTAATATTTTATGAATTGACCAATTTTTGTAATAAGCTACTAATAAATGGACATGGCTCGTAGTTTCCCTTTTAAAGTATTCGGAAACACTATATAAATGGCAAAAATTATCCTATAACAAAATGTTTAACATGTTATTAATAGATTTATATTTAAGATGAATGTCTATATTTTAGAGAGATCTTAGGGTTTGTTACTTGGTGGCTAGGCCACTTTTTTCCTATAAATACAGGTGTTCTATTCCATTGTAATTCATCCCAAATTCATAAGAATTCTCTCTCTACTTTTCTCTACAATACTCTTCTTCTTCTCTTATTGTTTCATAACACGTTATTAGCACGAGACTCTAACCAATTGAGTAGAAGCTTTGCGATTGAGCACAATGAGTCAATTGTTCCATGAACTTCTTTCATGATTAAATTCTGAATTTAGGGTAAGTATTTTACTTTATTTTTCTCTTTTAAATTCTTGAAATGTTATAATTTGATTTTAAATACAAGCAAAGACAATAAACTTTGATTATAACTCTAATAGAGTTTGCAAGAAATTATAACCACCCGAAGTGATAAAATTTCTATGCCTTGCCATGATGAAATTCATATATGATTGTGGGCAAAGAAGTGGAAACTCATCCCATTGAATTTGTTTCATTCTCATTCTCTTAAGCGAATGTGGTAGCAATATGTAATAAGTCTGAAAGAAGATAAAATAAGGTATCAGTGAATGTGGACATGGCAATAAACGAAATTATAATCGTCATTATTGTGGTAATGAGAATATAAGGATTCTTAAAATAATCCTTCACTCTGTGAAAGTAATGTTTATCATCGATTTGACATGAGATTTTGTAAAGCACATATAGATGATTATGATCCATTCATGATGTGAATATGACAATATATGATTTATGAATACATATTCATTCTTGGAAGATATGAATGTGATAGTAGTAGTGAATATATTACACTTACCTCTAGAAGGAGGTTTGAGATGAAATAAGAAAATAATTTCATTATTATAGCATGAATGGTCATTGATCATGTACCTATTGTGATTATGCCAAATTATTTTGGCAATATAATTATTAAAGGACAACAGTAATGCAAGAAACAGATCTTGCATATAGTTTTGACCATGACCATAAGGCATAACTTTCTCTAGAAGAGCCAATTATTACTATTTTGGAGGAATACAATTGATTATCAATAAGGTATTGTATTTTAGTAAGTCTCAAATAAACTTATTTAGTTTCTAAAGTATTCGTGAAAGCGGTTGGTTATATTGAGACTAAAAATAAAGGAAAAATTTAACATCTTCTATTACTACAACTTATAGCGGGGTAATATGTATGTGAAAAGGTACCCGCTTTATTCTCCAGTTTGTACTACATAAATAAAAGAGTGTTACAATGAAGTAGAAGTTTATTGATTTAAAAATCCATATCATAATAAACTTGGAGTTTATTGATAATTGCACATTCATGTAAACCTGAAGTTTATCAATATTGATAATTTATCCAGTTGACACAATTGGTTTAACCATGTTAATTCAAGTATGATGTGCAAAAATAAAAGAGAATTCGCATGGGTAAATATTAAAGAAATAGAAAGTTCTTTACGAATTCTCTTATGTTGTTTATTCTCATTAATCAATAGACCAACTAAAATTGGGATTGAATCCCATGAATGCTGGAAAAATCGGTGAAATGTGCCCATTCACCTGTCATGTATATCACATAAGATGCATCTGTGAGATGGTTACATGTGCGATTATTATTAACCCGTAACTTGATATTTGCGAGGTAACTTGCTCAATAATTTAATTTTGAGCATAATTTTCATACTTTTCATTCAAGACAGTTCATATGATAAGTTGGTTTACATCACAATTGGTTTAGCAAAATAATTTATTGAGTGCCTCCACTTAATAGTTAAACTATTGCTTATGAGAACAAAGTTATATATATATATCAGTTTGATATACATTATAGACGAAAGTATATTACGTTCTCCCTTCACAAATTGTTCAGGGTCAGAATCAAAGAATTCCATCTTATTATTATTAATGTGCGGCGCATATTTTGATTAACACCATAACGCACAAAGATGGATTCCCAAAGTTGAGGAAGCAAGTTAGTTTTTCTAACACGAGGGGGAGACAGGATAAATAGTTGAGAAAAAGTTACATGGAATGAATTATCATTTGTACATATAGATCTTTGAATAAGATAATATGAACTTGAAATTCATAAAAAGATAATTCATCTGTAATGTATTGCAAAGCATGCCAGACGCAATTGCTGACCCAAAAAAATAACTATATTCTCACTGCAAATGCTCCTATTAGAATAAGTCCTAGAAGGACAAAGTCAATAGTACGCTTAAAGCGTATAGACCAACCAGTTTCAAGTAAAATTCTTGATAAAAAAGATGAGCAAATGATCAAAATGATACTTGAAAATATATATGAAGAGATCTCTATGTTATGTCTTTATGGGGAAAAAATGAGGTTGGAACTGATATAAAATATTTGTCGACGACATCTATGATAGCGCTAAGTGTAGATGAGGATCTTAAGTCTGTCGCCTACAGACACAAAAATATTGGCCAAATGGAAGAGACAAAATTCGAATAGAATTGGTTTCATGTGAAAGACATGTAGTTCAAGCACTTGAAAGTATAAAGTCAATGGTGTGTGCAATCACCTTTATCCATCTTATATGTCTAGCATGACATGAAAACTTGATATAAATCTAAAGTCTATTTATATGGCTTATTTGACAATACTTATATGACAATCTCTGAAGGATTTAAATTTCTTAAACCATATAGAATTCTTGCTCATGAAGTACTACATCCTAAGTGCAATTTGTGCACATATGTATTTTGCTATAGCTATAAGCATGATAATACGATATCAAGAGTCTTTATCCCTGTGCTAAGATATTGAAATGACGATTCCAACAAGATCATATGAAGACAATACATCTCTATCAGGAATGATGATTTCAAGGTGCAATATATTTTCAACTTAATATGGTCGGTTCGTATCAAATCTCTACCAACGATATTTTGAAGATGTTGCACAAGATTGGAATGAGGCTCAATGAAGTGAATCGATTGTCTCATCAGGGGTAGTTAAATACGCGTTGTACTCTTTTTCCCTTACAAGGTTTTGTCCTACTGGATATTCCTTGAGATTTTTAATGAGGCAACCAAAAGGCGTATTGTTAGATATTTGTACTATTTTTCCTTCACTAGAATTTTTTTTCACTGGTTTTGTTTTAGTTAATATTTTAACGAGGCATATTATCTGTTGAATAGACATTGAAGGGGGAGTGTTATAACAGATTTATATTTAAGATGAATGTCTATATTTTAGAGAGATTTTAGGGTTTGTTACTTGGTGGCTAAGCCACTTTTTCCCTATAAATAGAGGTGTTCTATTCCATTATAATTCATCCCAAATTAATAAGAATTCTCTCTCTACTTTTCTCTATAATACTCTTCTTTCTTCTCTTATTGTTTCATAACATTACACTTTTAGTATGTATTTTTCTTAAAACTAAACTAGTATCGTGTAAAGATACAACAGAAATCACTTAAACGAATGTTATTACTATAAGAAGTAACTGTAAATTAATTTCTCTTTATAGTTAAAGAATGGTCAAGTTCAAACAATACGAAGGGCGAATCCGCATTTAAATTGATGGAATCAGTAATTTAAGGAAGCAAATCACAGTACGACAAATATTACCGTAATTTTGGAATGCCATCTTTCTTTCCAGATCCACTTGATTATAGAATGCATTTATAATTTCATATTGATGACTTATCAGTTGAAAACAAAAAAGAAGTATGTAAGATGTCACTAATGTAGCAAAGAGATCACTATAAGGGTTGAAGGATTTAAGACATGTAATTTTAGGCCCCGTTGGCTATAAGATAGTATTTCAGTATTTTGCAAATATTGAAGTTTAGTATATATGTAAACTACTTTGACCATCATTATTTGGAAATATTGAATTCAGTATTCAAATTGATGGTGAAATGTTGAAAAACTTATTAGATAAATATTCAAGTGAATATTGAGCCGGGATAGTCTGTAGGATATATGTATAGGAAGTTTAGGGGTCAAAGTGTACAAGATGAAAATTAGCAACTAACTTAACTAATTAGCTGTATTAATAGTTGTAGTTAGATATAGAACTTTTACTCTCTTCTTAGCTTCTCATTTCCAGTTGATAATGGAGAGATGGAGTTCTCGATAATATCTCTCATCTCAATTCCATGCATGTCATCTTCCGTGGAAAGTTAATATGGTATTAGAGCGGTTGATTTAGCTCCGCTGTTAATTCTCCTCTGTCAATTTCATAATTCCGATCTTCGATTTCAAGCTCCACTTCGTTGGTGATCGTCGTCCCGAAGCTAGGGCATACTCATCCTCTGTATTTGCGACATTCGGACACGCCAAGGGAGCATATGATCGAATTCAAGCTAATAGGGACTGAGAACTACAATCCGTGGTTTAGATCTATGAGAATTAGACTGTTTACGAAGGACAAAATCGGATTCATTGACGGAAGCTGTAAAATGGAGAACTTTAAGAAGGATTTGCATGAGCAATGGGAAAGATGCAATGCATTTGTGTTGTTGTGGATAATGAATGTTGTTACCAAGGAGCTCTACATCACTGTGGTTTATGCATCTTCTTCATACAATGTATGGAAGGATTTGAAGGAACGTATTGACAAAAGGAATATTTCTAGTATCTACATTTACATCATGAAATTGTAGCACTGAAGCAAGGGTTGGTACCAGTATCCACTTACTATTCGAAATTAAAGGATTTATGGGATGAATATGATCTCCTATGACACCTACTCTTTCATGTCCATGTCCTGAATAGAAGGTGTTTCTGGAACATATTCAATAACAACGTCTGGTATGATTTTTAAGTGGTCTAAATGAGTTATTTGCTCATTCAAAAGGGAAGATAATGCTAATGATTCCAACTCCAAACATCAATGAAGCCTATGCGATGATTGTGCAGGATGAGAACCAACGAGCCAAGGCAACTAGCATTAGTAATTTGGAGATAGGATCCCATGCAATAGTATATAACACAAGTCATGGAGCAAACACAATGGCCTCCGATGCAGGTTATGGAGCTAATGTTGTGTCTTACAACATAGGGCAAGCATACAATAGGGGCTACAAGCAAAAGAATCGGTTGTATTATGACTACTACAAACTAAAAGGTCACACTAGGATGTATGTTACAAGTTGGTTGGCTAGCCTACAGACTTCAAGCCAAAGAAGAAAGCTTTGGAAGGAATGTGACTGCAGCATACCATGTGCAGATGGACAAATCTAAATCCCCTGATAAGCAGAAGGAATGTACAAGAAGTGCACTAGCAGGACATTTCTTCACAGATGAGCAATATCACCAGCTTCTTCAAATGCTTAATCAAACCAACATTTCAGTTGACACAGCTGCTCATGCTAAGATTACAGGTATACCACTGTCACTTTTGAGTATGATCAAGGAAAATAGGTGAATTATAGAATCAGGAGTTAATAATCACATGGTGTCTAGCCTACATATATACATTGATTATGTGGAGTTGTCTAAGAATAGTTTGAGCAAGGTGCAACTACCACAAGTGTAATTACACATTTAGGATCTTCCAGTATCTTAGATGGCATGATGATCAAGAATGTGTTGTATGTACCTAAATTTAGGTCCAACTTGTTATTAGTATCTAAGTTGACCAAGGATCTAGGCTTATTTCTTGCCTTCTGTCCTGCTTATTATGTGTTCCAGGACATTTGCAGCGGCAAGATGAAGGGGATTGATAGAGTGGAGCATGGACTGTATGTGCTAGACCAGACTATCAAGAGCAACACCTAGGAAGGATTGCCAATTAGTCTTATTACTTCTACAGTGCCTGTAAATAGAATAAATGGTACCCTGTGGCATAAAAGGTTAGGTCATGTACCTATGGATACTATGAAAAGGATACCTATGTTTGGAAATATAAAGGTTGTTAATTGTGATAATCATTGCTTTGTATGTCATTTGATTAAACAAACATGTATGTCCTCTCCAGTTAGTACTAGTAAGAGTAATACATTTGGCGGCCTTATTCATGCAGATGTGTGGGGACCTTTTAGGGTACCAACTCATGATGGTAAATAATATTTTTTAACTCTTGTGGATGAGTTCAGTAGGTTTACCTGGGTGTGTCTCATGAATTCTAAGGATAAATCAATTGTGATATTGAAATTCTTCATTGCATTAATTAAAACTAAATTTTCTTCCACTGTCAAAACTCTTACAAAAGACAATGGAGGAGAATTTTTTGGTAGACAGCTTTACTGTTGAATACAGAAGGCATTGTACATCAAAGCACATGCCCCTACACACCTCAACATAATGGAGTAGTAGAGAGGAGGCATAGGTACATCCTAGTCACTGCAAGATCACTGAGGTTTCAGGAAAATTTACCTTTGAAGTTCTAGGGGCAGTGCATCATGACAGCAGTGTATTTGATCAACAGAATCCCCTCAAGGATCTTGGCTGGGAAATGTCCATTTGAATTGGTGTTTAATAGAAGCCCTTCCCTTAATCATCTCAGGGTGTTTGGGTGTCTTTGCTATGCTGCAAACTTGAAGAAGAGGGACAAATTCTCTGCCAGAGCTGTTCCTGCAATCTTCTTAGGTTATTCTTTGACTCAAAAGAGCTATAAGTTGTTTGATCTGTCTAACCATGTAATATTTGTTAGCAGAGATGTTGTTTTTAAGGAGGACAACTTTCCAATCAAGCAGTTATCAAATGAGTCAAGCTCAGTGGCTTCACTCATGCATCCTAATCACTATGTGGATGATTCTGAATTTGATACTCACCCTGTGTAAGTCACTCTCCCTTCTGGTGATTCTACATCCCATACAACACATGTATCCTCAAGTTCTCCACTTCCAGATGTTCAGGAAGATGCTCTTTCCAGCAGTCCTGTTATTGATATCCATACATCACATGTTGTTGTTCCTGCCACCACTACATACTCAACACCACTTTAACTTGGTGACACTATGGACAATTCTGAGCTTCGCATGACCTTTAGAATCTCCGAGCCTCCCATTTGGATGCAAGATTATGTGGTTTCCTAGAAGATCAAGGGTATCTGTGCCTACCCCATTTCTAACTCTGTCAGCTATCTTCACCTGAAGCCTATCTACTCAAACTGTCTGGCTGCTTACTCTTTTGAGATAGAACTAAGGTCTTTTCCTGAGGCTGCTAAGGATCCTAAATGGGTTAATGCTATGCAACAGGATATTCAAGCCTTGGAGGACAATCATACTTGGAGCTTAGTACCTCTACCACCTGGGAAGCAACCTATAGGGTGTAAATGGGTATTCAAAATCAAATACTAAAATTCATGTGAGGTTGAGAGGCACAAAGCTCGACTTGTGGCTAAAGGTTACACACAGAAGGAGGGTCTTGACTATACTAATACTCTCACTTGCTGCCAAAATGGTGACAAACAGATCTATCATAACAATTGCAGCTTCATCTAGTTGGCCTCTCTATCAGATGGATGTTCATAATGCCTTCTTGCAAGGCGACTTGGTTGAAGAAGTTTGCAAGCTTGTACCTCCAGGTTTCTCTAAGGGGACTGCCAAGCAGGGGGAGTACCTTGTATGCAAGCTACATAAGTCTTCATATATCCTCAAGCAGGCATCCCGACAACGGAACATCAAGCTATCTGAGGCACTACAGACAATGGGGTTCTCACAAAGTCACTATGGTTACTCGTTATTTACCAGGAAGACTGGTACTTGCATTGTCCTAGTGCTAGTTTATGTGGATGATTTGATAGTTACTGGGAACAATATTGTAGAAATCAACAGGACAAGGGAAAAGTTGCAGCAGTTCTTTAAGATAAAGGACCTAGGAGAGTTAAAATTCTTTCTTGGGATTGAATTTGCTCGATCAGACAAAGGCATATACATAAGTCAACGAAAATATGCTCTAGAGCTGATTTCAGAACTTGGACTAGCAGGAGCCAAACCTGCTAGCACACCATTAGAAGTAAATCAAAAATTGACTTCTGTAAATTTTTACAAATTGGTATCCTCTTTAATGGATACTGCTCAAGACCCTCTCTTGAAGGATGCTGGCGAATTTCAAAGACTAGTAGGAAGGTTACTAAACTTAACAATGACTAGACCAGATATCTTTTGTTGTACAGACATTAAGTCAATATATGCATTCTCCGAAGCAATCTCACTTGGATGCAGCTAGGAGAGTTGTCAAATATGTTAAAAGTGCACCGGGGAAAGGACTGTTATTGCCTTCATCTGGTGATGGCACTCTGAAGGCATATTGTGATGCTGATTGGGGAGCATGTCTTCAAACTAGAAGGTCAGTCACGGGTACTCAGTGTTCCGTGGGAATGCTTTAGTTTCTTGGAAGTCAAAAAAGCAGGAAACAGTAGCAAGGAGTTCAGCTGAAGCTGAGTTTAGAAGCATGGCTTCAACTGCAATTGAGATTTTTTGGCTCATTGGTCTGTTTGGTGAATTAGATGCTAAGCTGCAATTGCCTGTGCCTCTATTCTGTGGTAGCAAGGATGCGATCCAAATTGCAGCGAATCCCATTTTTCATGAGCGTACAAAACACATAGACATCGATTGTCATTTTATCGGAGAAGATAAAGGCTGGAATTATAGGGACTGTGCACGTGAACACTAAGGAGCAGATAGCATATTTACTCACCAAGGTTCTTGGCAAAGCACAATACTATCATTGACTTTGCAAGCTTGGAGTGAAGAATATTTTTTTACCCTCCAGCTTGAGGGGAGTATTGAGCCGGGATAGTCTGTAGTATATATGTATAGGAAGTTTAGGGCTCAAAGTGTACAAGATGAAAGTTAGTAACTAACTTAACTAATTAACTGTATTAATAGTGGTAGTTAGAAGTGTCTGTATAGAACTTTTGCTCTCTTCTTAGCTTCTCACTCCAGTTGATATGGAGAAATGGAGTTCTCGATAATCTCTCTCATCTGAATTCCTTATGCATGTCATCTTCCATGGAAAGTTAACAGTGAAATGATGGTTTCACTCATAATCTTTAAAAAATATCCAAGTGAATTAATGTCCAAAGTCAACTTCAAGTATCAAATAACCATTTTTCAGTTTCAAATTAAAATAATCCTTATTTTTGCCTAACTGATATAATATTGTGTCTTCGGTTCTATCCAGAGAATTGCACTTCCATTGATGGTTAAAATTCATGAAATCTCATATTGGACGTAGTTTATTTATTTCCTTATTTAGAGAATTGAGAATAATCATTTTTAATTTCAAATGGAAAGATATAAGTATATATTACCTCAATGATTTATCAAATTTGACCCGTCAATATATGTAAATAGTTTCCTTCGTCTAGCATTAGTTCCTTAATTAAGAGTCTTTAAAACTTTCCAATTCGACTTCTTTTCTAAATATAATTTTTTTCAGCTTTATTCATCTAGTTCCCTATAAATTGTAGGAAAGATAGTTATGTGCCACCGTTCTTAATCAGCAGTCTAGAAAAGAAAAAATAGTTGCATGTATACAGTGTAAATCGGGCTACCCGATTTCGTAGGCTCGAGGATCAACTTTAAGAGCGAGTTCGAAATAGACTGGGTCCGAGCCCGATGGCAGAGTTCGAAGTTCGAAAATCAGAGTGTCCGATGAATCTCAAGGCCGAGCTTGACCAGCCTCGAGATAATGTTGTTGTGGTTTTGTAACGGGAAAGGCGATATTCCCGCAATGGCCCAAAGACCAAGGCGTAAGTTCCGGAACGGATTTATACGAACTCGTACTAGGCGGTTAGACAGCTGTCAAATTGGATTCCTTACTAAAAACGGAAATGTACCTTATTTAGTACCCCCTTCCCTATTATATAAAGGAGAGCCCATTCATTTGTAAATATACAATCATTGGCAAAGAATATACTATCCTACTTTTCTCGCTTACTGTTCATCGGAGCTCCCCTTTTGATTTATTGTTCTTACTTTATTATTCTTGGTCCATCTCGAGGTCACTAAGCTCGAGGTCAACTGCTTAAATCACACTGGTTTGATTCATCCATTTCTTTCATCCATACTCTATATTTCTTTATTATTAATTGGTATTGAATTTAATCACATATCTTTAAAATCACAAATCAAATTTAATTGTTACTCATATTTTCGAGGTAAACAGTTTGGCGCCCACAGTGGGGCTAAAGATAATAGTGATTATTTCTTTACTGATTCTCATTACACACGTTATTTTTACGCTTTTTCTTGCCAAGATTTTTTGATTCTCAGGATTAAACATGTCAAACTCGCAAAATGCACCTGTTCATGACAACGAAGCTCTTGGATTTCATGGGGAAAACAACAATTTAGGGGTCGGTGTACCACCGATAAACCTAGGGGAAATGCCAAATGTGGAACTAGTTAATATTAGTTCGCACATTGCCTTGAATGAAGATCTAGGCACAGACCCCGAAGGGAGTGTATGCAGGGAAGCCCAATCTGGAGGCCGAGGAATACCAGGATAGGAGATGGGGGAGTAAGCCTCCAAGTGATATTCGAGATGCTGCACGCTCAGCAAATCGCCATCGCTCAACTTTAGAGTCAGAACAAAACTCCAAGTATAGCTGAATTGGAAAACACTCGACATGCTAAATCGGCGCCAGAAAGATCAAACGAAAATGGCTCGGGGACTGGCCCTACTATTACGAGAATGCTCGAAAAGCTCACTTTCACGACCCAACCGATGGGCCGCGACGGGCACCCGGTACCTTACTCAACCGAGTACCAACATAACATATCTTTCTTATTGTACTTTTATTGGAAAATGGGCCAAACGGGCTGTCATGGGCTAACCAGAATAGACGTAGGGAATACTCAATATAGGATGACCCAACCTGATATATAAAAAAAATTATAAGGCCACATGATTATTTGTAAACTCAAAACATAGGCCGGCGAGGCCATACAAGTATCTGTATACATGATATCTGTCTACAAGCCTCTAAGAGTACATACTTATCATAAAGGTTGGGACAGGGTCCCGCCATACCAAACAATACGGGTCTAAATCATACTGACTAAACAAGCAACTCCGGGGTAAATGGAGAGCACTAACATCTTCCGCTGAGCTGATAGCTTACTTGGAGGACTCCCGACCTGTCTATCGGGACCTACGGGCATGAAACATAGTGTCCCCAGGCAAAAGGGACGTCAGTACGAATAATGTACCGAGTATGTAAGGCACATAAATAAGTACATAAAAGACATGGAAGAAATATAGAGTAAATGACTCGACCTGTAAGTCTGGATAACTCTGTAAATCATGAATACTTATAGTGTCATGCATATGCGTATGAATGTCATGGCGTGCATAGGTACATGTGTTCACAACATCATCAAGCCTCTGAGGGCATCCCATCATATCATATCGGCTACTGTAGGCAAAATCATCAACGTATATCAGCTGATCAGGTGGTGGTGCGTATATAACGCCGTAACCTTTTCCCATATCCCATATACATATAATATACATATCCATCTGGTCATGGGTCAATGTACATGTATAAATAAATGCAATGCATGAGAAGTACGCCAATAAAATCTCTCGGAATGTCATAAGACTATTATGCCTTTGAATAATATCATGAAATAAACTTTATCAACTTACGTATTTTCGGAGACTGATGAACAGACGATAGAATAATAATATACATGGGAGTTCAAGAACATAGGCACCTCTAATACTTCTATTAATAGAGTCATTTATGGAAGTTGTGCATTTGCTCGTTTCGTTTGTATCATATGGATCATGCCAAAAAGAAAGAAGGGATAGCCTTAACATAACTGGAGTAGGGAAAAATCCGTATGATATTCTTGAAAAAGGTTGCACCGTATTCCTTTAGAATCGCAAAATCTCACGTTGCTACGGTGCTAAGAAATTTCGTTGGAATTGTTTTGTTTCAAGATTAATTTCCGTTGAAGCCAACATAATTGTTGCAATCGTTCTTGATGGATTGAGATTTAACTTCTTCTCTTGAAATGGTTTGAATTAGGAGAAAGGTATGTGATTTTCTTACTTTGTTATTCTATATCCAAAATGAAATGAAACCAAACTTAGAATGTCTTACATATAAGTAGACTCATGACTATTACACTTAAGTAGACTTGTAATAAGTCTTACTTTAGATGGCCACCTATCATTTTATGTCATGAGTCATGTAATTTGAATGGGGGCTGCCACCTCATGCCCCTTTAATCCTTATCCAACATAATTCCTTAATTATTTGGTAATATCCCATTATTCAATAATTAACCAATCACCCACATAATTAAGAATTATCTCAAATTACTTAAAATACTATTCACTTTTAACATACCTTGTACACCTTACTATCGTGGTCATGTAGTATCGTGTATGGCACTAGTCCATAAATACCGGTATTATAGCTCGGACCGTATTTTATCCCAAATTGCCAAGCTTTAACGAAACTCAATTTCTTCGATTTGCTTACCCTCTCACCTTCACGAATTTACTTATACCTTGTTTGAAATGGCATAATACTTGTAACCTCAAAATAATCTCATTCCCGAGCTTGCATTAATTCACTTATGCATACTTTCATGTACGAAAACATGGGGTGTAACACTCACCAAGAGGATAGAGTCCGGGGAAAAGAAGATCGAGGACAATGACAAGAAGGTGGAGACTTATAACTCCTGTGTTGATCAAATACCAGGGGGACCACCGATCTCGAAGGGATTGGATGCCAAGAAATTTGTACAAAGGCCGTTCACTCCGAGTGCGGCTCTGAAGCCCATCCCAGAAAAGTTCTGTATGCCCGATATACCTAAATACAACGGAACCTATGACCAAAATAAACACGTTCCTTCTTACACATGCTGCATAAAGGAAAACGACTTGGAAGACGACGTAATCGAGTCTGTACTGCTGAAGAAGTTCGGGGAGACTCTATCGAAGGGTGCCTTAATATGGTATCATAACTTACCCCCTAATTCTATTGATTCGTTTGCTATGCTTGCAGATTATTTTGTAAAGGCACACGCCGGAGCCATTAAAATTGCAACAAGAAAGTCGAACCTTTTCAAGATAAGGCAGAAAAATAACAAGATGCTTAGGGAATTCGTATCTCGATTCCAAGCGGAGAGAATAGCGGCACAGCAGCTGAAGAAAAGTTTAATCTAGTACCCGGCTGTCACTTGGGCCGACGTACATAATCGGTATCAGTCGAAGATTAGGGTCGAAGACGATCAACTGGGGATTCCTTCGGGTTCCTTTTATCCCAGCAGGATCATGGATAGGATCAAAAGGGATATTGATCGAGAGCCGAGGTCGAATAAAGATCGATATCAACCGTACAACGGAGACTATAGAAGCAGCGGTTCCAGGCAAAGCTTCACACGAAATGAGAGGAGAAATGATCGAGGTCAAAATTAACGTGGGATTAATGCCGAGGAAGATCACGTTAAGTATCCAAAGTTCGAATAAAGGTAAGACCCTAGTCCAATCTTTTCTATTTTTTCGACTAACGCTTGCAGGCTATCGATAAGGATCGGCACGAAGCTTTGGGTCTTGAAGCATGTGTTGCACTCTTTTTCCCTTAGACCGGTTTTTGTCCCAAGTAGGTTTTTTCGGCGATGTTTTTAACGAGGCAACCGTTGTTCATGCTAACTAAAAGCAATTCAACAGTATCTGAGGTTCCCCACAATATGCCTCGAATACTGGCGGGCATTACCTTTGTGTGTCTGCTCTCCGACAAGGAAATCACTTCGTGACAGCGGGCCTCGATAGGAAAGTGTTGTAAGGGCCAAACGGTTAGATGACCATGCCCGTATAGGTTACTCGAGCCCTAGACACCAAGCATACGCGCATGTACAATCATCTATCAAGAGAAGTACTTTTCCTTGTCGATATCCACTGTCTTTATAAAATTTTCATATTTTAAAGGCAATCCTCGACTTTATGTGCCTCGGCCACCCCGCTCGGGGACTGACACTTACGGTAAGCTCGAAGTGAAACGGAAGATCAGCCCAAAGGGCAAGTTCCAAACTAAAGAGGCTACGGCCAAATTAACGCGGATCGGAGACATCCGAAATCCGTAACAAATACAAAAGCTAAGGGCTACCTTAGCCCGAGTTCGAGCAAACTCTCACTCGGGGACTATCTATGAAGCCTAAGGGCTAACTTTATTTCAAGTTCGAGCAAATCCTCACTCGATCTTAAAAGCCCAAGGGCTATCTTAACCCAAGTGCAAGAATGTCTTGAACACTTGAGGACTATTTACTCGAGCTACCTGAGTTTGAAATAATAAGACCTCAAAGAGGCACCCCCTATATAACGGGCCGAGGCCATCACACTCGGGGACTAACATTTCGAACAAATTTGAAATGTTATCGGAAAACAAGTCCAGGAGACATACCCGAAGGTTACGGCCATACTAAATACTACGGTCATATAAAAAGGCTACGGCCGAAATAGTGGGGCTCGGAGACGTCCGACTTCCGCCATAAAATAGAGGCCTTCAAAGACTTAGAAAATCCGGTTAAAATCAGGCTACCCTCGACAAAAGCAAATGATAAATGGCTTCGATAAAATCAGCCCTCGAATAATTTAAACGCTTCGATAACATCATCCTTCGAAAAAGCTTCAAGAGGTATTCGATTGTCGTTACACAAACGAATTACTAATAAGGTTCCGATCCGTCGAACCTTCGAAAAACTCAACGGGTACAAAAACACATGCTAAGGCATAGCAATATTTTCCCTAAGTCTTTTAGCCGAAAAGTGGGAAAAATTATAGCTGTTATTAGAGGCCGAATTGGCCCAACCCAAAAAGCCTAAGGGCCAATACAAAAGAGCCTAAGGGCTAAATTTATTTCGAGTTCGAGCAAACACTCACTCTACTACTAAGCCCAAGGGCTACCCGAGTTCGAGCAAATTCTCACTCGGGGACTAGCTATAAAGCCTAAGGGCTAACTTTATTTCGAGTTTGAGCAAACACTCACTCGACTACTAAGCCCAAGGGCTACCCGAGTTCGAGCAAATTCTCACTCGGGGACTATCTATAAAGCCTAAGGGCTAACTTTATTTCGAATTCGAGCAAACACTCACTCGACTACTAAGTTCAAGGGCTACCCGAGTTCGAGCAAATTCTCACCGGGGACTATCTATAAAAGCCGAAGGGCTAACTTTACTTCAAGTTCGAGCATATACCCACTCAACCATCAAGCCCAAGGGCTACCTTACCTCATCGACTATTTGGCCTAAGAGCTACTCAAACTAAAGTTCAAACGATCATTCGGGGTCCATTGATCAGAAACGTTCAAAGAGCAGTACTTGTTGTCGGTCATCACCATCTCAAACTTTGGGCATTCAAAAGGAATTTTGTGCTAAGGCGCTTTGACCCGCACAAATGGGGGTAACAGATTCGGAAGCCATGGAAGGAAAAAGATTTGTATAAACCTTTTTACAAGGACTATAGGTCATGATGAAGAGTTCCTCGCAAGGATCGATCAGCCTCAAAAGCAAAAAAATACGAAGAACACTAAACCTAAGCAGCACGATCCTTATTGGCAGAAGTGTCTCCACCCTCATAATCTTCTCCGCTGCCGGACCCGCTAGAGTTCTCGGAGTCTTCCTCGGGAAAGGCCGGCTTCCAAGCTTTTGTTTCCACAGTCGTTTACATCACGATGATGATGTCGTGGAAAATCGGGGTAAGGATCAAGGACTCAGTTCATTTATTATCGTTATACTCCAAAAAACGAGGGGACTATCTGTATACGGTAGAAATCGGGGCTACCCGATTTCATAGGCTCGAGGATCACTTTAAGAGCGAGTCCGAAATAGACTGGATCCGAGACCGATGGCAGAGTTCGAAGTTCGTAGATCAGAGTGTCCGATGAATCTCAAGGTCGAGCGTGACCAGCCTCGAGATAATGCCGTTGTGGTTTTGTAATGGAAAAGGCGAGATTCCCGCAATGGCCCAAAGATCAAGGCATAAATTCCGGAACGGGTTTGTACGAACTCGTACTAGGCGGTTAGACAGCTGTCAAATTGGATTCCTTACTAAAAACGGAAATGTACCTTATTTAGGACCCCTCCTCCCTATTATATATAGGGGAGCCCATTCATTTGTAAATATATACATTCATTGGCAAAGAATATACTATCCTACTTTTCTCGCTTGCTATTCATCAGAGCTCCCCTTTTGCTTTATTGTTCTTACTTTATTATTCTTGGCCCATCTCGAGGTCACTGAGCTCGAGGTCAACTGCTTAAGTAACACTGGTTTGATTCATCCATTCTTTCATCTATACTCTATATTTCTTGATTATTAATTGGCATTTAATTTAATCACATATCTTTAAAATCACAAATCAAATTTAATTGTTACTCGTATTTTCGAGGTAAACAGTGCACAAAAATGGCTTCAAGGAATATGATTTTACTTGTCATTTTGTGCGTGACACACTGTTAGTATCTCTTTTGTCACGACCCCAAAACCAACCCGGTCGTGATGGCGCCTATCATGGAACTAGGCCAGCCGACACATTTCTAAAGTAGCTCAACATTTCATTAAAACTTAAATAGCAACCTTTTTCAACTAAAATTCCCATAAAAATATAAAGTCATAAACCAAAATAAATGCGGAAAATAAAAGCCCGACCTCGGGTGTTACTAAGTCATGAGCAATGATACAATTGTTCCGAAACATAACAAGACCAAAATAGTCTGGAAATAGCCAAAATATACTAGAAGGAAGATAAAGAAGGAGAAAGGCGGAACTGCGATCGCCAGGCAGCTACCTCGTTATCTCCGGTGTTAACCTGTGACTGGAATAGTCAACAGCCGCTACCGTGTCCTGAGATACCTAGATCTGCACACAAGGTGCAGGGGGTAACGTGAGTACACCAACTCAGTAAGTAACAGGTCCAAACTATAGACTGATAGGTAGTGACGAACTAGACATCAGCAATATAACATGTTTAAATGGTACAGTAAAGTGGGCATGCTGGCGATTCAATTATTCAACTCAACATTAAAGCAAAATACCAATCCGAACAGTGTGGATTATAAAGCTCAGCAAATCTCTACACGTAAATGCCAGAAATGTATGAAAATGCATTGTGTGCTCCCACTCTCAAGTGCTCAACCACTCGGTACCGCATATGGCCATCTGGCCCAGGAAAATCCATCCCGAAATATATATACCACACTGACTGCAAGTCATCCTGTACCGAGGAAGTAATCCAAGCCTTAGGAGAAATCCATCTCCAGGTATAAATACTTTGGACAAATCCATGCCCAGGGAAATCCGTCCCTCAATAAATCATCCGCGCTCACTGGGGGTGCGTAGACTCCGGAGGGGCTCCTTTCAGCCCAAGCGCTATAACAAGCCAATGAAGGCATAATCAATGATCTGCTGCGGCGTGCAACCCGATCCCATAACTGTCACTCATAATCATGCTCTCGGCCTCACTCGGTCATTACTCTCCAGTCTCACACACACGGGCTCACAATGCCATGAAACTAGCCCGAAACAATGATATGATGTGCCAAATAATAACAACCAAGACTGAGACATGATATGATATGCATGAACAAGACTGAGTACAGAATATCAATAAGACTAATGAGATGACAGCAAGAAACGACCACTCGGGTCTCAACAGTATCGGCGTGAAGCCCTAACATGGTAATTTGCATGCTTTACAGCTCATTAACTTAATCACATAATCACATTATAGATATCAGCAAGAAAGAGTCACTAAGTGGTGCCATGGAATGAACCAAGCCGCAATTCTCACGGTGCACGCCCACACACCCGTCACTTGGCATTGGCGTCACCTCAATATTTAATCACATAACACATAGTTCGGGGTTTCGAACCCTCAGAACCAAGTTTGGAAGTGTTACTTACCTCAAACCAAGCCAAATCCTACTCCGCTACGTCTTTGCCTCTGGAATCGGCCTCCAAACGTCCCGAATCTAACCAAAAGCAATGCAACACAATCAATATAGGCCAAGGAATCAATTCCAAACGAAAAACTATCAATTCAAACCAAAATCCCGAAATTCACCCAAACCCGGCCCCCGGCCCCCGGCCCACATCTCGTAATCCGACAAAAATTACAAAACTAGAGTCTCCTTTCACTCCTGAGTCTATACATACAAAAATCATTAAAATCCGACCTTAAATGGTCCCTCAAATCCTCAATCAAAACTCTCCAAAATTCAATCCCTAACCCCTTCAACTTCTCTCCAAATTCCCACTAATTCCATGATTAAACAGTGGAAAAATCATCACAAACACAAATAATAAAGCCCAAGTAACTTACCCAGCTGACAACTTCAATCCCTCTTGAAAATCACTGCTCTAAGCTCCAAACTCGTCCAAAAATGGTGAAGAATGGGCAGAAATTCGCGAAGTGAGGCTTTTATTGTTTCTGCCCAGAAGACTCGCACCTACGGTCCAAATGAGCGCACCTACGGTCAAGCTTCAACTGCGGTCCATCAAGCGCACCTGCGGATTCCACTTACCCGTAAACTTCTGTATTTGCGGCTACACACCCGCACATGCGGCCTCTCTTGTGCGATAAAACCACCACACCTGCGGTCAAGCTTCAACTGGTCCAAAACCACATCTGGGGCCTCCCTCTCGCATCTGCGACCTCGCACCTGCGGTCCCCAATCCGCAGGTGCTGAAATGACAGAAGCAGCAGCTTCAGCTGCTCAAACCAAGTTCTAAACTTTTCGTTAACCATCCGAATTCATCCCGGGGCCCTCGGGACCTCAACCAAAAGTACCAACAAGTCATGTACCACTATTCAAACTTATTCAAACCTTCGCAACACTCCAAACCACATCGAAACACCAAATCACCCTCAGATTCAGGCCTAAGAACTCTTAAACTTCCTAATTCCGCAAATGATGCCCAAACCCATCAAACCTCGTCCGAATAACCTGAAATTTAGCACACACGTCATAAATGACACTACGGACCTACTCCAATTTCCGGAATTCCATTCTGACCCCGATATCAAGATTTTCACTGCCGAGCGTAAAACGCCAAATTTCCAATTTCGCCATTCAAGCCTAAATCTACCACGGACCTCCAAATTACATTCCGATCACGCTCCTAAGTCCAAAATCACCTAACGGATCTATACAAACCATCAGAATTCACATCCGAGATCTTCTACACATAAGTCAATATCCGGTTGACTTTTCCCACTTAAGCTTCTAAATAAGAGACTAAGTGTCTCAATTCCTCTCCAAAACCACTCTGAACCCGAACAAACCAACCTGATACCACACAATACAGCTGAATAACACATAAGGAAGCAGAAACGGTGAAAGACGGGGCTAAAACTCATGAAACGACCAGCCGTGTCGTTACATCTTTCTCCCAAGATTTTCTTTTTCTTTTTTCTTTTTTTTCCACTTAAGCATGTGTCTCCTTGCTTGTATATAGAGCAAATCTACAATTTCAATTCAATTGATAGTTTTATACAGGATATTGCATATGTACACGCTACTCTTTATTCCAATGAATTATGCACATTCAATATAAATATAGTAACAAAAATATTAGGTGATTTCTTCCAATTTATTCAAGCCTTGAAAGATAGAGTTACATAATATCTGTTACTGGTGGGAGATAGCAGGTATCTCGTGAAATTAATTGAGGTGCGTATAATTTGGCCCCGACACCACGATTATCAAAAAAAAAGTAAAATACACATAGTACTTTTATAATGTACAAATACAACTATTGAGAATAATCTACAATATATCATCTATATCTTGTTCATGCTTGTAAATTATCTCAAACATGTTGAGAGAATGATCTTCTGCACTAATATATAATTGTTTGAATTGAACGCAGGCATGTTGTTTAGGACAGAAGCAAGGAATGTGGTCTCATTTTTTTGCAACAGTGATGAAGACTGCCAAAATGTTTGCAAGGTCAAGCTGAATCCCACATGTCATGAACGTGTTTGTGTGTGCACAGAGGATTTACTTTGCACAATAGATTGTAAAGATAAATTTGCATTTTGTCCTCACCCTGTGCTATGTATTCATAAAACATGTACTTGTCCAACCCCATAAAATAAATATCAATATCATTTTATTTGTTCTGTAGGTAGAGTTAAGTATTTCATTGTTGATCACCTTACCGTCTTCTTTTTATTATGTTTTTATATGTCTTTTTGGTACTGTCCCTTCTTGTTTATATTTTTTATTAATGTGGTGCTTATGCTTTCCTGAGCCGAGGGTCTATTGGAAACAGTCTCTCTATTCTCATAAGGTAAGGGTAAGGTCTGTGTACACACTATCCTTTCCAGATCCCACGGTGTAAGATAATATTGGGTATGTTGTTATTGTTATTGTTTTAGGTAGAGTTAAGTATATATATATATTTCCGAATTTGAGTTGTTCTTGTCTATCTGGTGAACGTTTCTTAGATAAAAGAAAACAATCACCAATGGCATAAACCTTGGGAATTATTCTTCCAAAGTTAAAACATTCCAGTAAAATGATAAAACTATAAAACGATCTGCAAATGAAGAAATATACTTTTTAGTTAAAATGTTATTGGCAATTAAGTACAAATTAAAAATGCACGGTAACCTATACAACCAATAGATAATGAAGTACTAAAATATTTTATAATAATACATCTGAGACATTAAATTCCATGAGTCTCCAACTTGAACACCTTAGAGTTGAGTCTCTTTGGTAGAGTTGCCACCTTATATCCGGGGGCGAATTTATAGGCAAAATTATGGGATAAGTGAACCTATGATCTTTCCGCAAAATTAGATATTTATGTATATATTTTCTAAAATTGGTATAATATTAACTGTTGGCACCCATGCTCCAAGAAGGTTGAAAGGTGCACTTGGTTGAAGATTAAGTTATTTATCAAGAGGAATACGCATCAACTCCGGCGCTTATATCTTACACACAATTATGAAACCAAGATTTTTACTAATAGGAGTAGAAATATAAAAAAAAAAATATACGAAAAGAGTCATAAGGATTCAACATATAGTGTAATTTATCTAGCTAAATCCGTACTCCGACAAACGAGTTTCAATGAACACTACTTAAACAAAGCTAGCTCCGCAATTGCTTACATGTTTAAAGATGGACTCTCAACATATCTTTCCTTTGCATTTCCTCAACCAACGTCTTTCCTCTCCCCATCCCCCCTCCCCCTCCCCCACCAAAAAAAAAGAAACATCCATTGAACGCTTGGTAATAGATAGACATAATAATGAGAAATTTGTTATTGCCGATCGATAAACTGTAACTTATATAATGTAGGGTGAGATGGTTTGGGCTTACATCGTAACGAATCTGGAATGTTTTAGCCCAATAAATGGGGTGATTTTTAAAAGAGAAATTTTCATAAAGCACTATCTTTTGGTAGTAATTAGCCATTTATAGATACCATTTGCTATATTACGGATTATAGATACCTTTTGTGTGGTTATAAGATGTATTTGATGTATTTAAGCTATTGTATTCATGAATACAGTAGCAAAAATAGGCGTGAATCAGGGAAGTCCAGATCAGTTGTTGCATTCGAGTGTATTCGACTGTATTCATGGAGTAAAACATGGGATTACAGCTGGACAGATTATTGTATTCAACTGTATTCAACTGTATTCACGGCGTGAAATAGGGGATTACACTGTTTTTAAAACGGAAAGTGAATCAATTAACATAATAGACTCCTAATATAACTCAACAAAATCAATTATAACACACAAATTTTGTATTTTCAGTTATAAAAAAGATTCTCAACCGAAAAATACCCTTAAAATATAGCAATCTTCAGAGAAATTATATAATACATCTGAATAAATAAATTATATTAATTAAAAAACATATGAATACATTCATGGCATATAGCGAGACAGTGAATATAATGAAATACATATAATACAGCGGGATACATTGAAATACAATGAAAAAAAAGACAATGAAATACATGGAATACAACGAGATACATTGAATTACAATGGAAAAAGAAAGACAATGAATACATGAAAATACAACGTGATACATTGAAAATATATTAACAGAAAATCAAGTTGCTCAGCCCCAAACTCCGTCGTCTTTGTTCAAGAACAAACCCTAATTTCCGGCGAATCCGTCATCGAGCAACGAAATAATCCACCTAGTATCCGGTCTACTATATCGTCTTCCACTTCGATTGAGACCTTGTCATCGATTACCATTGAGAATTTCGTACTTATTGTTTTCTTGATCTCACGTCAAGCAAAGGGTTCAATGGCTTGAATTGTATTCTGGATACCACTTACTGGGTTTGTGATCTCACGTCAAGCAAAGGGTTCGTGATTACCACTTATTGTTTTATGGATATTCAATCGCTTGAATTGTATGGTATCGTCCACTGAACTGACGAGTTCATGAGGAACTGATGCAACTGAGAATTGCCTGTTTTCAAGGCCGTGTTCTTCTTCGTGCTCAACAGTTAGATCAGTCAAATTGGATTGTGAAAGATCTGAAAGAATGAGAGAAAAATAATACAAAGAGTATTTTATGGCTTAAGAGTAGGAGGTAACCATAAATAGATATTTGGCTGTAAAAATCAAAAGGTATCTATAGAATATAATTTTTTAAAAGGGTATTTATTTGAAATAAATAAGGTATCAACCTTTGCTATAGGAGGTAAAAATTCCTTTTTAAAAATAGCCAGATTTACAATTGGTCGTTCAAAAATAGCCAATTTCAAAAGTAATCGAAATTTAGTCACTTTTTATGTAAAGATAAATCTGAGCGAAAACACTGTTCAAACCCCGGAAAATACTCCAGTATATTATGCTGGAGTTCCAGCATAAGTATACTTGAACTCCAGCATATTATACTGGAGTTCCAAGATAGTATGCTGGAACTCCAGCATAATATGATGGAGTTCCAGCATAAATACACTAGAACTCCAGCATAATATACTGGAGTTCCAGCAAGTATAATGGTCCAGTATATTATACTGGAGCCAGCAAAGTATACCGGTCCAGCATAATATGCTGGAGTTCATACACAAGTGCACCGAAACTCCAGTATATTATGCTGGACCGGTCTCTATTGCAGCAAAACGGTGGCTATTATTCATTAACTTGGTAAACGCTGGCTATTTTTGATTGACCAGTCCGAAAACTGGCTATACCGTAAAATTTTGGCCAATAAATGTTGTTTCCTATTTTGACAATTAGTATAGCCCAATTTGGCCCATCTAGGTTGTATTCCCTTTTTTTTTTAGAAAATCTACTTTATACCCATTAATTCCAAACTATTTACCCTTTAATGCCCATGCCCAAACTATTTACTACCCCTACCCATAGCCCCCAAACTATTTACCCGCACTTCTTCTTCCTCATTTTACCCACGTACAATCTACCACCGTCAACTGATTCTAACTCAACACCTTCTTCTTTTTCTTCAATTTCCTCTTCTTCTTCGGCTGACAATGCAACTTCTTCTTCGTCATCATCTTGGACAACCTCAACTCCATCAGACACAGAAGCACACGTGCTCAAAAAGATTGAAGAGCGATAAAGAGAAGAAATGGGGAAATGGGCTTTGAGTTTTGTTGAGTTTATCTTGAAGTTGAAGTGAGTATTATAAGTACTTAAGGAAAGATGATCTACTGAGAATTTAGGCTTTTGAGTGAAGAGATACAGTGAAGAAGTAGAAGAAGTAGATGCTGTAGCAGCAACAGAGAAGCAAGAACCTGACATTTTTTGTACCGAAGAACCAGTTCGGGGTGATACTTCCATGGTCCTACCATTGTTGGGCTTGAAGCTCAATTTTATTTTTGAAGATTTCTTGTTTGATTCAAAGTTGTCACGATCCGGATTTTCCACCCTCGGGAGTCATGATGGCGCCTACTAATAGGAGCTAGGCAAGCCAATTATCAATTACCTCCTTTAACGAAACACGACAATATTAGAAATAATGAAATATTTAATAATAAAACGAAAGTCTCAAATATAGTTAACTGAAAGAAATGCGGAAATTTAACTAATCCTCTACCCAAGACTGGTGTCACAATACTCACGAACTTCTACAGAATACTAAATACAAGGTTTGAATGAAATATAAGACTGTCTATTTCGGTACAATGATAACAAACTGAGTAAAATAGAAAGGGACTCCGGGCCTGCGGACGCCAGCAAGCTACCTCGGAAATCTCCGGACTGAAGGCTCGCTCCCAGAATGCTACTGCTACTCAAATGCTGCTCTAACACCTGGATCTGTGCAAAAAGATGCACAGAGTGTAGCATCAGCACAACCGACCCCATGTGCTGGTAAGTGCCTAGCCTAACCCTGGCGAAGTAGTGACGAGGCTAGACCAGACTACCAGATAAACCTGTGCAGATATATATATATATATACAACAAAATAATAGCGGAAAGTAAACAATTAAAACTGGGAGGGGAACATACTTATGGGGTAGCAGATAAAACAGAATATCAGAAATACAAAAGAAACTACATCTGATTTCTTCTAACACAGAATAAGGGAAAACAAACCACTTTCACTTGTCCAATGTCCTCTCGTTGCAGGCGTGCAACACGATCCCATTTCCTAATATCACGTGGTAGGCGTACCACTCGATCCCATTTCATAATATCACGTGGTAGGCGTACCACTCGCTCCCATTTCATAATATCACGTGGTAGGCGTACCACTCGATCCCATTTCATAACATCACGTGGTAGGCGTACCACTCGATCCCATTTCATAACATCACGTGGTAGGCGTACCACTCGATCCCATTTCATAATATCACGTGGTAGGCGTACCACTCGATCCCATTTCATAATATCTCGTGGTCGGCGTGCCACACGATCCCATTTCATACAGCACAATATACAATATAATCCCGGCAAGGGAGAAAGATGTTATAATAAGCTATCCCATCAATGGAACAAGATAATATAATAAACCATTCCGGCAAGGGGGATCCAGCTATAACCAAACTCATTCAATCTCTACTTAACACAATTAAATCCACACTTAGTATCAACAATTAGTGGCTCAATGTTAAAGATTTCCAACCAGTTCCTCATAAATAACAATTACCAATTCGACAATTTAGCAAATTAGGACTCACGGTCGTGCTCGACGCCAATGTATAGATACTCGTCACCATGCCTATACACCGTACTCGACAAATAGCAATTAACAAATAAGACTCTACTCTATTCCCTCAAGCTAGGGTTAGACCAAACACTTACCTCGAATGCTCCAAACTCAACTCAAGCCTCTAGTATAGCTTACCCCTCAAATTCGGCTCCAACTCGGGCAAATCTATGAAATAATGACTTTACAATATTAATAATAGCTAAACAAACTAAACCCAATGCCTAAATATGAATTTCTAAGCTTTCTCCCAAAAATTCCAAAATCGACCCCAGGCCCGCTTGGTCAAAACCCGAGGTTCGAACCAATTCAATGTCACCCATTCCCCCACGAGCCCGAATATACAATTTATTTTCAAATTCGACCCCAAAACAAGGTCTAAATCAAAGAAAATTGAAAAGCCCTAGTTCTACCCATTTCCCCCAATTTACACCTTAAATTACATGATTTAAGCCTTGGAGTTTGATTAATAATGATGGAAAATTGAAGAAAACAAGTTGGAATTTACTAACCCAAGTGGTCTTGAAGAAAGGAGGCTTCAAAGGACGTCTAAGTGCTTGGAGAAGAAGGGAGTTCGTGTATTTTTGAAGGAATCCCGTAGCTACTGTTTCTGAAAATTAACATTTAATTGGGCAAAATTTGCCCTTCGCGTTCGCGGGAAGGGAGCCGCGTTCGTGAAGGGTTGACCTAACTGAGCATCGCGTTCGCGATTGGGGAGGACGCGAACGCGAAGAGAAAAGGCTGGGGTCCAGGATTTAGGTCTATGCGAACGCGTGAAGGCCCACGCGAACGCGATGAAGAAGGCTACAAGGCTACGCGTTCGCGAACATGTGAATGCGAACGCGAAGAGGAAATTACTGGGGTCCCAAGCTTGGCTTATGCGAACGCGTGAAGAGATACGCGATCGCGAAGGAAGAAAATCAAAGGCATCGCGAACGTGGGTGATGCTCCGCGATCGCGAAGAAGGTTTTTCTGCAACAGCTGGAGCCTATTTTTCTGCAACTTTTTCTAAGTTCAAAACCACCCCGAACACCTCCGAAAACACTCCCGAGCCCCCGGGGCTCCTAACCAATCACACACACTGACTCAACAACATCCTACGAACTCAACCGTGCGATCAAATCGCCAAAATAACATCAAAAACAATGAATCAAGCCTCAAAACCAATAGTTTTTCTTCAAACTTCATAAATTTTAAAATTTAGAACTTATAGTCCGAAACACGTCAAACGACGTCCGATTTCAACCAAATTTCACAAAAATATCTTAAATCACATATAAGACTTGTACCGGGCGCCGGAACCAAAATACGGGCCCGATACCAACACGTTCTAATCGATTTTTATTTCAATTTTCCTTAATAATTTCAGAAAAACAATTTTACTCAAAAATTCATTTCTCGGGCTTGGGACCTCGGAATTTGATTACGGGCATACGCCCGAGTTCCATATTTTTCTACGGACCCTCCGGGACCGTCAAATCACGGGTCCGGGTCCGTTTACCCGAAATGTTGACCAGAGTCAAATTTATTCATTTTAATATCAAAACTTAGCATTTTTTACGGAATTTCATATTTAAGCTTTCCGGCTACGCGCCCGGACTGCGCACGCAAATCGAGGCAACCCTAAATGAGGTTTTCAAGGCCTCGGAAGCACAGAATGAATAAGAAAACAAGTGATGACCCCTTTGGGTCGTCACAAAAGTGGGTGCTGTTAAATATTGCTTATAGTACCTTCTAGAATTTCATACTGAAATTTGATAGCGTTTGGAGCTGATTTGAGGTGATTGAGATCGAAATTTTCAGTTGAAAATCGAAGAAGAACACAGCTACAATATACCGCTACGGTATAGAATATGTTGTAGGAGTATATAGCTATATTGCAACACTATACTATTATAGTTTACAAAACAGTATACCGCTACAGTATACTAATATACTATAGGAGTATATAGTTATACTGCAACAGTATACTATTATAATATACAATTTATTGTTATGGTATACTGTAATAATATGCAAGATACTGTAACAATATGATGCAATAGTATACAATATACTATAATAGTATACTTATTACCCGTAAATTCACTTGTCTTTTCCCTTTTAATTTGTTTTAAGCTTTTACCCAAGCGTGAGGTAGAAATTGCACGGGGCGCCCTATTTGGTCGCCCCCATTTAACCTATACCCATTTTTTTTTAAACTTTTAACTTGTACCCACTTCATAAATAACTTCAGCTCCCTTCTCCTCCTTCTTCTCCTCCTTCGTTTTCTTCTTCTTAACAAAAGACAAAATGCAGAGCCTATTTTTCTTTTATTGGTCTTGTGTCGAAAATCTTTTTTGGACCAACCCCAGAAACGATACTTCACCCTGGGAGTAGCAGTTAATAACTTCAACTCTTATTCTTAACTCATACAATTTCTCCTTTCTTTCTTCTTTTAATTTATTTTGCTAACATCATCTTTATTCCTTTATACTGAATCAGATTAACTAGATTCTTGTGTAGTTTCATCCTTGTACATGTCATCTCCTGTAGTTCACCTATCTCGTGATGATTGGATTTGGCTACTGTCACAAAGTAATTCAGTTGTTAGTCAATTCATTAATTTTGCATTGTCATCATTAAAATAAAGCTTAAAGCTAACATAACAGTGAAGATGAATATCATGTGTTATGTGCATTACAGTGAGGGAGTTAAAAGTAGCTAATTACAACACAAAAACTTCAGCTCTAGAGCTAAAGTTTACCAGTTACAACACAAAAACTTCAGCGCTAGAGCTGAAGTTTCCCAGTTACTACACAAAAACTTCAGCTCAAGAGCTGAAATTTCCCAGTTACAACACAAAAACTTCAGCTCAAGAGCTGAACTTCAGGCCTGGCTACTAGAATGCTGAAGTTTTGCGTGATAGCCTTTGCTACTTCAGCCCCGTGTGCTGAAGTTATGTGAAAAAGCGGGTACGCTTGCAACTTTTTTTGCAAAGCGGGCACAAGTTAAAATGTGGCAAAAAACGGTATAGATGCAAATGCCCCAGCGTGAGGGGCAAACTGAAAATGCAAAAAAAAATAAAAAATAAAAATTATAGTATGCTATATGATGTAATGGTATACTCTTATAATTACGTCCTTTTAGAATTTTAATTCTTTTTTGACAACTGATATTATTTCAGTTTAATAATTGAATTAAATTTTTTTAACTCTTTGCGTACAATTGTATACCCTGTTGGTATAGCTATATACTAAACCAGTATCATATATTAGTTAATATTTTTTTGGTTGTATTAACTACATTTAATTGGTACACAATTTGATTTTTCTTTAGTAATAACGTAAAAAAAAATAATAATAATAATAAAAAATAGTGAAAACGGTAAATGAAATTAGATTATGAAGAGAAAAAGAATATGAAAAAACAGAAGTTAAATAAAATTAGAAAAGGAAAAAAGAAAAAAAAAAGAAGAAAACGAGAAAAAAAAAAAGGAGAAAAGAAAAAAAAAGAAAAAATAAAAGAAGCATAGAAATAAAAAAGAATTGGAGAATAAAGAAAAAATTCCCCACAAAATCTACTATGGGTAGGAAATGTAATTAGTTTTTGGGTAGGAAAACAAATGGGTAGACAAGAGTAAATAGTTTTGTTTTTGTGGGTAACTGTGTCAAAACCCCTTTAATTTTTGTCTGTTTGTTAATTTGAGTTTGATCCCAAAATATTCCGTTTTTTGCTTCGTAAATTTACATCAAGTTTTAGACTAGTTTTTATGTTCTGCATCGCCCCAATTGCTCTCTTTTTATATGATGGGAGGTGCGAAATGCTTGGTTTGATGTGCTGAAATATGTATTTGATGAGATTGACTGATTGCGATTGAAAATAGAACTTTAGGGACTATAGGAGTTGTAAACTAATGCAAGGGGCTAGAAATTTNAAAGAAGAAGAAACACGAGGGAAGGAAAACGAGAGAGACAGGAACGCAAAAGAGAAATAAGGAATCGAGAGAAAACCATGGCAAAGAAAGGGAAAGCAGAAATGAAAATAGAGGGAAAGAGAATGAGAGAAAATAGAAGAGAAAGAAAGCAAGAAAACAAAAGTAGAAGTCAAAGAAGAGAAATAGAAAAGAAAAGCCGGAATGATGCATGCAACCGTGGCAAACATGTAGACATCCGTTTAACTGTATAGGTGCATCACACCCCAATGTGCGATTACCTATCTGTTACTTGGCTCAACTAACAGTGTGTTGCTATCAATTCCAGCCTAGCTTTTAGAAACGGTGGTTGGTTGTGGTAAGCTGGCATCGCATCAATACTTTACCAGATCGAAAGGNCTTTTCTGAGAAGCACTTTTGAGAAAAATACACTTAGAAGCAGTTTTCAAAAGCTTGGCCAAACACTAATTACTGCTCAAAAGTGCTTTTCAAATTAATTCGCCAATCACAAATTGCTTCTCACCAAAAGCACTTTTTTAAAAGTACTTTTGAGAAAAGCACTTCTCAAAATAAGCTGATTTTAGAAGCTTGGGCAAACGGGCTATAAGCATGTGAAACCCTCAAAATTAAGTTTTTTTATTTTATAATTTAACTTTATTTTATGTGGACCACCATAAGTTTTATGTGGGCCCCACTATGTTTTAAATTTTTTACACATTAATTTTACTTTCTTCCCAAAATATTTAATCCTCACCAAGTCAGCAGCGCCTCCACCTCCACCTCCACCATTAATCCACCTCTTCTTCTTCAATCTTGAAAATAATGTAATTTACTAATAACAACCACTACACCATAACAATTTCACTGACCACCCACAAAACTTTAATCCTATTTTCGACTATTTTTACTCATAGTTAGTGTTGCTGGGTGTCTTTGCACGTTTTGTTCACCGGAGAAAATGGATGTCGGGATGATTGTTTTTATGTGGCAATATTTTAGAACCTTTGTTGACAAATGTCATAATCAAAACCAAGTGGCATCCTTCTAGAAGCCATTAGAAAGCTGGCAAAATCCCTTGGTAAGGTGGCAAATTCCATCAGCCACGTTTTTGCCATGCACAACAAAGCTTCATGCAAATGCGCCTATAAATAGCCATTGTTGAACACTCCTTTTGATCATTAGCAACTTACAAGACAAAAGAAATACTTCAATCTTCCTTCTCTCTTATACATCCTTCTCCTTCTAATATCTTCTTCTTTATATTTTGATTGGCATAAGATATTAGTTGCTCTTTCTCTTCCAAATAGTTGGGTTTGTAATTTAATATTTTGCTGATTCTTGTATCCTCTAAATAAAATAGAGGTAAGCTTGTTGTTTAATCCTGGGAAAATATTTTACGCTGCTTCCAATAGTTTCTTAGGACAGTTCCCAGAACGACTCAAGCTAATACGTGTATCTGCTCACAAATAATATTATTGCAACTATATTATAATTTTTCCGTTGTCATTTTACTACAATCTAAGAAACTATGACAAACACTGATTCTGAAAATATTGTCGATACCACCAATATAGGTGCTACCTCCGCTGCTCAGTCCCAGTTACACTATCATATGCTAAGCCGTTTTCGGAAGTGTCAAATATTGAAATTTTCGCCGATGAAAATTTCAACCGTTGGCAAGAACGTATTTTCTCACTACTTGATGTCCATAGTGTTGCACATGCCCTGCTGCATCCACAACCTAATGCAGATGCTGATAATAAAATAGTGGAATCGTGGGAACATGCCAACGAGGTATGCTGGCATACTATATTACAAACTATTTCTAATGAACTGTTTGACGTGTATTGTTTTTTTAAGGAAGCAAAAGCTATCTGGGAAGCCTTAATTAAAAAATTTACCGCTGAAGATGCTACAAAAAAAATTTGTAGTAGGAAATTTTTATCAGTGGCAGATAAGAGATGATAAAGAGATGAACGTGCAAATCAACGAATATCAAAAATTGTTAGAAGACTTGAAGGCCGANTGGGTAGGAAATGTAATTAGTTTATGGGTAGGAAAATAAATGGGTAGACAAGGTTCTTTTGTTTTCTTTTTTGTTTTTTTTTCTTTTCCCTTTTTTTCTCGTTTTCTTCTTATTTTTTTCTTTTTTCCTTTTCTAATTTTATTTAACTTCTGTTTTTATATTCTTTTTCTCTTCATAATCTAATTTCATTTACTGTTTTCACTATTTTTTATTATTCTTTTTTTTATATTATTACTAAAGAAAAATCAAATTGTGTACCAATTAAATGTAGTTAATACAACCAAAAAAATATTAACTAACATATGATACCGGTATAGTATATAGCTATACCAACAGGGTATACAATTGTACGCAAAGAGTTAAAAAATTTTTAATTCAATTATTAAACTGAAATAATATCGGTTGTCAAAAGAAAATTAAAATTCTAAAAGGACCTAATTGTAAGAGTATACCATTACATCATATAGCATACTATAATTTTATTTTATTTTTGCATTTTCAGTTTGCCCCTCATGCTTGGGTAAAAGCTTAAAATAAATTAAAAGGGAAAAGACAAGTAAATTTACGGGTAATAAGTATACTATTATAGTATATTGTATACTATTACAGCATATTGTTACAGTATCTTGCATATTATTACAGTATACCATAACAATATATTGTATACTATAATAGTATACTGTTGCAGTATAAGTATATACTCCTATAGTATATTGGTATGCTGTAGCGGTATACTGTTTTGTAAACTATAATAGTATACTGTTGCAGTATAGCTATATACTCCTACAGCATATTGTATACCGTAGCGGTATATTGTAGCTGTGTTCTTCTTTGATTTTCAACTGAAAATTTCGATCTCAATCACCTCAAATCAGCTCCAAATGCTATCAAATTTCAGTATGAAATTCAAGAAGGTACTATAAGCAATATTTAACAGCACCCACTTTGAATCAAACAAGAAATCTTCAAAAATAAAATTGAGCTTCAAGCCCAACAATGGTAGGACCATGGAAGGCCTTCAGCTATTTGACAGCATGTTGACGGCTCAAGTTAATCTGACAAATTTCACTTATATAACGATGTTGAGTGCTTGTAGCAGGTTGAGAGATGGTCTTGCAGGGGAAGTAACTCATGTTAAAGTAATTATTTCCGGGATTGCACCAGATTTGCCCTTGTATAATGCGCTGCTCGACATGTATTCTAGTTGTGGTGATAGTGAAGCAGCTTTGAAAGTCTTCGGAAAAATAAAGAAACCAGATATGGTATCTTGGAATTCAATGATTTCTGGATATGCAAACAATGGAGATGGAGAGATGGCGGAAGGTAAAAGAGACGGAGAATTGGAGGAAGGTAAAATGAGGAAGAAGAAGTGCGGGTAAATAGTTTGGGGGCCATGGGTAGGACTAGTAAATAGTTTGGGCCTGAGCATTAAAGGGTAAATAGTTTGAAATTAATGGGTATAAAGTGAGATTTTCTACAAAAAAAAAAGGAGAAAAGAAAAAAAAGAAAAAAGAAAAGAAAAGAAGTATAGAAATAAAAAAGAATTGGAGAATAAAGAAAAAATTTCCCACAAAACCTACTATGGGTAGGAAATGTAATTAGTTTATGGGTAGGAAAACAAATGGGTAGACAAGAGTAAATAGTTTTGTTTTTGTGGGTAAATGTGTCAAAACCCCCCTTATTTTTTTTTTTAAGTTTACGTTTTGTATTGCCTGTTTATCTCTCCATCCCGTCTTTTTTTTAAAAAAAAAAAATAGATAATAATTATGATTATTTTTAAGAAAGAAGTATGATAAAGACAAAAAAAATTATTTCACAACTACAATACTTGACACTAAAATCTCGGCACCTAACATTTGTTTGATAATGTAGGCGCCATATAATTCATGTTTATAAGAACGTATTATTTGTATGCAACAAATAAACTCATGAAAATAGTCTGTGCAGCTTTTTATGTGGAACTTGTATAAACAATTAGTCTACATTATTTGCTTTTGATCTGTATCAATAACTTCTAAACTGGCAAGATGTTCATTATTTTTTTTATTTTTTTTGGCTAATTAGAGAAGTTTATTATTAAGCAGGAAATTAAAAAGTGTTATTACATCACGTGACTGATCTTAACGATGTAGCCCCTAATATAAGTCTTTGCATAAAATAGAGAAAGCAAATAAAGGTGCTTCACTCAAGAAATAGTCTTCACACTCAGCATAAGTATGTGAGTTCCATGTGCTTCCATATTTTGCCAGTGTATGCGCCACTTGATTCTACTCGCGGTAGAGTGCCTAGCGGCCGGTTGGCCCATTGCGTCAAGCAGGAACCTGCAGTCATGTAGAAAATTAACGTAAGCTTTGTTATCACTTGTGTTGTTCAATAAGGAGATTAAAATACCTGGCAGTCCGTCTCCACTATTAGTGGTATAGGAGATTTTTTGTGAAAGCGAGTTCTAAACCTTTGAGTAATGCAATTATTTCTCCTTGTATTGGTGATGATGCCACTGTATGGCTAGAGAATCCATCAATCCAGTTTTCATTTGAATCTCTGATGGTTCCTTCTGGTCCTCCGATGTTGGAGTTTTTTTATGTGCACCATATATATGTAGTTTATAGATGTTTGGTTGTGGGGGGGGGGGAGGATTGCACTTTACTGGCATGTTGGATACTTTTTTTTGTAGATTCCTTTTGTTTATTAGGTAAAGGTATTCCATTGCGTAAGTAATTGTTCTTTCACTGTCAAATGAGCGTAGAACAGTTGTTGAAGCAGTTATGGTTATTATTGAGCGATATATGCCAAAGGATTATAGATGTTAGAATTGATAGGGGAATTTGTGTGTTATTGGGTAGGTTAGTGCTTGTTGGAGAGGTACACATTTTTTAATCCAGTCTAAAATATTAGAGGCCAATGTGTTAATGTTCAGGACTCCCCAAATGGTAATGTTCATTGGGCATTGGAAGAATATATGGTTTATGTTTTCCTCAATGCCACAGTGGGCAGTTACTAGAGGCTATTGTTTTCTTCTGATATAGTATTGTGGCAATGGGAAGTCGTTGGTGTACTAAAAGCCAGAGAAATATTTTTAGCTTGTTGTGACATTGTGCTTACCATATCCAATTATGGTCAAAGTTGCCTATACTTGGATTTGTTTCAGAAAGTTTGACGAATAGATTGTATGCGAATTTTGTTGTGAAATTTTCATCCTCTGTTTCTTTTCAGAAGAAGGTATCATTTGTGTTGTCGGAGAAAGGTATATATGTTTGTGATACTAGGTCGAAAATTGCAGGTGGAAGGTTGTATAGGAGAGCGTCGATGTTCCATTTTTAATTATGGATAATATGAGACAGGTTTTTGTTAAAATCGTCTTAATTTATAGGGACTTGTACTAATTCCCTTAGTGTGTGTTTTGCAACGGCCCATCTATTTCCCAAATGTTTATGTGTCTAAAATTGATAACATTCCATGCTAATCCTTCGGAGAACAACATGTATGCCTTTGAAGTGTTTTTCCAAAGATATGAGTTATTATTTTTAGAGGTCATAGTAGTTCTTTGCCTACTGCTAAGACATTTACGCTTAAGCACTTTAGCCCAGAGGGAGTCAGGGTAGGAATAGAACCTTCATAAATTACTTGAAAGAAGAGCGACATTTTCCCTTTTGCTTTTTAAAGATCAAGCCCTCCTTCGTGCTTAGGCGTTGCTACCGTATCCCAATTAATATGGTGTAGTTTCCTTGGGTCTTTAGTAGAGTCCCATATGACATCACGTTGGATGCTATCAATATTGTTTCTAGTTTTTGCGGGGAGAAGGTTAAGTTGCATTGAGTGGGTGAAAATGGCGGAAAGTGTTGATCGGATAAGTGTGAGTCTCCCTGCTAGATTTAGAAGTTTTTCTTTCCAACCTTTTAGTCTAGTGTTCATTCTATCTAGTATGAATTGGTAGTTTGAACTTTTAGGTTGTAAGTTGGTAATGGAAAAACCCAGGTACTTCCCTGTTGTTACGGCCTGGAATTTCTATCATCGGCACCGTGATGGCGCCTAACATCACACTCGCTAGGCAAGCCAACGTTAGAGTTTTATTAACCATTTTCCTTTTCGTTTCATTGATTAAAAATTAACAAGCTAAAACAAGTAGAAATAAATGCAGAAGTAAGCAAATAACCTTTTTGTCTATATATTATTACCAATACCATTACCGTTACTACCCAGAATCTGGTGTCACAATCCACGAACATACTATGATTTTCTACAAATATTAGTCTGAAAGAAATTACAACTGTTTTGAAAATAAAGAAAACAGTAATATAGAGATGTAGAATGGGACGCCAGGGCCTGCGGACGCCAGCAGGACTACCTTGGGTCTCCAAATTGTGTAACCTGAAGCTAATCTCTCAATCAGCCACTACTCGCTCCAAAATCTGCACAGAAAGTGCAGAGTGCAGTATCAATATAACCGACCCCATGTACTGATAAGTGCCGAGCCTAACCTTGACAAGATAGCGACGAGGCTACGGCGGGGCAATTATAATATAACATGCATACAGTGTATTATAAAAAGAAGAAAGAAGAACAGGGCAAAAAAAGCAGTATGTTGCAAGGAATGCATACAGAACTCAAGTGTCTTGTCAGTATCCAGCTATAACCAATCCTTAAGTGAATTGCAAAACTGCAGAATAACTAACACAGTAGAGGAATGATACATAAACACACAAACTGATGGGCGCGCATCCCGATCCCACCATATAATCAATATCAATATGAATATTCACCCTTATTACTCCATATCAATCCATCATTATTCCTCCTGTTGCGGCATGCAACCCGATTCCAGCAATTCACCCTTATTCCTCCTCAATATATCACCCTTATTCCTCCTCAATATATCACCCTTATTCCTCCTGTTGCGGCGCGCAACCCGATCCCACCATATAAGTACCAGTTACACAGTAAGAACAGAAATTTCACAGTTTAACTCAAAACTCTCCACAATATTTAAACCTCAAACCAAAGCTAACGGAAAAGTTTGTACATTATGAAACTTCACACAAATAATCCTACTCAGCGAAATCAATCCAAAATATACCATAAAACACCGATAAACCAACTTAAGCAAATAATATAAGACAATGAAACTATAGGATATTTAATACTTTTAACAACGAAAAACAATATCTAACAAGTAGCAATTAAACATGGAAATACCAATAAAGCATGTCACAGTTAAGGCAAGGAAAACAATATAGTAAGAATGGGAAGAAAACAGGTAAAACAGATAAATTGGCGGCGCATAAGTACTCGTCACCTCACCTATACGCCACTCACATGGATTTTCACATAGCAATTAAGTCAAGGATCCCTAATCCCTCGAGTCAAAGTTAGACACAACACTTACCTCGATCCACAGGCCACTCACTGCTCAATTACCATTTTCCCTCTAGATTTCACCTCCAAACCACTCATATCTAGCCATAATTAACTTAATAACATCAAATATTGCTAAAGGAATCAATTCCAATACATAAATTTAGGTTTCCCAACATTTCTCCCAAAAAGTCAAAAATCGATCCCGAGCCCGCTTGGTCAAAACTCGAGGTACGGACCAAAACCCATTCACCCCCAAGCCCAAATATGTAATTAGTTCAGAATTTGACCCCAAATCGAGGTCTAAATTCCCAATTTGCAAAAAAAAACCAATTGTTCCAAAAACCCCTAATTCTACCATGAAAGAACAAGATTTAAGACTAAAAATCTAATGGGTGATGATGGAAATTGAAGGAAATGAGTTAAAGAGTACAAACCTATGATTTGGTGTTGAATTTCCCCTTCAAAAATCGCCCTAGGCCGAGTTCTAGTGAAATTTTGAAGAAGTCTCATTTTTGAATCTGTTTCGCGAAGCGCCTGTCGCGATTATGAAGCTACGGCTCTATTAGCCTACGCGCTCGCGAGATACACTTCGCGTTCGCAAAGGCTTAGTCCCACCAGTCTACGCGTTCACGAGCCACTTATCGCGTTCGCGAAGAGTATACTTCCCCTCCCCCAGGTCCCAAAGCTTCGCGTTTGTGATGGCCTGGTCGCGTTCGCGAAGGGTAATGCCCCCAACGCTCCACGTTCGTAACCAGTACTTCGCGTTCGCGTAGAAGAAAATCTTCCTCAGACAAGCTTGCTCTTCGCGTTCGCGAGACTCCCTTCGCGAACGCAAAGAAGAAAATACCAGATGTCAGCTGAAGCCAAAAACACCAGATTTTCCAAGTCTAAAATATCCCGTAGCCTATCCGAAACTCACCCGAGCCCTCGAGGCTCCAAACCAAATATGCACACAAGTCTTAAAACATCATAAGGACTTGCTCGTGCAATCAAATCGCCAAAATAACACCTAGAACTACGAATTTAGCACCAAATCACATGAGATTCTTAAGAACACTTTAAAATTCCTATTTTCGCAACCGGATGTCCGAATCACGTCAAATTAGTTCCATTTCTCACCAAATTTCACATATAAGGTATAAATATTATTTGGACCTGTACCGAGCTCCAGAACCAAAATATGGCCCCGATACCAACAAGATTAAACATTAACCAAATTCATAAAACCATTTAATTTCAGTCTTTCAATTTTCATCAAAAAATCATTTCTCGAGCTAGGGACCTCGAATTCGATTCCAGACGTACGTCCATGTCCCATATTTCGATACGGACCAACCGAAACTGTCAAAATATGAGTCCAGGTCCGTTTACTCAAAACGTTGACCGAAGTCAACTAAATCAACTTTTAAAGGCAAAAATTATTATTTTTATCAACTTTCGACATAAAAGCTTTTCGAAAATACGCCCAGATTGCGCACGCAAATCGAGAAGGAATAAAATGAGATTTTGAAGGTCTCGAAATACAGAATCGAGTTTTAAAATATAAGATGACATTTTGGGTCATCACACCTGCATTGTTCGTTACCCTAATATTTAGGATGATAGCTAGGCTTTTTTGGACCTAGGGTTTTACATTGAGGAAAAAACTAATTAATTTTGTAAAGTTAATTTTTTGACTTGATTGATAGGATATGAAATTAAATATATCTATAATTGAAGTTGCACTAGTGTTGCCTACCTCTGAGAGAAGAATAAGATCATCGGCGAAAAGGAGGTGGGATATGGTAGGACCATCATGGCTTAATTTAATGGCTTTCTGATTCAGAATATCTACTTCATGATCAATGCATCTTTTTAAGATTGCATGCAAATTATGAATAGGTAAGGTGAAAGTGGGTCGTCTTGACGAATACCCCTAGAAGGTTCAAAAAATTTGGTAGGTTTGTCATTAGCAATGATGGAGGTTTAAGTAGTTGATATACAGTTCATGATAAGAGTTATTAGGTCTAGTGGAAAACTAGTTCTTGGAGCGAGCTTCTAACAAAGGACCATTCTAGTCTGTCAAAAGCCTTTTCCACGTCGATCTTGAGCATCATTTGCCCAATGCTACCAGTACATTTCCTGAAAAAATGGATGGCTTCTTTGTCACGAACCCAAACCGGCCCGATCGTGATGGCGCCTATCATGAAACTAGGCCAGCCGACACATTTCCAAAATAATCCACATTTCATTTTAAAACTAAGTAAAACCATTTTTCAACTGAAATTCGAATAAAGATATAAAGTCGAAATCAACAAAGCGGAAAATACAAGTCCGACCTCGGGTGTCACTAAGTCATGAGCAATGCTATAATAGTTCTGAAACAAGACAAGATCAAAATATCTGGAAATAACAAAAATGTACTAATAGGAAGATTGAGAAGGAGAAAAGCGGAACTGCGATCGCCAGGCAGCTACCTCGCTATCTCCGTGGAGTCCGCGACTGGAATAGTCAACAGCCGCTACCGTGTCCTGAGATACCTGGATCTGCACACAAGGTGCAGGGGGTAACGTGAGTACACAACTTAGTAAGTAACAAGTCCAAACTATGGACTGACAGGTAGTGACGAACCAAACCTCACAGGTAACACAATTAAACTATACAGTAAAGTAGGCATGCTTGCAGTTCAAGTATTTAACTCAACAGTAAATAAATACAATCAGAACAGTGTGGAGTATAAAGCTCAGAAATTCCCTATGTACCAATGCACATAAAAACATGAAAAATATACCATGTGCCTCCACTCTCAAGTGCTCAACCACTCAGTACTGTATATGGCCATCCGACCCAAGGAAGATCCATCCCGGAATATATACACATCACTGACCGTAGTCATCCAGTACCGAGGAAGGCCATTCAGCCCTATGGAGATGATCCATCTCCGGGTATAAATACTTCGGACAAGATCCATGTCCAGGGAAGATCCATCCCTCAATAATATCAATTGCACACTCGGGGTGTATAGACTCCGGAGGGGCTCCTTTCAGCCCAAGCGCTATAACAGCCAACGAAGGCATAATGAGTATCCCGCTGCGGCGTGCAGCCCGACCCCATGCTGTCACTCAACATCTGGCTCTCGACCTCACTCAGTCATCACTCTCCAGTCTCACACACACGGGCTAAAAATTCCATGATACCAGCCCGAAACAATGATATGATGCGCCAAATAACAATAATCAAGACTGGGACATGATATAGTATGCATGAACAGGACTGAGTACAGAATTGCAATGAAGCTAATGATATGACAGCAAGAAACGACCTCTCGGGTCTCAACAGTATCGGCGTGAAGCCTTAGCATGATCATTAGCATGATTTACAGCTCAATAACTTAATCACATAATCACAACACAGATATCAGCAAGAAAGAGTCACTAACCGCTGCCATGGAATGATCCAGTCCGCAATTCTCACGGTGCCCACACGCCCGTCACTTGGCATTTGCGTCACCTCAATAGTAATCATAGAACACATAGTTCGGGGTTTCGAACCCTCAGAACCAAGTCTGGAAGCGTTACTTACCTCAAACCAAGCCAAAACTCTAGCGCGATATGCCTTTGCCTCTCGATTCGGCCTCCAAATGCCCCAAATCTAACCAAAATCAGTATATTATCATCAATATACGCTAAAGGAATGAACCCATACGAAAATTATCAATTTAGACCAAAAATCCAGAATTTGGATCAAACCCGGCCCCCGGGCCCACATCTCGGAATCCGATAAAAATTGCAAAACTAGAAAAATCATTTGCTCCCGAGTCTACCCATATCAAATTCACCAAAATCCGACGTCAAATGGTCATCCAAAACCCTAAAATCCACTCTCCAAATTTCTTCAATTTTTCCCCAATTTTCACCCCAAATTCCCAAATTAATGATAAGAATCAAGACATAAGAATGGAATTTAACCAAATTTGAGTGAAGAACATTTACCCAATCAATCCTCTGAAAATCCCCTCCAAAATTGCCTTCTCCCAAGCTCTCTAATGAATTTTGAAATTATGGACTAAAACTCTCATTTTTTAACTTAAACATTCTGCCCAGACGCTTTCTTCTTCGTATACGCGACCGCCCTCTCGCGTTCGCGTAGACCAACTCAGACTGCCTCTCTGCTTTGCTCTTCACGAACGTGATGCTTAACCAGATCACACCTTCGCGAACGCGAACCTTACCTCGTGAACGCGTACACCAAGGACCTGGGGTCCCCAACTACCTCACTCCTCTTCGCGAACGCGACTCCGCTCACGCGTTCGCGATGCACACTCTGCCCTACCCTCGCGTTTGTGTCCTCTCCTTCGCGAACGCGAAGAACAAAATTTACCATCTCAGAAAACACTCTTTGTGAACGCGAAACACCATTCGCGAACGCGATGAACAAACCTTCTGCAACAGAAAACCAGCAAAATCTGCTAACTCTCAAAACCAAGAATTGGTCCGTTAGCCACCCGAAATTCACCCGAGACCTTCGGGACCTCAACCAAACATGCCAACAAGTCACATATCACCATTCAAACTTGTCCCAACCTTCGAAACACTCAAAACAACATCGAAACATCAAATCACCCTCGGATTCAAGCCTAAGGATTTCCAAACTTCCGAATTCCGCAAACGATGCAAAAACCTATCAAACCTCATCCGAATTACCTGAAATTTTGCATTCATGTCACAAATGACACAACGGACCTACTCCAATTTTCAGAATTCCAATCCGACCCCGATATCAAGATTTCCACTGCCGACCGGAAAACGCCAAAATTCCAATTTCGCCAATTCAAGCCTAAATCTACCACGGACCTCCAAATTACATTCCGAACACGCTCCTAAGTCCAAAATCACCTAACGAAGCTAATAGAACTATCAGAATTCACATCCAAGACCTTCTACTCTTAAGTCAATATCCGCTTGACTTTTCCAACTAAATGGCCAACTTAAGAGACTAAGTGTCTCATTCCACTCTAATACCAACCCGAACACAACGCAACCAACACGATATGATCAATTACAATAGAACAACATACAACGGAGCAGAAATGGGGGAAACGGGATTGTAACTCATGAAACGACCGGCCAGGCCGTTACATCCTCCCCCTCTTAAACAAACATTCGTCCTCGAGCGAGTCAAGAAACTACCTGAAGCCTCAAACAGGTGTAGATATCTACTCCGCACTCTCGCGCTCGGTCTCCCAAGTAGCCTCCTCCATGGGCCGACCCCTCCACTGCACTTTCACCGCTGCTACCTCCTTTGATCTCAACTTTCGGACCTGCCGCTCCAAAATAGCCACTGGCTCCACATCATAAGTCAAATCACCGTCTAACTGAACCGTGCTGAAATCTAAAACATGATATGGGTCGCCAATATACTTCCGGAGCATAGAAACATGAAATACCGGATGCACACTCGACAAGCTAGGTGGCAAGGCAAGCTCATAAGCCACCTCCCCAATCCTCCGAAGTACCTCAAAAGGCCCAATGAACCGAGGACTCAATTTACCTTCTTCCCAAATCTCATAACACCCTTCATGGGTGAAACCTTCAGTAGGACCTTCTCCCCAACCGTGTAAGACACGTCACGAACCTTCCTGTCAGCATAACTCTTCTGTCTCGATTGCGCTGTACGAAGCCGCTCCTAAATAACTTTCACCTTGTCCAAAGCATTCTGAACCAAGTCTGTACCCAAAAGCCTAGCCTCGCCCGACTCAAATCAACCAACCGGAGATCTACTGTCTCCCATATAAAGCCTCATACGGAGCCATCTGAATACTTGACTCATAACTGTTGTTATATGCAAACCGTGCGAGCGGTAAAAACTGATCCCATGAACCTCCAAAATCAATGACACAAGCACGCAACATGTCTTCCAATATCTGAATAGTGTGCTCGGACTGTCCGTCCGTCTAAGGGTGAAAAGTTGTGCTCAACTCAACCTGAGTACCCAACTCTCGCTGCACGGCTCTCCAAACAGTGACGTGAACTGAGTACCTCTATCTGAAATGATAGAAATTGGGACACCATGCAAGCGAACAATATCTCGGATATAAATCTCTACTAACCTCTCTGAAGAATAGGTAGTACACACAGGAATGAAGTGCGCGGACTTGGTCAGTCAATGCACAATCACCCAAATAGCATTGAACTTCCTCAAAGTCCGTGGAAGTCCAACTACGAAATCCATGGTGATCCGCTCCCACTTCCACTTTGGAATATCCATTTGTTGAAGTAAGCCACCCGGTCTCTGATGCTCATATTTCACCTGCTGACAATTGAGGCACCGAGCTACAAATCCCACTATGTCCTTCTTCATTCTTCTCCACCAGTAGTGCTGTCTCAAATCATGATGCATCTTCGCGGCACCCGGATGGATGGAATACTACGAGATGTGGGCCTCCTCCAGAATCAACTCCCGAAGCCCATCCACATTGGGCACACATATCCGGCCATGCATCCTCAATACTCCATCATCACCAATAGTCACATCTCTGGCATTGTCGATGCCCCCATTTTCTCGCGAAATCGTGTTTATGATATTTGGGCGGGCAACTCTTTTCCTTTTGGGAATTGGATTTGCAATTTAGAAGAGTCGCCACCTAATGATTAAGTGCATTAGGACACTAAAGAAATTTGATTTAGAAAAACCAGAGATTGGGTAAGGGCTTGAAATTATCTCGAGGAGAAGGTGTTAGGCACCCCTCAAGATCCACTAGTGTGGTTCCCGGCCATGCTACAATTGTGACTTTAAGGTACAAATAACATATAGACAAATAAGGCTTCAAATAAGAGGGGATTTTCACATAAAGGTTGCAAATAGATGGAGTGAAAAGAAACGAAAGAAAACCTAAATTTTGAGGGGGAAAAAATAGTTTGAGAAATTTGAAAACAATGAAATAAACAAGTAAAAGAGAGGGGGGTCCTAGGTTTATAAATAATATGGATCACCCCACACAACACCCGGTAATCACTTATACACATGGTGTTATAGCGTGGTCATCATATCCATATCTACCCTTTCCCACCCCGTTAAGGTATTAAAGCGCGGAATGGTCTCGTTTACTTATTGTATGCTATTACCCGTCCCGATCCTATCAGTCCCGGAGGCATTGAGACTACTAATCCTAAAGGGGAGGGAGTTGGGGCTTTTCAGAAGTTTTAAAAGGATAAAAGTCTAGGCGACAAACAAAAACACATAATCAAATAGGGGAGAAGCAAACAGCAGTTAAGGCTCAAATAGGCCTCCTCACTTAAAGACAAATATATAGCATGACTTCAAATACTGGTTATGGTCTGAATTAAATTTA
>NC_031990.1:76952448-76954961 GCF_001879085.1 Nicotiana attenuata
GGGAGGGTAATAAGCAAAAGTAAAAACAAAAGGTAACAAGTTAGTAGGGATCGTGAGAAGAAAACGTTGCAATATTTAAACACATAGTGTAAGAATATAAATCGTGTCCTAAATTGGGAGCCTCGTTGTGCCCGAGGTAGGCCTAGCGACAAGTAATTTTGGAGAACTTAGAATGCTAAATGCGTTATTTTATTGATAAAAAATAAGACGAATCCCGAAACGACACTAAATAACAGGAAATAAAAGTGTCACTAGTGGCCATAGGCCTTATTACATTTAAAGCAAAGAAAAGACTCCTAACTACTTGGTCCCAGAAGGACCTTCCCCAGACTTGGCATCTTTAGCTCCATCGAACAGCTTCACGAGCTCACGTAGTCCAAGCAGCAAGTAGTCTCTTGCCAGATGTCCGCCTTCATTTCCTTCAGCAACCCGGCAATCTTCAACCCTCTTCAGGAACTTCTTTTCCAGCTCCACTATGCCCCGCTCCAAACAGATCAGTCGTTTGTTGGCGCTGACAGCCATATCTTTCCATTCTCCAATTAGCTTTTGATTGGCTTCTTGTATTTCGCGGTGCTCATTTTCACATTCCCGTATCCTCTTACGCAATTGGTTGTACTTAACCTGTACTTCAGCCTCTTCGTCGATGACCCTGTGACCTCGAACAAGCCCGGGTTGTCCTAACCCACTATGATCGTCCTCCAACCAGCTTGGATAGTATGGAGTATAACCAGCGTGGTACCTGTCTGGTTCTAATTTTCGGCATTAGCAAACCCGGAGTTTCCACGGTATTCCAGCCAGTCCTCCTATTTCCTCAAGCAAAGGTGCCATCTCAATGCCTCTGAAGCGGAATACCGACCTATCACAATCCCAGAATAGAGTGGCAGCTCCTATGATTTTGTTGTCAGGTTGACTTTCTAGGAGAGAAGGTAGGTTTCCCAGGTACTTCCGACAAGAGTCTGATCGCTGGAATGAAGATCCTTCCACCAGCTTAGCAATTTGGGGTGAATGTGGGTGACCATGCCGAATCTGGGGACTTCGTGCCTCATTTTCTGCAAAACAAAAGGTTAGGCCCTTTTCCCCCACCGGACTCGACTATTTTAATATCAATAATTGGCATAACAAGCATTTAGTTCTCCAAATGAATGCATAGAACATGGTAAGGTCCGTTTGGGTTTCAAGGAAACCCAGTGGACTTTGAACAAGGCTATCTTAAAGAGTCATTATGCAGACAACATAACTGACTCGGCTAGGCTTGACCATGATGCATGTACAATTAAACCGAGTAAGGTTTCTATGGAGTATTAGACTGGTACCCTTGAGCGGACAACTCAAGAGGGAAAGGCACGGAACCGTCGACTACACCGTTGATCGACTGGTTTTACCGCAAATATGCCTTTGCCGAATTTAGGGGCTGATAATATCGGAAGGGCGCAACCACTCATTATAAGCGTTGCTAGGTATTTTGTTTGGCACGAGTGGAATATGATGTTTGAAAAAAATGCAATAAAATAATTAACAAATTGTCATGTATTTTCACAATAATTTCTCATAATTACAACAGTATTAAAGGAAAGCAGTAAAAGAAAGCATTAAAGAAAAGAAAACAAAGAGCCAAGTCAGTTTTGTAGTAGAAGAAAGAATAAATACTTAAAGGCATTTAAACAAGTAAAGAAACATAAAGTCACAAATAGCATGAAATGGTAAAAGCCTTAAAGAAATCCACAGCAGAGTCGTCATGCTGTCGATGCCCCCTTTTTCTCGCGAAATCGGGTTTATGACATTTGGGCGGGCAACTCTTTTCCTTTGGGATTTGGGTTTGCAATTTAGAAGAGTCGCCACCTAATGATTAAGTGCATTAGGACACTAAAGAAATTTGATTTAGAAAAACCAGAGATTGGGTAAGGGCTTGAAATTATCTCGAGGGGAAGGTGTTAGGCACCCCTCAAGATCCACTAGTGTGGTTCCCGGCCATGCTACAATTGTGACTTTAAGGTACAAATAACATATAGACAAATAAGGCTTCAAATAAGAGGGGATTCTCACATAAAGGTTGCAAATAGATGGAGTGAAAAGAAACGAAAGAAAAGCTGAATTTTGAGGAAAAAAAATACTTTGAGAAATTTGAAAACAATGAAATAAACAAGTAAAAGAAAGGGGGGTCCTAGGTTTATAAATAATATGGATCACCCCACACAACACCCGGTAATCACTTATACACGTGGTGTTATAGCGTGGTCATCATATCCATATCTACCATTTCCCACCCCGTTAAGGTTTTAAACGCGCGGAATGGTCTCGTTTACTTATTGCATGCTATTACCCGTCCCGATCCTATCAGTCCCGGAGGCATTGAGACTACTAATCCTAAAGGGGAGGGAGTTGGGGATTTTCAGAGTTTTAAAAGGATAAAGTCTAGGCGACAACAAAACACATAATCAAATTGGGGAGAGCAAACACGAGTTAAGGCTCAAATACGACCTCCTCACTTAAAACAAACTATATAGCATGACTTC
>NC_031990.1:76954981-76987579 GCF_001879085.1 Nicotiana attenuata
AGTACGTTAGTTAGTACGTCGTAAGTAAAGTTTTAAAAAGTTAACGACTTAGGTTACGAAGACGTCGAGTTACTACCATATTTCTCAGATGAGGAGTCCGAATTAGCCTTGTCTGGTTGTAGTTATCAAAGCTGACACAGTTAATTAATTACCTAATGATTTGCCTAAGTGAGACCTATAGGCATGGTATCTAACAGAGCGTACTGATTTAAAGAAAGGGATCACTAGTGCTATAAACAAAAGATCTACAGATTTTAAACGAACTTGTGACTGGTTTTAAACGTATAGATAAAATAGACGAGGTTGGTTCGATTGATTATTCCTATAGGCAAGTTATATAAGAGTTATTGGTTCCAAACGATTACATAATGCAAGAGTCATATAGGCATTGTATCTAGAATGAAGTTGATTGTGTTAGACCTATGATTGTTTGCCTAATGACAGGTATATGCAGAAGTGCAGAAAAGAAACCTATGATCATGATTTCTATATGCAGAAATACAGGGACTTAGAGACAGGATTTCTATATGCAGAGATGCAGAAATAAATGACCTATAAGCATGCTGTCTATGTGAACGCAGAAATTAAAAATCCTATAGGCAAGTTATCTAAGATGAGAATGCAGAAGTTTATAGGTAACCTATAGGCATGTTTTCTAAGATGAGAATGCAGAAATAAATAACCTATGGGCATGTTTTCTACCCTTTTTCATACATTCATCCCCATCCCTTTCCCCTAATCCATCCCCAATAGTTATTACAAATTATTACNGAGAGTTTGAGACGAAGAGGGGTTCGAAGGCGGCGTACTCAGGGTTAAATGAATTAGGGTCAAGCGAGGTTTGGGAATTTAAAAAAGGAAGGGGAATTTGTGGCCATTGATCAAAACGATCGACGGCCTGGATCAAAGGGGAGCCGGGTTGAGGTTTTTTAAATTGGGGTCAGGGGGTACGGGTAATTTAGGGTTTAATTTGGGGGCAGAATTGGGGTCAATTTAAGGTTAAAAATTGAAAGGAAATGAGGCTGTAACCGAAATAGAAATGGGCTAAATGTTAAATAGCCAATTTTCCCCTTTTTATTTTATAAAAATAGTAATAATGATATTAAAAGTAAATTAAAAACACTGAGCCAACAAATACTATATAAATATTAATCTCAAAATACTGAAAATAACTTTATAATTATAAAATGCCATTAATTGTAAAATAGGTTATAATTGCAATTACATGCAATTTAGCTTTAAAAATGCCAAATAAATTTGTAAAAATATACGAAAATCACCTTAATTATATTTTGGTGTAAATATGAGAATAGAAATAAATTATTCACCAAAATGATAGTCTTGGGAATAATTATTGGATTTTGTACTGCTAAAAAAAGATAATAAATTGATTTTAAAATCTTTAAAAATTAGGGAAAAATACCAACACTCTTGGATATGCTTATATATGGATGTACATGCTATTTTGAAAGTATTTTGCATATAAAAGTACATAGGGAAAAAATTGGGTATCAACAGCTGCCCCTCTTCCACCAGACTGTATTTGATTGGGGATTTTGTTCTTTGTGCAACCATCACGGCACTCACATCCTTTTCTTGGACGTGCCACCAGACTGTAGAGACTTGTTGGTAGCCTGTAATGCTTCAAAGTTAGTGACCATACCACTTTTAATACCTTCCTCGATCCTTTCCCCTAGCTTGATGATGTCGGAGAATTTCTGGCCTTCAATCAGCATCAACCTTTCGTAGTATTGTGGGTCTTGAGCCCGGACGAAAAACCTGTTCATTTGTTCTTCTTCTAAATCCGGCCTGACCTTAGCAGCTTCTGATCTCCAACGAGTAGCATACTCGCGGAATGTCTCCGTGGGTTTCTNAAGAAAGAGATGATACGAGTTTAAACAAAAGTGGATGAAATATGCTTAGCAGGAACACAAACAGAGTTCAGTAAAGTGAACAAAATCAAAGAACTCAACCATAAACACATATAGCAAACAACACGGATTAACATGCGAGTACAGGAATAACATCAAAAATAGAAGAATCTTGCATAATAGAAAGAGAAACAAAGAGCAACCTCATGCGTAGTAGAAAAGAAAACATACGAGCCTAACATAGATGATCACACATAAAGAAAGAACAGAAAGAATCAGAAAGATATTTAGAAACTTTTTCAGAAACCCTAAAATCGAAATTGAACAATTTTGAAAAGGAAAATTTGGGGGAAAACCTTTAAAAATGTCAAGTAAAGCCCAGACATATCACAGATCTAAGAAAATAAGCAAGTACAGAACCTCAAATGGCTTAGAGTTGCAGAGAAAACCCTAGAAATGAGAAAGGTCTTGAGGAGAGTCAGATCCTGAGTCGAAAAGACTCATATTGCTTGAACATGCCGGAATAATGGCCGGGGAAACCATAGATCTACAGATCTGAGAAGGATCTGAGGAGGGCCATCGAAGTCGGGCTTCAAGCCTTGAATAACTTAGGTTTGATGGTGAGAAAAGATGAGTACAGACCGTCCATGGCCGGAGACGCCATGGATTCCGGTGGAAACATGGTGAGATAAGGTGGGAAACGATTAGGGTTTCGGAGAGGTTCGAGAGAGTTTGAGACGAAGAGGGTTCGAAGGCGGCGTCTCAGGTGAAATGAATAGGTCAAGGGAGGTTTGGGAATTAAAAAAGGAAAGGGTAATTTATGGCCATTGATCAAAACGATCGACGGCCTGGATCAAAGGGGAGCCGGGTGGGTTTTTAAATTGGGTAAGGGTTGGGTAATTTAGGTTTAATTTGGGGCGGAATTGGGGTCAATTTAAGGTTAAAAATTGAAAGGAAATGAGGCTGTAATCGAAATAGAAATGGGCTAAATGTTAAATAGCCAATTTTCCCCTTTTATTTTAGAAAAATAGTAATAATGATTTTAAAAGTAAATTAAAAACATTGGGCCAACAAATACTATGTAAATATCAATCTAAAAATACTGGAACTAATTTTATAATTGTAAAGTAACATTAATCGTAAAATAGGCTATAATTGCAATTACATGCAATTTAGCTTTAAAAATGCCAAATAAATTTGTAAAAATATTCAAAAATCACCTTTGTTATATTTTGGTGTAAATATGAGAATAGAAATAAATTATTCACCAAAATGATAGTCTTGGGAACAATTATTGGATTTTGTACTGCTAAAAATAGACAATAAATTGATTTTAAAATCTTTAAAAATTAGGGGAAATTACCAACACTCTTGGGTATGCTTATATATGCATGTACATGCTATTTTGAAAGTATTTTGCATATAAAAGTACATAGGGAAAAAATTGGGTATCAACAGGCATCGCCGAACTGAACTCTGTCCTTGAGGACAAACAAATGAGGATCATCATACTGGCGCTCTATAATACGATCAAATAGGGAAAACCGAGAAATCACACAAGCTAAGATCCTACTAGGCTCTAAAATATCTAGCCTCAAGAACCGATTGGCCAAAGCCTGAACATCAACTGCAAGAGACCTCTCCCCAACAAGAATATATGCCAAACTGCCCATACTCACCGCCTTCCTACTCAAAGCATCGGCCACTACATTGGCCTTACCCGGATGGTACAAGATGGTGATATCATAATCCTTTAGCAGCTCCAACCATCTCCGCTGCCTCAAATTGAGATCTTTCTGTTTGAACAAGTGCTGGAGGCTACGGTGATTAGTAAACACCTCACAGAACACACCATAGAGATAATGCCTCTAAATCTTCAACGCGTGAACAATGGCAGCCAACTCTAAATCATGAACATGGTAGTTCTTCTCATAGGGCTTCAACTGACGAGAAGCATAAGCAATTACTTTCCCCTCCTACATCAACACACACCCGATACCAACTCTAGAAGCATCACAATATACTGTATATGAACTTGAAGCTGATGGCAAAACTAACACTGGAGCTGAGGTCAAGGCAGTCTTGAGCTTCTGAAAGCTCGCCTCACACTCATCCGACCACCTGAATGGAGCACCCTTTTGAGTCAATTTGGTCAAGGGCAATGCAATAGCTGAAAATCCTTGAATGAACCGACGATAATAACCCGCCAAACCCAGAAAGCTGTGAATCTCTGTGGCTAAGGACGGTCTGGGACAACTCTGGACCGCCTCTATCTTCTTCGGATCAACCTGAATACCCCCACTAGACACTACGTTCCCCAAGAAAGCCACTGAACTGAGTCAAAACTCACACTTGGAGAACTTTGCATAAAGCTTCTCCTCCCTCAACCGCTGCAACACAACTCTCAAATGCTCGGCGTGCTCCTCTTGACTATGCGAGTACACCAGAATATCATCAATGAAAACAATCACAAACAAGTCGAGATAAGGCCGAAACATGATGTTCATCAGATGCATGAACGGTGCTGGGGCATTGCTCAGCCCAAAAGACATCACAAGGAACTCATAATGACCATATCGGGTCCTGAAAGTCGTCTTAAGAATATCCGAGTCCTTGATCTTCAACTGGTGATACCCTGACTGGAGATCAATCTTGGAGAACACCCTCGCTCCCTGAAGCTAGTCAAATAAATCATCAATACGAGGCAAAGGACTTGTTCTTGATTGTAACTTTGTTTAACTGCCTGTAATCAATCCACATCCTCATCATGCCATCCTTCTTCTTCGCAAATAGAATAGGCGCACCCCAAGGCGCCACACTAGGCCGAATAAACCCCTTATTAAGGAGTTCCTGAAGTTGCTCTTCATCTCCTTCAACTTCGCTGGTGCCATACGATATAGTGGAATAGAAATGGGCTGAGTGCCCGGCACCAAATCAATACCAAAGTCAATATCCCTGTCCGGGGGCATGCCCGACAAATCTGCAGGAAACACATCGGGAAAGTCCCTCACTACTGGAACAGAATCGATACTAGGGGTCTCTATGCTGACATCCCTTACAAAAGCTAAGTATGAAAGACAACCTTTTCCAACCATCCGCTGGGCCTTCAAAAACAAAATCACCCTACTGGGAACAAAATCAGTCGAATCTCGCCACTCAATCCGTGGCACACCCGGCATAGCCAGCGTCACTATCTTAGCATGACAGTCCAATATAGCATGACACGGAGATAGCCAATCCATGCCTAATATCACATCAAAGTCCATCATACAAAGCAACAAAAGGTCCACTCGGGTCTCCACTCCCCCAATAGTCACCACACACGTCCAATATACGCGGTCTATAACAACAGTGTCGCCCACCGGAGTGGATACACGGACAGATGAAACAAGAGACTCACAGGGCATATCCAAATAACGAGCAAAATATGATGACACATATGAAAAAGTGGAACCGGGTCACATAATACAGAGGCATCTCTGTGGCATACGGAGACAATACCTATAATCAGAGCATCTGAAGCGATAGCATCTGGTCTGGCTGGAAGTGCAAAGAAACAGGCATGACCTCCACCTGATCGACCTCCCCCTCTAGGGCGATCCCTAATTGACTGACCTTCACCCCGAGCTGGCTGGGCGGGTGGGGAAGTAACTGGTGCTGAAGCCGAAGGCTGACTCCTCTGCTGGGATGAAACTCCCGTAAGACGGGGACAGAACCTCTTGATATGACCCAAATCTCCACACTCGAAGCAACCTCTCCTAGTAAATGGTGGTAGGGACTGAAGGGAGCCCCGAGCACCGGGATACCCACTAGAAGAACCAGGCATAGATGAGCCCTGAACTGATGGTGCATGAGTCGAACTCTGAGCTGGAGGGGAACTGAGAGATGAGTGACACTGATGTGAACTGTGAGAACCATGGCTAGATGATCCACTACGGTGACCCGAACGAGCTGGTTGAGCGTGCCTGAATGGACCGCCTCTGCCATGCTGAAACTGACCTCCAGAAGGAACACCACCAAAACTACCAGATCCCCGAGGCCTCTTGGCCTCCCTCTCATATCGCTCCTGGTAGTGAACTAACTCTATCTCTCTGGCAATGTCAACTACCTCCTCAAAAGAGGCGCCAGATATCCGTAGCTGATAAGTGAGGCCATCAACGAACCTCCTGATCCTTTCCCTATCCATGGGAACTAGCCAGATAGCACGACGGGCAACTCGGAGAATCTCATCTCATACTGTGTCACGGTCATATCCCACTAACGCAACTGCTCAAACTGCCTGTGCAGCTCCTCACTGCGGGAATGCGGTACATACTTCTCTAGAAAGATAATAGAAAACTGATGCCGGGTAAGGGGCGATGCACCAATAGGCCTACGCCTCTCATAAGCCTCCCAATAAGTGAAGGCAGCTCCAAAAATCTGAAAAGTAGTAAATGAGACCCCCACTAGTCTCCAGAATACCCGTTGTACGTAGAATCCTCTGACACTTGTCCAAGAAACCCTAGGCATGCTCGCCCTTTGTACCACTGAAAGTCGGAGGCTAAAGTCTACCAAATCTCTCCAATCGATACTGCTCGTCATCAGGCATAACTGGAACCACATAATCCTGAGCAGGTGCAACCGGCTGGGCTGGTGGCAATTCCGGTATCTGAAGTCCCTGCACAACCTGCTCGGGTGTACGAGCAGCAGGAGTCTGAGTGCCTCTCCCGGCCTGAGAAGTGGCTGCTGTAGTAGAAATTGCAACCTCCTGAACAAGACTAGTTCACACGGTCAAGATCTGAGCCAAGGTCTCCTAAAGACCCGGAATAACAATAGGCACTGCCGGTGCCTGAGCTGGTCCTGCTGAAGCATCCCCTGCTAGAACCTGATCGTGAACTGGGGCGGCTGGTGGATCTGCAGGTGCTACCCTAGCTGATGTACGGGCTACACCCCTGCCCCTACCACGGCCTCGACCGCGACCTCGGCCACCAGTGGCCCCAACTGGTGGTACTGGTGGTGGTCCGTCTTGACCGGTAGCACGTGTCCTCACCATCTGTGAGAGAATAGAATAATAGAAGTTTAGTACTAGGATCAACAGATTCGCAAGACAAGAATTCAAGAATGTGAAGTCAACAGCCGCTACCATGTCCTGAGATACCTGGATCTGCACACAAGGTGCATGGGGTAACATGAGTACACCAACTTAGTAAGTAACAAGTCCAAATTATGGGCTGACAGGTAGTGACGAACCAAACCTCACAGGTAACACAATTAAACTGTACAGTAAAGTAGGCATGCTTGCAGTTCAAGTATTTAACTCAACAGTAAATAAATACAATCAGAACAGTGTGGAGTATGAAGCTCAGCAATTCCCTATGTACCCATGCACAGAAAAACATGAAAAATGTACCATGTGCCTCCACTCTCAAGTGCTCAACCACTTGGTACTGTATATGGCCATCCGGCCCAGGGAAGATCCATCTCGGAATATATACACATCACTAACCGTAGTCATATAGTACCGAGGAAGGCACTTCCAGCCCTACAAAGAAGATCCATCTCCAAGTATAAATACTATGGACAAAATCTATGTCCAGGGAAGATCCATCCCTCAATAATATCAACTGCGCTCACTGGGGGTGTATAGACTCCGGAGGGGCTCCTTCAGCCCAAGAGCTATAACAGCCAACGAAGCATAATCAGTATCCCGCTACGGCGTGCAGCCCGACCCATACCTANACCGATGCCCAACGCTCCAAAACTAGTCAATAAATGTTCAAATCCATAAATATATACTCCAATACTTATTATAAACCAATTCACAATAATTTCCAACTCCGCTCGAAAAATTGACAAAATAAACTCTCGGGACCACGTGCTCGGATTCCGAAAATTTTCGAAGATAAACATTACCCATAACATCACTAACTCAAATATATACTTTATTCTCAATTCCTTGTCCAAATTTGTGGTCAAAATTCAAAAATACCAATTTTTAGGTTTTCTACCAAAACCCCAAATTTCCACTAATTTTCCATGAATTTCCATGTTAAAATCTATATATAATCCAAGTATTTAACTTGCAATAGGTGGGAATCACTTACCTTGACAGGTCTCAACAGTATCGACGTGAAGCCTTAACATGATAATTAGCATGATTTACGGCTCAATAACTTAATTACATAATCACAACACAGATTCAGCAAGAAAAAGTCACTAAGCGGTGCCATGGAATGATCCAGGCCGCAGTTCTCACGGTGCACGCCCACACGCCCGTCACTTGGCATTTGCGTCACCGCAATAGTAATCATAGAACACATAGTTCGGGGTTTCGAACCCTCAGAACCAAGTTTGGAAGCGTTACTTACCTCAATCCAAGCCAAAACTCTAGCCCGCGATGCCCTTGCCTCTCGATTCGGCCTCCAAATGCCCCAAATCTAACCAAAATCAGTATATTATCATCAATTTACTCTAAAGGAATGAAACCCATACGAAAATTATCAATTTAGACCCAAAATTCCGAATTTGGCTCAAACCCGGCCCCCGAGCCATGCCTCGGAATCCGATAAAAATTGCAAAACTAGAAAACCCATTCGCTGTCGAGTCTACCCATATCAAATTCACCAAAATCCGACGTCAAATGGTCATCCAAATCCCTAAAATCCACTCTCCAAATTTCTTCCATTTTCCCCCAATTTTTACCCTAATTTCCCAAATTAAATGATAGACATAAGCATGGAATTTAACCAAATTTGAGCGAAGAACACTTTCCCCAATCAATCCTCTGAAAGTCCCCTCCAAAATCGCCTTCTCCCGAGCTCTCTAATGAATTTTGAAATTATGGACTAAAACTCTCGTTTTTGAACTTAAACATTCTGCCCAGACGCTTTCTTCTTCGCGGACGCGACCGCCCTCTCGCATTCTCGTAGACCAACTCAGACTGCCTCTCCGCTTTGCTCTTCGCGAACGCGACCACTGCTTCACGAACGCGATGCTTAACCAGCTCACACCTTCCCGAACGCGACCCTCACCTCGCGAACGCGTACACCAAGGACCTGGGGTCCCCAACTACCTCACTCCTCTTCGGGAACGCGACTCCGCTTACGCGTTCGCGATGCACACTCTGCCCTACCCTTCACGTTCGTGTCCTCTCCTTCGCAAACGCGAAGAACAAAATTCACCATCTCAGAAGCCACTCTTCACGAGCGCGAAACACCATTCGCGAATGCGATGAACAAACCTTGTGCAACAGAAAACCAGCAAAATCTGCTAACTTCAAAACCAAGAATTGGTCTGTTAGCCACCCGAAACTCACCCGAGACCCTCGGGACCTCGACCAAACATGCCAACAAGTCACATATCACCATTCAAACTTTTCCCAACCTTCGAAACACTCAAAACAACATCAAAACATCAAATCGCCCTCGGATTCAAGCCTAAGAATTTTCAAACTTCCGAATTCCGCAAACGATGCAAAAACCTATCAAACCTCATCCGAATTACCTGAAATTTTGCACACACATCAAAAATGACACAACGGACCTACTCCAATTACCGGAATTCCAATCCGACCCCGATATCAAGATTTCCACTGTCGACCGGAAAACGCCAAAATTCCAATTTCGTCAATTCAAGCCTAAATCTACCACGGACCTCCAAATTACATTCCGAACACGCTCCTAAGCCCAAAATCACCTAACGAAGCTATTCAAACCATCAGGATTCACATCCGAGACCTTCTACTAATAAGTCAACATCCGATTGACTTTTCCAACTAAATGGCCAACTTAAGAGACTAAGTGTCTCATTCCACTCTAAAACCACCCTGAAAACAACGCAACCAACACGATATGATCAAATACAACTGAACAACATACAAGGGAGCAGAAATTGGGGAAACGGGTTGTAACTCATGAAACAACCGGCCGGGTCGTTACATTCTTGGACAATTATTGCATTATCGGTAGCTCTCGTTCCTGAACATTGACGTGAATTTCTTGGTCGGTGTTTGCCATCGGATCTATTTCCAGCTCCTAATGTTTCCACATTAGCACGACCCCACCCGAGAAGCCATCTACACTAATTTCGTTAGCTTTAACATCTGTGGTGTTAATATATGGCCAAGATTTCTATTAAGAAACAAAGAGTGTTATTTATCTGTATTGTTGTAAGTAAATAAAACAGTAATCTTTCTGAAAAACAAAACAGAAAGTTAGTATAAATAATTCTAAAAAATAATATTTGAACTTCATAATTTTTGAAATGTTGAAGGAACAAATCGAGCCCACTGAATACACAGTGTGTCCTTAAGGAAATTATTCCCCTCAAGTACCCGAGGTTATGGAATATATCCTCCCAGGATAGAACTATTTAACTCACCAGAGTGTTGGTACCAAAAACACCGATGGCAGCAAAACACACTGGAATTTTAGTGCAGAAGAAGAAGAAGATAATCAGAAAATTTCGTAGGTAAATATTCTGGGATTTGAAGGTCTATTTATAGCCAACTTGGTAATGTTTCTGAAGAGGTTTGCAACCTTTCAGAATAGTCATGACTGTTGGAACAGGTGTGACCCTCTGAAGAGGTTTGCAACCTTTCAGAACAGTCATGGCTGTTGGAACAGGTGTGACCCTCTGAAGAGGTTTGCAACCTTTCAGAATAGTCATGGTTGTTGGAACAGGTGTGACCCTCTGAAGAGGTTTACAACCTTTCAGAATAGTCATGGCTGTTGGAAATTTTTTGCGGGAAATTTAAAACAAATTTAAATTAATCTGGGAAAGAAAAACGGGCTAGACCGGACCGGGTCGCGGGTCATCCCTCCATTTCTTTTTCCACCATTTTCCATTCACGCATCTTTTGTTATTATTTATTAAATAACAAACCCAACAATCCCCCTCATGAATGGGGAATTGCTATAAACTTAAAGGAATGCACGGACGTGTGTGTGTTTTACAAACAAGAATTGATTGCATCTGGATAAGTAGGTTTCCCTTTGAACTTTCCGTAGTGAACTTATATCGGATATACTCGGTCAATAGGTAGATTTGATATCTTTAAACCGTCGAGCTTTGTTGTATACCTAGACAACATAAGTCACACAATCAATCCTTAACCATCTATGGTTCTCACGGTTGTGTTCGTTTCAGCCATGAACACGGCCTGGTTTCATGAGTGCTTAGAGAATGGGCCTTTACTTTCATTCTGCTTGAAGCGGCTTACACTTCACACTCACATAGGTGATTCCTAAACATGTAATCCTATAGACACACTATCTGGTCATATCCTGCCAGACTTAGCAAATAATTAAAAAGCTTTAAGCTTTATTGACTCATCAAAAAAGCCTTAATGCATTACCTCGTTTTTTAACATTGTCTTCATCACGAGAATGGGTTGAGTTAGTTGATGTTCATCACAAAATCTGGTCCAAAGGACGTAGATGTTCTTTGACGTTTGCTACACCTTGGATCTTCTATACTTGGAGTATTTTCCTTTGGTTCTTCCCGAGGTCGTTTAGGTTTTTCACTTAACGACTCGCTTTCAGTTTTATACGGATAGATGCTTTCAAAGAATTCAGCATTATCGGATTCCATTACCGTATTAACATGAATCTCGGGATTATCAGATTTATGAACCAAAAATCGACATGCTTTACTATTTGTAGCATATCCAATGAAAACGCAATCTATTGTTTTTGGTCCAATTTTAACCCTTTTAGGTAAAGAAACCTGTACCTTTGCTAGACACCCCCACACTTTGAAATATTTCAAGTTGGGTTTTCTTCCTTTCCATTTTTCATATGGAATAGATTGCGTTTTGTTGTGGGGTACTCTGTTGAGTATTCTCTTAGCTATAAGGATAGCTTCCCCCCACAAACTCTGCGGTAATCCGGAACTTATTAATAAAGAATTCATTATTTCTTTTAATGTCCGATTTTTCCTTTCAGCAATTCCGTTGGATTGAGGTGTGTTAGGTGCAGTAGTTTGATGGATAATTCCATATTCCGAACATATTTCTGCAAACGGAGATTCATATTCTCCACCTCGATCACTTCTAATCATTTTGATCTTTTTATTCAATTGATTTTCTACTTAATTCTCGTATTGCTTAAATGCTTCAATTGCTCCATCCTTACTATTAATCAAATAAACATAATAATATCTAGTGCAATCGTCAATAAAAGTAATAAAATACTTTTTTCCACCTCGAGATGGTGTCGACTTCATATCACAAACGTTAGTATGAATTAAGTCTAAAGGATTTGAATTCCTTTCAACAGACTTATAAGGATGTCTTACAAACTTAGATTCAACACATATTTGAAATTTCGATTTATTACACTCGAATTTAGGCAATACTTCTAAATTAATTAATTTCCGCAAGGTTTTATAATTGACATGTCCTAAACGAATATGCCATAAATCATTTGACTCCAATAAATAAGAAGAAGCTGAAATTTTATTCATACTGTCAACAACCATTACATTAAGTTTGAAAAGGCCCTCCGTGAGGTAGCCTTTTCCAACATACATTTCGTTCTTGCTTACAACAACTTTATCAGAAACAAATACACATTTGAATCCATTCTTTACAAGTAAAGAAGTAGAAACTAAATTATTCCTAATAGTAGGAACATGAAGAACGTTGTTGACCGTTAACACTTTGCCGGAAGTCATCTTCAGGAATATCTTCCCATAACCTTCAATCTTGGCTGTTGCATTATTTTCCATGGAAATTTTTTCTTCCGGACCAGCAGTAGAGTAAGTCGCAAATGCTTCTTTGACAGCACAAACATGTCGAGTGGCTTCAGAGTCAATCCACCACTCTTTCGGATTTCCAACTAAATTGCATTCCGAAAGCATTGCGCAAAGATCATCAATCTCATTATTCTTCTCCACTATGTTGGCTTGTCCCTTCTTCTTATCCTTTTTCGGGAGACAACAATCTGGGCTTTTGTGACCGGCTTTTCCACAATTGTAGCAGCTGCCCTTGAATTTCTTTTTGTTCTGCTCCTTAGTTTGTCCAGAAGACCTCTTCCTCTTCTTACTTTTTGGAGCAGTCTCTTCAACGATATTAGCTCCCATGATCGTTGAATTTCCACGAGACTTCTTCTCGGCTGTTTTGTTGTCTTCCTCGATCTTTAGACGTATCACAAGATCTTCCAACTTCATTTCTTTGCGTTTGTGCTTCAGATAGTTCTTGAAATCTCTCCACGAAGGAGGCAATTTTTCAATCATAGCAGCTACTTGAAATGCTTCATTCACGACCATACCTTCAGCTATAAGGTCGTGAAAAATAAGTTGAAGCTCCTAAACTTGGGTTCCCACAATTTTGCTGTCTATCATTTTATAGTCTAGAAACTTGGCAACCACGAACTTCTTCAAGCATGCATCTTCTGTCTTGTACTTCTTTTCAAGTGCGTCCCATAATTCTTTCGAAGTATTCATTGCACTGAACACATTGTACAAGTCATCTTCTAAAGCACTTAAGATATAACCTTTGCAAAGAAAATCTGCCTGCTTCCATGCCTCAACAACCATGAACTTTTCATTATCCGGCATGTCCGCAGCAGGCACTGGAGGCTCTTCAGTAGTGAATTTCTGCATACCAAGTGTGGTAAGCTAGAAGAACACCCTTTGCTGCCATCCTTTGAAGTTGGTTCCAGAAAATTTCCCCGGTTTCTCAGCCAGAGGAACAACAGTGCGGCTTGACGAGGCTATCGTCGTTGCACCAACAGTCGCAGAAGGATTTTCATTTTCATTTGCCATTTCTTACTGTCAACAACAGAAGAAATCAATTAATGGCAAAACCAAAATAGTAAATAATACTGTAATCAATAAACAGTACTTAATAAAAACAACTAAGGTTTTTATATACTGTTTTACAGAAAAACGATGAAGTTTTTATGTTCTTCAAATCGTTTTCTGAATTTCAATACCCTGATAAAGTTTTTATATCTTCAAATCAGAATAGTAAAATTCAGACAGAATACAGAATATAATAAATATAATTTTCTTAAGATTGTTATTTATCTGTATTGCCGTAAGTAAATAAAACAGTAATCTTTCTGAAAAATAAAACAGAAAGTTAGTAGAAACAATTCTGAAAAATAATTTTTGAAACGTTGAAGGAACAAATCGAGCCCACTGAATACACAGTGTGTCCTTAAGGAAATTATTCCATTCAAGTACCCGAGGTTATGGAATATATCCTCCCAGGATAGAACGATTTAACTCACCGGAGTGTTGGTACCAAAAACGCCGATGATCAGCGAACCACTCGATGGCAGCAAAACACATTGGAATTTTAGTGCAGAAGAAGAAGAAGATAATCAGAAAATTTCGTAAGTAAATATTCTGGGATTTGAAGGTCTATTTATAGCCAACTTGGTGATGTTTCTGAAGAGGTTTGCAACCTTTCAGAATAGTCATGACTGTTGGAACAGGTGTGACCCTCTGAAGAGGTTTTCAACCTTTCAGAACAGTCATGGCTGTTGGAACAGGTGTGACCCTCTGAAGAGGTTTGCAACCTTTCAGAAGAGTCATGGCTGTTGGAAATTTTTTGCGGGAAATTTAAAACGAATTTAAATTAATCCGGGAAAGAAAAACGGGCTAGACCGGACCGGACCGGGTCGCGGGTCATCCCTCCATTTCTTTTTCCACCATTTTCCATTCACACATCTTTTGTTATTATTTATTAAATAACAAACCCAACAAAGAGATATACACGGACATCTTTAGGAAACCAATTGAACGTTAGGTTTTAATAAATTAAAGTGAATGTATTAAAATCAAGAGATTTTTAGTATCACCTTATTGCTTTTTCTTTCTTTTCTAGTAATATATTACGAGAGTAATTTAATCAAAAAACTAATGAATATACCAAATATGAATAGAACCATATAAGGTGATTTGTAATTTTCCCCTATCTATTATGCTTTTATAAACCAGAATAACTAAGGTTTTAAGGGGCAAGAAGCTTTTAAGGTAATTTTTTTTACTCGTGACCGGTGTTCACATCAACGCCATTTAATTCTAGCGTAATAGAATAATAGATAAAATGTTGTATATATATGATTAACTATGTCAAAAATATATATTTTGCATCTATTGACTTGATATAACCAATGATTACTAGTAAGTTTTTAACTGGTGATAATTTATTATGATAAATAAAATTTCAATAAGAATATCTTTGACAAAAAAAAAATACAAACATGACTACAGTTTAGAATTTCTAACATTCTCATTTAGAAAAACAAATCGCACGATAATAGTAAAAATGTATTTTAAGTTTCGAATATTATAATCAAGGTTGTACAAAATAAATCACACGATAATAGTAAAAGTATTATAATCGATAAGCTTAAGCATAAAAAAGAAACACATTCTATAACCTATTTAAGGTCCCGAAACACCACTGAAATTATGGTTTAAAAACAAACATAATTTACAACACATGTTTTTAAATGGAGTCCAAGTGTGCGTAGTATAATATTTCACTTTTTAAAAATATTCATTAACAAAAAATCGTTCAAAAAGCAAAAACGAAAGAAAGGAGAAAAAATAAGACACATTCGCTCAGATGTAGAATAATACATGGCTAAATTCCATGTGAAAGATACAATATATGATAGTTATAGCAAATAATATGAACTGTAATATTTAAGATAAGAGCTAATAACATGACTAGACAATAGTGCAAAAGCCAAAAAATAATACCCAATTGATAATGCAAGATTATTTTATCAAATATAATTACTCATGTGAGGTAATTAGTATCTATTGTGTTTATGATTGTGATCGACGATTGTAATATAAAATCTATACTTGAATTGAATATGTTATGATTAGTTGTTTTAAAGTTCAAACATGCATAATATGAACGCAATAAACCCCTTACCGTAGAATGACGAAAGCAATAAAATTGGCTTTTTTCTCCCTATTTATCGTCAAAAAATCGGTACATGAGAATGTGATAACAGTATGAATCGAACGTAGAAGGCATGGTATGGTGGAGTTCCTTAGTTGCATTGTTAATGACTCTGATTCTTTGAAGGCTCTACAAACATGTGCAGTTCTTTGAAAAAATTGGGCGATGGGAAACAAGTTTGTTTGGAATGCAAAAGTTCTTCCTCCTACTCATATGCTATCCAAAGTTTAAAGTTTTTCAAGTGAGTGTGAGCTTGCCATGACTGGAAAGGGGCTGGGAGACCTAGTGAGTGCATCCACCCAGAGTATGGCATCTTCTTGGTCAAAGCCTCTACATGAGATTTGAAAATGCAATATACTACAGCTGTCTTCCTTAATACGAGTTGCAATGAAGCAGGGGTTGTTCTGCGTGATTCGGCAGGTTAGTTTCTAGCTGCAGCTTCTCCAATCTTTTGAGAATGTGTCAATACTAGACATGCTGAAATTATGGGTTTACGTTTTTCTCTCGCCAGGGTCGTTCAATATTTTGATGGCCCATGTATAGTTGAATATGATGTCCAGAAAATCGAGCTTTCTTGTACCTCCTCAAGTGAACACAGAGTTTAGAATGCTCGTATATGATTGTCAATTCTTGTTGAAAATAAAACCTAATAATTTTTTGGTTTGAGTTAAGAGGCAAGCAAATTAAGTTGCTCACAACTTGGCAAGATAGCCTAGATATTTGTAATGACCTCACCGGTCGTTTTGAGCATTTGCACTTCGCTCGATTGTTTGAGGGCATGAGTAGCTTCGTATAAAGTATTATGACTTATGTGAATCGTCGGTTTTGGTTTTCAGGTTATCCAGAATTGATTTCGGAGAATGGTCTCAACTAGAAGCTTTAAATTTGAAAGGTTTGACCAAGTTTTGACTTTTTAGTATTTGACCTTGGATTGAATTTATGATGGTTCTGTTAGCTCCGTTGGGTGATTTTGGACTTAGGAGCGCGTCCGTATTGTGATTTGGAGGTCCGTAGTGGAATTTGACTTGAAATGGCGAAAGTTGGAATTTTGGAAAGATTGACCGGGAGTGGACTTTTCGATATCGGGGTCGGAATCCGATTCCGGAATTTGGAGTAGGTCCGTAATGTCAAATATAACTTGTGTGCAAAATTTGAGGTCAGTCGGACGTGATTTGATAGGTTTCGGCATCGGTTGTAGAAGTTTGAAGTTTCAAAGTTCATAAAGTTCGATTGGAGGTGCGATTCGTCGTTTCAATATTGTTTTACGTGATTTGAGGTCTCGAGTAGGTCCGTGTTATGTTATGAGACTTGTTGGTATGTTTGGACGTGGTCCCGAGGGGCCTGGGCGTGTTTCGGATTGATTTCGGGCTATTTCTCCTTCATTATGCATTGCTAGTTCTGCAGAATTCTTGGCTTCTGGTTTCCTTAATTGTGATCGTGGAGTGCAGATCGCAATCGTGTAGGCTTATTTGGGGCTGAGGCATTTTTGTTCAATGCGATCCCGAAGGCAGGAAAGCGATCGTGTAGTTGAGGAATGTTATAGTTTGCGAACGTGAGGCTAATGCCGTGTTCGCGTAGAGTATTTGAGGCAGGAGCTAGGGTCAGGTGTTGTTATATGCGGTCGCAGTGGAAGGACACGATCGCTAGCTTTGAGGAGTCAGCTATTCGTGATCTCATTTGTGTTTACTCGATCGCGTAGTGTATTCTCAGGGCCAGTGCATTTTTTTTCTTCGCGATCGCGAGAGTATTTCCGTGATCGCGATTCATTGATTCGCCAAGTGATTATAAAGGACTCTATTTCGAGGGTTTCGGTCATTTTTGCATTTTTGGAGCTATAAAGCTCGGATTGAGGCGATTCTTGAAGCAATTTTCACCATCTGAATTGGGGTAATCTATTCGGTTTTGGTTATATTCCATGAATCTATCTTCAACTTTTTGCAATTGGTTGAGGAATTTTAAAGAGGAAATTGGAGGTTTTGGCCTAAAGTTTCATAATATGAATTTTTGAGTTTTGAACACCGATATGGAGTAGGAGTTTGGTAAATTTCATATGTATGGACTCATGAGTGAATGGGCTTTCAAGTTTTGTAATTTTTGTCGGATTTCGAGACGTGGGCCCAGGGGCGGGGGTCTAGTGAATTTCGGGATTTATGTCCAATTAAGTACTTTATATTGTGAAATTGGTTCCTTTCCCTATATTGATTGCATTGTATTGCTTTTGGCTATATTCGGGACGTTTAGAGGCCGATTCGAGGGGCAAGAGCATTGCGGAGTAGAGATTTGATCGGTTTGTGGTAAGTAACGATTGTAAATCTAGTCCTGAGGGTATGAAACCCCTAATTTTGTGTCATGTGACTACTTTGAGGTGGCGCACATGCTAGGTGGCGGGCGTGTGGGCGTGCACCGTTGGGGATTGTGACTTGGTCCGTCCTGTATCTACTGTAAAGTTGAATATTTTGCTGAAACTACATGCTTCTTACATGTTTTAGAAATAATTTCTATAAATCAGGATGGATGCCATGTTTAGGCCTTATGCTAGTGTTGTTTGGACCTTAGAGGTCTTTTATTGCTATCCTCTCACTGTTTTCGATTGGAAGTCTATACTCAGTCATGTTTATACTTATTTACAGCATAACCCAGTCTCTATTACTCCATTTTGATGCATCATATAAATGTTATTTGGGCTGAATACCTTGTTTTTTGAGAGCCTGGGAGGTTGGAGAGGTTATGACAGAGTGAGGCCGAGGGCCTGATTTGTGAGGATATTTATGGGGATCGGGCTGCATGGCGCATCATGTTTTACTGATTTATGACTGAGTGAGGCCGAGGGCTTGATTGTAAGGATATTTATGGGATCGGGATGCACGCCGCAACATGTTTTACTGATTTATGACTGAGTGAGGCCGAGGGCCTGATTGATTTATGTCATGATTGGGTTGTTATAGCGCTTAGGCTAAAGGAGACCCTCCGGAGTCTGCACAAACCCAGTGAGAGCAGGTACCTACTGAGTGCGAGTGCCGATTGCTGAGTGACTGGGAGGCATGAGTGATGGTGATGTTTGCCCGAGTGGCTGTACATGAGTGATGGTGAGGTTTGCCCGAGGGGCTGTATATGAGTGATGGTGAGGTTTGCCCGAGGGGCTGTATACGAGAGATGTTTGCATGAGGGGCTGTTTATGATCATCATTTTGCTCACTTTTGCATTGAACCTTTATTCGAAAATTGTTGGAAGATGGTTTTAAATGATTTTACTGGAACTGGATTTAAACAAGCTGATTTGATTCAAACTATGGTTTTAAAAGCGTGCCGTATTTTACTGAGTTTCTGTGATATGAACTTTATTTGCATTACTGCTCGTCACTACTTCTCAGCCTTTATTTACTGTTGTTACTTACTGAGTTGGCGTACTCACGTTACTCCCTGCACCTTGTGTGCAGATCCAGGTGTTTCTAGACACGGTAGTGAGTGCTGATTGTTCAGTTGCAGATCCATCGGAGTTAGCAAGGTAGTTGCCTGGCAATCGCAGCCCTGCTTTCCTCCCTCTTATCTTCCTTTAGTTGTATTTAGTTATTTTCCATACTATGTTAGTCACGATATTGTCAGACTTTCTTTTCCGCACTTTTGTTTTGATTTGAACTCCTTTATGAAGGTTTTATATTAAATAGCTTTGGAATTATTTTTGAAATGAAAATATCGATTTGTTTTGATAATGTGTCGGCTTGCCTAGTACCATGATAGGCGCCATCACGACAGAGTTAGTTTTGGGTCGTGACAATATTATGCTAGACCTTCTATTGAGAATGTGCTCCTAGTTATTTTAAAGTTGGTCGGTTGCTAATAATCTAATCAATCTTTGTTTGAGTTTAAAATGAAAAATCTAATTTTAATACGAGTTGTATTTCATTGATATTTTTCTAAATCTAATTATAAAAAAGCAAGACTTGATTGTCATTTTTTACTTAACAATTGTGTCTGAGCTAACTTGCACACTCTTTTTACTATTCTACGAGATATCTTCTACCTCCTAACATCGCAATCATTGGTCGGTTATGTCACGACCCTAAAACCGACCCAGTCGATGTCGATGCCCCCTTTTTCTCGCGAAATTGGGTTGATGACATTTGGGAGGACAACTCGTTTCCTTTTGGAAATTGGGTTTGAATTGAAGAGTCGCCACCTAATGATTAAAGTGCATTAGGACACTAAGAAGGGCTTTGTTTGGATAACCAGAGATTGGGTAAGGGCTTGAAATTATTCCAAGGGGAAGGTGTTAGGCGGCACCCCTAGAAATCCACTAGTGTGGTTCCCGGCCATACTATAATTGTGACTTTAAGCGCAAACAACAAATAGACAAGTAAAAGTAACACATATGAGGGGGTTTTCACATAATTGTTGCAAGTAATTGAAGTTAAAAGAAGTTAAAGAAGCTGGAATTTGAGAAGAAGCAGTTTTGAAATTCTAAATAAAATAAACGAGTAAAGGGAGGACGGTCCTAGGCTTATAAATAATATGGATCACCCCACACAACACCCGGTAACCGTTTATACACGTGGTGTTATCGCGTGGTCATCATGTCCATATCTACCCTTTCCCACCCCGTTAAGGTATTAAACGCGGAACGGTCTCGTTTTACTTATTGCATGCTATTACCCGCCCCAATCCTATCAGTCCCGGAGGTATTTGAGACTACTAATCCTGAAGGGAAGGGAAGTGAGGTTTTGTAGTTTCAAAGGGCAAAATTCTAAGGCGACAATCAAAACACATATATAGCAAATTTGGGGAGAAGCACAAAACAGATAGAAAGGCTCAAACAGACCTCCTTAAAACAAAGAGAAGCATATAGTTTAGCATGTCTTACACGTACTGATTAGGGTTTGATTAAACTTAAGAGTTGTGGTAGACTGATCTATTACATATTTCATATAAGAAGCCCGAATCAGGCCTGCCTGCTGGTTGTAGTTAATAAAATCTGATTCAATTTATAAGTTTACCTTATGGCTTGCCTAAGTGTTAAACGAAAACCTATAGGCATGATATCTATTAATTTCAGAAAAAGAAGTATGTTGATTTAGGAAAAGAAGTTGTCAGTTAACCAGGAAAGGCGAGTTTTGGTAAAAGAGCGTAAATTCTGCAGACGTTAAGCATTATCGTTACTAATTTTAGCCCTATAAGCGAATGAACGATTCAGGTTGGATTGATAGTTCCTATAGGCATGCTTTCTAGGCGTTATTGACTTTAAACACTTTTTTTTAATCGAAACAAGAGTGCAGAAGTCCTATAGGCATGGTATCTAAAATGTTATTAGTTATTTAAACCTATAAACATGTTTGCCTAGTGACAGATGCAGATGCAAAATTCAGGAAGTCCTATAGGCATATTATCTATATGATATGCAGCATTTCAGAAATGACCTATAGACATGGTCTCTATAGAAATGCAGAAGTGCAGAAACCTATAGACATGGTATCTATATGAGGTGCAAAAGTGCAGAAACCTATAGACATGGTCTCTATATGAGATGCAGAAGTGAAAGCTGAAAACAGGATAAACCTTTTAGAAGGGACTTAAACAGGGTTCAGTAGAAGAGAAAACAATAACACTTAAGAACACAATAGTGGAAATATGTGTAAAGAGGTCTTTTAGAAGAACTCAAGCAAAGTTCAGTAGAAGGCAAACAAACTTAAGAACTCAGTAGGAAATACATACAGTAGAAGAACACAAAAATACCGGAAAAGTATAGCAAAAGAACATATAGGTATCACAGTAGAAAAACAAAGCACAGAAGGACATGCATAATAAAGGAAAACATAAGAACACAGTAGAAGCACATGCGTGACAAATACACACAAAGAAAGGAAAAGAAAAGTCGGAGAAACATTTTGAACCATTCAGAAAACCCTAAATCGAAGAGATGTGATTTTTAAAAGGTAATTTTGAAAGAAAAAGTTGGGGAAATTGTTCAAAAACCCAAGTAGAGCAAAGATGTGTGACAGATCTAAGAAAAATCGGAGAGAACCTCGAATAGCTAGGGTTTCAGAAGAACCCTAGAATGAGAAAGGCTTGGAAAAGGTCCGATCTGAGTCGGATAAGTCAGAGCCAGGCTCAAAACACCATAGTGTGCCGGAGCTGGGCCGGAGATGGCCATAGAACCTTGAATCGGCGAAGATTTGAACAGACACCATCGAGGTCAGACCTCGAAACTTCGAATACCAAGTGTTTAAGAGCAGAGGGAGATGAGTTTAAGCTATCCATGGCCTGAGAGTCCATGGATTTCGGTGAGATTGAGGTTGAAGATGATGAGAGGCTAGGGTTTCGAGAGAGTTCGAGAGAAGACGGATTTCAAAGGCGGCTGATAGAAGAGAATGAGGGGGATTAGGGTAGTCTTTGGGGGATTAAAAAGGCAAGGATTGATCGTGGCCGTTGATCAAAATGATCAACGGCCTGGACTAGAAGAGAGGGTCGGGCGGGTTAATTGGTTGGGTCGAAGGCGGGTTGGATTGAAATTGGGTTGGTCTGTTAAGGGTTTGAACTTGGGTCAATTAGGGGGGTCAATTTGGGCTATAATTGAAACGGAATGGGGCCATATTTTAAATAGCCAGTTTTTCCCTTTTAATTTATAAAAATAGTAAAAAATAATTTCGAAAACAAATTAAATGTACTAGATGAGTTAATAATATACAAATATTAATTTAAAAATATTGGAACCAATTTCATAATTATAAAATGCTGTTAATTCTGAAAATAGGCTAAAATTGCAATTATATGCAATTTGGCTTTTAAAATACCAAATAAATTTGTAAAAATGTATAGAAATTACCCTAGCTACATTTTGGTATAAATATGAGAATAAAATAAGTTATTCACCATAAATGATAATTTTGGGTATAATTATTGGTTTTTGTACTGCTAAAATGGGCAATAAATTGATTTAAAAATCCTTTAAAAATTAGGAAAAATACTAAAACACGTGGGCATACTTATATATGCATACATATGCTATTTTGAAATTATTTTGCATATAAAAATATACAGGGAAAAATTGGGTATCAACAGTTGCCCCTCTTTACCCGGGAAGGATGAAAGAGTTGTCGGGTAAAGACATGATGGCCAATTTTGACCGAGTGAAATGGTTTGAAGAGGTTGACCGTGCTCTGGTTCCTGAGCTGCCTACATATCCCTGGTTTTATAGGAATCAGGCCATATGTAGTTCAAGATCCATTGGCGGAGTATGCCGATGGAGATTTTTCAAGAATGGACGCGATATTTAGGATGGTTAAAGTCTAATGGGGCTGCGGGAACCGGAGCAAGACCGCTCCTGTTGAGATAGTCGTTACTTGCCGGTTTACCTGCAAATAAATAATACAAGCGTATATCATGCATAAATTTAAACATGATGCAATTTCCCATTGGACCATGAATGTTATCTTTGGACGGTTAGGATGACGTCCTTAGACCATGATGTCCTGGGCCATGAAACGCATAATAAAGGATTCGCAGGCCATGAAATGATGCTCTCGGGCTATAAGAATGGTGCCTCCGAACTATGATGCCTTTGAATAGTGATATGCAAGAGATTAAAAGGGGTCCTCAGGCCATGGCATGGTGTTCTCGGGCTATGAAAATGGTGCCTCCGAACGATGACGCCTTTGGATAGATTGGCGATCTTTCAGCCCATGAAATGCAATAAGTGGTGATCTTTCAGCCCATACAAGAAGTAAATAAAGTGGCGATCTTTCAGACATGTAAAAAATGTAAGTAAAAATGGCGATCTTTCAGCCGATGCAGGATTTAAACGAAGTGGCAATTTTTCAACCGATGCAGATGGAAATAAAGGTGGCGATATTTCAGCCATGCAAAATGTAAGTACAATGGCGATCTTTCAGCCATGCAAAATGTAAGTAAAATGGCGATCTTTCAGCCGATGCAGGATTTAAATGAAGTGATGATTTTTCAGCCGATACAGATGGACACAGAGCTTAGTCTCGAAAGGCAGAATAGTAGCCTTATGCAATGTAGATGGAGACAGAGCTTAGTCTCGGAAGGCAGAATGGTAGCCTTGTGCAATGCAGAAAATGCAGATGGAGGTAGAGTTTAACCTCGGAAGGCAGAATGGTGGCCTTATGCAATGCAGAAAATGCAGATGGAGGTAGAGCTTAACCTCGGAAAGCAGAATGGTAGCCTTATGCAAGAGATGAAAGATGAACAGTAATAAAATTCTTAGCTGATAGCTGGTAGCTGATTATGATATTGCGAATGCTGGGGATATTGTGTGTGGATGGCGAATGCGAATAGGTGCGACGGTTCTGAGGGTTGTGTTCCTGAATAGTGCGAGCGTATAATATATGATTTGGTGACTTGGGTGCCTGCATCCAAAGAAAAATTGTGAGTTTTGTAAAGGGGAAAGGTTACTTCGTGTCCCCGCTGACTTTGCTTGCCATGTTCGGCTCTGATCTGATGACACGGTATGTATCATAGGGGTAGCGTTGCTGAACTGAGCGATTTCGATAATAAATATGCATGAGTTTGTTAAAGATATGACATATGTATATATTCAAGAAATAGTTTTTAGATGAACCGACGACTGTGACGTGGTTCAGGACATTGCAACCTCTCTTGCTTTGGAATTTTGAGGGTCCTCCTCAAAATTCTGCCCCAATTTAATGGGTTGATACTTCTGACGGCTGCTTGCGATGATCGGCTGAAGTTACTTCGGAATTTTGAGGGTCCTCCTCAAAATTCTGCCCCAGTTTCTAATTGCGAGGGGAAATGAAAATTTTATTGAATTGTGACCGAACCCATAAGGCTGCCTACGTATCCCCTCTTAAACGGGAATCAGGTCAGACGTAGTTCAAATTACATAAGAAAATCATAAATGGTTACACATAGTATCTCTTGACTACATCTGAGTTGATTGGTTTTGGCCAGACTTCTCCATCCATTTCTGCAAGTATAAGGGCTCCTCCTGTCAGAATCCGATGAACCATGTATGGACCCTGCCAATTGGGAGAGAATTTTCCCTTGGCTTCATCTTGATGTGGAAAAATCTTCTTTAACACCAGCTGCCCCAGTGTGAACCGTCTTGGTTTGACTCTCTTGTTGAAAGCTCTGGACATTCTGTTCTGATAAAGCTGACCATGGCAAATTGCATTCATTCTCTTTCCATCTATAAGAGCCAACTGCTCGTAACGACTTTTTACCCACTCTGCGTCGTCGAGCTCGGCTTCCTGTATGATTCTTAAGGAGGGAATTTCTACTTCGACTGGAATAACGGCTTCTGTACCATAAACCAGCATGTAGGGGGTTGCCCCAGTTGATGTGCGGACTGTGGTGCGATACCCCAATAGAGCGAATGATAGCTTTTCGTTCCATTGCTTATGCTTCTCTATCATTTTCCTTAGTATCTTCTTGGTATTCTTATTGCCGGCTTCTACAGCTCCGTTCATTTGGGGCCTGTAGGCTGTGGAATTCTTATGTCTAATCTTGAAGGTCTCAGACATAGCTTTCATTAGGTCACTGTTGAGGTTGGAACCATTATCAGTGATGATCGACTCTGGAATCCCGAATCGGCAAACAATGCGGTCGCGGACAAAATCTGCCATGACTTTCTTAGTCACTGCTTTGTAAGATGCTGCTTCAACCCATTTGGTAAAATAGTCAATTGCCACGAGGATGAATTTGTGCCCGTTGGAAGATGAATCTGTGCCCGTTGGAAGCGGCCGGCTCGATTGGACCAATAACATCCATTCCCCAAGCGGCGAAGGGCCATGGTGAGCTAGTTGCATTAAGCTCATTTGGAGGTACCTTTATCATATCTGCATGTATCTGACNACTTTGGACAAGGCTATCTTAAAGAGTCATTATACAGATAACATAACTGACTCGGCTAGGTTTGACCATGATACATGTACAATTAAACATAGTAAGGTTTCTATGTGGTATTAGACTGGTACCCTTGAGCGGACAACTCAAGAGGGAAAGGCGCGGAACCGTCGACTACACCGTTGATCGACTGGTTTTACCGCAAATATGCCTTTGCCGGATTTAGGGGGTGATAATATCGGAAGAGCGCAACCACTCATTATAAGCGTTGCTATGGTCTTTTGTTTGGCACGAGTGGAATATGATGTTGAATATGCAGTTACAATAATCAAACAAGTTGTCACGTATTTGCACGTTCATAAAGTAATAATTAAAACAGTTTCTCATAATTCACAACAGTATTGCAGGAAAGCAATAAAGGAAAGCATTAAGAGAAATAAAGGAAAGAAACAAAGAGCCAAGTCAGTTTCGAGGTAGAAGAAGAAAAATACTTAAAGGCATTTAAACAAATAAAGACATATAAAGAAGTATAAAGTCACAAATAGCATGAAATGGTAAAAGCCTTAAAGAAATCCCCAGCAGAGTCGCCATGCTGTCGATGCCCCCTTTTTCTTGCGAAATCGGGTTTATGACGTTTGGGAGGACAACTCGTTTCCTTTTGGGTGTTGGGTTTGAATTGAAGAGTCGCCACCTAATGATTAAGTGCATTAGGACACTAAGAAGAATTTTGATTTAGAAAACCAGAGATTGGGTAAGGGCTTGAAATTATCCCGAGGGGAAGGTGTTAGGCACCCCTCGAGATCCACTAGTGTGGTTCCCGGCCATACTATAATTGTGACTTTAAGCGCAAACAACAAGTAGACAAGTAAGATTTACAAATATGAGGGGGTTTTCACATAATTGTTGCGAGTAATTGAAGTTAAAAGCAGTCAAAGAAGCTGGAATTTGAGAAAAAAAGCAGTTTTGAAATAAAATAAACGAGTAAAGGGAGTAGGGTCCTAGGTTTATAAATAATATGGATCACCCCACACAACACCCAGTAACCGTTTATACACGTAGTGCTATCGCGTGGTCATCATATCCATATCTACCCTTTCCCACCCCGTTAAGGTATTAAACACAGAATGGTCTCGTTTTACTTATTGCATGCTATTACCCGCCCCAACCCTATCAGTCCCGGAGGTATTTGGGACTACTAATCCTAAAGGGAAGGGGTGTGGGGTTTTATAGTTTCAAAGGACAAAATTCTAAGGCGACAATCAAAACACATATATAGCAAATTTGGGGAGAAGCACATAACTGATAGAAAGGCTCAAACAGACCTCCTTAAAACAAAGAGAAGCATATAGTTTAGCATGTCTTACACGTACTGATTAGGGTCTGATTAAACTTAAGAGTTGTGGTAGACTGATCTATTACATATTTCAGATAAGAAGCCCGAATCAGGCGTGCCTGCTGGTTGTAGTAAATAAAATCTGATTCAATTTATAAGTTTACCTTATGGCTTGCCCAAGTGTTAAACGAAAACCTATAGGCATGATATCTATTAATTTCAGAAAAGAAGTATGCTGATTTAGGAAAAGAAGTTGTCAGTTAACCAGGAAAGGCGAGTTTTGGTAAAAGAGCGTAAATTCTGCACACGTTAAGCATTATCGTTACTGATTTTAGCCCTATAAGCGAATGAACGATTCAGGTTGGATTGATAGTTCCTATAGGCATGCTTTCTAGGCGTTATTTACTTTAAACACTTTTACAGGCGTAGTAAGAATGCAAAAATCCTATGGGCATGATATCTGAATGTTGTTAGTTTTTAATCCTATAAACAGGTTTGCCTAGTGACCAATGCATATGCAGGATCTGGATTTCTGGTTAACTTATAGACATGGTATCTATATGTGAGATGCAGAATTCCTTATAGACGTGGTATCTATATGTGAGATGCAGAATTCCTTATAGACATGATATTTTACATGGATGCAGAAATGCAGAAAATCCTATGAGCAGGATATCTATGTGGATGAAGACGTGCAAAGCTGTAAGCAGGATACATGAATACAGATGTGTAGTAATTCCCTATGAGCATGATATCTACCCCTTCGCATGCATGGTTACCCTTCCCTTTTTCACTAATCACCCCAGAAGTTTATTACAAAAATTATTACAGTCCAAAAATAAAGAAACTACATCAGAAAAAAAAAGAATAAAATTACAACCAAGGAGAGCCTGATTCAGGTTTCCTGCCTGAAGCATGAAGTAAACCAACTCCAAAGATCAAGATCCAAAGCCTTTCTCATTTGGGGTGTGTCAGAGTTCCCTAAGAGCTTCATGGACTCTGGGCAGTGCTCGCACCCAAGTACATTGCAGGATTGAGTCATAGTGCAGTGTGGAAAGGCCAGCCCTCAAGTGTCCAAGTTTAGAGGGAACTCAAGGTCCCAAGGCATGGCTCACAGGAGGGGGGCAGAACTTAGAAGCTAAGAGTGAGTGTAAGTTCATAGAAGGAATTCTGAAAAGGGGAAAAGGGAAGTGACAAAGACAGGCTAGTGGGCATACCTAGCAATAGGAAATGCTGGCACACCCCACCAGCCCGTTAGAACACATTGTTTTGGGAGTTAGGATCCCCAAAGGGATCGGGTCAAAAAATGAACAATAACTTGCATATTGTCATGTTCTGAACTACAACTCAAAGCACATAGAGGGAAACAGGGGTATAGGGATTCACATCAGAAATAGATGAAAGGAAATTAACATGCTAGTTGACATTTAACTCCATACAGATAGTAAAGTAAACATGGATGTAAAGGCTGTAAGTAAAACACATTGGGGTGATGCTGAAACCAAAACTAGAACATACCAGTCTCAAGTAATCAAGCAAAAGAAAGCAGTAGTCTTGTAAAGCCAAAGTGCAGACAAGAAGCAAGAATACCCCAAGTATGAGTTTTGTGAGATTGTAAGTGTGAAATCTGAAGTGTAAAAATGTTGAATTAACCGTGTCTTGTGTAGAAAGGGTCGTGACTTTTATAGTGTAGAAAGCAAGCAGAAATAGGTAAGAAAATAGTTTAAAAATCAATTACACAAGGTTTCCCTTTAATTAAGGGATTCTAATTTCAAATGGGTAAAACTAATTAAGGAAAGAGATTAATCAAATATTTTTCAAAGCAGTACAAGAGGGGTAAATACATAGAGGTTTACTTAAAGACAAGGTCTTGACAGTACACTGTTGTACAATTTAAGGAAAGGCAATCAATTAACGGCCAGTAAATCACAAGGTCTGAATTTGGTATGAATGAATCTAGTCAGAGAAGGTGAAGAAAGGTTTTACTTAAGAAAAATCAGTATCAATCAATCAGACCCCAAAAAAAGATTCTGAATCCATCATAACTTGGAAAACCTTTTTGGAGAAAGATTCATCACACATATAAAAGCATACAGACACGCTTAAACACGAAGAACTAGCATGCCAATCAGTAGAAGAGTCTAGCGTAGAAGAAATTAAAAAAGGTTCAGAATTGTATGCAAACAAAGAAGTTCAAACTTAGTTCATAGACTCAGAAATTAGTCCGAAAGAGTCAAGGGTTCTCAAACAGAACCCTAGTTCAATCACATGATGAAACCTCGGCAGAACCCCCAAATTCTAGGGTTTCCACCTCGAGTCAAGTACAGAGATGAGGAAGTAGGTAGTCAAAAAAGCTCAGAGATTTCTTCAGAAACTCATGAGAAAGCGAGCAAATACAGTTAGAAAGTTCAAAGCAAACAGAGTGAAGAAACTAATTCGAAACACAATGAGAGTAGAAGAACAGTAGAGAAAACATGCTTAAATCGGGTCTCTTAAAACAAGGTAAAGTAGAAGTAGAAATAGTAAACACTTAAGAACAGTGGTAGAAGGATACAGTATGCGAAGCATATCAGGTCGTAGTGGAAGGCAAATAGCATAGTGGGAAAGCATGTGAAAACATAGCATAGAAACACAGTAGAAGAATGAACGGAATATCGAAAACACAGTAGAAAAACATTCATGATAACAGGAAAAAACATAAGAACATAGTAGGAGAACATGCGTGGTAGGAAAGAAAACGTAAGAGCATAGTGGAGACAAATACACACAAAGAAAAGGAAACGAAAAATCGGAGAAACATTTTAAGCATTTCAGAAAACCCTAAATCGAAGAGAACTGATTTTAAAAGTAATTTTTTGAAACAAAAATTGGGAAGATCGTTTAAAAACCCAAGTAGAGCATAGCAGATTTAAGAAAAATCAGAGAAAACCTCGAATAGTTAGGGTTTCAGAAGAACCNTTGATAAGTAGGCGGTGGAGTTTGGTAAGTGGGTGAGGGTGTTTGGTAATTTGGAGTGGGCTGATATGTAAGTGGAGGCATTGGATAGGTTTGGTATTTGACAGGTGATTTGGTTCTCTGTGCAACCATCACTGCACCTACGTCCCTTTTCTTGGACGCACCACCAGACTGTAGAGCCTTATTGGTAGCTTGCAAGGCTTCAAAGTTCATAACCATACTACTCTTGATACCTTCCTCGATCCTTTCTCCTAGCTTGATGATGTCGGAAAATTTACGATTCTCGATCAACATTAGTCTTTCATAGTATTGCGGATCCTGAGCCCGGACGAAAAACTTGTTCATTTGTTTTTCCTTTAAAGCAGGTCGGACCTTAGCAGCCTCTAATCTCCAACGAGTGGCATACTCGCAGAATGTTTCTGTGGGTTTCTTCTTTAAATTCTGAATGTAAAACACATCTGGTGCATTTTCCGTATTAACCTGAATCTATCCATGAAGTCGGACGCCATACTTACCCAGTTCGACCACTTTCTCGGGTCCTGGCTAATGTACCAAGACAGAGCATCTCCTTTCAGGCTCCTCATGAAAAGCTTCATGCGAATCCTTTCGTCTCTTCCTACCCCGACCAACTTGTCGCAGTATGTTCTCAAATGAACCCTGGGATCCCCTACACCATCAAACATTTAGAACTTGGGAGGTTTGTACCCCTCAGGCAGCTCGACATCGGGCTGTATGCATAGATCTTCATAGTTTAGCCCCGCAATTCCCTTACTTCCTTCAATGCCTTGAATCCTGGTGGTCAACCTTTTAAGCTCTTCGGCCAAATTTCTAATGAACGAGTCCTTATCATTGGACTCGAGTGTGCTTGAGATGGGCTGGGTGGAGTGCGGCACAGTCTCCACATATATGGGGGTATTGTGTTGGGTGTGGCAGTGGTCATTTGTGGAGTTCAAAGGTTCCGGGATGAGTAGTGGAGTATTGTCGGAAGTGTGACAAGTATTGCAGTGATGGTGAGGAGCGGGTTGCTTTGAGATGTTTTGCGGGGGTATGGGATTCTGAGTATTTGGGAAAGTAACTTCTGGAGTGGTGAGGGAAAATGACAGACTTGCCAAATTCCGGACTTGATCAAGTTCTTCTTGGAACTTCAACAGTTTTTGTTCTAGTTGAGAGGCATTTTCCTTGGGGACCAGAGCACCACGAGTGATCTCTACCCGTTCAACTGAGTTGTTCGAATCTTCCATTCTCCTTTTGCTTTTGTGTCTGACAGGACTGGGAGGAGGAGTAGGTGGAGGGCCCCTGGATCTTGTAAAGTATGCTGATGTTGCCAGAGTTCACGAACTAACCTTTGGGGAGGGGAATAATCAAAAAGTAAAAACAAAAGGTGATAAGTTAGTAAGGGTCATAAGGAAGGAAAAAATGTTGCAATATTTAAACACGTAGTGCAGGAAATATAAAGCGCGTCCTAATTTTGGAGACCTTGTTTTGCCAGAGGTAGGCCTAGCGACAAGTTAATTTGGAGAACTTAGAATGCTAAATGCCTCATTTTATTGATAAAAGGTAGACGAATCCCAAAACGATAATAAATAATAATTAAAAGTCACTAATGGCCATCGGCATTATTACATCTTATAAAGCAAAAAATGGAAATTCCTATCTATTTTGTCCCAGAAGGACCTTCCCCAGACTCGACATTGTTGGCTCCATCGAACAGCTCTCCCAGCTCACGCAGTCCTAGTAGCAGGTAGGCTCTGGATGATTTTGTTGTTGGGTTGGATTTCCAGGAGAGAAGGTAGGTTTCCCAAATATTTCTGGACAAAAACCTGATCACTATAGTGAAGATCCTCCCCCCAGCTTAGCAATTTTGGGTGAATGTTGGTGACCATGCCGAATCTAGGGACTTTGTGCCTCATATTTCTGCAAGAGAAAAAGGTTAGGCCCTTACCCCCACCAGACTCGACTATTTAATATCAACAATTGGCATAAAAGCATTTTAGTTCTCCAAATAAATGCACAAAACGTGGTAGTGTCCGTTTGGGTTTCAAGGAAACCCAGTGGACTTTGGACAAGGCTATCTTAAAGAGTCATTATACAGATAACATAACTGACTCGGCTAGGTTTGACCATGATACATGTACAATTAAACATAGTAAGGTTTCTATGTGGTATTAGACTGGTACCCTTGAGCGGACAACTCAAGAGGGAAAGGCGCGGAACCGTCGACTACACCGTTGATCGACTGGTTTTACCGCAAATATGCCTTTGCCGGATTTAGGGGGTGATAATATCGGAAGAGCGCAACCACTCATTATAAGCGTTGCTATGGTCTTTTGTTTGGCACGAGTGGAATATGATGTTGAATATGCAGTTACAATAATCAAACAAGTTGTCACGTATTTGCACGTTCATAAAGTAATAATTAAAACAGTTTCTCATAATTCACAACAGTATTGCAGGAAAGCAATAAAGGAAAGCATTAAGAGAAATAAAGGAAAGAAACAAAGAGCCAAGTCAGTTTCGAGGTAGAAGAAGAAAAATACTTAAAGGCATTTAAACAAATAAAGACATATAAAGAAGTATAAAGTCACAAATAGCATGAAATGGTAAAAGCCTTAAAGAAATCCCCAGCAGAGTCGCCATGCTGTCGATGCCCCCTTTTTCTTGCGAAATCGGGTTTATGACGTTTGGGAGGACAACTCGTTTCCTTTTGGTGTT
>NC_031990.1:76990029-76993291 GCF_001879085.1 Nicotiana attenuata
AGAAATAGGTAAGAAAATAGTTTGAAAATCAATTACACAAGGTTTCCCTTTAATTAAGGGATTCTGATTTCAAACGGGTAAAACTAATTAAGGAAAGAGATTAATCAAACACTTTTCAAAGCAGTACAAGAGGGGTAAATACATAGAGGTTTATTTAAGGACAAGGTCTTGACAGTACACGGTTGTACAATTTAAGGAAAGGCAATCAATTAACGGCCAGTAAATCACAAGGTCTGAATTTGGTATGAATGAATCTAGTCAGAGAAGGTGAAGAAAGGTTTTACTTAAGGAAAATCAGTATCAATCAATCAGACCCTAAAAAAAGATTCTGAATCCATCATAAGTTGGAAAACCTTTTTGGAGAAAGATTCATCACACATATAAAAGCATACAGACACGCTTAAACACGAAGAACTAGCATGCCAATCAGTAGAAGAGTCTAGCATAGAAGAAATTAAAAAAAAGGTTCAGAATTGTATGCAAACAAAGAAGTTCAAACTTAGTTCATAGACTCAGAAATTAGTCCGAAAGAGTCAAGGGTTCTCAAACAGAACCCTAGTTCAATCACATGATCAAACCTCGGCAGAACCCCCAAATTCTAGGGTTTCCACCTCGAGTCAAGTACAGAGATGAGGAAGTAGGTAGTCAAAAAAGCTCAGAGATTTCTTTCAGAAACTCATGAGAAAGCGAGCAAATACAGTTGAAAGTTCAAAGCAAACAGAGTGAAGAAACTAATTCGAAACACAATGAGAGTAGAAGAAACAGTAGAGAAAACATGCTTAAACGGGTCTTTTAAAACAAGGTAAAGTAGAAGTGAAACAGTAAACACTTAAGAACATGGTAGAAGGATACAGTAGGCGAAGCATATCAGGTCATAGTGGAAGGCAAATAGCATAGTGGGAAAGCATGTGAAAACATAGCATAGAAACATAGTAGAAGAATGAACGGAATATCGAAAACACAGTAGAAAACATGCGTGATAACAGGAAAAACATAAGAACATAGTAGAAGAACATGCGTGGTAGAAAAGAAAACATAAGAGCATAGTGGAGACAAATACACACAAAGAAAAGGAAACGAAAAATCGGAGAAACATTTTAAGCATTTCAGAAAACCCTAAATCGAAGAGAACTGATTTTAAAAGTAATTTTTTGAAACAAAAATTGGGAAGATCGTTTAAAAACCCAAGTAGAGCATAGATACGTAACAGATTTAAGAAAAATCAGAGAAAACCTCGAATAGTTAGGGTTTCAGAAGAACCCTAGAATAAGAAAGGCTTTGAAAAGGTCCAGTTTTGGTCGGAAAGGTCAGAGATAGGCTCATAGGACCAGGATACGCCGGAGCAAGGCCGGCGATGGCCGTGAAACTTCGAGCTGGCACAGGTCTGGATGAAGACCTTCGAGGTCTGGATGAAGATCTTCGAGGTCTGGCCTCGATTCTTCAAATGTCGAGCACACAGGAGTATCAGGGGGTGAGTATAAGGTTACCATGGCCGGAGAAGCCATGGTTTCCGGTGGGTTTTGAGATTGAAGACGATAGGAGACGATTAGGGTTGAGGAAGGTTCGAGAGGGTTTGAGAGACGAAGGGGTTTCAAGGCGGCGTCTCTAGAGGGAAATGAATTAGGTTTGGGGTTTAGGTGAATTAAAATGGTAAGGGGAAATCGTGGCCGTTGATCAAAATGATCAACGGCCTGGATCAAAAGAAAACCGGGCGGGTTTTTTTAACGGGTTAGAGGTCGGGTTATATATTAGGACTTGGGCTGGTCCGTTTGAAATTGGAATTGGGTTATTGGGGTGGTTGATTTTGGCTATAATTGAAATGCAAATAAGGCTATCAGTTAAATAGCCACTTTTCCCTTTTTAATTTATAAAAAATAGTAAAATGATTTTTGAAACAAATTGAAGGTACTAAATTAATTAATAATATATAATCATTAAATTAAAAATACTGGAGTAAATTTTATAATTATAAACGCCATTCAAATCTTAAAATAGGCTAAAATTGCAATTAGTGCAAATTTAGCTTAAAAATACCAAATCAATTTATAAAAATGTGTAAAAAAAATTAACTTAGCTATATATTGGTGTAAATATGAGGATAAATAAGTGAATCGCCAAAAATGATAATTTTGGGAATAATTATTAGTTTTATACTGTTAAAATAGGGCAATAAATGGATTTAAAAATCTTTTAAAAATTAGAAAAAATACTAAAACATTTGGACACACTTATATATGCATATATATACTATTTTGAAATTATTTTTCATATAAGAATATACAGGAAAAAATTGGGTATCAACATTGTGCCCATGATCATTGTCGGAAATATACCGAGCCCTAGAGAAGTGTCAACGGGGAGCTAGTCACTTCGAAGGCTGCAATTTGCTACTTCAACTTTGGCTCATGGAGCATCTACAAAAGGGTGAATACCGACAAGAGATTCAGCGAAGGGATTGGGACGATCACATCGCTTTCCATCACCCAAAGCAAATGAATTATATCCCTAATATGTTTGCTCAGCCAGAGGATGCCAAAGGATGGTTCGAACTGTTTGATAATTTGACCGAGGAGCAAGTACAATGGATGTTCGAGTGGTTTCCGACCGAGGAATTCATCGCCCGATCCAGAGACGCGCCTTTTCTGATATTGATCGTTCTGAGAGGAACGTACCCTTACGTCCCTCTCCGGGTGATGACGCAAGCGGGTAGGAAGCAGGTTGTACCCAGGGTTGACAAGATGAGTCACTTCCGGGCTGAGTTCCAGGATGATGATAGTCCTTACAAGTTCCAAGCTCAGCATATGTGGCACTGCAAGATCGTCATAGGGAGGGATACCATCGAGCCAGATAGATACCACGCTGGTTGTGCTCCCTACTATTCAGGCTGGTTGGAGGATAAGCATGATGGCCTGGGCCAGCCTGGGTTTGTTCGAGGTCACAGGATCATAGATGAAAAAGCCGAGGCACATGTCAAATACAACCAATTACGCAAGAGGATCCGGGAGTGCGAAAGCGAGCACTGTGAGATACAAGAAGCCAATCAAAAGTTGATTGAGGAATGGAAGGACATGGCTGTCAGTGCCAACAAGCGACTGGGATACTTGGAGCGAGGCATAGTAGAGTTGGAGAAGAAATTTCTCAAGAGGGTCGAAGGCTGCCAAAATGCTGAAGGAAACGAAGGCGGACATCTAGCCAGAGCCTACCTATTGCTGGGACTTCGCGAGCTGGGGAAGCTGTTCGATGGAGCCAGGGATGCCGAATC
>NC_031990.1:76993421-77004706 GCF_001879085.1 Nicotiana attenuata
CAACACCTGAAAGGAAAACTCAACTGAACCGGGTAGAGGTCACTCATGGTCATGTTACTCAGGTTTCCAAGAAAATGCATCCCAACTCGAACAAAAGCTGCTGAAATTCCAAGAGACTTAATCAGTTCGGAATCTGGCAAATCTATCATTTTCCCTCACTACTCCAGATATCAATTTGCCAAATGCTCAGAACCCTACACCTCCACAGAACATCCCAAAGCAACAGAGCCATCCCGCTCCTCACCACCACCGCAACACCTGCCATACCTTAAATAACACCCCGTTGCTCATCCCAGAACTCCAGAACCCCACAAATGACCAATGCCACATCCACCATAATACCCCCATCTACGTGGAGAGTGTGCCACACTCCACCCAGCCCATCTCAAGCACACCCGAGTCGGATGATAAAGACTTGCTCATCAGAAACCTGGTCGAAGAACTTAAGAAGTTGACTTGCCGAATTCAAGGCGTTGAAGGAAGTAAGGGAATTGAAGGGCTGAACTACGAAGATCTTTGCATACAGCCCGATGTCGAACTGCCCGAGGGGTACAAACCCCCTAAGTTTGAGATGTTTGATGGTACAGGGGACCCAAGGGTCCATTTGAGAATGTACTGTGACAAGCTGGTTGGAGTAGGAAGAGACGAGAAAATCCGCATGAAGCTTTTCATGAGGAGCTTGAAAGGAGATGCTTTGTCTTGGTACATTAGCCAAGATCCAAAGAAGTGGTCGAACTGGGTAAGCATGGCGTCCGACTTTATGGACAGGTTCAGGTTCAACAAGGAAAATGCACCGGATGTGTTCTACATTCAAAATCTAAAGAAGAAGCCCACAGAAACATTTCGCGAGTATGCTACTCACTGGAGGTCCGAAGCTGCTAAGGTTAGACCTGCCTTAGAGGAAGAACAAATGAACAAATTCTTTGTCCGGGCTCAAGACCCACAGTATTACGAAAGGCTGATGATGGTCGAGGGCCACAAATTTTCTGACATTATCAAGCTGGGAGAAAGGATCGAAGAGGGCATCAAAAGCGGTATGGTTACGAATTTCGAGGCCTTGCAAGCTACAAATAAGGCCTTACAGTCAGGAGGTGTGTCCAAGAAAAGGGACGTAGGAGCCGTAATGGTGGCACAGAGAACCAAATCTCCCATCAAATACCAAGCCTGCCCAATGCCTCCACTCACATATCAGCTCACTCCAAACTACCAAGCACCCTCACCCTCTTACCAAACTCCACCACCCACTTATCAATCACCTCCCACATATCAGCCTACTTCACCCAAATATTCCCAACCCGCACATGTTTACCAAGCCTACAATGCTCAACCCTCCCACTATCAATCCCCTCCTGCACGCCAAAACTTCCCTAGACCTCGACCAAACTTTGACCGAAGGCCTCCGAAATAATATACGGCTATTGCTGAACCTATTGACCAGTTGTATGAAAGACTCAAAGCTGCTGGTTATGTCACCCTATCCCTGCTGCAACTCCTGAGAACCCTTCTCAGTGGGTTAATCCAAATAAATCTTGTGCATACCATTCCGGCATGAAAGGACACACCATTGACGAATGCCGTTCTCTGAAAGACAAGATCCAGACTTTAATTGATAACAAGATTATTGTGGCAAAGGAGCCTGCTCCAAATGTCCGCAATAACCCTCTGTCGGACCACAAGGGTGGAGGCGTTCACATGATCGAGATAGAGGATGATTGGGATCCCGAGGGATCGATCGGTTTGATCACAGAAGGTGACGACCCAAAGAAACCAATAGTCACCCTTAATCCGATCGTAGTCCAGATTCAGCCCTCTGGGGACGCCGAGGTAAATATGTCCGTGCCACTTGAGTTTGAAGCAACATCCTCTGCAAAGACACCAGCGCCAATTGAGGTCGAATTCGTGTCTCCAGCGAATGCACCTACACCATTCGAAGTTGCAGTTTTACCGCCCAAGGTACATGCTCCGTTCGGAGTAAAGATAGCCACGCCGATTCCAGTGGCGATGTCGACCATGACACCATTCCATACAAAGGCTATACCATGGGACTACACAGCCGAGGCAAGAAGGAAAGGCAAGGTTAGGTTTGGAGAGGCTATTGCGGCATAGGGTATGACGAGAACTGGTAGAGTTTATACCCCGGAACATCTCGCTGAGTCGAGCAAGCAGGCCTCTAACCGGCCGCCCATCACCGAGACCGGGCCAGATGATCTCTGGAGAAAGATACAGGCCAAGGAATACTCGATCATCGACCAGCTGAACAAAACACCGGCACAAATTTTCATCCTTGCTTTGCTAATAATTTTCGAGGCACACAAGAATGCCCTGTTGAGGGTGCTGAGTGAAGCATATGTGCCAAGCAACATCACCGGCGGAGAAATGGCTAACATGGTAGGACAGGTATTGGAAAGTCGCAGGATCACTTTTCATGAAGATGAGCTGCCACCTGAAGGGTTGGGTCAACAACAAGGCATTGCACATCACCGTGCAATGCGAAGACTATTTTATCACCAGAATCCTGATCGATGGAGGGTCCAGCCTCAACATTTGTCCGCTGGTAACACTCAGGACGTTGGGTAAGGGACTGCACGAGATAAAGGACGGAGCCATCAATGTGAAAGCTTTCGACGGCTCCCAAAGGTCCACCATTGGGGAAATTAGTCTGTGTTTGCAAATGGGGCCTACTTGGTTCGATGTTGATTTTCAAGTGATAGACGTGCCGGCATCTTACAATCTGCTGTTGGGACGACCATGGATTCATGCTGCTGGGGCCGTAGCGTCAACACTACATCAGGCGGTAAAGTTTGAGTGGAATCACCAGGAGGTGATCATTCACGGCGACGGTAGCAATCTTATATACAATCGCCAGACCATTCCGGCAATCGGAGGTAGAAGAAAGTTAAGTGGGGAGACCTATCACCACATCGACCGAGTCAATGCTGTTGACAAAGATAAATGGTGGGACAACAAGATCGAGAGTATATTGAACTGGAGTGGGTACGAACCTGGCAAGGGGCTTGGCAAGAACCTCCAAGGAATCACTAAGCCTATAAAACTCAAGAAACATGACACCACTTTCGGTCTGGGATATGAATATACCTGGGAAGAATTCAACAACTGGTCGCCACCATGGCGCGGTCCCTACCACCCACTGGAACAACCAATACCGCTTTTGGAGCAGACTTTCCAACAGGCAGACATTGTTTATGGGACAGACGAGGAGGAGGCACTTGCTGCAGTGAGGAACTTGTTCTTAGAAGACGATGGCATGGATTGCTGTGTTGTGTTCGAGGAGGAGGGGGAGGAAGGTCCTTCCATACAAGCCGTAAGTAGAGGAGCATACCTTAACAACTGGACCATCAGAACCACCAGAGCCCGGCAAGCCTCGGGGTAGCAAGGCTGAACAAGCATCATGCACTATCTTTTACTTTTACTAGTTAATTTTTCCTTTCGCATTGTTGATTTCTGCAATAAGATCTTCAATGTTTAAAACAGTTATGGAATTTATCAATGCATTTTGATTTTTCTTATAAATCAACACTCTTATTATTTTCTCTCATTACTTTACTTATACAGCATTACTATTACTTATCTTGATGAACCAATGACTGTGACATGCAATGAGACAACGCAACAAACGGACATAGATTCAGAGGAAGATGACATACCGGAGGAGATTGTTAAAGAAGTTGAGAATTTTGAAAACAGACCGAAGTCCAACCTGGACGAGACTGAGATTGTTAACCTGGGAGATGCAGAAAACGTCAAGGAAACACGAATCAGCATTCACCCATTGCCGTCAGAAAAAGGGAGTACCCAGAAATTGCAAATCCTATTCAGAAGCGCACACTTCGGAGGTTATCCAATAATTTCTTCCACAGCGGAGGAATCCTATATAGGAGGACTCCTGATTTGGGATTGTTAAGGTGTGTTGGCATAAAGAGGCATCCAGGCTACTAGAGGAAATTCATGCCGGGACCTGCGGTCCACATATGAACGATTTTGTCTTAGCAAAGAAGATACTCCAAGCTGGTTACTTTTGGATGACTATGGAGACGGACTACATCCAGTATGTCCGAAAATGCCACCGCTGTCAGATACATGCAGATATGATAAAGGTACCTCCAAATGAGCTTAATGCAACGAGCTCACCATGGCCTTTCGCCGCCTGGAGAATGGATGTTATTGGACCAATCGAGCCTGCCTCTTCAAACGGGTACAGGTTTATCCTAGTAGCCATCGACTATTTCACCAAATGGGTCGAAGCAGCATCTTACAGAGCAGTAACTAAGAAAGTCGTGGCAGACTTTGTCCGCGACCACATCGTTTGTCGATTCGGTATTCCAGAGTCAATCATTACTGATAATGGTTCCAATCTCAACAGCGACTTGATGAGAGCCATGTGTGAAACCTTCAAGATCAGACACAAGAATTCTACAGCCTACAGGCCTCAGATGAATGGAGCCGTAGAAGCCGCCAACAAGAATATCAAGAAGATATTGAGGAAAATGATAAAGAAGCATAAGCAGTGGCACGAGAAGCTATCATTTGCTTTATTGGGGTATCGCACCACAGTCCGCACGTCAACAGGGGCAACCCCCTATATGCTGGTTTATGGTATAGAAGTCGTCATTCCCGCCGAAGTAGAAATTCCTTCCTTAAGGATCATACAGGAAGCTGAGCTCGACGATGCAGAATGGGTGAAGAGTCGTTACGAGCAGCTAGCTCTAATAGATGGGAAAAGAATGAACGCAGTTTGTCATGGTCAACTCTATCAGAATAGAATGTCTAGAGCCTTCAACAAGAGAGTCAAGCCCAGACAGTTCACACCAGGGCAGCTGGTATTAAAGAAAATTTTTCCGCATCAAGACGAGACCAAAGGGAAGTTCTCTCCCAACTAGCACGGCCCATACATGGTTCATCGGGTTCTGACAGGAGGAGCCCTCATACTCGCAGAAATGGACGGAGAAGTCTGGCCGAAGGCAATCAACTCAGATGCAGTCAAACATTACTACGTGTAATTTATATGCTTTCCTATGTGATGTAATTAAACTATGCCTGACATGATTCCCGTTTAAGAGGGGATACGTAGGCAGCCCTATGGGTTCGGTCATAATTCAATAAAATTTTCATTTCCCCCCTCAATTGGAAACTGGGGCATAATTTTGAGGAGGACCCTCAAAATTCCGAAGTAATTTCAGCCAATCATCGCAAGCAACCGTCAGAAGCATCAACCCTTTAAACTGGGGCAGAATTTTGAGGAGGACCCTCAAAATTCCGTAGCAAGAGAGGTCGCAATGTCTTGAGCCACGTCACAGTCGTCGGTTCATCTAAAAGTTATTTCTTAATTGTATAGTTATGTCATATTTTTACAAATTCATGCATGTTTATTATCGAAATCGCCTTGTTTAGCAACACTACCCCCAATGATACATACTGTATCACCAGATCAAAGCCGAACAGGTCAAGCAGAGCCAGCGGGGATGCGAACTAACCTCCCCCCTCTACAAAACTCACGATATTTTTTGGATGCAGGCACTGGGATTACGAAAGCATCAGGCATGCTATACACTCACAAGACAAACATTGTTCAGAAATACAATTCTCAGAACTATCACACTTACCAACATTTGCTATCCACGCACGCCAGGGATATTCCGTGTGTCACAATGTCCCCAGCAGTCACGATACCGCAATCTGCTATCAGCTAAGAAAGCTCTATCACCATTTACCCTTTTATTTCTTGCATAAGGCTACCATTCCGCCTTCCGAGACTAAACGCTGTCTCCATCTGCATTTTTGCATTGCATAAGGCTACCATTCTGCCTTCCGAGACTAAATGCTGTCTCCATCTGAATTTTTGCATTGCATAAGGCTACCATTCTGCCTTCCGAGACTAAACGTTGTCTCCATCTGCATTTTTTGCATTGCATAAGGCTACCATTCTGCCTTCCGAGACTAAACGCTATCTCCATCTGCATTTTGCATTGCATAAGCCTACCATTCTGCCTTCCGAGGTTTAGCTCTACCTCCATCTACATTTGCATGGCTGAAAGATTGATAACTAGGGATTTTGACGTGTTTTATGCTCCTTCTTGCTTACACTTTGATTATAAATTCTTACAAAATAGTCCCAAAGGGCTCATAAGTTGTTCTTGATTGCAGGTTTGATCGACAAAGTGATGAAATGTCAAAGTTCGTCTCAAAAGGAGTGAAACCTGCTCAAGTACCAAAGACAAGGCAAACTCAGGACAAACAGGCCTAGTGCGGCCGCACTACACTTTGTGCGGTCCGCACTAGGGAGATTCAGAGAGTAGATTTCAAGGCATAAAACCTAGTGCGGCCGCAGTCCATTCTGTGCGGTCCGCACTAGGGAGATTCAGAGAACTGGCAAAACAAGCTTCAAGGCAGTGCGGCTGCAGTCAATCTTGCGCGGTCCGCACTGAAGGCTTCGCGGCCGCGCTACCATTATGTGCGGTCCACGGAAGACAAGATCAGAGAGTTGCAACTTGCCCAGGTTCGAGCCATCGCGGTCCGCGGTCATGTTTGTGCGGACCGCATTGGAAGCCTCCGCGGCCGCGGTCCATTTTGCGCGGTCCACGGAGCCTGAGTTCAGAGAGCCAAGACTTCAAGACTAAGAGCCTAGTGCAGCCGCAGTCCATTTTGTGCGGCCCGCACTGACCCGAAGGGGCATTTTTGTCCAGTTTTTCCAGCTTAGTATAAATAGAACATTTTTCCATTTTTAGGGCAGCAGTCATTTTAAAACGGCAGCTGCGCTCGTGAGAAGCTATTTTGTAGCCATTTTGGGCATTTTAGCTTAACTCTAACGATAGATTCTCTGTATTTTCTTTAGTGTTTAATTAATATGTCTTTCTCTTCATCTATTTCTTTGATTTTAACTTCAAGCATGAGTAGCTAAACCCATTAGCTAGGGTTGTGGCCTAACCCTAGTATGGGTAATTGATGGGTGTTGTAATTTAAGGTTAGATTGATTATGGGTGTTTGTTATTTGGGTCAATTTTATGGTTTAATTTATGAATTAGTGGTTGCAAACACTAGTTTGTGCTAAGTTGACTTGGCTCTTCTTAAGAAAGAGAGCCTAAGTCTCCAAAATTGACCCAACAAGGAATTGGGATGGACTCAAGAGATTTGATAGTCCCAATTAAAGGGTTAAACCTCGAGAGAGTAATTACCCGACTTGAACCCTAGTTGCTCGGGCATATGTGCATACCCAATTGGTCCCGAGAGAGTCAATTGGGCAAAACCACTCTTTCTACCGAGAGGTGTAGAGTGGGTAGTATTGAGTAACGGTTATAACATATTTCCCCAATCATGTCAATCAAGCCTTAGGTGCAATTACCCGTCAATTAGCCACCTAGGTAAAGGTCACTACCCTAGTGCCCCTTTTAACTATTAGATACAACTTTTAGCAATTCTTGTTTAGTATAATCTAGCTGTATTTTCAATTAGTAGTTTTATAAAAATAGAATTATAAAGAAAATCCAAAAATGAATAGAAGACCAATTAAGAGCACACACGTAATCCTAAGCTAGATAGATACTCGACTCCAATCCTAGCTCTCTGTGGATTCGATCCCGACCCAAAATTGGGTAAAAGCTATTGCGACCCTCTCTCGCTACTTTTTAGTGGTGCGGAGTTGGCAGCAATCAAAGATCGCCACCTCATTTACACTTGCATGGCTGAAAGATCGCCACCTTATTTACACTTGCATGGCTGAAAGATCGCCACCTTATTTACACTTGCATGGCTGAAAGATCGCCACCTTGTTTACACTTGCATGGATGAAAGATCGCCAACATATTTACACTCGCATGACTGAAAGATCGCCACCTTATTGACACTTGCACGGATGAAAGATCGCCACCTTATTTACACTTACATGGCTGAAAGATCGCCACCATATTTACACTCGCATGGCTGAAAGATCGCCACCTTATTTACATTTGCAAGGCTGAAAGATCGCCACCTTATTTACACTTGCATGGCTGAAAGATTGCCACCTATTGCATCTCATGGGCTGAAAGATCGCCAAATACTGCATCTCATGGGCTGAAAGACTGCCAAATTATCCAAAGGCGTCATTGTTCGGAGGCACCATTTTCATAGCCCGAGAACACCATGCCATGGCCTGAGGACACCTTTTAATCTTTTGCATATCATTATTCAAAGGCATCATGGTTCGGAGGCATCATCCTCATAGCCCGAGAGCATCATTTCATGGCCCGCGAATCCTTTATTATATGCTTCATGGCCCAGGACATCATGGTCTAAGGACGTCATTCTAACCGTCCGGGGACAATCCTCATGGTCCGACGGGAAATTGCATCATGTTTAAATTTACGCACAATATATGCTTGTATTGCTTATTTGCAGGTAAACCGACGAGCAACGACCGTCTCGGCAAGAGCTATACCGCTCCAGTTACCGCAGCCATGTCAAACCTTAACCATTTCCCCGTCCTGAATATTGCGTCCGTTCTTGAAAAGTCTCCATCGGCATACTCCGCCGACGGATCCTGAACTACATATGGCCTGATTCCTGTATAACCAGGGATATGTAGGCAGCTCAGAAGCCAGGGCACAGCCTAAGCCTCCTCGAACCATTTCGTTCGGTCAAAATTGGTCATCATTTCTTTACCTGAAAACTCTTTCATCCTTCCCGGGTAAAGAGGGGCAGCTGTTGATACCCAATTTTTCACTATATATTTTTAATATACAAAATACTTTCAAAATAGCATGTGCGTGCATATATAAGTACGTCCAAATATTTTACTATTTTTTTCTTAATTTTTGAAGATTTTTTAATCAATTTATTGCCCTATTTTATCCATAAAAAACCCAATAATTATTCCCAAAATTATCATTTTTGGTGATTCATTTATTGGATTTTCATATTTATACTAAAATGTGGCTAATATAATTTTTGCATATTGTTACAAGGTCATTTAGTATTTTTAAAGTTAAATTGTATGTAATTATAATATTAGCCTTTTTTAGGATTAATTACGTTTATATTCATAAAAATTAGGTCTGGTATTTTTAAATAGTTAATTATGTGCTATTAATCATTTTAGTACCTTTAATTTATTTTTAGAAATTATTTTACTATTTTTTATAAATCAAATAGGGAAAAGTGGCTATTTAAATGTTAGCCCCATTTTATTTCAATTTTAGTCCGATTTTGCACCCCAATTTAACTCAACTAAAACTATTTGAACCCCCCGACCCAATTCCAATTTAATCCGACCCAAACCCATCTTCACAACCCGCCTACTCGCACGTTTCAATCCAGGCCGTTGATCATTCAGATCAACGGCCAACAACCATCCTTTCCTTTTTAATCTCAAACTACCCCCTAACCCTAACCATTTCACACACCCCGCCGCCTCTGAATCCCCTTCTCTCTCAATCCTCTCTCAAACCCTCTCCAACCCTAGCCGCCGACATCAACTACAACCCTAAAAAAACTCCCAAATCCATGGCTTCCAAGGTCATTGGAGGCCTGTATCCACCTCCCATGTACGTGTTCGATTATTATGGTTTCAAGGCTAGATCTTGAAAGAGCTTGGTCCAGACCTTGGTCGATTTCAGTTTACGGCTGTTCTCCGGTCGTCTCTGACCTTTTTCCGGCCAGCCATGGCTATTCAAGTCTGGCTCTTGACTCTCTTGCTTAGACCGATGGTTTTCAAAGCCTTTCTCACCACTTGGGGTTCCTCTGAAACCCTAACCTTCAAGGTTCTATCGATTTCTCTTAGATTTGTTTCAGATCTATGTCTTCTCTGAACTTTTAAGCGTTTTTCTCGAAGTTTCTTTTAAAACTCCGCTTTCAAAACTCCTTATCCTTCTGACTAAGGTTTTTTTAAGTTATTTCGAAACCTTTCTTTGATTTTTGATATGTTTTGCTGTGTTTGCTCGTATTATCCTTCTGCCTGAGTTTGCATGTTAAAACCCCTAATTTTTTTAATTGTTTATTAAACGACTGTTTGTTTGCCTGAGTTTTTGTCCAATCTGTCTATTTATCCTCTTTTTAAAACCCTTCTACTGTGGAAAATCTTATGGTTTTGGGTCTGAGACTGTTCTAAGTGCAGAAGTTCTTTTCGAAAGCTCTTGTTCCCTTTGTGCGATTCTTCTGATTCTGGGTTTCTATCTTCTCTTTAACTCGCCTATGTTGAAAACCCTAATTTTTCTAGGTTTCTTCATTTGATTTTATGACTGGCCTGTTCTTGTTTGAGTTTCTGTGACTATCTCGCTTCGAATGTGTTTCTACTGAGTTCCTTATGCCTAACTTACATTAGCTCTATGTGCTTGTGTTCGTCTTGACTGGTCAAGACTTGCCTCTTTGCTTGCTATGTTTGGTTACTCATATCTCACTCTATTTATATGCTAAAACATGACTCATGACTCTCTCTTTGATTGACTCCAAGCTCCCTGTTTCTTGTCTTGATTTGAAAACTTCTCCTTAGACTTTCGATTCTCCTATTTTAACTTGGTTTATTTGCTTATTCATGGGAACCCATGTTACTCTCCTTAAATCAGTAATTTCGAATCCTTGATTCCCTGATTTACCATGTGCTGATTTTCGATTGTCTCCATATTCTGCAACTTTATTGTGTTTTCTTACCTTATTCGGTTAACCAATTATTTTACTAATTCTTCATTAGTTGTTTCCTTAATTGAACCCCTATGTACTTTGTCACGACCCATTTTCCGTAATAGGTCATGATGGCGCCCGACACCATTTGTCAGGCCAGCCAACGCAGAAGTATAATAAATTCTCATTTTACCCTTACCAAAAGGAAACCATTATAATAGATTTTTCCCCCAAATAAAGTCATAAACCAGTAAAGATCAATAAAATGTAAAGACAGTTACACAACCCAAAATGACGCCTACTACTGTGCGTGCCAGAACCTGGTGTCACAAGCTAAGGGCAACTAGTAGAATATACACAAAACGAATAATGCCCTATCCTACTGTCTGAATCAAGATAGACAGAAACAACAACAAAAAAATACAAGGAAGACTCCTTCGGCTGCGGATCGGCAAGAAGGGAGTGCAGCTCGCCGTAGAAGTCCCAGATGCGCTCACTGATATGCACCAGAGTGATGTCCGGATCCACCTGCCTCAAATCCTGTACATTTAAGTACAGAAGTGTAGCATGAGTACATAAACAATATGTACCCAGTAAGTATCCCGTCTAATCTCGAAGAAGTAGAGACGAGAGGTCGACTCGATACTTACTAGGGTCAATTAATATATATATATATA
>NC_031990.1:77004722-77007203 GCF_001879085.1 Nicotiana attenuata
TGCTGGAAATAAACCAGCCTGAGTCATGGTGTCCATGAACCGGAGCATACGGCCCATGACCTCCTGAAATCCCGGCGCAGTCATGAAATCCGCCGGAGTAGGCACAGCTGCGGGCGCCTCGCCCTGCTCCTCAGTAGTGGGATCCCTCGCAGGGTCTGCTGGTGGTGCATCTGGAATAGCTCTGGGTCGCCCTCGTCCCCTACCGCGGTCCGGTGCCCTCCCCCGGCCTCTACCTCGGCCTCTGGCAACGGGGGGAGCAGCTCCTCCCGGGTCCGGAACGTCGGCGACACGAGTCCTCACCATCTGTGAGAGAATAGAAGAGGAAACTTAGTATACTGACCACTGCACGATGGAAAATGAATAAAGAGTAGTCTTTCCTAACACCCTATAGCCCCTCGAAGATAAATACAGACGTCTCCGTATCGATCTACAAGACTCTATTAGGCTTGCCCGTAACTTGTGAGACCTACGTGAACCTAGTGCTCTGATACCATGTTGTCACGACCCATTTTCCGTAATAGGTCGTGATGGCGCCCGACACCATTTGTCAGGCCAGCCAACGCGAAAGTATAATTAAATTCTCATTTTACCCTTACCAAAAGGAAACCATTATAATAGATTTTTCCCCCAAATAAAGTCATAAACCAGTAAAGATCAATAAAATGTAAAGACAGTTACACAACCCAAAATGACGTCTACTACTGTGCGTGCCAGAACCTGGTGTCACAAGCTAAGGGCAACTAGTAAAATATACACAAAATGAATAATGCCCTATCCTACTGTGTGAATCAAGATAGACAGAAACAACAACAAAAAAAATATAAGGAAGACTCCTTCGGCTGCGGATCGGCAAGAAGGGAGTGCAGCTCACCGCAGAAGTCCCAAATGCGCTCACTGATATGCACCAGAGTGATGTCCGGATCCACCTGCCTCAAATCCTGTACATTTAAGTACAGAAGTGTAGCATGAGTACATAAACAATATGTACCCAGTAAGTATCCCGTCTAATCTCGAAGAAGTAGAGACGAGAGGTCGACTCGATACTTACTAGGGTCAATTAATATATATGTATATAAGTATGATGTATATATATATATATCATGGAATTTACAAGTATAACAGTTTATGGCAAGTGGTGTAAGTCAAGAACTTTACAGCATCAAGTTTATAATTTATCATAGGAGATAATGGCAAATTAAAGCATGTATAGGCTTTTCCACAATTTACATGCGCACATAATATCGAGGCGACGGCCCGATCCAACAGAAATAAACTGTGCACTTGCCGAGGGTCGACGGCGCACCTATAGATGCATCTATTCATACCGAGGCGATCGGCCCGATCCACAAATAAGGATGAAATATCAAGTTCACACACATGGCACATAAATGGTCAAGACTACCAAATTAAACTTAATTAACTATACAGGTATGCTCCTATCCCCTTTTAAGTCTCTAGTACACGCTAGGTGTTCATAACAACGATTTAACATAAGAGTTATATTTAATAGGCATGTTGTAGGCCCTAAGCTACCCGGACATTTATCATAGTAGTAGCTACGCACGGGCTCTCGTCACCTAACGCGTGCGTAGTCCCCGCATTTAGCAACAAACACTCAAACATTAATCCTAAGGGGACAATTCTCTCTTACGAGGTTAGAAAGGAGACTCACCTCGCTCCAAAGTGCACTTCCAATGTCCAAGAACGAGCCCAAGTCCTTAATTCGAAGCCGGACAATCCCAAACTAATCAAACGAAGTAAGAACTAGTAAATAAAGGCTTGCAAGGTTGAATTCTAGCTATTTAAGCAATTTCCTAACCATTTACACAAGTTTCCTAAATTCCGACCCCGAGCCCACGTGCCCGGACTCCGAGATTTTTCGAAGGAAGTTGTTCTCTATCACCTAAGGATCACAAATATATGATTTCTAGTTCACTACATGGCAAATTATGTGATAAAATCTTAGTTTTCATTAAACCCTAGGTCTAGCTCAAATCCCTTGATTTTTACCTAATTTTTTAGTGTTAAATCTACCTAATGTTTATGTATTTGAACTAAAAATGAGTGGGGATTACTTACCTTGAAATGTTATGTTGAAACCTCCTCTTTGGAATCACCAAAATCGCCTAAGTGTTGAGAGTAATGTGGAGGAAATGAGTTTGGGTTCGTATTAATGAACCCTTCTGCCCCCAGTTATTTTCGCATCTGCGGAAGTATTTCCATTTCTGCGAAATCCGCTTCTGCGGAATTTGGCCGCTTCTGCGGCTTTTGGGATTTGGGGCTCGACCTTTCTGCGGTCTGGGGGCCGCATAGGCGGAATCGCTTCTGCGGTCCCTGGGCCGCTTTTGCGGTTTCCCCTGGCCTGCCCCTTCTTCGCTTCTGCGAACTATTGATCGCATCTGCGGTCCCGCTTCTGCGGTCCAAGAACCGCAGATGCGGTTATGACAGAAGCAGCAAGCTTCAGTCATTTTCCAAATTCTA
>NC_031990.1:77007211-77008802 GCF_001879085.1 Nicotiana attenuata
CGAGGCGACGGCCCGATCCAACAGAAATAAACTGTGCACTTGCCGAGGGTCGACGGCGCGCCTATAGATGCATCTATTCATACCGAGGCGATCGGCCCGATCCACAAATAAGGATGAAATATCAAGTTCACACACATGGCACATAAATGGTCAAGAATACCAAATCAAACTTAATTAACTATACAAGTATGCTCCTACCCCCTTTTAAGTCTCTAGTACATGCTAGATGTTCATAACAACGATTTAACATAAGAGATTTATTTAATAGGCATGTTGTAGGTCCTAAGCTACCCGGACATTTATCATAGTAGTAGCTACGCACGGGTTCTCGTCACCTAACGCGTGCGTAGTCCCCGCATTTAGCAGCAAACACTCAAACATTAATCCTAAGGGGACAATTCCCTCTTACGAGGTTAGAAAGGAGACTCACCTCGCTCCAAAGTGCACTTCCAATGTCCAAGAACGAGCCCAAGTCCTTAATTCGAAGCCGGACAATCCCAAACTAATCAAACGAAGTAGGAACTAGTAAATAAAGGCTTACAAGGTTGAATTCTAGCTATTTAAGCAATTTCCTAACCATTTACACAAGTTTCCTAAATTCCGACCTCGGGCGCACATGCCCGGACTCCGAGATTTTTCGAAGGAAGTTGTTCTCTATCACCTAAGGATCACAAATATATGATTTCTAGTTCACTACATGGCAAATTATGTGATAAAACCTTAGTTTTTATTAAACCCTAGGTCTAGCTCAAATCCCTTGATTTTACCTAATTTTTAGTGTTAAATCTACCTAATGTTTAAACCTCCTCTTTGGAATCACCAAAATCGCCTAAGTGTTGAGAGTAATGTGGAGGAAATGAGTTTGGGTTCGTATTAATGAACCCTTCTGCCCCCGGTTATTTTCGCATCAGCGAAAGTATTTCCGCTTCTGCGAAATCCGCTTCTGCGGAATTTGGCCGCTTCTGCGGCTTTTGGGATTTGGGGCTCGATCGCTTCTGCGGTCTGGGGGCCGCATAGGGGAATCGCTTCTGCGGTCCCTGGGCCGCTTTTGCGGTTTCCCTAGCCTGCCCCTTCTCCGCTTCTGCGAACTATTGACCGCATCTGCGGTCCTGCTTCTGCGGTCCAAGAACCGCAGATGCGGTTATGACAGAAGCAGCAAGCTTCGGTCATTTTCCAAATTCTAACTTCACTCGAGCCTCGCTCGTTTGACGCTCGAGGCTCCCGTGCCCCGCCCGAACATACCGACAAGTCTCAAATCACAAGGCGGACCTACTCGAACCCTCGAAACGCTCAAAACAACGCTAAATCGGGGAATCAACCCCAAAACCAAATGAATCAAATCATTGAACTTCAAGTTCTTAATTCTCCTCCAACGGGTCAAAACGCCCTTAAACTACTCGGATAGTCGACAGAATCATGGAAGCAACTGGAACTTCTTTGTATCACCTGGGGACTGTGAAGGCTACTACATAGAAAGATCAGAGGTACTGTTTGCATTTTTCCAATTCTCTCTCTTTCATTTCATTATGAGTATTGCTGTCTGTGCTTATTTCTGTCTTATTGTGTCATGGAGCCTGCTATTTCTTCAGGG
>NC_031990.1:77008818-77063407 GCF_001879085.1 Nicotiana attenuata
AACCATTTACACAAGTTTCCTAAATTCCGACCCCGGGCCCACGTGCCCGGACTCCGAGATTTTTCGAAGGAAGTTGTTCTCTATCACCTAAGGATCACAAATATATGATTTCTAGTTCACTACATGGCAAATTATGTGATAAAACCTTAGTTTTTATTAAACCCTAGGTCTAGCTCAAATCCCTTGATTTTACCTAATTTTTAGTGTTAAATCTACCTAATGTTTATGTATTTGAACTAAAAATGAGTGGGGATTACTTACCTTGCAATGTTATGTTGAAACCTCCTCTTTGGAATCACCAAAATCGCCTAAGTGTTGAGAGTAATGTGGAGGAAATGAGTTTGGGTTCGTATTAATGAACCCTTCTGCCCCCAGTTATTTTCGCATCTGCGGAAGTATTTCCGCTTCTGCGAAATCCGCTTCTTCGGAATTTGGCCGCTTCTGCGGCTTTTGGGATTTGGAGCTCGACCGCTTCTGCGGTCTGGGGGCCGCATAGGCGGAATCGCTTCTGCGGTCCCTGGGCCGCTTTTGCGGTTTCCCTGGCCTGCCCCTTCTCCGCTTCTGCGAACTATTGACCGCATCTGCGGTCCCGCTTCTGCGGTCCAAGAACCGCAGATGCGGTTATGACAGAAGCAGCAAGCTTCAGTCATTTTCCAAATTCTAACTTCACTCGAGCCTCGCTCGTTTGATGCTCGAGGCTCCCGTGTCCCGCCCGAACATACCGACAAGTCTGAAATCACAAGGCGGACTTACTCGAACCCTCGAAACGCTCAAAACAACGCTAAATCGGGGAATCAACCCCAAAACCAAATGAATCAAATCATTGAACTTCAAGTTCTTAATTCTCCTCCAACGGGTCAAAACGCCCTTAAACTACTCGGATTGACACCAAATTTTATGGGTAAGTCTTAGCTGATATTTCGGACTTGTACCAAGTTTCGGAATCGAGATCCGAACACGATACCTAGGAAAACAATGATTTCTTAGTTTATTTAAACCTTTGAAACTTTAACTTAACAATTTCACATAAAAATTCATTACTCGGGCTAGGGACCTCGGAATTCGATTCTGGGCACACGCCCAGGTCCCATATTTTCCCACGGACCCTCAGAAATTGTCAAATCACGATTCTGGGTCCGTTTTTCCAAAATGTTGACCGAAGTCAAACTTGGCCTTTTTAAAGAAACTTAAAGAAGCAACTAGACTTATTCTTGCTCAAAGCTCTTCTAACTTCCGAACCACCCATCCCCGCAAGTCATAAATTAGCATAAGCAAGTGCGGGAAGTCTTATTTAAGGGAACGGGGTTCAAAAATGCAAAACGACCGGTCGGGTCATTACAAAAACCTTACTAGAAAAACCCAGTGGGATAAAACCTCAGCTAAGGAAAAAAGAGTGCAGCGCATATCTTACTCCCCCTGATGAAAACATCACTTTACTTTTCGGAAATGACGGATTCCGATCCCATATACCAGCTTTTCAAATGCTGGGGGTTAGTAATGACTCATTGAACAAATCCACCAAATTATCAATCAAATAAATTTGTTGAACGTCTATATCACCAATCTGTCGAAGATCATGTCTGAAAAGAACTTTGGGGAAATATGCTTTATTTTGTCTCCTTCGATATATCCTTCTTTCAATTGAGATAAACAAATATCATCTCCTTCACTATTATTGGAATCTTTTCTTCAAAGAAAAGTCACACGTCCTCACATGGAAATAGATTGTTTAAACAACGAACTATGCCCTGCATTTGTATAACCAACAAAACCTTGACAATATTTGTTAGAATAAACAAATCTATATCAAGGATTCCTTTTTGCATTATAATACTAATCATATTTCAATATCTCCATATAGTTTTTATACTTTCAGCTGTTGGGACTATTCGTCCAGCTTCATATTTTTCAGATGAAGTCAATTTTCATTGCATATATTTCATTTGGCCAATCATTTATCTGTCCAAATTCCATGACAGATTTGAGCTCAAGATCCTCGTCACTATTAATAATATTGAGTGTTACATTATATTAACAACATCGTCGACGATCATTTTACATCGGTTCCATCATTACACAATAAAGACATAACTTATCGATCATTATTTTCAGGTACCTGAGCCTCTTCCATGAGGTCTTATAGATTGTTATGTCGTGGTGCTCTTCTAGAGCACTTGCCTCTTTGTAATGACCATCTTGATCATTTGCTCCACTTCTTCTTCAAGGACTTTTATCTTTGGAACCAACGTGTCATGGACTCTGTCCATCTTAGACTTTATTTTAGTTGGAGCATTAGCAGCTGAAATATGACATTTAGCTTTGGGTCAGCAGATGTCCCTGGCAATATTTTACAACTGAATTACCACTTGAACTTCAAGTTCACATTTTCTTGTACGAGGATCTAGATGTACTCATAATAAGTCATTCCATGTATCACTTTTTCAACTGCCTTTTTTCTCCCCCTAATGTCGTGATCACCAACACATTTTCCAACATTCTTTGGAAACCCATTTTTGTGCATTGTGGCATCACAATTAAATATATAGCACATCCATATTTCTAGATGGGAATATTTGGTTCCTGACCCTGAACCAATTGTGATGGGGAGAATTTATCATAATTTGTTGGCTAGATGCGTACAAGTGTTGTTGTATAATACACCTCATACCAAATTTCTATTTGCGAATTTTATTCTCATAACCAATGGATTAGCTATAATTGGAGGCATACAATTTCTGCTAAACCAACATGGATTTAAACCAGCATTATCAAGATAAATCATCATAATTTATATTCAGGAACTGTGCTCTAGTAATTTGAGCAATCAGCCTTGCAAAATCCAAATTGCAAGTTAATAACAAACGCACATGTGACCATACAATAGATGCATCTATTGAAATCATATAATAGTAAATAGTCTACATGGCAGGTGACTGGGCCCATAAATATATCACCTTTTATTCGTTCCAGAAATCAAGAAATTCAATCCTAACCTTAGCTGGTATATCATGAGAATAAGCAGCACAATAGAATTCTTGAAGAATCTTATATTTCTTCAATATATGCCAATGTGAATTCTCAATCAATTTCACATCATAATTGAACTAGGATGACCAACCGGTCATGCCAACTGATATTTATTTCAGTAAACATTTAATTTATTATGGCATGTAATTTCATCATCATGCTTATACATCTGTAGTACAAACAGAAGAAAAATGGGGTACTCTTCATATTTACCCGGTATGTTATAGTAATATGAAGATAATCAATCTTCCTTTCATTTATAGTCTCAATATGCCAACCACTTTGGCTAATACATTTGAAACTCAAAAAGTTTCTTTTGAGACTTACTACCACCAATGCCATGAATAATTTTATTTATTCGGGTAGTAACAAATTCGCTCTTCTGGAGCTCTCAATAATTTTGCACTACAAAATTTTTTATAACACCATCCAAGTGGTGAATTTTTCCTCCACGGAGAAAATTATCTTATCATAATAATTGTCATGGTCAAAATCATCATAAGCAAAATCTTTTCTTGCTTTAATTTTCCCTTTAATAACTTTTTATAAGATATGTCAAATTATTTTTTGGCGTACCACATGTACGCGACCAATGACATATTCATGTAACCACACAGTAATATTCATTATCTCTCTTTCTCTCAAACCTCCCTTAGAGGTGAGTTGTGGTGTATATCCAATCATGCATTGCACGTCTTTATTCATTACTTTTGTCACATATTGTTACATTCACCTTCAGGAATGAATCTGCATTCTCAATGCACAAGTCACATTCTCTTCAAAGAATGGAGTATAATTATTGCGACGTGCTTTATAAATTTTTCATACCAATTTGATGGTAAATATTTCCTTCACCTATTGAAGGATTACTTCGAGAACCCTTATTGTTCTCCTTTTATAGTTACCATAGTGATGACAGTTATTATTCGTCGATTGCCATGCCCTCGTACATGCATACAGTCATGAAAAATTATTTTCATTAGTCATCATTAGATCATCGGTATGGTGCATTGGGACTCAAACCCAATGCCTTACCCATATAAAGACATGTAAGGCTATAATGCATTGGGACTCGAACCCAACTCTTATCATCATGTTGCACCAGGACTCAAACCCGATGTCTTTTCTCATGGTGCGTTGGGACTTGAACCCACCGTCTTACCCTTATCCTATGTCATAATAGACCAAAATGCACTATGACTCACCCTTGAGCCTTTATAAAGTATTACCAGTCCGAATTCAAATAACTTAAATAAAATTGCAAAGAACTTTACTTACCTCCACTGTGATCATGCAAAAGGAAATGCATTGTAGTTATATAAATAGTTACCATTTCCAGGAAAAGGAATATAATCCAAGGGATGAGTGACAATTACAATGAAATGCTTCTCTTATGCAAGCACTGCCTACTATTCATTAAAAATATAGCTCAATATATATCTAAAATCATATTTTTTTTATAGCTTTTATTAATTATTGATCATAGGAAGTTTATGATTTAAGAACTATTCTACACAAGACTACTTGACGTGCATTTTTTTTTAATATCATATCTTATGTGATGGCAGTAACATTTGTGGATACGTAAATCCATAAAGTACAAATTGCATAAACTAAGATTTCACAAACCATATCTTTTTGGAAAAGTAGTGAAATATAGCATAAAGGTTTGTGCGTTACAGCTATGCCTTTGTTACCTTTAAGCTATACCAACAAATGTTGTGATATCAAATATACTGCTTGAGTTCCCATCCCATTGCATTAATTTATGATGATACCATCTCTTCCATTTTTCTATACAGAAATTCTTGAAGAAGGAAGAAATCAAATTCAATTGGGTAGAGACTCGTGCTGATAACATGTTACGAAACTTAGCTCAAAGTAATAATATAAAACAAGAAAATAGACAAGAATGTAGGGAGCAAGAGAGAAGAGATTCTTATTTCTTCCATGTATTCAAGTGTTTCAAGTATGTACAATGTGATGCCAAAACCCTCTATTTATAGGATTACATAGAGGTATACAAAAGAATACCATAAACAAGACATTAAACATTTGAGATCATGGAGTAAGATCATGGGGAGGCTATGGAGGTATGGGAGTTACAACCATAACTCCATATAAGTATTGAAGTAGTGGGAGTTATGGAGATAATGGAGAAGAGTAGTGGGTATTACTTCTTTTAGGAGTTATGGACATCCACCATTAGATAATTATTTATAATAATTTCCCCTAAAATTAATTATTTAGTAAATTTTTATATTTATACATGATGAAATTAGAGGAAAATATTTTAAAATTATTTTTTTGAATAAAATATTTCTATGTAAAAGAAGAAATTTATTGTGATATAACGTCGCTATGGCTATCTTTATTTCACAAGATCACGTTTGATTTGAATTTTTGGCTTCATTTTTTAAACGTTTATGAAATAACTCTGAATAGCAATTAAAAATTTGTATCTTAAATTATTCATTGTAAGAGAAGTTGAAATTATTTTTTAGTAATTGCAAAATTTTAATTTTTGGTTACGTTTGATGTTAAGGAATAAGGAAAAAAACTTTTGAAGTTCAACCGCGCGAAGCGCGTGCCAATTTACTAGTTATTCATGAAAATAAATTCTTACAAAATTTATACTTAAATACCCACATTTAAGGAGTAACACTCTTTTTTTCTGATTCCACATTGTACTAAGTGTATGGATTAAAAATTACCTTTTGACATGATCAAAGCCTATTAGTAGTAAGAAGGCCGTCATGGGCTGCCACGTGTCATCAGTACGACTTTGATAAAGTCATGCACAAGGTCGAAGTGTGAAAGCAGCAAAGGGAGAGCCGATGAAGCTATTGAAGATCAAGGTCGAAGAGTCAGCGAGGATCAGGGTCGAGGTCGAGCACTCACCATAGACAAAATGAATAACGGCTAGTTTTAGGATAAGACATCAAAAGAGAATATTCTAGTGGATATTCTCTGTATCTGTACTATTAGGTTTTTATTAAGTATATGTTCCCTATAAAAAGAAATAGACATAAGGATAGAGAACATGGGATATTCCAAAACACATTGACTTTCTTTAGAGGATCTGGCTTTATTGCAAACATACAACAAATACCTTTTTCCTATGATTCTTGCCTAACTTTTCTACTTGATCCAAGAACAGCCCGAACACTCGAAGGCTTATTAATCATTCATCACTGTCAGAAGGAATATCCATAGATCTCACCCTTTTTCGAGTTACTCACACGTTCTTATTTACTTAATTTGCATTTATTTCTATTTATTGTTATTTAATGATATCCCCCTCTTTTTGGGTCATAGAATTTTGTTAGCGTTGTCAGCACTTACTACCATTCGGATAGTATACATATTGCCTAACTACAAAATAAGTTAACATATCTTTTTGATGTTAATATTGGCTAAGAATGACTGTATTTTATTAAATCTAATTGTTTAAACCTAGATCTAAATTTTGGGTCAAACAGTTTGGCGCCGTCTGTGGGGACTTCTTAGCTAATCTTTTAGTTTTCTTTAGATTCACAACTCACGTGAGTTGCTAACCTAACAAACCACAATGTTTTTCTCTTTATCTGCACGTACGAAAATTTACATGGCAGGTAACCAAGAAGACATGGCTAAAGTGAGAAGTGACATCCACGGTAACCTCATGAACACTATCAAAGAGAGTTATGAGACATTAAGAGATGACGTGACACCCACTGCCTCCCGAGGCACGAGAGGTCGCCTCCCCAATTGTAGAACGACAAAACCAAATGGAAAAGGGGCATCCATGTCCACAGGAGAAGGGGCACCACCGGCCATGAAAAAGCTCCTCGAAGAGTGATTGACTAATACATTGGTAAGCGTGCTCAACAAACAAACTTCATGAACTACCATATAGACCTCGCTACTGTTCGGAAGAAAATGGAAGAAATGGAGAATGAGAACAAAACTCTTAAAGACAAAATGAAAGAACACCAAGAACGGGTCGATAAGATACCAGGTACCCCTAAGCTACTACCAAATAGAGACATCGGCAGGTTCGTAAAGCAGCCGTATAGCAAGGAAGCAGCCCCACATGCCATACCAAAGACTTTCAAAATGCCACCATATCTCATGATATATGATGGAACAACTGACCCCGAAGATCACGTGACTCATTATGTCATTGTCGTGAAGGGCAAAGATCTTACCAAGGAACATGTGTCCTCTATTTTGCTGAAAATATTTGGCGAAACTCTCACCGGAGGGGTGTTAATATGGTATTCACAGCTACCAGCTCACTCAATAGAAGCCTTCGAAGAAATGGCCGACAAGTTCGTGACGGCACACGCCAGGGCCAAGAAAGCCAAAACAAGAGTAAACGACATGTTTGCCATCAAGCAACCCCCAAGAGTGGGAAAGAGGGATTTTCTCTCCTGATTCAACATGGGAAGGATGACCTTACCAAATGTGCACGAAGGGATGGCAGTCGCAGCTTTTCAAAACGGGTTGAGTAGAGAGGGTTCGAGAGCGCTGCTGAGCCAGTTGATGAATTACCCTCCAACAACTTGGGATGAAATCCATAATGCTTACTGTGTCGAATTCCGAGCATATAATGACGACCTTAATGGAACAACTCGACGGCTCATCTCAGTACAAGACGAGCCCAGAAGAGAACGTAGAGATAACATAAAGAGGGATCACCCAATTTCACGGCCAAATAGGGAATGACATCAGCCATACATTAGGGGCCCCTGAAAGTACAAGGGGGAGGGGTCAATTGTAGCCTTTCTAAATTTTTAGTCGACTACTCTTCAGACCTAGTCGACTTATGCGGAGACAGCCTGCACAGAACTATTAGTTCTTTTGATTTAAACAATTATTAATCACAATAAACAGTAAAAAAATAGAATATAATATGGGAGCAATAAAGTAAATGACACCAGAAATTTTATACTGGTTCGGAACCAATGTGGTATCCTAATCCAGTCCTCTTGGGTTGCAAGAGTGTTATCTTTTAGAGCTCTTTGTAAATTGAATTGAGTACAACCTTGGTGATTTTCAGCGATCACCACTAATGCTAACAGGTTTGGTTTTCACTCGCTCACCAACAACGACCCTTTGGTTTTCACTCGCTCACCAACAACGACCCTTTGGTTTTCACTCGCTCACCAAAGAAACGAACAATGACACAACCTCTAGGACACACTGCCACTCCAATATTTTTCTGTCGCTCTTCTCTCTTTTGGATACAAAGTAAATCTACTAAAGTGAATTACAATGCTTGTTAAGAGTAGAATAAAGAACTTGTAGTTGGATAGACAATATTATAGAAGGCTACGTGATTTTGCTGTTGCAAGTATCTTCTCTTTCATACTTGGTCATTGAATATTCTAGCCGTTGTTGCGGCCCTCTAATTTTGGAAAAGGATTTCCTTTGCTGCTGCTCCAACTTTCCTTTACTGCTTCTTGCCCTTTTGAACATGATCACAATCTATAAGGCAGATTTGGATATCTACTGTTAATGCAAACTTTCCTTTTGAATTGGATAATTTTAATTTCCAATCATGATGCCAATATCAATTCTTTCCTTGAATAGTTCCATGATTGATAATTCTCTGCAATATATAATCTTTATGAATATCTACTTGAGAATAGTCATGATGATTCAATCAAAATCCCCATGATTTACTTTTCCATGATTGTAGTAATTCTTGATTGATTCCAGTAACTCATGCTTCTTTCCATAAGAGCAGTACTTTCCATCTCATCCAGAGTAAATAAGCTTCTTTGTGCAACATTCCTTAAATGCAAGATTTGGCCAATTTCTTGTAGTACTTGACCTGGTAAAAATATCTTTCTTAATAAAATATTTCCTTTCTGATAGATCTCAATAAATCTTTGACTCCTTTTTGATCTTGAAAAATAATCTCTTTCCATAATTTAGAATATACTACACCCATAATATATTTTCTTTCCATAAAAATATATTCTTCCTTTGTCTTGTAGTGTGTCTTCCATATAGTATCTTCCTTCCTCACGATAATAGATCTTCTCCTCGATTTTAGCAACTTTCCTTTCAAGATATTGAAAAACTTCCCATCTATAATTTCGGTAGATTCTTCTTCTGATATTGTAGTAAGCCATTCCATATTTGAAATTTCACTTTCAAATATTATTCTTTTTTTGGCGCTTGGAGATCAAATCTTTGAAAATAATCTTCCTTGATAAATTCTTCACATGATATCTCTTTTCCCATATTTGTTTGGATCTTTACCAGCATCTTCTTTCTTGAATAAACCTATACAAAAAATAAGATTACCACAAGTAAATGCTCTTTGATTAATAGTTGTATTGGTTTGTTGTCATCAAAATTAATACGTGAAACCTTGAAGCTAACAGCCACTCCTCTCCTTCCTTCCACTGTGATAATGGCTCACCTAAAGCAAGGACGGGAACTCACAAGAACGATAGAGGTATACGCCCCTGTTTTCCGCTCAAAATTTTTGTGTGCGCCTACAAAAATAGTCTATGCCCTAGAGAAACTCGGAATGAAGGTGAAGTGGCCGCCAAAGATGAGGTCCGACTCAAGTACTAGAAAATCCGACGCTCATTGCGAATTCCACCAGGAACGTGGACACAAGACAGAAGACTGCATCGCCCTAAGGCAAGAGGTCGTGAACATTTTGCAACAAGGATACCTCAAAGATCTGCTGAGCGACAAGGGGAGGAACACCTTAGCCAAAGGCCGATAACATCAAAGCCCGCAAAAGTCGCCCTCATCGGTCCGCACTATCAATATGATTATTGGCGGAAACGACGATGCCTCATCAACGGTATCAAGTTCACCGCCACCTACAAGCTCAAAAGATCGATCACCCATGAGCGATATGACGTACTCAAAGAAAGTACCATCTTGACGAGTCAGATGCTGACAGTTTGACTTTCCCTCACAACGATGCTCTTGTCATTACTTTACGGATTTCAGGCACTAATGTTAAGCGTATCATGGTAGATGATTGGAGTGGAGCGTGCATTATATATCCCCGAGTCCTCGCCCAGATGAGACTCGAGGACAAGATAGTACCATGATGTATCACACTAACTGGTTTTAACAACGCAGTTGAATGGACCTTGGGAGAAATTATACTCCCCATCCTCGCTGGCGACATAACTTTGGAGACAACGTTCCACATCATGGACCAGGCCACCGCATACAATGCCATAGTAGGATGACCATGGATACATCCCATGAGAGTCGTCCCCTCCAGCTTATACCAAGTGATCAAGTTCCCAACATCTTGGGGAATATTCAGCATACGCGAGGAACAACGCACGTCCCGAGAATGCTATCATCGCCATGTATGGCTCGATGACCTAGCAAAGGAAAGTTAAGGAAAAAGAAGCATAGTAATCATCAAGGTTGATGTCGACAAAAGAAGAGGCCATGGACGTCATCACGGACCCTAAAACGGTCGAAGCCGCATACTCAACTATAGAAGACCTTGACCCCGTTCAATTAGATCGCAGCGATCCCGGCAAAAAAGCCTACATCGGCTGCAAACTTCGAGAACCAGGTTAATTTAGTCAATTTTTAATATCTAACGCAGATTTGTTTGCCTCAGCCATGCAGATATGCCAGGCATCCCCAAGGATATACCCGCAAAAAATTTTAACGTCGACCCCCTCCCCCGGCATAAGACAGGTCAGATGAAAGTTTAACCCCACTATCAATGATGCCGTCCACGAGGAGGTAGTAAAGCTATTAGAAAATGGATCCATCAGGGAGTTGAAATACCCCAAGTGGATAGCCAACTTGGTGATGGTTAAAAAGAAAAACGGGAAGTAGAGGATATGTCTAGATTTCGCAGACTTAAACAAAGCATGCCCGAAAGATTCATTCTCATTGCCGCGCATCGACCAGCCCATCGACACAACAGGTATGAGCTGTTGAGTTTCCTAAACGTATGCTAAGGCTATAAAAAGATACTCATGGAAGAAGTGGACCAGGAGAAGACCAAGTTCATCTCCCACAAAGGAACATATTGTTATAGGGTCATGTTGTTCGAGTTGAAAAACACATGAGCCATCTATCAGAGGTTGGTCACAAGAATGTTCAAGCTCGAACAACACCTACCGGCCCTCGGTCGTGATTTAACAAAAGGTTAGGTTCGACCAAGCTTGAGCAACACCTACCTACCCTCGGTCGCGATTCGAAAAAAGGTTAAGTTCGACCAAGATCGTATAAACACCTATCGGCCTTCGGCCGCGATTCAACAAAATGTTAGGTTCGACCAAGTTCGAACTACACCTACCCTCAGCCGCGATTCAACAAAAGGTTAAGTTTGACCAAGCTCGAACAAGCACCTACCGGCCCTCAATCGCGATTTAACAAAAGGTTAAGTTCGACCAAGCTCGAACAATGACTACCAGCCCTCGGGCGCGATTCAACAAAAGGTCCCGGCCTCCAGCATCCTCTCCGTCCTCGCCTTGAGGGTAAATAAAATTGTACCAAGCTTCCTCCTCAAGATGATCCATGGCATCCTCCCCATCCTCATCCTTTTCTCCAGGTCGAGGCTTAGCAGGGTCTTAGTCACAAACAAGATGAGCCTCGCGAGCCTTGACCTGAGCATCCTCAAAGACCGCCTTGGAAACAAAGCTCGTCGCATGCAACTCACAAAACACATCCAGTCTAGCCTCGACATGAATCCATTCTTTATAGAACTCACAGGGGACGTTGGGGAAGCCAGAAACAGTAAACGAAGAAGGACGTGCAAGCAGTTGGGCCTTCTCGGTCTCCAAAGCAGCAACTCGATCATAAAGGTCGGAGGTCTCCTTTTGAAATTCCTCGATCCTCTCCTCAAGGTGATTCTCCTTAGCCCTCGCCATTGACAAGTCGTTCTCCACTCGGAACGAAGGGTTCGGTTCGCCAACTCAAGGAACTTCACTCTCCTCCGGGCCTCCAATCGAGAAGAATCCGCCTTTTCGAGCTCCTCTTGCTTCTCTGCAATCTTACCCTTGAGAGCCTCTACCTGAAACTGGCACTCATTGAATTGACCTTGCAGCTGGACTACTTGGGCCTGAAGGTCACTATATTAGGCCTCCAAGCCTTTCCGAAGTTCCAGCTCCTCCTCCTTGGACCTTAACGTCCCCTCAAGAACGCTGAAACGCTCCACAACCTCCATCAGCTCTTCGTCCTTTTTCTTTAAATCCTCCCTCAAAGCTAGAATTTTGCGTCCCTCGCGAAATCGACCTTGGAGCTCCTAGTACTTTTCATGGAACGTTGTATACTTATCTTTCAGCTTCACATAAATTTCTTCACGCCTCTTCTCCCACCGAGCACTCGCAATATCAAGAATAACCGTCTACAAAAAGAAGAAAAAATATTAGAACTTGCACAAAAAATGGCACAAGGAAAAGAACAAACGATAGTCGTACTTGCCCTAAGAGCGAGGCGAGAAATGTTATTCGACAAGGTACCGATGTTTATCTTCTCGAGGTTCGTACCCATAACCCTCGATCTCAGAACAGAGATCACCCTCAATATTTATAAGCAGATTACGATCCATTGGGATCGTAATAGTTCTAGGACACCCTCCAACCTCACCTCAAGTTGAGTAAGCCCCTCATCAATTATACCAAACTCGTCCAGATCCATATCAGAATCAGATCCGGCGTCCTCCTCAGTAACGGTCTTCCCTTTGTCACCAACATACGAGGAGACATCAACCGCAACCCTAGAGGACGAAGCCTCCTCTTACCTCAGAAGTGAGAGGCCGTCGTCAAGCACCCCCTTTCAACCGTCTCCCCCACGGAACGTACCAGTTCATCAACATTCATCTCCTCCAGGTGCGGGGCCTCGAAATCCACTAAGTACTCTCTCGAACATGTATTATAACTGCCTCTCAAAGAACGAAGTCTCCCTCCTCCAAGTTGAAGACCATTATTCTTTCTCTTCCCACATCTACGGCTCTCCTCTTACGAGTCATCAGACCCCCAACATCAGGGAGACATCGTCGTCCTTGTCAATCAACGAAAGGAGTTGAGGCACAAAAGTAGCAGATGGGACAAAGATAGGCTCTTGAAATGTAGTAGCAAAGGCAGAGGTAGGTACGGAAGGTGCACTAGTTGCAACGGGGGTAGAAGCCAAAGGCACAACAGCCTTCCTCCGAAAAGAAGGCACATGCATCCGGCTTCTCCAAGAAGATCCCCTACATGGGAAAAAGACAAACGTAGAACCTAGTAGAACGAATCAGCATACAACAAAAAGTGAAACGACCACGGCCAGAGATAACCTGTCGAAGGCAGAGCCGACTTGAACTTTTTGAAAAAGCTCGTCCAGTGGCAGATCCCTACCACATGGGGAAGGATTTGTTCGACCCAATCGGAAATGCGCGCGACTAAAAGGGGAGGCTAGTTATTGGCTGCAAGAAAGGGAAAGTCCTTGAGCCGACTTAGAGCAAGTAAAGGAATAGAGATAGAAATAGGACACTTACGTGTGTAGTTCCAAGCCTCAGGAAAGCCGTCGAAGTTAGTCACAATGTCTACAGTCCTGACGTAGAAGAAGTTAATCCAAAACTGATGACTGGCCTTGTCGTCCGTCTTCACGACCAAACATTTGCCTCCACGGTGGGGAAGGTTCAACATCGTTCCCCTATAAAAACTAGGGGCGAATAGATGCACCAAATGTTGCGGCAGCAGTTTGACCCCGGCCAACTCGGCAAATTTAGTCAACATTCTAATAATCTTGCAGACATACGATGCAAGTTGAGCAGGGAAAACGTCGTAGTGACGATAAAATTCTTCAACCAACGAAAGAAGGGGGGAACGAATAGCCGATGATGAAGGGGTAGGCGTATAAAGCGCAGTACCCAGGACGATGAACCTGCACCACGTCCACTTCCGCCGAGATCAATTCGATGTGGTTAGGAACATCAAACTTGGCTTTGGATTCCGCCAACTTTTTGGACATAATCGTTGATAGAAAAACACCGAGTGCCGCGTTCGGTGATCGGGTGAGATCTGACCTGATGTCGGGGTTGTATACGGCAAAATTAGAGGGTCCAATTTCCCGTCATTTGAGCAGTTCGGAAGATCGCCTCGAAGCCTCGAGGCTGCAAAGATGTGCTCGAGTCTTCTCCCTCGGAGCCCTTCGACACCCGGTCTTAAGAGGATGTCGGTCGGGGCTAGAGTAAAATTGGGAGTTTCCAAGACGCGGCTAAGTATGTCACGGTTGAGTCTGACAAAGCCTAGCTAGGCTATTCTGAGCCATACTCGGGGCGTCATTTCCAGCTGTCCCATCTCCATACCTTTACAGGTAATGTATGCCTAACCGTATAAGTTTTCCCCCTTATATATAAAGGGGATTTTTTACCATTTTATGGGGGACTGATGTTGCTCCAAAGGCTCTACATGAAATATATGATAACTCTCTCTCTTTCTCTCTAAGACACTCTCTCGACATTGTTGTTCTATCTTATTATTTTCGTACTTGTTCCACATTCATTGCTTATTTATTTCTTATCATTGGCCTTAAAGAGCCTCCTTTAATATTATCGCATCTGTTAGCCCTTCCCTGATCCCCCCTGATAACTCGAGCCCGAGCTCTAGATCCGACCTCGAGGCCCCGAATTGACCAGCTCGAGGCCCCGAACGGCTATCTCCCGGTTTGATTACTACTTTATTTTAGCTTGCGTATCACCCTTAAACTACACACACATAGCATCAACTGCTCCACAACTAGCATCAAAATAGATCACGTATTTTTAGAGTTCCATCAACAAATTTAATTGTTATTACCATTTTCGCGGTAAACAGTTTGGCGCCCACCGTGGGGCTAAAAATAATAGTGATTATTTTCTTGCTAGTTTCATCACACAACCCAACTTATCTTTCACACTTCTTCTTGTCCAAGATCTTCGATTGCAGGTCAAAATGTCTGGCCTAGTGAACAGAGTTGAGAACAACAACCTCGAAAATCACGGAGAGAACGGTGTAGTAGTTCCAATCGTTGGCGCACCACCACTGAACCCTGATAACGCACCTGGACCTATTCCAGCGAACGCGGGTTCACAAGACGCATAGCAGGTCGACGAAACCTCACGCACCGACAGAAGCGTACAGCAAGACGACCAACAAGAAGTACAAAAAACCCTAACTCGGGAAGAACAGGAAGTTAGCCTTCATGTTATCTTTGAAATGTTGCAGGCACAACAGCTGGCTATCGCGCAGCTGCAAAGCCATCCAAAAACTCCCAGCACCATAGCACCAGGAACAACTCCCTCGGCCGAACAGGTACCAGAAAGACTAAGAAATAATGGTTCGACAACCGACCCTGCTATCGTAAAAATGCTCGAGGATCTTTCCAGAAGGATCGAGTTAGGCGAGAAGATGATAGCCACCAACGACAAGAAGGTCGAAACTTACAACTCCAGGGTCGACCAAATCCCGGGCGCGCCCCCGGTCCTGAAAGGCGTAGACTCGAGGAAGTTCGTGCAGTGGCCGTTCTCGAAGGAAGCAGCTCCGAAACCCATGCCAAAGAAGTTCAGAATGCTGGAATTCCCGAAGTACAATGGGAGCTCAGACCCCAACGAGCACGTTACCACCTATACGTGCGTAGTAAAAGGCAACGACATAAAAGACGACGAGATCGAGTCCGTCTTACTGAAGAAGTTCGGGGAAACACTCTCAAAGGGGGCCATGATGTGGTACCATAATTTAGCTCCCAACTCCATAGACTCATTTGCCATGCTGGCAGACTTCTTCATAAAGGCATATGTCGGTGCCATCAAAGTAGCAACGAGGAAATCTGACGTATTCAAGATCCGGCAAAGGGGAGCGAAATGCTGCGAGATTTCGTGTCTCGCTTTCAAACGGAACGAATGGAACTACCCCCGGTCTCCGATGACTGGGCGGTACAAGCCTTCACTCAGGTCCTGAACGAGCGGAGTTCTGTGGCCTCACGGCAGTTGAAAGAAAATCTGATCGAGTATCCTACCGTAACCTGGTCGGATGTCCACAACCGATACCAGTCAAAGATCAGGGTCGAGGATGATCAATTGGGAGCCCCTTCGGGCTAAGTATACCCGAAAAGGCTCTTAGCAAAGGATTCGAAGCCAAACAAAGAAAGGTATCAGCCATACGCCAAAAACAGGAGAAACGCCCCGAGACGTAACCCGCCTCGCAACGACCGACCGGCAGAACCCCCGAGGGTTCATTAACAGAGCCGGATTCGACGGAAACACGGGGCCAACGGGGGCACCACGCCTATCAGAATACAACTTCAACGTTGATGTTTCAGACATCGTATTCGCCATCAGCAAAATCAAGCACACCAGATGGCCCAGGCCTGTACAATCGGATCCTTCCCAAAGGAATCATAACTTGGTATGCAAATTTCACAACACGCATGGCCACAGAACCGAGGACTGTCACCAGCTACGAGAGTAAGTGGCCAAGCTACTCAGCAAAGGTCATCTCAGAGAATTCTTGAGTGACCGAGCCAAAAATCAGTTCCGAGAAAGAGAGCCGGCCAAGAAGAATGAAGCAAACGAGCCACGACATGTTATCCACATGATATTAGGGGGCGTCGATGCTCCTCAGGAACCCGTGATGAGAAGGACAAAAATATCCATCACTAGAGAAAAGCGACCCGGGGATACGTACCCGAAGATGCCCTCACATTTAGCGAGGAGGATGCCGAGACCCTGTCCCAACCTCATAACGACGCACTGGAAATCTCTTTCCTCGTAAATACGTTTCAAATAAAATGTGTACTCGTGGATCTAGGTAGCTCGGCCAACATTATCAGGTCGAAGGTAATAGAGAAGCTCGGACTGCTAGACCAAATCGTGCCCGCCATTCGAGTCCTCAACGGATTCAACATGGCAAGCGAGACAACAAAAGTAGAGATCACTCTCCCGGTCAGCGTGGCCGACACGACCCAAGACGTCAAATTCCATGTCATCTAAGGAGACATGAGGTACAACGCCTTGTTCGGACGACCGTGGATACACTGCATGAGAGCGGTACCGTCCATCCTCAACCAGATGATGAAATTCCCGACAAAAGACGGGATTAAAACCATCCACGGGGAGCAGCACGCTGCAAGGGAAATGTTTGCGCTGCACGACGTGGCACCGGAGCCAATATCTCCACTCTCCAGAAAGCCTAAGGATAATCAAACTACATCTTTGGCTAAGCCCGATTGAACACAACGGAGGATCGTACCGAGTCCTCACTACAAATAACGGAGGCATACCAGATCTCGGAACATCGCCAAATGCATCCCGCGATAAGGTATAACCGTCTCCCTTTTCGATTTATATTTTATACTAATCTTTGTACAAGCACTCGATCAAAGCGGTCAAATATGCTCGCCCAGCCCGAAGACCCTTAAGGTTTCAAAAGCATCCGTTGCACTCTTTTCCTTCGACCGAGCTTTTGTCCCGAAGAGGGTTTTGCCAGCAAGGTTTTAACGAGGCAACACCTATATGATGCCTAAGGGGAATCCAACAAGTCTTCAGGGCTTCTTTTGCTATAAATCACGAACGCCGAAGGACATCCTTTCGGAAGATCATCCGCTCATAAGAACCAAGAAATGCCAAACGAGGTCCCAATGGGAAAATGATTTACCGGACCAAGCGGTCGAATGAACCGTGTCCGCACAACCGAGCCGCCGATGGCGGAGGCACATGTACTAATGTCAAATAATCAAAGAATGATTTTTGCCAACATGATTCATGCTCCAAGGAAAACCCAGCGTTTTTCGCCAGAACGATTTCTCCATCAGAAAACGTCCCAAATACTCAGAGACTGGCGTCGATAATTCGGCGCCCGCATGACCTCAGGGTCGAAACTCCAGACTAATAAGCCCTCAACGAGGCAACACAAAAATCATTAACTATCTCCAAAAAGAAAGCGTTCCGAATACTCGGAGACTGGCGCCAAAGAACTCCGCATACGCACGACCTCAGGGTCGGAATCTCCAAAGTTGTAAGCCCTCAATGAGGAAATCCCGGGCTCACGAGTAACGACTGTCAAGCCAAAACAAACTCGATGACTCGGAGACTATCGCCAATCGCCATTCAGCAAAAAACCCGAGGCCGTAAGACCCCGAGCGGGAAGACTCGATCTTGTAAAACTTACACAAAACAACAACACAATTTGTAAGACCTTCAAGCAAGGCATGAATCATACTTGCACCAAGTATCAGCAAAAACTATAAGACCTCAAAAGGCATGAAAGTTTTGTAAGACCTTATTATAGGCATAAAGTCAATCTCGAAGTTCAGGATATATATCGAATGTAAGACCCCTAAAAGGCATACCCTCGATATAGACGCCTAAACTACTATACTCGGGACCAAAAAATGGCTCCGGCCAAACATAAATGACCACGGTCATACGGCTGCACCAGCTAAACTAATGCGACTCAGGGTCGCCCGACCGTCGCTACAAAATCATAGGCCATTACTTTGAATCTACTTAAAAAAGAACCAGTTAAACAGGCTACCCTCAACAGGCAAAAGAGCTTCGACCATGTCAGCTCCAAATCATAAGGCTTCGAGCTACTCAGCCTACAAGCCAAACCTTACGAGGTGCTCGAACATCGCCGCTAACGATTGGAAATCGAGGTTCTTCCCGAACCGACAAAAAGTCAGGCAAAATCATTGCAAAAGTCCTTAACAAGAGGAAAATAAAGCCTACATATGCCTAAGGGCGAAGGTTAAGAGCCATTGTCGCCAGCCTAACGAGCTTCAGGGCCGCACATATGCCTAAGGACAAAGCGTGAGAGCCATTATCGCTAGCCTAACGAGCCTCAGGGCCACACACACACGCCTAAGGGCGAAGCGTAAGAGCCATTATTGCCAGCTTACATAAAAGATCGCTTCGATCGAAGGTGTAAGAGCCATTGTCGCCCGCCCAATACAAACGTAAGACTCAAGGGTCAACTGAGCTCGAGTCGTAGCCCGACTCGGAGACTGGATCCAAAAGAGTTAAAAGGTGAAGGTCACTGTCGCAGGCCCATGCGAACATAAAAATCTTGAGGGATACATGATCTCGAGTCGAAACCCGACTCGGAGACTCTACCCGAAATAATTGAACAAAAGCATAAGTGCTCAAATGCCTGCTTACACCAAAGGTCGCACCGACCAGGCACGTAAGAGCCCCCGGGCCTGCCTAATGAGCCGCAGGGCCGTATCACGGATCTGATAATCCTCACCGACTCCGAAACCAGTGCACCTGGCCATAAGCGAAACAAAAGGGGGGTACAGAGGAACAAAAAAGCCGCAAAGGTTTTTTCTTTTCAGGTACATACACGGAAAAATACATTCTCCATCTACAAATATACTCTAAAAGGGTACTACATATGGGATGGCGAGGTCCACGCCCCGCCCCGAGAACTACGGCCTATCGGCCTCATCTTCACTCTCCTCGACATCGGACAGGAGTAACCGAGCATCGCGCTCGTCCGCCCTCGCTCGCGCCAACTCCTCCGAGAGAACAAAACCCCTGACACTGATCTCCACGAGAACCTTTCTCCGATATTTGCAACGCGCATATTCTTCGATCTTCTCTCCGCGACCAAGGACCCTTTTCAACTCGGCTTGGGCATCGGTAGCGTCCTTCAAATGAAGCGCCATCTCCTGATCGGCCTTAGCACGGTTCAGTACCGCTTCGGTCCGAGCATCAACGATCTCAGCCCTAACCTTCGAAAGTTCGGATTCAAGCTTCATGATCATATCCGCTTGAACTGAAGCGTTGCCACGGGCTAAGCAGAGTTGGACCTTGAGAGCCGAAAGTTTAGCCGATGCATCTTTCTCCTCTGAGTCTTGGACCTACGCCCGAGCTCCTAGCTCGATACAGTCTTTTCTGATTCGATCTGCCTTTCCCCTAAGACGCTCCAAGGCCTCCATCTTCTTCTGCACCTGAGGAAAGCGAAGAGTTAACCTTTGAAGTAAAAAAGCGAAATGGATACCCAACTAGGACGGGAAGTTACCCGCTCCATCAAATAGCTCTCGTAATTCAAGCTCCGATACACCTTACATCGCCAGTTTGCTAACTCGGTTTCCTTCTCCTCGCAGAGGAGCCTAAGGGATCTACCCTCATCCAGAGCTTTTCGGAGCCTAGCTCCATGACGGAGCAGCTCGGACCTAAGCCTGTCAAAGGCCTGCAAAAGGAAAAACCCGGTAAGAAAGGAAAGACACGGATTCAGGAGGCCTATGACGAAGCTCACCTCAAAGTGAAGTCGGAAGACTTCCAAAAAAGCAGAGCACACATCTGTCGATCTAGCCCCTTCGGCCCCGGAAGAATCAACCCCTGTCGAAACACGATCGCTCGGAGAAGCCATCTTTCCAGAACCAGTAACCTCGGGCGCGATAGGCTCGGGCAATGTTTCCGTCTCAGCGGCCCGACCCCGTTTTGGCCTTGCCCCAAGCGCCATCTCCCTGCAAGTGCATTTCCAGCTTACTATTGGCAGCCTTTGGCTCGAAGGCCGGCAACCCCTCCTCTTCTCTGGAGGGACACAACCTCGCCTTCGGAGGCTCTCCGATACCTGCAACAGCAAGATTAATACATGAAAAGAGAAGAATGTCTCTCTAAATAAACAAGGGAAAAGCAATATACACACGCACCATGACGTTTTGCTTCCCACCTGCCCCGAGATGCAGCTCGCCACCTACGCTCGTCGCAAGTCGAGTGGGTCGCCAGCTTTCGGACCCAACCAGGCAGATCAGGAACATCGCCTGGCGCCCACGAAATTGCTGTAAAAAAGAAGGAAACACGATTACGAGATTAGCTTTCAACATGAACGAATCTGAGAAAGCACGAGACGCTCCACTCACGCATATAGTTCCACTCTTCAGGGAATGGCATAAGCTCCACAGGGATAACGTCGACCGTCTGGACTCGGACGAACCGGCTAGACCACTCCCGATCTCCGCTTTCATCGTCATTAACAACAAAAGGCATGGACGAACGGCACCGCAAGGTTAGCAGGCCTCGGTGGTGAAAAGGCCGGTATAGCCTGACGAGATGGCTAAGCGTGAATTCAAGCCCCGCCTTCTCCGCGAAAAACCTCATCATCAACACAATTTGCCAAAACGACGGGTGTACCTGCGCCAAGGTAACCCGATACTTTACACAAAAGTCTAGCACGACCCTGTCGAGAGGTTACAGTGTGAAGGGATACGTATATACATTCAAGAACCCATCGGCAGGGTCAGCGATACCCTCGTCCGGGGAAAGTACCTATAGCGCTACCTCCTTTCCCCATCTGCAGTCTTTCCTCACCAACTCAAGGTGCTCCTCCATTATCAAAGACGTAGTCTTCAAGGTAAACTCCCGCGGGTCTTGAGCACCGGGAGCGGAACTCTCCCCTCTCTGACAGGCAGACCCCGAAGCAGCAGTCATAGCTATGGCAAGACTAGACGAACTAAAGCGAGAACCTGCACAAACACTCTGGTACTAAGGTAACGAAGGGCTCGACGCTGAAATGGAAGGAAATATCTAAAATCGTGGATCTCTCAAGGGGCGGAAGCAACCCCATATATACATGGAAACAGCAGCTGCCCGCCTGCCCGATATATACCCTAGGAGGCCAATGACTTCGAATGACAGTTCCTAGGCAGTACTCGACCTCGAGGACCTCCAACAACATGAAGCTAGGCTTTAAGAAGCCAACAAACTCCATCTCCAGTCCCGAGGTGGTACTCGACCTCGAGGACCTCCAACAACATGAAGCTAGGCTTTAAGAAGCCAACAAACATCATCTCCAGTCCCGAGGTGATACTCGAGCTTGAGGAACTCCATCAACATGAAGCTAGGCTCCAGAAAACCTCCAACACCATTATGGGGCCTGAGATAGTAGCTGAACTCGAAGGATCCCCCCGAGGAGAAGAACAGGTAATTCGAGCTCCGCCCATAGAGGCTCGACCTCAGGACACCGCCAAAATCAGGGTAACCCATCATCTAGGACCTATCTACAGCATCTTAGAAGGGTTATTTGCGCCAAGTTCAAAGCAAATCTCCAGGTGTCCGAAGCCAACCGTCACTCAGACACCGCCCTCAAGAACTTCAATTCTCAAAAATACTATCTCTATGTGACTCAAGGGTCCCGACGGCCCGGGTCTATCGGACCACTTCAAGCTCGGTCCGGGGAACAACGGTGGGCTCAAAAGAGAGCCATTTCTGTCAAACAAAGCCAAGAAAAACACTTGCCTTCGAGCTAGATATTGATAATCGCCAGCACAAGCATACATTCAGGATTCCCGAATAATTAAAAGGAATATGGCAAACATCAAAGGCAGAAGTCAAAAAACATCTTTACATTTATGGAAACTTGCTTACAACGGCCCTCGAGGGGTCCTTACATATGATTACAAAAGCTTACAAAGGGTCCCTACACAGAAGCAAAAAGGCGATACATAGCAAAAGATCGAAAACCTAGCTTATTCTCAAAGGTGCAACTTCGACGACAGCATCTCCGGGTATCATCCCCTGGGGCACATGACCTCAAAGACAATATCTTCCAAAGCGCCATCCCCTCAAAGCCTTACCTCGACCCCCCAGAATGGCATCTTCAAAAGGGATGATGTATAAGGGGAAAGCGATGGAGAAGAGCAAATTGACGAGGGGGAAGCCGGAAGGAGCGAAGAAGTGGCTGGGTGAAAAATCTGGCTGGTACGGATTTCGCTAGCACCACTATTGAAGGGCCACTTCTTAAGGACGTTGCCCTGGAACGGGATGCAACAGTTAGTAGATGAGTGCCGCCACACCTCGAGGAATCAAAAAGGGGTGTAATATGCCGAGCCGGGGCAGGAGGTGAGCAGCGGAGTATAGTCCGAGCGCCCTCATGAGCAGCGGTGTAGAGTCCGAACGTCCACCTAGATCAGAAGAAGTCGGTCGTCCCTGTATCTTCGTCTCGGGACAACAACAACAACAACGACAACAATAACAACAACGACAAAACAGCAAAATCTCGCTCAACAAAAGGATGTTCAGGGGGTAAACCTTGGCACGGCCGATATAAGCTCGGCCAGACGATCGCAAAGCCATGAACCTCAATCATGGCGAAAGGTGGTTAAGGATGGGAAGAAAGGAAGATATGGCAAATGTAGGAAGGAACTTGGGTGAAATATTAGTCCCAAGAGGCTCCCATTTATAGGAAGAAGGGGGAGGGGAAGAGTAACAGACGGTGCCATTATCACCCTCAAAAGCGTAGCAGCAGGTGCGTTTAATACGTCCTGGGGAGCTAAATCGATGACGACATTATGATTTTGGAGGGCGAGAAACCACAAGGCTTTGAAGAACCCTGGAAAGGCAAAACATTGGAACGTTTTCGGTTATCATAACGGCTTATGTCACATGCTGCGTTGTCAGTGTGACGTCATCACAGAATGCCCGGAGTGCTCGAGTCCCCAAGTCGACTAGCTCGAGGCCCTGAACGGCTATCTCTCGGTTCGATTACTGCTTTATTTTAGCTCGCGTATCACCCTTAAACTAGACACACATAGCATCACCTGCTCTACAACTAGCATTAAAATAGATCACGTATTTTTAGAGTTCCATCAACAAATTTAATTGTTATTACCATTTTCACGGTAAATAGGGGTTAAGAAGGATTATCTCCTCCACCGATGGGAAAGCTTCATCCTCAGTAATGGCAGAAACACTCTCCCCATGGGAGGGAAACACAACCGCCAAGGGAGCAATGCGACTCCCTTCACCAGCATCTGAGGGCAAGTTTGACATGCTTCAAGATGGTGAAGAAGAATACAAAAGGGAGAAACTTGGAGATGGTATAGAGCAACGAAACAGAGAAAGAAAATTTAGAGAAGAAGGCTTGTATTTCGAAAGGTTTGTAGAGCAAACCTTCGAATTGAGGTCCAACATATATGGAAATCACTACACCAAACCCGAAATGGCTTGTCATAATTGGCACTTGAATCGAAACGGCAGATCCAATAAAGGGTCACACACAAATTAAAGTGACTTATGGGGAACATGTGCCTTGATGATGCATGATGTTGTGACCTCACCCAAACCCTTGGACAAGATAGCTTCAACAAATTACCCGAAAACTAGAGGAATTTGAGATATGCGGCCCATAGAGAGCCACGTTGCATGCTCGCCATGACGACTACGACTCATGCGGTCTACTCGATAAGTTCGACCACAAGTGATATTATCCACTCATTGAACTCGCCCGCGAGGAGCGGAAGGAATAACGGTATGGATCAAAAATTACCTTTGACATGATCAAAGCGTATTAGCAGTAAGAAAGCCCTCATAGGCTGCCACATGTCACCAGTACGACTTTGATAAAGGCCTGACCAAGATTGAAATGGTCTCGAAAGCAACAAAGGGCAGAGTCGATGAAGCTATTGAAGATCAAGGTCGAAGAGTCAACGAGGATCAAGGTCGAGGTCGAGCACTCACCATAGACAGAGTGAATAACGGCTAGTTTTAGGATAAGACATCCAAAGAAAATATTCTAGTGGATATTCCCTGTACCTGTACTATTAGGGTTTTTTAGGTATATGTTCCCTATAAATAGAAAGAGACACAAGAATAGGGGACATGTGATATTCACTTGTAAGAAAACACGTTGACTTTCTATAGAGGATCTGGCTTTATTGCAAACATACAACTAATTAATATCTTTTTCCTAAGATTCTTGCCTAATGTTGCCACTTGATCCAAGAATAGCCCGAACACTCGAAGGCTCATCAATTATTCATCATCATTAGAAGGAATATCCATATAATCTCACCCCTTTTCGGGTGACTCGCACGTTCTTATTTATTTAAATGCCATTTATTGCTATTTATTGTTACTTAATGATATCCCCCTCGTTTTGGGTCATAGAATTTTGTTAGCGTTGTCAGCACCATTCGGATAATATACATATTGCCTAACTACAAAATCAATTAACATATCTTTTGGATATTAATATTGGCTAAAATTGACTCTATTTTATTAAATCTAATTATTTAAACCTAGATTTAAATTTTGGTTCAAACACTAAGTAATATATTTAATTACATTGCCGTTGATTTGCTAGCGTCGTCTTCCAGATGTTCCTGTAAACCACCTTATCTTGTTAAATTATAAACTGTCCTAATTAATTTCAAAATGTTGACCAATTAATAAGAAGATAAGATTGGTTCTTGATAATAGTATATAGGATCGCAGCAGAATCTCCTCATATTTTGGATCTTAATACTAGTCTCGTCCACCTAATACCATATATTTGCCGTACCTTAATAAATTAGTTGATGGTAACATTTCCAGCATTAAAATTTTCAGTATATTTCTTTCAAGTTTCAACCATAATATATACAATTTGTTCGTACGGTATTAATACAATTAGTTGCTCACCTAGTGGAATTAATAATGTACTAAAGTAATAATTTTGTCATTACTCATCACGATCAGATTGCTTTAGGAGGGTTTGATTTAATTTTTCCTAAATCAAATTACTTATTCTTTCATAGAGAACTCACTCTTCATGAGTTCCTCCAAATGTTTTTTTTGGGTAGAAAACCTCCAAATGGTTCATTAATTAGCACTATATCAGATGCCAATAGATACATTTTTCAGAATTAATTTTAAAAAATTTCTGCGTTTGAACTGAATCTTGGAGAATATATTATTCTCTGAGAAACTTTTCTTCTATTTTCTTGAAAAATGGATTTGATTTGTTTTTGTTTCTAGAATTAATTGTGGTTTAATTTGGCGTTTTTAATTGTTCAGAAGAATATTTGAGACATAAGATAACAACAGAGACTTCTATGAATTGATAAACTAAGGAAAGACATATATAAACCAAATCAAATAGGTTAGTAACATCATTTATCCTTTTTCGTTAATATTTTTTAAAAAATTGAATGAAAGGAAGAAAATAACCCATACATTCACACAAAGTTTACATAGGAAAAGACTCAAAAGCCAAACCTTAAGCCTAAAGTGACAAATTAAAGCATGTTGACACAGACAATATTCTCATGAAATAAAAATCTTAATGGCCCTTGACTATTAAAATGATCATTAAGTAGGGAGTGTTATTTATCTTATTTTGTCCCTTAGGAACTCCAAATCTTACATCAAAAATGAAGTGACACGAACTAAAAGAATAATGCAAACTGGAGTATCCAAAAAGCAGATTTCTTTTCTTTTTCTATTTCTATAAGCTTATATTATATTCCACTCAAGAATTTCCATCACTTGTTCCAAGCAACAAAACATTAGTGTCTTATTCCATTTGTGGAATATAAATACTTTTTAAATTTGGAGTTACATTTCATGATAGGGATTCCATTGGGTATTTGCTTCCAACACTGTAAAACAACTAGATCAATCATACGTAAAATTAAAGACGAACTAGATTGGCCATAATATATATTTGTACTTAAAACTCTAATCAATATTATACGTAACATACGAACTATTGGTGCCCAATCGGATAAATTAAGTTACTCGGTATATGCTGTCTTCCACCATTATATAATTCTGTTAACATACTCCAGCTTCCTTTATATATTTGTCTAGCCTTAAACGGATGAGTATCATTTAAGCTTAGCAAGAAAAAGTTTCAACTATGATAGTAATATTTTTAATAAAAATAAAAATAAGCAAACAAGCTAAGGGTGAGAGAAGACAATTTTCTTTTTTGTGAGAGAAAGACATCATATATGCAAAATCTTGATTGATATCTTTCATTTGACTCTATTCCTTTTTTGCCCTTGCATAAGAGTGATGTCAAATTTGTTGTTTTCATTTGTGCATAAATTTCTTTATAATTCATGCAGGAAAATCAATTCATAGGGGTATTGTTGGGGGGGAGGGGGTGGTTGTAAAGAAACCAATGAAATTAAGGAGAAAGTGGAAGTAGCTTTCAAATAAGAGAACATCATCTTTAAATAAGTGAAAGCTCCTTTCATCCAATCCAATCCTCTATTTGATTATATATATATCAAAATCATGACCCAACAAAAGGCTTAAAAGCCACCATTTAGACTGTATGAAACCCTATTTTAAAGCTCCACAGAATTTTTTGTTTTTATATATTTTCCCCCATTGTTTTTCTCTTCAAAATGAATACATCGGAAGAAATATATATATATATATATATATATATATATATAANCCGGTCTCTAAGGCTGTGAGGTTATAAACGTGGATACGACTAAAAACTCAATAGTCAAAACTCAAAGAAAAGTTTTCCGATACAACTAAAAACCTAAGAATCAAAATTCAAAGATTAAAAGTTCCGAGTGAAAATTAAAAATTGAGATCAAGATTTTTGTGATGATAATACTTCTTCAGCACCAATCGGTCATCAATGAAAGAATAATAAGTGGTGGAGTTGTCATTTGAATCCCTAAATTCTGCACTCTTTTTTCCTTTGCCCAGTTTTTATCCCGATTGAATTTTTCCGACAAGGTTTTTAATGAGGCAGTAGCGAGGGTGGAAATGATAAAATCTTTCACTTCTCGCTCACACCACAGTGAGTAATCGGAAAGTGGGGGTATTATATATATATATATATATATATATATATATATATAGTAACAAAGTCGAAGCTTGGTCTCTTCGTTTTCCACACTTCAGAATTGATCAGACATAATAAATAAGCACTTACGATATGTAGGTAGGGGTGTTCATGGTTCGGTTTGGATCGATTTTTCCCTAAAAAAAAAAACCAAACCAAGTAAGTCGGTTTTTCAAATATTAGAACCAAACCAAACCATTTAAGTCGGTTTTTTCTCGATTCGATTTATGTCGGATTTTGTCGGTTTTTCGGTTTTTTCGGTTATTTGTCGGTTTTTTCTTAAATATAAGATATACACTACCAAACACATATTCCGGCGACCACATTTTTAACGTAACACTATCAAATCAATTGCCCTTTGAGAAATCTATTATTTACCAAGATATATTGATGATAATTGAATCAAATAGTGATGAATAATTTAAGGACTCAATTAAAAATATATTATTTTTAACACGAAATGGATTCTTACACTTAACAAAAGAAAACTACCAATCAAACTAGAATGTAAAGGTAAAGAACTATACTAAAAGTGCAAACTATTAACATTTACCATTAAATTTTTGAAACTTTGTATAAAAATATACATATATATAGGTGTAACTATAAATTTGAAATAGTTACTCCTATAGTCGGTTTGGTTCGGGTATTTTTCGGTTTTTTTCTGATTAAAACCAAAACCAAGCCAAATTTGATCGGTTTTTAAAATTCAAAACCAAAACCAAACCAAACCAAAAAGTATCGGTTTTTTTGGTCGGTTTGGTTTGGTTTTCGGTTTGGTTCGGCTTTTCGGGTTTTTATGAACACCCCTATATGTAGGTTTCGTTTTATGTTCCCTTCTCTATATATTCATTTTTTGGATTTTAATATATAAGGTATTGATAAATATCAGATCCTATGCCACCCCTAGGCGACTTTAACGAAAATAATAATTCATATAGCTCTTGATGAACGTGCTCAAACAAATTTCATATTTGAAACTTTCTATTGTTATTAGTTGCATTATAAGATAACACAAATCGAAATTCTTAACACATCCTGAAACATAAAAGGATATGACCTTTATTTATTAAATTTGAAAACAATGTCACGCTTCTTAATTCGCCCTTGGAGCTATACATGGTCCAATTCATTAAAAAATTATATGGTGTATATAGGATATGTACAAATAATTTTTTTATAAAAATTATTAAATTCCTCAATATTATTATGATCACTTTGGTACCACACCTTAAAGACATCCGTTGCTGTCACAGTGACAATATTGAATTAGTTCTCTATAGGTCTGCTACATGGTACGGCATATCATAAATATATAGCATACAAATGATTACACCAAATTGAGTGGGTATAAATTTATTGGTAAAGTGAAAGGAATTCAATTCTCCACCTATGTCCCTTTTCGAATTATGATAATGAGAGGGAAAAAAGAAAAGGAGGGAATTCCAAATATGGGAAAAACAATAAATTAGGAACGATCTATCAGATAGAAGGGGCACTACTTTTGAGTTTAAGTTTTATATATTAAGTCGCATAAAAATTATTTGCACAATTGAGTAACTTATTAACTGAATAAATAAGTGATGAATCTCTTAATTTTTTTACCTGTTAATTATTTTTTGATAAGTGAATTCAATTCACGACCTATGTCCTTATGTCAATTTAGTTACTAATAAGTGAATCTCTTTATAAACATTAACGGATTATCTATCAAAAATGATAAGAAACTTGCTATCATAAATTAAAATTCATTACTAGTATAAAAAAAATATTACACCTCAATACATATCACTTAAATTATTTTCCGAAAGAGACATATATGGAGAGGGAAAGAAAGAGGATAACGTAGGGAGAGGGTGGAGGTGGGACCTATATTGATCATTTATATCTAAAAGATGTAGAACCTAAACAGGGCAAAATGACATGAGGGGTATGATTATGATATATGAAATGATATATTGCAAATAATGGGTCGTATTTGATGTCCCAAAAAAATATTAGGCAATCTGGTTTCGGTTTCGTCCCACGGCGTCGGGCTTGGGCCATGGCAGGCGAAAATACAGGCATGACTGGTGGAATTCTATTTTAATTGCCGTAAAATGCCAAAAAATATAATTTTGTCATGGCGGGATTTTGACTATGGTTCCTTAGGTCGTATTTGATGTCCTGGACAAATATTAGGCGATCCGGTTCCGGTTCCGTCCCACGGCATCGGGCTTGGGCCATGGCAGGCGAAAATACAGGCATGACGGGCTGAATTCCAGTTTAATTGCTGTAAAATACCAAAAAATATAATTTGGGCATGACGGGGCGGTAACTATGATTCCTTAGGTCGTATTTGATGTCCCGAAAAAATATTAGGTTTTAGATGTAGAACCTAAACAGGGCAAAGTGACATGAAGGGTATGATTATGATATATGAAATGATATATTACAAATAATGACCAAAGGGGTTTTAAGGATCACTTGTTCATAAAAGGTGTAGTAGAAGAATATCTCCATTAATAGAGTGGGCCAATGCCAAAAGATTTCTTTCTCCCTCGTGAATAGATTTGTGAATCTTTGATGGAGTGCTTTATTTGGAAATTTGAGTTATTAGGTAGGCGTTTGGATATAAATTAAAAATTAGTATTTGGAGTTAAAATTGAAAAATGGTATTTGAAATTTGAAATTATTTGGTTATGCGTTTCACTTGAAAAAATATTGCAATTTTGTGAGTGGAGAAAGAAGTGTTTCTGGAATTTTTTTTCCTAAAATCTTACAAAATTCCATGAACAAATACATTATTGAAAAAAGAAAAAATATTTTATGGATAAACGGAGCCTAGGTCTATATTTGTAATCTCCATTGACCTTGGAAAAATGTTAGACGACAAGCTTCAATTTGCTTGTCTCCACTTTTGTTGGCCTGATATGATGGTAATCGAATATATTTCAATTGGGTGATTTGACGCCTTCCCCGAATTGGGCGTTGTGTACTGTTTTCTTTTTCATCTTCCCTTTTATATTTTGTTGATATTTTTGACTAAATTGGATGTATCCTTTATTTAAGATCAGCTATAATTATCAATGGGCATCTTAGATTATGAGGGTGTTTGGCTAAGCTTATAAGCTGGTCATACTAGCTTATAAGCACTTTTTGGCTTATCTACGCGTTTGGTAAAATTAAAAGTGCTTATAAGCCAAAAGCCATAAGTTGGTCTCCCCCAACTTATCAAATTTCAGCTTATAAGCACTTTAGGTTTGACCAAAATATTTACTATTTTATCCCTAAAATACTTTTTTTAAAACAAAATTCTTCGTATACCCAATTCTTTAGCTGCTTATTATTCATTTCAGCACTTTTATCCAAACACGTAACTACTTATTTTTTAAATCAGCTTCAGCACTTAAAAGTGCTTTTCAACAGCTAATGCTTATCAGCTACTCTAAATCAGCTAAGCCAAACGGCCTCTAAGCTTATAAGCTGGTCAAACTGGCTTATAAGCACTTTTTGACTTATCTACGCGTTTGGTAAAATTAAAAGTGCTTATAAGTTAAGTGCTTATAAGCTAAAAATAAGCCAAAAGCCATAAGTTGGTCTCCCCCAACTTATCAAATTTCAGCTTATAAGCACTTTAAGTTTGACCAAAATATTTACTATTCTATCCCTAAAATACTTCTTTTTAAAACAAAACTCTTCGTATACCTAGTTCTTTAGCTGCATAGTATTAATTTCAGCACTTTTATCCAAACACCTAACTGCTTATTTTTTAAATCAGATTCAGCACTTAAAATTGCTTTTCAGCACCTAATGCTTATCAGCTACTCTAAATCAGCTAAGCCAAACAGGCTCTATCTCTGAAGGCCCTTAAAAAAAGAATAAGATTAGATATAGTGTTTTTGGTTATTTTTATAATTAGTATTAGTACCTGCAGTGGCGCGTACTCAAGTCAAATTATGATCTAAATTATTTGAATTATATTAAATAATTTGAAAATTTAAACCTTCTAGATAAATATTAAAAATCATAAAATATTAATAAAGAACTACTATACAAAAAATGACTAACTATTTCTGAAATTTCGTAGTGGATAATTCTATTTTCTTTTTCAATACCATTATCATTGCTGTCGTTGGAACATAAAAATAGTTAGGAAGCAAAATAATAATTTATATTTATGGCAAAGCAACCAAAGGTTAAGACAGTATGAAGGACTCTTTGGATGCGACTTGAACTCTTCTTTAAAAAAATATTTGAATTTAAAATTCTAAATTCTAAAAATTTATATTTCAATAGAGATTATCTTTACAGTGATATAAGGGAAAATATTATCCTTAACTTAAAATCCACTATAATCGGCTATTTAAAAATATAATTTTTTTAGCCGATGAAACTTTATTTCATTATGGCTCCATTTTGAGTTTATCTATATCTCTACCCACAAGTTTAGAATATTGAATACTTTCTATATACATATTTTATATTTTTTGAATCATTAAATGTTAAAATTAATTGATTGTTATTTATAAAACATGCACAGCGGAAGCAAGCATAAACACAGGTATCACAAACATATCAACTAGACAATGATTCAATTATAGAGATTAGAAGCACTAACCTCGCGAAACTGTTGCACAAGTCCTTCACAGAGCAAGAATTCAGGGTTGCAGTCTTTTGTTATGCTCCTAGTAAAATCTTGGATGAAATTATTGAGTGGGCAAATAATACTACTTAAAGATGAGTTATTAGGTGAAACTTGTCTTTTATTTGTAGACCCGAAATTAAGCGAAAAATAGGTCAAAAGTCATGTAGGATTGTGCTAGTGTAGTAGAATCCTAGTCCAACTCAAACAGATAACTTTTCTCCCAAGTCACTTTTTACCCAAATCTGTCAAGGTTTTTACTAGGTATAACATGGATCATAGAGATAATAAGAGGCTACCAATTATAGTATTAATTTGAAATTCACATGAATTAAATTTTACTATACTTAACCACAGTTTATTCGACTAAAAAACTGCAATTGAACTCCTCAATATGAATTTCGAAATTCACCAACACATATTTTAACTTTCCATGTTAAGATTATAAATATCAGTTAATTAAACTAGGTCACTAATAATTTAACTTAATCAACTAATGAAATTCTTTACAATTCCGCTTAAACTATTTTATGTGACGGATACAAAATCCATCATCTCGATTTTCACATGAAAACTTATAAGCTTACATAAAGGGGTATTATCAAACTCAAGGCCAAGTCATGGATTATATCAACTAATTATTATTTCACAAATGCTATTCGTTATTGCTCAATCTATTAGGCATACACTAACTTTGAATAGATTTGTACCTTTTGATAAATCAAAACAATAAACAAATCACATTGATCATAATAACTATATCAAGATTAGGAGTATAAGCTCATTTAATAAATCAGAGAAAATATTTTATATATATTCAGTACAAAAATATCTTTTCTCTACTTGGTCCGTTCAATATACACTAAGTATACTAGCACAAGAAGTTGGAGTGAAACCACTCCCATAATCAAGGTAAATTATACTTTAATCTTGTGCAACAATCATCAAGATATTTTGCCAATAATATCTAAGATTGTGAACATAGTCTATTTATTAATTATGAGAACCGACAATTTAATCTTCTGTGCGTGAGCTAAGACTCCATACACTAAAATCGTCTACTACATAACTAAAGGACACGCATGTAACAAATGATCTATTTAAAATATTATTTTATTGAATTGAATAAATCAAATAAATAATTATTCCATAAAGAGTAAAACATAATACTATAGCTAAACCGCATGGTTAATAGTATATCCCAACAATCTTCCACTTAGACTCATAACCATGTGTCTACAACTCTAATGCCCATTCCTTCTACATACTTGTCAAAAATCTTCTGTGGCAATCTCTTTGTAAACGGGTCTGCCAAATTATTTTCTGACGCAATCTTCAACACTTTTACATCACCTCTGTGAGTTATGTCCCGAATTAAATAATATGTACGCTCAATATGCTTACTCCTTTTATGTCTTCACGGTTCCTTCGAGTTTGCAACTGCACCACTATTGTCATAATAAAGTACAATTGGTGCTTGAACCGAAGGAACTACGTCAAGCTCTTTCAGAAAATTCTCGTGCAAAACAACCTCTTTAGCTGCCTTAGAGACAACCACATATTCGGCTTCCATGATGAAATCAGCAACACATGATTGCTTGATACTCCTCCAACTTTGGCTCCACCTCCTAATGTAAAAACATATCCTGAGGTGGATTTTCTATAATCTCTAACTGACTGGAAATATGAATCAGATAGCCAATGGGTGCAAGATCACCCGAGTGATAAACTAATATACAGTCCCTAGTGCTTTTCAAGCTCTGTTTTAAAAGGCAGAACTGGGACTCGCCCCGGGGCGGAGCACTCGTAAAACGCCCTTGAGCTTATGTGTGGGGATTAGTTCCGTGAGACTTACGCCTCGGCCATCGGGGCTTACGCCCCGAACACGCCCAACGCCCAGCGTACTGGGCTCGCCTAATAGAACTTTATGCAATTGTATGTAACTAACCTTGTAAATCCTCAAATTTTCTTAATAGATCGTTGACTATTCAAAATTACTTTTTTCTTAATCACAAATCATTAAGTTGAGAGTATTTTATGCCATAATTAAACTAAATTATTGCACGTTATCCACTAAGACTGCAATTATAGTTAATTTTAAAATAAATCTTTCATTTAAAAATTATTATTTATTAACTTTTGTTATGCCTTTACTATATAATAGTCCATAATTTTTTTTATAATTATTTTTCTAAATATTTTTTTTTCCATGTTTACGAGATACAATACCTATTAATTTAATAGCTCAGTATTAGCTAGTAACTATTTACAGTTAGTTATCATGATATTGTATGGTGAATTATGTGTCACTTTATTAACTTGTTTAAACTTAAAAATAAATAATGCTAGAGAATCGTATTTAAATTGTGAATTATGTTTTTATAAATTCTCTTTCAAATAGAAAGCATATTAAATAAAAGGAGTATTTTAAGAAAAATATCAAATTATAATATCGAAATTCTTTCAAGATTCATTACTCCTTAAGAGATACATATAAGATTTCGTGCCGGATACATTACTTTTGATGTTTGCGTTGTAACGACGTTGCAGCTATTTTGCATATTATGATATTTGTCATACTTTTCTTATTATTCATAGTTGAATTATAATTTATAAATATTTTAAATAGATTATTTGTTATAATTTTGTGATTTTAATATAATTTTTATAATTATTTTTTATTTTATACTATCTTAAAATTCTTGAAACTAGTAAAATTTAAAGATCCGTGGGACTTACGCCCCATGTCTCAGGGCTTACGCCTCGCCTCGTCAGAGGTAAAACGCCTCGCTTCACGCCCCCGCCTTTTAAAATACTGTTTTCAAGTACTTGATTATATATTTAATGGCAGTCCAGTGGTCTCGTCCAGGATTAGACTGAAATCTGCTAACCATGCCAATAACATAGTAGATATCAGGTCTAGTACATAACATAGCATACATGAGACTCCCTACAGCAGTTGCATAAGAGAGATCACCTTCATCTTTTCTATCTCATCAGTAATTTTTGGGGACTGATCTTTGATAGAGAGATTCCACGCGTAAAAGGAAGAAAGCCTTTCTTAGAATTTTGCATGCTAAACCTGGTGAGAATCGTATCAATATAAAATGCTTGGGATAAGACTAATATCCCTCGCTTGCGATCTCGCATAAGCTTGATCCCAAGGATATGTGCCGTTTGTCCCAAGTCCTTCATATCAAAACGCGAGGACAACTACTCCTTTACCGAATTCAACATGCTCACATTATTTCTTATGAGCAAGATATCATCTACATACAAGACCAAAATGCAACTTTATCGCCATCCCACTTCTTATAGACACAAATCTCATTTTTACATTGATCAAAGCCGAAAGTTTTAATCGATGTGTTAAAACAGGTATTCCATGCCCTAGAAGCCTGTTTTAATCCATAAATAGATTTCTTTAATTTACACAACATGTTCTCATTTTCACTTTTATGAAATCATCTGGTTGTGCCATGTAGATGCACTCATCAAAACTTTCATTAATGAAAGTCGTTGTCATGATCCAAAATCCACTTTAGGCCGTGATGGCGCCCAATGACAAATTATCAAATTAATTATTCACTTTATTACTTTTGAAATCATAAATGTTATTACATAAATAAACGAATGCGTTAAAAATCATGGGTACATACAATTTTAGTAAGATATAAAATAAAAAGGCGACAATATTAGGCCAAACCATAAACGCCTACTAGAGTATCCCAAAATCCAGTGTCACAAGTGCATGAGCATCTACTGAAATACACAGTACTGTTACACGACTGTCTGAAATAGAAAATAGACAAAATACAACTAATGGATAAGACGGGGACTCCGTGTGCTGTGTATCGTAACATAAGGAGCAACTCACCATAAAGTCTCCTCAGTAACTGCACCTATGCACCCGGATGACCACCAAATATGATTGCACAATCAGTGCAGAAGTATAGTATGAGTACGTAAATCAACGTGTACCCAGTAAGTATCTAGCCTAACCCCGAAGAAGTAGTGACGAGGGATCGACATCGACACTTACTAGTGGTTCGATAAATTAATATGATAAATTATAAATAGATTTGGAACACAACAATAACAACGAGGTAAGAAATGTAACTAACATAATCCTCCAACCTGATGACAACAAAAATTTCTCAAATCTCTTGTACTATCTCAACAAATAGAAGAATCTAACGAGCGCAAAACACACACTTAAATTGTGCTTGCTAATCAAAGATAGTATCGTAAAATATCGTATCCACAAGGATTGGATTTAATTATTGCATTTATATTCACTAGTTCTTGTAATCGAAAGAGGCATAACTTGTGATATCTTTGCATTAAATTGTTGGTTGAGTCCATAGATTCTTCTAAGTAATCGAAAGAAGCTATTTAAATCATTGATTAAACATAGTTAGGATAATCGAAATAGGCTATTTGAATCATTGATTAAACATAGTTAGGAGAATAATCGAAAGAGGTTTTCCTTCACAAATATAACTAAAGTATAGGAAAACATAAATTCAATCCAAACCCGGATCTTGAGTGAAGAAGGAATGATGAAATCCTTGTGCATGTGTTCTTCCCACTCCTCCTTAGCCTCCTTAGGTCGAAAATGTGTCAAAAGTCCCGAAAAAAGTATTTTCTGGTGTATTTAAGTTGCTCTAAATTAATCCCCGGACGAAACTACCCTTTTTAAGCCGAAATGGGAAATCACTTTGACATTTTTGTGCTACCGCGTCGCGCCCCATGCGGCGCGCTTGTGGAAAATTCCAAAACGTGGTGCAAAATCATTTTTGGCCATATTTTGAACTGTCGCGCCACGCCTCGCGGCGCTCCATGCGGTGCGGCTGTGCAAATTTTACAGAGTAGTGAGTTTTTTTCACTTTGCAGAAAATTGCACTAGATTTACGAGGCCGCAGCGCGGTAGTACAATTTTCTCAGAGTAATTTTTGTTTTCTCACTTTTTGATATCCAGACTTGGTCCTCGACCCCCAAACGTGATCCCGATTTGATCCCTTGAGCTTTTACTCAAACTTCAAAGCTCCAACTTGTTTGATTTAGCTTCCGAATATCATTTAAATTCAAAATCACTTCTTTTTTATATCCAGACTTGGTCCTCGACCCCCGAGCGCGATCCCGGTTTGATCCCTTGAGCTTTTACTCAGACTTCAAAGCTCCAACTTGTTCGATTTAGCTTTCGAATATCATTTAAATTTGAAATAACTTCTTACAAAGCATAAGATACACAATAAATGCAATACAATAGAATTCAAGCTCAAACACAAGTAAAATACGGTAATTTGAGTGCAAACTATGGCTAAAATACAGGTTTCTAGCCTACCATCAACACCCCACACTTAAACCGTTGCTCATCCTTGAGCAATCAAACTACACTACACTTAGAGACAAACTTCTTAACAGACAACTTTCCTAACTCATCATGCCAAGAATATTTAAAACAAACTAAGCACTCTATCGTAATATCCTTGCCTCAAAATTTGACTCATAAGCATCACGCATTTTTCACAACCTGCTCACTTAATATAACACAGAGGTGAAAGACTTTACCTTACCTTAATAAATTATGTGGCCTCGCACACACAATAGAGAGTAGTTCCACACACGATAAAATTCAAGAACAAATAGGAACTCAAGATAGAAAGAATTAACTCACTCTCAGAAATGAAATTCATGTGCCACAGGGAATGTGCCATAATTTTGCCTGTAGTTTAATACTCTACTAATTGAGCTTATTCAGTCAAGAATCAAGTAGGACTTTATTTGGTTGTAATGTAGACTGCGGGATGGGTAGGATACATATGGACAATAGTAACTACACCTCCCTAAGCACTTTAATACATATAATTTCACAATTCAAGCCCCACACTTATGTTGAACCAAACCCTAACCTTCATAATATAACAACATCAAGCTCCCAGTTTCTTTAAGCACAAACAAGATGAGAACTACCACTAGCAAGGAATCCATTTTTTTCCTTTTCTAATACATACATAACTATTTTTTTTCTTTCAATTCCTTACAAGTGGATCTCAAAATATTTCAAACAATGCACCTTTCTATTTATTTCAGTAGTTTCATTCAAAAGCCAAACAAACAACCCGCACTTTAACTTTTACAAAGTTTGTAACAAATTCAAGTGCTCACGAGGGGTAAAAGGTTCAGATAGATGGTCAATTCAAACAAATGGGTAAGGCTTTTAATGTGGCTGCCAAAGAAATATGATTACAAGCTCAAAGGAGTTAACTAAGATACAGAATAATTAGATGGGTAAAAGCATATAACTAGCTCAACAAGAAAATGCCTATATCACTTCCATGAGTGAATAAAACTACTATTTCGCTTTGCAAACACAAAGGGAAAGTTCTAGACATCAAATGTAATGCACATAATAACACAAAACCTCACACACACATGGCACATAACTTACTCAGGATCAGACTCATCAAGACACTCTAGTCAAAACAGTTTAAGCAAGTTAAGATCATACAATTTAAGGTACTTATACAAGAGTCAAAAACTGAGCCTAAGCGTCACTACTAAAGCACTTACTATTCTCAAGGCATAATAAAGTCAAGAGATATTGATTTCATTTAAAATCACAGCACAATATCTCCTACTCCTAAAAAAAACTAACTACACCTGATTCAAACAAGACCCTTGAAAAAGAACCGCCGCACAAAGAAAAACCAAGGGGGAATTATTACACTACCTACGGAAAACAATGTATATATACACTTTTTTTCCACTTTAAAAATTTCAATCAAAAGAACTAAAACACACACAAGAAACGAAAACAAACACACATTTACATATTTACATCCCACACAAAATTTGACGAGCGCAAAACACACTTAAACTGTGCTCGCTAAAGATAGTATAGTAAAATATCGTATTCACATGGATTGGACTTAAACAGTATTCACGTAGTTTCTAGCTTGATAGCTATCCAGGAGGATCAACAATTGAGATTTATATAACTAAGAATCTACAGCTATTGACTAATGACTATCAAGACAAGGAATAAGCAACTAAGATTATCAGTGGGAGAGGATAGGGTTTTGACATGATAGGTGCAAAATAATTATTCGGGATCTAGCTCTAGATAATTCACTTCCAATGTTCAAGTGAGTCTCTCGAATTCACTCTATTATTAGTTCAAACGTGAAACAAAAACTCCTCTCTCGATTAAGTCTTAACCTCACGAGATGAACCAATTTAAGCACTATGAAGATATGCAAGAATGCGTAATGGGTCGGTCTTTAGGAAAATCTCTTTCGATTATTCTCCTAACTAGGTTTAATCAATGATTCAACTAGCCTCTTTCTACTACTTAGAAGAATATATGAACTCAACCAACAATATAATGCAGAGATATCACACGCTATGCCTCTTTCGATTACAAGAACTAGTGAATATAAATGCAATAATTAAATCTTCCAAAAATGATTCAAATACATAAAAATAGAGTTATAATCCACAATCAATCATCAATACACAAAATCCATCAAACCCCAAAAGGAACTACTCCATAGACATAGAGAAGTTCTTCACAAATATAACTAAAGTATAGGAAAAACCTAAATTTAATCCAAACCCGAATCTTGAGTGAGGAAGGAATGATGAAATCGTTTTGCTTGTGTTCTTCCCACTCCTCCTTAGCCTCCTTAGGTTGAAAATGTGTCAAAAGTCCCAAAAATGGTGTTTTATGGTGTATTTAAGCCGTCCCAAATTAATCCCCGGATGAAACTACCCTTTTTAGCCGAAATAGAAAATCACTCTAACATTTATGTGCTACCGCGCCACGCCCCGTGCCGCCCCATGCGCCACGCTTGTGGGAATTTCCAGAACGTGTTGCAAAATCATTTCTGGCCATGTTTTGCATTCAGACTTGCGGCAACAGATAAATGTATCCATATTTTGAGTAATCATCTGTGAAAGTCACAAAAAAACTCAAAACCACCTCTTGCTTGTATATTCATAAGCCCACACAAATCAGAGTAAATTAATTCTAACTTATCGCTGCCTGTATTTCCTTTTGAGGGGGAATTTCTCTTGGTTATTTTTTTCTAAAAAAGATTCGCATGTGCGATGACCCAAAAGGTCATCACTCGTTTTGAAAGTAAATTCTGTATTTCGAGGCCTTAAAAACCTCCTTTTGTCCCACCTCGATTTGCATGCACAGTTCAGGCGCGTTTCCGGAAAGTTTTTATGTGAAAACTAAGTAAAATATAGAAATTGGCTTTTAAAATTGAATAAAGTTGTCTTTGGTCAACATTCATGGTAAACGGATCCGGACCCGTGATCCGACGGTCTCGTAGGGTCCGTAGTAAAATATAAGAGTTGGGCGTACTCTTGGAATCAAATTCCGAGGTCCCAAGCACGAGAAATGTATTTTTGAAGAAAATTGTTTAACTGAAATTTTAAGAGTTTTTGGATACTTAAATGTGTTTGAATTTGATGGTATCGGGCCCGTATTTTGGTTTCGGAGCCTGGTACATGTCTTATATGGTATTTAAGTTGTACCTGCAAAATATGGTAAAAAACGGACTTCATATGACGGGAATCGGACCCTCGGTTGTGAAATTTGAAACTTAAGAGTTCTTGGGATTTTTCTTTGATTTTGATGCTAAAATCATAAGTTACTGATGTTATTTTGATGATTTGATCGCACAAGCAAGTCCGTATGATATTTTTAGACTTGCGTGCATGTTTAGTTTGGAGCCCCGATGGCTCGAGTGGGTTTTGGATAGGCCACGGAGTAAAATTGGACTTAGGAAAACTGCTGTGTGTTGCAGGTCTGCAGGCTTCGCAATTGCGAAGCCTAGCTCGCAAATGCGAGCTCCCATTTGTGAAGAAGCATCGCATTGGGATGATGAGCTAGGGCAGGGAACCTTCGCATATCCGAGGCTTATGTCACATATACGACCTTAGTAGGCACCGCAATTGCGAACAGTGTTCGCATTTGCGAAGGAAGCAGAGATAGGCCATCCTTCGCAATTGCGAAGCTTTGACCACAATTGCGAGTTTGCATTTGCGAACATATCATCGCATAGGCGATATCTGTGCCTGTGTAAATCATAACTTAGCCGAAATTCTTTATTTTTCAAACTCCCTCAAGCCCTAAGCTCTCTTGGGCGATTTTCAAAGAAAAGTTCTTCTCCAAATCAATTGTAAGTCCTTTCTAACTCGTTTTCTTTAATATATAATATCTTTTTACATGATTTCAACTCAAAATCAAGGGTTTTCACGGGGGAAATTAGGTGTTTTGGGTAGAACTTAGGATTTTCAAATTTTGGGGATTTGTACCTCGATTTGAGGTCCGATTTCAAAACAAATTATATATTTAGGTTCGTGGGTGAATGGGTAATCGGGTTTTGGTTTGAACCTCGGGTTTTGACCATGTGGGCACGAGGTCGATTTTTGACTTTTTGGGAAAATCTTTAGAAAACCTATTTTCATGCATTAGAATTGATTCATTTAGCATTTATTGATATTGTTAAGTAAATTGTAACTAGATACAAGCGAATTGGTGGTGGAAACAAGAGGTAAAGCGGTAGTTGAGGCTTAAATTGTGTTCTTGGCTTTGAGGTAAGTGTTAGGTCTAACCTTAGCTTGAGGGATTAGGAGTTGTGTCTTATTTTCTATGTGTTAATTGTTGAGTATGACGTATAGGCATGGTGACGGGTATCTATACGTCGGTCTCAAGCATGCCCGTAAGTCTTATACTATGATAAATGTGACTCCGTTTCGTATTGTTCATACTTTATATGATGATATCTATTGTTGAACAAGGCTTGTGGAAGTATTATTGGTAATTGAACATTGTAGAACGTTGGCTCAAGTTGTGCATTGAGTTGTGAAGTAATTGTGGAAAAGAGAAGAGGTTATGATATTGTCTCCCTTGCCGGGATGTTATTGCTTTTGATATTATCTCCCTTGCCGGGATATTATTACTCATGATATTGTTTCCCTTGCCGGGATATTATTGTTATGCTATTGTTCCCTTGCCGAGATTCTATTGTGATTTTTATTGATTCCCTTGCCCGTATTGCTTTGTGATTGTTGCTTGGGTAAGAAAGAGTGTAAAAGCACGAAGGGTAATGCTGTGCATGATATTTGTGAGAGAGTGTCAATGCATGAAGGGTGATGCCGTGCTGATATTGTGAGGTTAAAGCACGAAGGGTGATGCCGTGCCGCACGATGTACAATGCCGTGCCATGATATGAGTGATAATGCACGAAGGATAATTCCGTGCCATGATTATGTGAGGTAAAAGCACGAAGGGTGATGTCGTGCACTTGTCTTTGATTTTCCTGATTCTTGCTGATAATTGAGTTATGCTTTTCTTTACGTTTATTTATTGGTTTTCTGTTGTTACTTGATTTCCCCGCAGCATGTTTTTCCCCTCCTATCCTTACCTGTAAATTTCTGCCTTTGTTTTTTCGTTGTATATGATTTAACTGCACAGGTTTATTTGGTAGTCTGGTCCTAGCCTCGTCACTACTTCGCCGAGGTTAGGATAGGCACTTACCAGCAAATGGGGTCGGTTTGTGCTGATACTACACTCTGCACTGTGTGCAGATCCCGGTGCTGCAGTTTTCGGACACAGTGAGCTTGCTGCTTCTAGTCCATCAGGCGATCCGAGGTAGTCCTGCAGGCGTCCACAGGCCTTGGCGTCTCCTTCCATCATTTTCTTTCTGTTTTTACTCATTCAGATACAGATTCGTGTAATTCTATTCAGACCTTATTTGTAGTATTCTTAGACAGTCTATGCGATTGTGACACCAATTCTGGGTAGTTTATGTTTATGGATTGGTATCGATATGATTATTAAATTATTATATTTCAATCTTCCGCTTTGTTATTTCCGTTGTTTTTATAATGTTAACACCATTGTTAAGGGATTAAATATAAAAAGGGTTAAATAATTGGAATAATTTGCTTGCCTAGCTTTCACTAGTAGGTGCCATCACGACTCCTGAGGGTGGAAAATCCGGGTCGTGACAAGTTGGTATCAGAGCTCTAGTTTGCTTAGGTCTCACAATTCACGGACAAGCTTAGTAGAGTCTGAGAGATCTGTGCGGAGATGTCTGTATTTATCCCCCAGAGGCTACAGAGTTAGGAAAACTTTCACATCTATTCTTTCCTGTCGTGCGATTTGATTTCTCAATGCTAATTGAACTTCTACTCTGTTCTTCTGCAGATGGCGAGAACATGCACTTCTTCATCTGCTGATCAGCAGCCCGAGCCCCCAGCGATAGCATCTACGAGGGGTGGAGGGCGAGGCCGTGCTAGGGGCCGAGGCAGGGGCAGAGCTCAGCCTAGAGCAGCAGCACCAGTGGCGGAGCCTCAGGTTGAGTTTAACGATGAGGTTCCATCCCAGACAGTTCCAGCAGGGCCAGCTCAGGTCCCAGAGGGGTTCATTGCTACCCAGTACTCCAGGATGCTCTGGTCGTCTAGTGGGCCTTATGGAGAGTGTCACTCGGGCAGGCTTACTTCCTATATCACCAGCTATCTCTCAGGCTGGGGGAGGAGCACAGACTCCCGTTACCCGCACTCCGGAGCAGATGGCTCCTCAGTTTCAGACTCGAGCAACTCAGCCAATTGGAGCAGTTCAGTCGGGTGTGGTAGCTCAGACCGTTGAGGGAGCAACTATGTCTGCCTATGCTTTGTGGAGGTTGGATAGGTTCACCAAGTTGTTCACTACTACTTTTGGTGGTACATCTTTTGAGGATCCCCAGGATTATTTGGACAGCTGTCATGAGGTTCTTCGCAACATGGGGATAGTAGAGACCAATGGGGTCGACTTTGCTGCTTTTCGACTGTCTGGATCCGTCAAGACTTGGTGGAGAGATCATTGTTTGGCTAGACCAGCTGGGTCACCCCGTTTTGACCTGGGAACACTTCTCTCAGCTATTTCTGGAGAAGTTTCTTCCTATCAGTCAGAGGGAGAACTATCGGAGGCAGTTTGAGCGTCTCCAACAGGGTTCTATGACTGTTACTCAGTACGAGACCAGATTCATTGACTTGGCCCGTCATGCGCTTCTTATACTTCCCACTGAGAGAGAGAGAGGGTGAGGATGTTCATTGAGGGACTCGTTCAGCCTATTCGACTGCAGATGGCTAAGGAGACGGGGAGCGAGATTTCTTTTCAAGATGCAGCCAATGTGGCCAGGAGAGTGGAGATGGTTCTATCACAGGGGAGTGGTCAGGGGTCGGACAAGAGGCCTCATCATTCGGGCAGGTTCATTGGTGCCTCGTCTGGAGGCAGGGATTCTTTCGGTAGGGGCCATCCTTCCAGGTCGTTTCATTCAGCACTTCAGGCTTCTCACGGTGCACCAGGTGGCCGTGGTTCTCATATGCAGTATTTTGATCAGTTGCCCTATAGTGCACCACCAGCTCCTATCAGTGCACCACCGCTCCAGAGTTTTCAGGGTGGTCATTCAGGCCGTCAGGGTCAGCAGTCTAAGCAGCCGAGGGCTTGTTATACTTGTGGCGATACGAGGCGTATTGTTAGATTTTGCCCTCGAGCATCGAGCAGCTCTTATCATCAGGGTTCCCGTGCCATGGTTCAGGAACCGAGTGTTCCACCGCCCGCTCAGCCAGCTAGAGGGGGAGGTAGAGGTGCTAGAGGTGGAGGTAGAGGTATTAGAGGTGGAGGCCAGCCAGCAGGAGGCCAGCCAGCATGAGGCCGTCCCAGAGATGTTGTTCAGAGTGGTGGGGCCCAGCCCCGATGTTATGCTCTTCCAGCCAGTCTCAAGTAGATTTGTTACTTTTGGATATGGTTGATTTTGATGTCATATTGGGGATGGACTGGTTATCACCTTACCATGCTATCTTGGACTGTCATGCCAAGACTGTGACCTTAGCCTTACCGGGTTTACCTCGTCTAGAGTGGAGAGGGACTCCTGGTCATTCTACCCATAGGGTTATCTCATATATGAAGGATCAGTGTATGGTTGATAAGGGATGTTTGGCCTATTTGGCGTATGTTCGTGATTCTAGTGCTGAGGTTCCTTCTATGGGTTCTGTGCCTATTGTTCGAGAGTTTCTTGAGGTATTTCCTTCAGACCTACCGGGCATGCCACCCGATAGGGATATTGACTTTTACATTGATTTGGCTCCGGGCATTCAGCCCATTTCTATTCCGCATCATATGGCCCCGCCTGAGTTGAAAGAATTGAAGGAGCATTTGCAAGACTTGCTTGATAAGGGCTTTATTAGGCCTAGTGTCTCGCCTTGGGGTGCGCCGGTATTGTTTGTTAAGAAGAAGGACGGATTGATGAGGATATGTATAGATTACCAGCAATTGAACAAGGTCACAATCAAGAATAAGTACCCATTTCCAAGGATTGATGATTTTTTTGACCAACTTCAGGGTGACCAAGTGTTTTCTAAGATCGACTTGAGATCTGGCTACCATCAGTTGAGGATTAGGGCATCCGATGTCCCTAAGACAGCTTTCCGCACTCGGTGCGGGCATTATGAGTTCTTGGTGATGTCATTCGGATTGACAAATGCCCCAGCAGCTTTCATGGATTTGATGAACCGAGTGTTCAGGCCTTACATGGATTCCTTCGTGATTGTCTTCATTGACGATATTTTGATCTATTCCCGCAGCCGGGAGGAGCACGAGTAGCATCTTCGAGTCGTTCTTCAGACTCTGAGAGATAGTCAGTTGTATGCTAAGTTTCGAAATGTGAGTTCTGGTTGAGTTCAGTTGCATTCTTGGGTCACTTTGCTTCAGTAGAGGGTATTTAGGTGGATCCGAAGAAGATAGAGGCAGTCAAGAACTGGCCTAGACCCGCGTCAGCTATAGAGATCCGGAGTTTCTTGGGTTTGGCAGGCTATTACCGTCGGTTTGTGGAGGGGTTTTCATCTATTGCAGCCCCGATGACAAGGTTGACCCAGAAAGGTGCCCAGTTCAGGTGGTCGGACGAGTGTGAGACGAGTTTTCAGAAGCTCAAGACGGCTTTGACTACGGCGCCAGTGTTGGTTTTGCCCACAGGTTCAGGGCCATATATAGTTTATTGTGATGCATCTCGTATTGGACTTGGTGCGGTGTTGATGCAGGATGGCAAGGTCATTGCTTATGCTTCACGGTAGTTGAAGGTTCATGAGAAGAATTATCCAGTTCATGATTTTGAATTAGCAGCCATTGTTCACGCGCTAAAGATTTGGAGGCACTATTTTTATGGCGTGTCATGTGAGGTGTTCACGGATCACAAGAGTCTGCAGTATTTGTTCAAGCAGAAGGAACTAAATTTGAGGCAGAGGAGGTGGTTGGAGCCGTTGAAAGACTATGATATCACCATCTTATATCATCCGGGGAAGGCCAATGTGGTGGCCGATGCTTTGAGTAGAAAGTCAGCCAGTATGGGCAGTCTTGCGTATATTCCGATCGGTGAGAGACCGCTTGCTTTGGATGTTCAGGCTTTGGCCAATCAGTTCGTGAGGTTGGATGTCTCTGAGCCCAGCCGTGTGTTAGCTTGCACAGTCGCTCGTTCTTCATTATTTGAGCATATCCGAGATCGGCAGTATGATGATCCTCATTTGTGTGTTCTTAGGGACACAGTGCAGCACAGAGGTGCCAAGCAGGTTACAGTCGGAGATGATGGAGTTTTGAGGATGCAGGGTCATATTTGTGTGCCTAATGTGGATAGACTTCGAGAGTTGATTCTAGAGGAGGCCCATAGTTCCGGTACTCTATTCATCCGGGCACCGCTAAGATGTATCAGGATTTGCGGCAGCATTATTGGTGTAGGAGGATAAAGAAGGACATTGTTGCCTATGTAGCTCGGTGTTTGAATTGTCAGCAGGTAAAGTACGAGCATCAAAGACCTGGTGGTCTGTTTTAGAAGATTGAGATTCCTGAGTAGAAGTGGGAGCGGATCACTATGGACTTTGTTGTTGGACTCCCACGGACTCAGAGGAGTTCGACGCAGTATGGGTTATTGTTGATAGGCTGACCAAGTCAGCACATTTCATTCCTGTGGCGATTTCTTATTCTTCTGAGAGGTTAGCTGAGATCTATATCCGGGAGATTATTCGTCTTCATGGTGTGCCCGTGTCTATCATTTCTGACCGAGGTACACTGTTTACCTCGCATTTCTGGAGGGCAGTTCAGCGTGAGTTGGGCACACGGGTCGAGTTGAGCACAACATTTCATCCTTAGACGGACGGGCAGTCTGAGCGTACTATTCAGATTTTGTAGGATATGCTCCGAGCTTGTGTTATTGACTTTGGAGGCTCGTGGGATCAATTCTTGCCTTTAGCGGAGTTTGCCTACAACAACAACTACCAGTCGAGCATTCAAATGGCTCCTTATGAGGCTTTATATGGTAGGCGGTGTCGGTCGCCGGTTGGATAGTTTGAGCCGGTAGAGGCTCGATTATTGGGTACGAATCTAGTAAAGGATGCCTTGGACAAGGTCTGGATTATTCAGGATAGGCTTCGTACAGCTCAGTCCAGGCAAAAGAGTTATGTCGACCGTAAGGTTCGTGATGTGGCATTCATGGTCGGCGAACGGGGGTTGCTTCGGGTGTCGCCTATGAAGGGCGTGATGAGATTTGGGAAGAGGGGCAAGCTTAGACCTAGATTCATTCGCCCGTTTGTTATTCTTGATCGAGTGGGAGAGGTGGCTTACAGACTTGTGTTGCCACCGAGTTTATCAGCCGTGCATCCAGTGTTTCATGTGTCCATGCTTCGGAAGTATCATGGCGATCCATCCCACGTGTTAGACTTTAGCACTGTCCAGTTGGACAAGGACTTGTCCTATGAGGAGGAGCCGGTAGCTATTCTAGACCGGCAGGTTCGTCAGTTGAGATCAAAGAAGTTCCCTTCAGTTCGTGTTCAGTGGAGAGGTCAGCCTGTCCAGGCATTTACCTGGGAGTCCGAGTCCGATATGCGGAGCCGATATCCCCACCTTTTCCCTGACTCAGGTACTTGTTTTCTATGTCCGTTTGAGGACGAACGACTGTTTTAGAGGTGGAGGATGTGATGACCCAAAAGGTCATCACTCGTTTTGAAAGTAATTTCTATGTTCTGAGGCCTTAAAAACCTTTTTTTGTCCCACCTCGATTTGCTTGCGCAGTCCGGGCGCGTTTCCGGAAAGTTTTTATGTGAAAACTAAGTAAAATATGGAAATTGGCTTTTCAAATTGAATAAAGTTAACTTTGGTCAACATTCTTGGTAAACGGACCCGGACCCGTGATCCGACGGTCTCGTAGGGTCCGTAGTAAAATATAGGACTTGGGCGTATGCGCGGAATCGAATTTCGAGGTCCCAAGCCCGAGAAATGAATTTTTGAAGAAAATTATTTAACTCAAATTTTAAGAGTTTTCGGAAACTTAAATGTGTTTGAATTTGATGGTATCGGGCCCGTATTTTGGTTCCGGAGCCCGGTACAGGTCTCATATGGTATTTAAGTTGTGCCTGCAAAATTTGGTAAGAAACGGACTTCATATGACGTGAATCGGATCCTCGATTGTGAAATTTGAAACTTAAGAATTCTTGGGATTTTTCTTTGATTTTGATGCTAAATTCATAAGTTACTAATGTTATTTTGATGATTTGATCGCACGAGCAAGTCCTTATGATATTTTTAGACTTGCGTGCATGTTTAGTTTGGAGCCCCGATGTGACGACCCAAAGGGTCATCACCAGATTTCTCTATTTTTCCGTGCTTCCGGGGCCTTGAAAACCTCATTTTTACTTGCCTCAATTTGCGTGCGCAGTCCGGGCGCGTAGCCGAAAAGATTATATGTTAAATTCTGTGAAGAATTTCAAAATGTAGTTTTAAAATGATTAAAGTTGACTTTGGTCAACGTTTTTGGTAAACGGACCCGGACCCGTGATTTGACGGTCCCGGAGGGTCCGTAAAAAAATATGGGACTCGGGCATATGTCCGGAGTCGAATTACGAGGTCTAGAGCCCGAGAAATGAATTTTTCTGTGAAATTGTTTTTTCTGAAATTACTAAGGAAAATGGAAATGAAAATTGATTAAAAGACTGTGGTATCGGGCTCGTATTTTGGTTCCGACGCCCGGTACAAGTCTTATATATGGTTTAAGCGCTTTCTGTGGAATTTGGTCGAAATCGGACGTCATTTGACGTGTTTCGGACCTAAATATCTAAAATTTGAGGTTTATGAAGTTTGATGAAAAAGTGATGATTTTGAGGTTCGATTCCTCGTTTATGATGTTATTTTGGCGATTTGATCGCACAGTTAAGTTCGTAGGATGTTGTTGAGTTAGCGTGTGTGATTGGTTAGGAGCCCCGAGGGCTCGGGAGAGTTTTCGGAGTTGTTCGGGGTGTTTTTAAACTTAGAAATATAGCAGGTTTTCCTTCAGCTGTTGCAGGCCAGGTTTGTTCTTCGCGTTCGCGGTCGCCCTTACGCGATCGCGATGCTGGCCGGGTCCCCTTCTTCGCGTTCGCGAACCTATTCCCGCGTTCGCGTAGCTTTAGTTCCACCTTCTTCGCGTTCGCGAACTAATTCACGCGTTCGCGTAGTTACAGTTCCTCGCTCACCGCGTTCGCGAGTCTCTCCACGCGTTCGCGTAGAGCATTTCCCTGGACCCCCCAGTCTTTCCCTTCGCGTTCGCAGCCTCCTCATCGCGAACGCGATGGTCTGTTGAATTAACTCTTCGGGANAGCTGAAACCATGAATACCTTCCTAATTTGTGTTCAATTTTGTTATGTCTCAAAGTAGATTGGGATTGCTAGAATTTTCGGAACGTTGTAGTAACTTAAGGAAAGCTTAAACAAGGTATGTATGGCTAAAACTCCGTCTTTTAGAAATTGAGCTCTATCGATGCTTGTGTAAATGTGGTAAGACTGAACTTTGGATTCTTGCTTTGATTGATACTTTACATGAATTGGTGCTGTGACCCTATATTTGTGAAAGATTCATTCCAATGTGATCAATGTGCTATTTTTGATAACTTGAAAGGTGCAAGGAATATGAATCATGTATTGAAATGCTTAGACAATAAATTGAGATTGAAGAATGTGAAGTGTATGCTAAATGGCCTAGATTTCAAATCAAGTTTAAATTGTGATTAATGTGGAATCATGAGGATTCCTCTCTATGCTTACAACTTGAATTTCTCACGTGTACTTGACATCTTGAATTGAGTAGCTTGTTATTGAGATTGATATTGATGCGAAATATGTGGAAATGATATGAAATGTGGGAAAGAAGAGATTGAGTTATGAAATGTGGCCAAGTGCCAAGTATGATGTGATAATTGAGGCCCCAAGTGACTATGAGTTGATATATGTGAAATAAAGATTGAAATGAGATGATTAATGAGAAAGGAACAACGCCTAGGTAAGGCGGCCTAGCCGATCGGGCCGTGGTCGGACACCATGCCGCAAACATGGTGGTATTGTGCCGATATTGAATTCCGGAAATTGAGAATGAGATTGTGATTTAGGTACATGTCTCAAATGAGGCAACCTAGCCGATCATGTCGTGATCGGACTCCGCCCAAGAAAGCGGTGGTATTATGAATGATGATGAACAATATCAAGTGCCCCAAACTAAGTTATGAAAATTATGTGAAAGATTATATGGTACGTTTATTTGATGATGTGGTGATTGTTAAAGCTTTTGATTGACCTTTATGATTTCTTTATTCTTGTTTGATAGTTCTTTCTAACTAGATGGTATTTAGTTATACATACTAGTGCTATTCGATGGCACTAACGTCCCTTTTGCCGGGGGCGCTACGTCTTTAAATGGATGTAGGCGGGACATTTCTTATTATTTGTTTCTCCCCTCGCCCCGTTTGGTTGTGATTACTGTTTGGGTGAGGAAGAGTGATAATGCACGAAGGGTCATTCCGTGCCATGTTTTGATTATATTTGCACGAAGGGTCATTCCGTGCCATGTTTTGATTATATTTGCACGAAGGGTTATTCCGTGCCATGTTTTGATTATATTTGCACGAAGGGTCATTCCGTGCCATGTCTTGATTATATTTGCACGAAGGGTCATTCCGTGCTATGTGTTGATTATATTTGCATGAAGGGTCATTCCGTGCCATGTTTTGATTATATCTGCACGAAGGGTCATTCCGTGCCATGTTTTGATTATTTAAGCACGAAGGAACATTCCGTGCCTTGATTTGATTATAATTGAACGAAGGATTATTCCGTGCCATGATATGAGAGTTATGTGAGGAAAAGCACGAAGGTTGATGCCGTGCACTTTATTTGATTGCTTTTGGTGAGAATGAGAGTAAAAGCACGAAGGTTGATGCCGTGCAACTGTAAATTTTCCTGCTATCATTAATTATTGTTATTGTACGGTTTCTTGCATAAATTGCTGACTTTATATCCGGACTGTACTTCCCCCATAGTATGCTCCCCTCCCTCCTAACTGTTTAATTTCTGCATTCTTTCCTTTTATTGCATATATGTGTATTGAACTGCACAGGTTGGTTTGGTAGTCCTGTCTAGCCTCGTCACTACTTCGCCGGGGTTAGTCCAGGCACTTACCAGCACATGGGGTCGGTTGTGCTGATGCTACACTTCTGTGCTCTTTTGCACAGATCACGGCACCGGAGTAGCTTTTGGACCACAGCAGTATTTGATTGGGAGTTGACTTCAGTCCAGGGACATTCGAGGTAGCCTTGCTGGCGTCCGCAGGCCGGAGTCCCTTCCTATCTTATTTAGTTTGTTATCACTTGTATCGAAGCAAACAGTATTGTACCTTGTTCAGACTTTGTATGTAGTATTCTATAGACGTGAGTTAGTGACTCCAGTCTTGGGTAGAGGTTGAAATTGAATTTCCGCATTTGTTTTTAGTTTATTTATACTTAAGACTTCCGCTTTAATTAAATGACTCGTTTTATTTATATTGTTGAGATGTTATCGGACATGTTTTAATACTTGGCTTGCCTAGCTCCGATTAGTAGGCGCCATCACGACTCCCGAGGGTGAAAAATCCGGGTCGTAACAAGTTGGTATCAGAGCTCTAGGTTACATAGGTCTCGCTACTCACGGACAAACTTGGTAGAGTCTGTGGTATCGGTACGAAGACGTCTGTATTTATCCCCAGAGGCTACAGAGTTAGGAAACACTTCACATTCGTTCTTTCTTGTCGTGCGGTTCTGTTTCTCAAACACCGGTTGAATTTCTACTCTGTTCTTTCGCAGATGGCGAAAACACGCGCTTCTTCATCTACCGCTCAGCAGTTCGAACCCCGAGCAGCAGCCCCAGAGGCGGAGCCTCGGGTTGATTTTGAGGAGGAGGTTCCCGTCCCAGCAGTTCCGGTGGGCCCAGCTCAGGTCCCAGAAGGGTTCATTGCCACCCAGTTCTTCAGGACGTTCTAGTCCGATTGGTAGGCCTCATAGAGGGTGTCATTCGAGCGGGTTTGCTTCCAGTGGTTCCGCCAGCGGTGGTAGGTCAGCCGGGTATAGTGGCTCAGGCCGGGAGTGAGATCACTTTTCAGGAGGCAGCCGATGTGGGTCGTAGAGTTGAGAGGGTTTTGCCACAGGGAGGTGGTCATGGGTCGGATAAGAGGCCACGTCATGCAGGCAGATTCAGTGGTACCTCGTCTGGAGGTAGAGGTTTATATGGTAGAGGCCATCCTCCTAGGCCCTTTCAGTCAGCTCCCCAGGTCGCCCATGGTACTTCAGGTGGTCATTCAGGTCGACAGGGTCAGCCTCAGTTTCCTCAGCTGCAGCGTTCGTGTAGATGTTATGAGTGTGGTGAGTATGGTCACAACAAGAGGGTTTGCTCGAGGTTGAGGGGTGCTCAGCCGCAACAGACGAGGTCTTGCCATGCTTGTGGTGATCTGAGGCACATTGTCAGATATTGCCCTCGAGTTTATGGCAGCTTCCAGCGTCAGAATTCTCGTGCTATGATTCAGGCACCGGAGGTTCCACAACCTGCCCATCCAGCTAGAGGCGGTGGCAGAGGTGTTAGAGGTGGAGGTAGAGGTCTTAGAGGTGGAGTTCAGGTCGCCAGAGGTAGAGGCCAGCTAACAGCCAGGTCAGAGGCTGAGTCTTCAGGTGCAGACATCACAGGTACCATTCTGAGTTGTATTAGAGATGCTTCAGTGCTATTTGACCCTGAGTCTACATATTGTATGTGTCGTCCTATTTCGCACCCTACTTGGCTATGCCTAATGATGCTTTGGGTATTCCTGTTTATGTATCTACACCGGTGGGTGATTCTATAGTGGTCGACCGAGTTCATCGTTCTTGTGTGGTAGTATTTGAGGGTTTTGAGACCCGTGTTGGTTTATTGCTCTTAGACATGGTGGATTTCAATGTTATATTAGGGATGGATAGGTTGTCCCCGTATCATGCTATCTTGGATTGTCACGCCAAGACCGTGACCTTTGCTTTACTAGATTTGCCCCGTTTGGAGTGGCGAGGGACCCCAGGTCATGCCACCCGCAGTGTTATTTCATATGTGACTCGACGCACGGTCGAGAAGGGGTGCCTAGCTTATTTGGCGTATGTTCGCGATTCCAGCGCAGAGGTCCCTTCTATTGATTTTGTTCCTATTGTTCAAGAGTTCCCCGAGGTTTTTCCTTCAGACTTGTCGGGTATGCTGCCCGACAGGGATGTTGATTTTTGTATTGATCTGGCTCCGGGTACGCAGCCCATTTCCATTCCGCCGTATCGCATGGCCCTGCCAGAGTTGAAAGAGTTAAAGGATCAGTTGCAGGATTTGCTTGAGAAGGGTTTCATCAGACCCAGCATTTCGCCTTGGGGTGCGCCGGCGTTATTTGTGAAGAAAAAAGGATGGCTCGATGAGGATGTGCATTGATTACCGACAATTGAACAAAGTGACGATTAAGAACAAGTATCCACTGCCGAGGATTGATGATTTGTTCGACCAGCTTCAGAGTGTGAAGGTGTTTTCAAAGATAGACTTGAGATCTGGCCACCATCAGTTGAGGATTAGGGCATCCGATGTCCCTAGGTCAGCATTCCGCACTCAGCATGGGCTTTATGAGTTTTTGGTCATGTCATTTGGGTTGACCAATGCCCCAGCAGCATTCATGGAGTTGATGAACCGAGTGTTCATGCCATATTTGGACATGTTCGTGATAGTCTTTATTGATGATATTTTGGTGTACTCTCGCAGCCAGGAGGAGCACGAGCAGCACCTTAGGGTGTGGTTCTTCAGACTCTGAGGGATAGTCAGTTATATGCCAAGTTCTCCAAGTGTGAGTTCTGGTTGAGTTCGGTTGCATTTCTGGGTCACGTTGTATCAGCAGAGGGTATTCAGGTGGACCCGAAGAAGATAGAGGCAGTCAAGAACGGGCCTCGACCAGCATCAAACTACGAGAGATTCGGAGTTTTCGTTGGGGTTTAAGCGGGTCTAACTGTACGTCGGTTCGTGAGGGGGTTTTTCA
>NC_031990.1:77063427-77071576 GCF_001879085.1 Nicotiana attenuata
AGCCAGGCTAGGAGCGGGGGGTAGAGGGCCAGTAGAGGTGGAGGTAGAGATCGATAGAGGTCGGAGGCTCGGACCGCTAGAGGTAGAGGCCAGCCAGCAGCCGATCGTCCCAGAGACATGACTCAGGGAGGTGGGGCCCAGCCCCGGTGTTATGCTTTGCCAGCCAGGCCAGAGGCTGAGTCTTCAGATGCAGTTATTACAGGTACTATTCTGGTCTGTGATAGGGATGCTTCAGTGCTATTTGACCCTGGGTCTACGTATTCATATGTGTCGTCCTATTTTGCACCCTACTTGGCTATGCCTAGTGATGCTTTGGGTATTCCTGTTTATGTATCTACACCGGTGGGTGATTCTATAGTGGTCGACCGAGTTCATCGTTCTTGTGTGGTAGTGTTTGAGGGTCTTGAGACCCGTGTTGATTTATTGCTCTTAGACATGGTGGATTTCGACGTTATATTAGGGATGGATTGGTTGTCCCCGTATCATGCTATCTTGGATTGTCACGCCAAGACCGTGACCTTGGCTTTGCCAGATTTGCCCCGATTGGAGTGGAGAGGGACCCCAGGTCATGCCACCCGCAGTGTCATTTCATATGTTAAGGCTCGACGCATGGTCAAGAAAGGGTGTTTAGCTTATTTGGCATATGTTCGTGATTCCAGCACAGAGGTTCCTTCTATTGATTCTGTTCCTATTGTTCGGGAGTTCCCCGACGGTTTTCCCGTTCAGACCTGCCGGGTATGCCGCCCGACAGGGATATTGATTTCTGTATTGATCTGGCCCCAGGCACGCAGCCCATTTCTATTCCGCCGTATCGCATGGCCCCGCCAGAGTTGAAGGAGTTAAAGGACCAGTTGCAAGATTTGCTAGAGAAGGGTTTTATCAGGCCTAGTGTTTCTCCTTGGGGTGCGCCAGTGTTATTTGTGAAGAAAAAGGATGGATCGATGAGGATGTGCATTGATTACCGGCAATTGAACAAGGTGACGATAAAGAACAAGTTTCCACTGCCGAGGATTGATGATTTGTTTGACCAGCTTCAGGGTGCAAAGGTGTTTTCAAAGATAGACTTGAGATCTGGCTACCATCAGCTGAGGATTAGGGCATCCGATGTCCCTAAGACAGCATTCCGCACTCGGTACAGGCATTATGAGTTCCTGGTCATGTCATTTGGGTTGACCAATGCCCCAGCAGCATTCATGGAGTTGATGAACCGAGTGTTCAGGCCATATTTGGACATGTTCGTGATAGTCTTTATTGATGATATTTTGGTGTACTCCCGCAGCCAGGAGGAGCACGAGCAGCACCTTAGAGTGGTTCTTCAGACTCTGAAGGATAGTCAGTTATATGCTAAGTTCTCCAAGTGCGAGTTCTGGTTGAGTTCGGTTGCATTTCTGGGTCATGTTGTATCAGCAGAGGGTATTCAGGTGGACTCGAAGAAGATTGAGGCAGTCAAGAACTGGCCTCGACCAGCATCAGCTACAGAGATTCGGAGTTTTTTGGGGTTAGCAGGTTATTACTGCCGGTTCGTGGAGGGATTTTCATCCATAGCAGCCCCGATGACCAGATTGACCCAGAAGGGTGCCCAGTTCAGATGGTCGGATGAGTGTGAGGCGAGCTTTCAGAAGCTCAAGACAGCTATGACTACGGCACCGATATTGGTTTTGCCCACGGGCTCAGGGCCTTATACAGTTTATTGTGATGCTTCCCGTATTGGGCTTGGTGCGGTATTGATGCAGGATGGCAGAGTCATTGCTTATGCTTCGAGGCAGTTGAAGATCCACGAGAAGAATTATCCGGTTCATGATCTCGAGTTGGCAGCCATAGTTCATGCTTTGAAGATTTGGAGGCATTACCTATATGGTATGACGTGTGAAGTGTACACTGATCACAAGAGTCTGCAATACTTGTTCAAGCAGAAGGAGTTGAACTTGAGGCAGCGGAGGTGGTTGGAGCTGTTGAAGGATTATGATGTTACTATTTTGTACCACCCGGGGAGGGCCAATGTGGTGGCCGATGCGTTGAGTAGGAAGTCCGCCAGCATGGGTAGTCTTGCTTATGTTCCGGTCTGCCGGAGACCGCTTGCTTTGGATATTTAGGCCTTGGCCAATCGATTTGTGAGGTTGGACATTTCTGAGCCTAGAAAAGTGTTAGCTTGTACGGTCGCTCGTTCTTCATTATTGGAGCGTATCCGTGATCGGCAGTTTGATGATCCCCATTTGTGTGTCCTGAGAGACACGGTGCAGCGTGGAGGTGCCACGAAGGTGACCTTAGATGATGATGGTGTTTTGAGGTTACAGGGGCGAGTTTGTGTGCCCAATGTCGATGGGATTCGAGAGTTGATCTTAGCAGAGGCCCATAGCTCTCGGTATTTTATTCACCCGGGCACCGCGAAGATGTATCAGGACTTGCGGCAGCTTTATTGGTGGCGTAGGATGAAGAAAGATATTGTTGCATATGTGGCTCGATGTTTGAACTGTCAACAGGTTAAGTATGAGCATCAGAGGCCTGGTGGTTTGTTCCAGAGGATTGAGCTTCCCAATTGGAAGTGGGAGAGGATTACCATGGATTTCGTTACTGGACTTCCGTTGACTCGGAAGAAGTTTGATGCTATTTGGGTCATTGTTGATAGGCTGACCAAGTCAGCGCATTTTATTCCTGTTGCAGCCACTTATTCATCAGAGAGGTTAGCTAAGATCTACATCCGAGAGATTGTTCGCCTTCATGGGGTGCCTGCATCTATCATTTCGCACCAGGGTACGCAGTTTACCTCGCGTTTCTGGAGAGCAGTTCAGCAGGAGTTGGGCACCCAGGTTCAGTTGAGCACAGCGTTCCATCCTCAGACGGACGACCAGTCCGAGAGGACTATTCAGATATTGGAGGATATGCTCCGAGCCTGTGTCATTGATTTTGGAGGCTCGTGGGACTAGTTTTTGCCTTTAGCAGAGTTCGCCTACAGCAACAGCTACCAGTCCAGCATTCAGATGGCTCCATATGAGGCGTTGTATGGTAGGCGATGTCGGTTTCCAGTCGGGTGGTTTGAGCCGGGAGAGGCTCGGTTATTGGGTACAGATTTAGTTCAGGAGGCCTTGGATAAGGTCAAGATCATTCAGGACAGGCTTCGTTCGGCTTAGTCGCGGCAAAAGAGTTATGCGGATCGTAAGGTTCGAGATGTAGCTTTCATGGCTGGTGAGCGGGTCTTGCTCCGAGTGTCGCATATGAAATGCGTGATGAGATTTGGGAAGAAGGGCAAGCTTAGCCCTAGGTTCATTGGTCCATTTGAGATTCTCGATCGTGTGGGAGAGGTGGCTTACAGACTTGCCCTGCCGCCCAGCTTGTCAGCCGTGTATCCAGTGGTCCATGTGTCCATGCTTCGGAGGTATCACGGTGACCAGCCCACGTGTTAGATTTCAGCACTGTCCAGTTGGACAAGGATCTGTCTTGCGAGGAGGAGCCGATAGCTATTCTAGACCGGTAGGTTCGACAGTTGAGGTCGAAGAGTTTTCCTTCAGTGCATGTCCAGTGGAGAGGTCAGCCTCCTGAGGAATCGACCTGGGAGTCCGAGTCTGATATGCGGAGCCGCTATCCTCATCTATTTCCCGACTCAGGTACTTCTTTCTTTTGTCCGTTCGAGGACGAACAGTTGTTTTAGAGGTGGAGAATGTGACGACCCAAAGGGTCATCACTAGATTTCTCTCTTTTTCCGTGCTTCCGAGGCCTTGAAAACCTCATTTTTACTTGCCTCGATTTGCGTGCGCAGTCCGGGGGCGTAGCCGGAAAGATTATATGTTAAATTCTGTGAAAAATTTCAAAATGTAGTTTTAAAATGATTAAAGTTGACTTTGGTCAACATTTTTGGTAAACAGACCCGGATCCGTGATTTGACGGTCCCGGAGGGTCCGTAGAAAAATATGGGACTCGGGCATATGTCCGGAGTCGAATTTCGAGGTCTAGAGCCCGAGAAATGAATTTTTCTGTGAAATTATTTTTCTGAAATTACTAAGGAAAATGGAAATGAAAATTGATTAAAAGACTGTGGTATCGGGCTCGTATTTTGGTTCCGACGCCCGGTACAAGTCTTATATATGGTTTAAGCGCTTTCTGTGGAATTTGGTCGAAGTCGGACGTCATTTGTCGTGTTTCGGACCTAAATATCTAAAATTTGAGGTTTATGATGTTTGATGAAAAAGTGATGATTTTGAGGTTCGATTCCTCGTTTATGATGTTATTTTGGCGATTTGATCGCACGGTTAAGTTCGTAGGATGTTGTTGAGTTAGTGTGTGTGATTGGTTAGGAGCCCCGAGGGCTCGGGAGAGTTTTCGGAGGTGTTCGGTTAAGTTCGTAGGATGTTCGTAGGATGTTGTTGAGTGAAAGTCTTCTTCTTTTGCAGCCTATCATTCTTAAATGCGGGATTGGGTCGAAAACCGGTTCCAGCAGGATTTCTGTTGGTTCTTGGTGATGGGTAGGTGTTTTGAGCTGAGTAAGTATTTTGTGGAGTGGGTGCGCGCCATTGTGCATGAGTAGGAGGTTGGGGGTATGTCTGGGCATGGTGGACAGAGAAATGGGGAGCGGGAGGTGGGTAATAATGCTGCGGTGGGCCATATGGGGTGTGTCCGTAGGTTTGGGGGTGAGGGCGAGGTTGGTGATAATAAGGCGATGGACCTCTAGACCAAGCTCTCGATTCCACTACTGCAACTTCTTCTTTCTTCTTCTTTCCCAATACGCCTCCAGTGCCGCTCTGAATAGCCTGAGTAGTTGCTTTGATTGCTGAATAGCTCATAATCTTGTTAGACTTGAGACCCTCTTCCACCGTACTTCCCATTTTCAGAACCATCAAAGCATGCTAACAGCAGAAATGCAAGTACATACAACTGCGGTAATGCCGCATCGTTGATAAAGAACCTTGCCATTCCCAGCAGAGTCGCCAGAGCTGTCACACCTCCTTTTTCGCTTACTACACCCAGTGAAGGGTATAATAAAGGAGTTTTTCCAATTAAAGGACAATCGAAACGGGATTCGTTTATTAAGAAGTTCAGAGTCGCCACTTGGGAGATTTATGGTGTCCCAAGTCACCGGTTTGAATCCCGAATCGAGGAAAGGGTTTGACTCTGTATTAACAGTCGCGAACCAGAAATCCGGGTAAGGAATTCTGTTAACCCGGGAGAAGGGGTTAGGCACTCCCGAGTTCCGTGGTTCTAGCACGGTCGCTCAACTGCTATATTTGGCTAAAGTCTGATTTTAATACATGTCATCCTATGGTGCGTTTTTAAAAAAAATTATTTAACCGCTTTTAATTAATTTTTTATGAAAGTGAATGCCGTTTAAGAGCGTGTTTTTGGATCACGTCACATGAAATGCACCCGGATCCTCGACACCTCTTATTCAACGTTTTGGGATTTGGATTTGGGTCGCATGAAATGCACACCCGTATTTAAGAAGGTAAAATTATTAAAAGCGCGCCTAAAGTGGCTAACGTCTTATTAACTTTGCGGGAAGCCATGAAAATTCGCTAAATGGCATATCTCGAATTTCTAAAATATTTTTAATAAAGCATTTAATGAGGGCCCCGCAATTTAGGCATTTTTATTTGGCGAGGCTCATCCCACTTTTATTTAAAAGCCAATCCTAAAGTGGCTATGTTTTTCTATTTTTGTCTTTGTCTTTAGTAATAAAGAAAAAGTCCTAATTGATTAATATTATAACATCCGGGCCCCAAGCTCAAGTCCGGATTCAAACAAATGGAATAGACCGTTTAATTTGAACCCGCTACTTAACTCGAGAACCTAATGTTACAAATTAGACCTAATGAACCTAAGAGAATTTATTCCCCTGCACACTTGGTAACGTTAACCTGAAATGGCACTGCTCTGTGACGAGTGATTTTGATTTTCATTGAGTAGCTGGGCCACGCCGTTGGGCCCAGTATTAGCAAATCAGAGTCCGTTTTTTGACTAGGTGCAATCCATCCTTAGATGCAATATGGAGGTATAAATGGGCTTCGATTGAAATCAAGCCCAATGCGTCACAGCATAATTTATAGAGGCTAACATGCGCTCAATATGAAACAGGAAAGCTAATTAACAGTTAACTGAATCGTTTCATTTCATTTGGCATGCACTTTGACTAAAACTGTTATGGACTAACTATTTTAAAATAAACACAAAACAACACAACTGCGGAATTGGTTTAAGTCTATCAAACTATGAATTAATTAACTGAATCCAAGCTTTTCAATAGCACTCATGCCTACAAACTCAAAGTTATCTATTAATTTCAAAGGATCGAACTACACGAGATTTAGACTGATAAAATAAGATAGAAAAAATAAGGCAATTCCTGAATTAATCTGTCCATGGTAAGGCAGTACAGTCTACAAAATCCAGTTTAATATACAGATGCAGATTCAAATATGATCCTAAGACTAGTTGCGATACAAATGTGACTTCAGCAAAAAACGAAAAAAGTGCACTTCATTTCACGTCCAAGCTTGGAGATTACACGACATGTACCTGGAATTAAGTCACAAGAGGAGAAGCGTAGGAATCAGCAGTAGCAAATGACAACACAGTAGTTTAGATCTAGCTCACAATCCAGGAACCAATACCAAAATTAATCCATAATTGAAATGTGAAAAACACAACACCAATTTCAACCAAATAGACTTGAATAAATCCCAAATTGACCAAAGTTAAACCCAGGAAGAACCTCTGAAACTTTCAGCAACTAGAAATCGAGATAAGAGATGAAAACCAACAAATAACACCCGAAATCAACCCAGAAATGCAATATAACAGTATTTTTAGGTTTTTATAGCATTTTTCTGTTTGTTATTGGATTTTTGGGGCAGGTTCTTAGGTCTAAGAGAAGGTTTTGAACTTCCTGGGATTGGAAATTCAAATTCTAGGCTTAGAATTGCAGAGAGGGTTTTTGGGGGGGAATTTTGGGGTTCTCCAACTTGTTCAACAAGGCCTTTGGTCATGCCTTTTATAGGCACAATGAGGTGCAGCTTCAGATTTTTAATTTTTTACATATTAGTCCCTCATTTATTTCTACTTAACCCTCTATTTTCTGACTTGTTACTCAAGTCACACCATTATAATTTGAAATTACAAGTAGAACCCCCTTCTAGGTGCTTCTAGGGGCTTCTAATTTCAGTTACTAGAGATTCCTTAAGTTGAATTACCCCTATTACCCTTTTATTAACCCTGAATCTAACCTATGTTAGCTGACCTAACCCCTCCAACTCACCGGGGTCCAAATACCACTCTGCAAATTAATCAGCCAACCAAATCCAATCACAAATCTTAACTACTGATTTCCAAAGTACCACCTACTATTGTCTATTAACCATCAAACAAATTAAGCAAGTAACAACAACAAAATTATTATGAAACCAGATTGAAATAGATTAGTCAATTAACAGAACAAATTCATGCAACTGGCCAACACCCAAAGGATCATGAATCAAAAATCAAATACACAAAATATGAATCAAACGAAATTCTAAGAACACTGAAAGGATGAACTGACAGCTCGAATTTAACTAAATTTATCGGTAACAAATGAGATTATAAATGGACAAGAATCAAACCCTGGATTAACTGCCAGAGAAGAAAAAAAAATCGACAACACAACACAAAACTAAACAGAATCACAAAAGTTAAAATATAGCCAAAATAGAAAGAAACTTACTGATTTTGAACTCCCCATGACTAATTTCGAAATTGATTTTCAGTTAATATTATCTGTCTATCTCGTCAAGATTAGACATATAACATTAGCTAGAAATCACTCGATTACCCGAAACTTCCCAAAACAGGTTGAACTTTGAACCCTAGCTCTGAAATTCACGGAGCTTCACTTGGATTTGAAGGGTTTTGGCTTGGGATTCAGGATGAGGGGATCCAGAAGGCTATAGGGTGTGATTTTTGCCGGATTTGGGGAAGGTAGGGTTTTGCCGGAATCTTTTGATTCAAGATTCGAGGGAATCGGCCAGGATTTGGGGAAAACTAACCATGGATTTGGAGAGGAGAGAAGGAAGTGGTTCAGGGGTGTATTTTTGAGCAAGTTTTTTGGGGGGGGGGGGGTGGCGCCGCGTGCACGGCAGTGGCGGCGCTAGGGTTTGATATATTTGGGGCATTTGGTTAGGATTTG
>NC_031990.1:77073388-77076657 GCF_001879085.1 Nicotiana attenuata
GACTGGGTACAGCATGTTATCAAATATTAAAAGCTAAAATTGGAATTGTACTTCCCTTGTTCTCCAGGTGGGCTCCTCACTGCTGAAACTTGAAAAGCATTCCCTTATTCTCCAGGTGGGCTCCTGACTGCAACAAAATAAATAACAAAGAAAATTTTCTGCCCCAGTTTGGTAACTGGGTACAGCATGTTATCAAATATTAAAAATTAAAAGCTAAAATTTGAATTGTACTTCCCTTGTTCTCCAGGTGGGCGCCTGATTGCTGAAACTTGAAAAGTATTCCCTTGTTCTCTAGGTGGGCTCCTGATTGCTGATACTTGAAAAGTATTCCCTTGTTCTCCAGGTGGGCTCCTGACTGCGACAAAAATAGACAAAAACAAAGAAAATATCTTGCCCCAGTTTGGTGGCTGGGTACATGGGTAAGTGTTAAGCTGAATTATTCTACCAACTTTATAAGAATTTGAAAGCTAAGTCCTATTATCCAGGGAGGTCCTGACGACTCCTGACAATTACGAACCTAAGTTATATCTTCTAAAGGTATTACCCCTACTACATTTGTTATCTAATAGGTCTTAACTACTCCCCATTATCCAGGAGGGTCCTGACAACTTCTAGTTAAAAAAAAACAGTTTTAACCTAAGCAGACCTTGTTATCTATATCTTATTATCTAAGCAGACCTTAAAGTTACGTCCCATTATCCGGGAGGGTCCTGAAAATCAAAATTCAAGTCTTATCTTATGAGTGCCAATTCTACGGCTGAATTATACTTTTCTACAACAGTATCTTGCTATCTAAGGGAGATCTTAAAACGGTGCCCCATTATTCAGGAGGGTCCTGACAACTCCTCATTGAGTCCTATCTTAAACAGGCAACTTTGAAACCAACTTACGTTCCTTGGGATACATTTATGCTACTCATGATTGCTTTGAAATTTAAACTAAGTCCCATTTTCCAGGAGGGTCCTGAAAACTTACCGTCAAACATGTCTGGTGCCTGCCTTTCCTTAAGGAGGGTTTCTCCGAAATTTCTGCCCCTGTTTCAATCAAAGAAAAATCTTGTAAATTTTAAAAATAGTGGCTAGCTGCTGGCATTCTTGCTAGGTACATCCCTACTGCTGGGTTTCACTCCGTCCCGCTTTCCTGGCCTTGCCTTGAATCCCCTTGAATTCCTGACCGAATTTCAACCCCTTGACTCTAATGACCCAAGTGTTCTATCCCATATTGTTGTTTTTGTGTTTCCGACCCCTCTTTTGGTATTTCACTTCTTCCCCACAATTATCCAACTAATCCAACAATGAAACTTCCGGTGGTCCTTTATGACTTCCTTTGCTTGGCCATCTTTGATGTACTCCGGCCCTATTTGTGCAACTAGGACGCTGGTAGTTAGCTTTGATATTCCCTCCTTTGTTTTGAACAGAACTGACACTGAAACATCCTAGAGATAGACCTCAAAAGAATGAAATGCAATGAAATCAAGGGTTAAAGATGAAGAGAATCCGAGAACGAATGATTTGTGATGAAGAAAGAAGAGAATGAGACTTATCTGAGTGGAACAGCTGGTACCACTGAGCATGCCATGCATTTTGGATTAATCAGCCCAGTCTGTCTAACCAATCAACTTTCGATCGCCACATTTGTTGTTTCGGACTTTCACAACCTGTTTTTTACCCAAACCCAAACCTTGCTCGTCTTGCAATGTCCCGAGCATCTTTGACCACGGACATGTCTCTTTTGCCTGAAAACTCACCTTTGCCTTACGGTGCCCGTGAGGGTTTTCACCAATAAGACTCTCTCATTTTGATTTCTCTCAACTCATTTCGCCTTACGGTGCCCGTGAGGGTTTTCACCGATAAGACTCTCTCATTTTTATTTGTTTCCCTTGTACCGGAGTGTTGCCCCTGATGTGAATCACTTCGACTTGCTCGTATTGGCACTTCCTGAAGATTGATCAAAAGGTCTTTCTTTGGACTGTAATGCAGGCTTTTGGATAGGGCTAGAAAGAAAGGGTATAAAAGGCTCAAAAACAATTCAATTATGGGTTCACAACTACAACTTTCGGAATCACTTTCTTACGCAACTATAACTGCTGCCCTAGTTCCTTTTTGGGGACTTTTGGATTTTATTTTGGTGTGACTGAACCTCAGAGAGAGGCTGCCTACGTACCCTTTCGGGATCAAGTCAGACGTAGTTCAGGTCATAGGAGTTACTTTGCTATTGAAATCTTTCCTTTTCTTCCACCTTCTTTTCTTCCTTTTCATTTTCTTTCCTTTTCCTTTTCATTCTTCTTTTCATTTCTTTTTGCTTTTCTTCATTTTCTTTTCTTCTTTTTTTTTTCTTTTCTTCTTTTCTCTTTTTTTCTTTTTCTTTTCTTTCTCTTCTTTTTTTTTTCTTCTTTTTTTTTCTTCCGTTGGATTGTGGTTTCTTATTTCTTCACTGTTTTGCCTTGATCGAACTTCCGAGTTGTTATTGATTCCGAAAGAGGTGTACGGAAGAAAGTAAATGAGGCTCAAGAGGGGTAACAAAGGATAAAGTGTTTGGATAGCAGAACAAAATGCCTTCGTCATTTCAATCTCAAAAATATGCCAAATACAATAAAGTACAATTAAACCAAGAAATCATACATAGTATCGCTTGACTGCGTCAGAGTTGATAGCCATTTCTACAAATTTTCCTTCCACATCTGTCAAATATAAAGCGCTATTGGACAACACTCTGGTTACGACAAATGGCCCCTGCCAGTTTGGGGCGAACTTTCCTTTTGCCTCAGCCCAATGAGGTAGGATACGTCTCAACACTAACTGCCCTACTTCAAACTTCCGCGGACGCACTTTCTTGTTATATGCTCTTGCCATTCTCTGTTGGTACAATTGACCGTGACACACTGCTGCCAATATCTTCTCATCAATCAAACTTAGTTGTTCCAAGCGGGCTTTAACCCATTCAACATCATCAATTTCCGCCTCGACGATGATCCGAAGGGACGGGATCTCAACCTCCGCGGGTAATACTGCTTCAGTTCCATACACCAGTGAATAGGGAGTCCCCTTACTGAAGTGCGGACAGTAGTGCGGTAGCCCAACAGGGCAAAGGGTAACTTCTCATGCTATTGCCTCGACCCTTCTGCCATTTTCTGAAGTATTTTCTTGATGTTCTTGTTAGCTGCTTCGACTGATCCATTTGCCTTAGGACGATATGGGGTGGAATTGCGGTGCGTGATCTTAAACTGCTGGCATGTCTCGGCCATCAAATGACTGTTGAGATTGGCACCA
>NC_031990.1:77076757-77080981 GCF_001879085.1 Nicotiana attenuata
GGCTCCCCAATCCCCCTTTCACTTTGCACTTACTCTTAGCTATTAAGTTCTGCCCCTCTCTTGCAAGCCATGCTTTGGGACCCCCTGAGCTCCCTCTGAACTTGGATGCCTGAGAGCTGGCTCTTCCACACTGCACTGTTTCTATTCTAATGGTATCTTGGGTGTAAGCAATACCGGGAATCCCTGAGATTCCTTGGAACTTTGAAACACCCTGGGTAAAGAGAAGGCTTTGGAAATCTGGATCCCGGAAGTGGCTCAATCGCATATTATTAGACATTAAGGTTGAATTAGGCGCTCGGATCAAGCTGTTAGCCTCTGATGTATTTTTTCTACATTCTGTAATAACTTGTATAAACTCGGGGAGTATAGTAAAGCGATGTGGGAGGGGTCTTTACTTTCTTGCATCAAAAGGGTAGAAATCATGATCTTAGGACTTTATTATTTAACCATCTAGAGATCCTGCCTTATAGGACCATTTTAATCACATAGAAAGCATGTCTATAGGACTTAACACTCACTTTCTGCAATTATGCATATAGAAATCCTGCCTATAGGAGTTAATTTTCTGCAAATTTATAGGTGTCATGCCTATAGGATGTGCATACGCGTGATATTAGGCAAACTTTAGGTTTAATAAACAAGCATCCGTCCACAAGTTTATTAACAAGTTCGGTAATCAATAACTTGTAGACATCATGTCCATAGGAGCTTCTTTTGAACCAAACTCGCTTAGCCTGTCTAACAGCAGTAGCAACTGATTAGCCGTTTCTTATACGCCTAAGTCAGTACATGTTTTCCAAAACGTAGTCTCTAATAAAACTTGTTTCAAATCAGTGTATACTTTTCCCTAAAATCTATTTCTTTAACTGGCATATCTTTTCTGAAACTCCTTCTTTCTAATATTCTGCCTAAATGTGTTTTCCAACTCAATACCTATCTTTTGAACTCGTCGTTTTAAATCAGTTCCGCAGCTCACTCTTTTAATTGGATAACTCTGTCCCTTGTGGAATTTTCAAAACTTTTTTTTTTTGTGTTTAACTACAATTTGGCAGTTTGTTTTCCCTTTTGAACTAGTTTCTAAACGTCTGCAGCATACCCTTTTTCTTCAAGACTCTTCTGCATGATCATCTTCTAAAATCAGTACTTTCTTAAATGAACTCGCGACTAATTCAGTGCCTTAATCTCTGACAACTGTATCCGAGTTGCCTAATGCAGACTTTCTGTCCAAATATATGTGTTGAACCTGTCCGCTCACTGCTTAATTTTAATCTAAGACCAAATCAGTATTTGTCAAGGCATGCTAAACTATATGATTATTTGATTTCTGGGGTTTATTTGAGCCTTTTTTGCTTTTTTATTATTCCCTTTATTTGATACTTGTTTTGAATGTCGAGCTAGAATTTTATCCTTTAAACTCCACAAAGGCCTCCATCCCTTTCTTTCCTTTTAGGATTAGAAGTTCTAATACCCCGAAACTGATAGGATCGGGACGGGTAGTAGCATGCGATAAGTAAACGATACCGTTCCGCGCTTTAATACCTTAACGGGGTGGGAAGGGTAGACATGGAGATGATGATTACACGATAACACTACGTGTATAATTGGGTACCAGTGTTGTGCGAATGATCCATGTAATGTATAAACCTAATTGCTTGACTTCTTCCCTCTACTTGCACATTTCTTTTACAACTAAACTGCCCCCTTCCTGAATTTCAACACTTCTTTTAACCTTTTTGTGCTTCCTGTTATACTTGCTAGTTTATTCACATTTGCACTTAAAGTCACAATTGTAGCATGGTCGGGAACCACACTAGTGGATCTTGAGGGGTGCCTAACACCTTCCCCTCGAGATAATTTCAAGCCCTTACCCAAAACTCTGGTCTGCATCTTTAATTCTTCTAAAAGTGTCCTAAAGCACTATAATCATTAGGTGGCGACTCTCCAAACTCCAAAAACCCAATTCCCAAACGGGATAAGAGTTGTCTTCCCGAATGTCGTGAACCCGATTCCGCGAGGAAAAGGGGGGCGTCGACAGCAGGACGGTAGGGTATTGCCTACGCGTCCATGTCACACCTCCTTTTCACTACACCCGCAAGAGCGTAAAGGGAGTTTTTCCACTTAAAGGACAATCGGAACAGGATTTATTATTAAAATTCAGAGTCACCACTTGGGAGATTAATGGTGTCCCAAGTCACCGGTTGAATCTCGAACCGAGGAAATTATGACTCTGTTAACAATACGCGAACCAGAAATCCGAGTAAGGAATTCTGTTAACCCGGAAGAAGGTGTTAGGCATTCCCGGGTTCCGTGGTTCTAGGATGGTCACTCAACTGTTATATTTGGATTTATATGATTTCAAAACATGTTTTAGCTTATGTGCTTTTTAACTGTAAACCGCTTTTATTATTATTTTAACGAGAATTGCAACGACGTGAAAACGTGTCTCGAACCACGTCACATAAATGCACCCGTGGTTGTTGACACATTTCGACTTCGTTGAGATTTGGATTTAGGTCACATAAATGTGCACCCGAGTTTAGGAAGGTAATGTTATTAAAGTATGTGCCTAAAGCGATTAATGGGTTCTTATCTTTGCGGAGGGCCGTGAAATTCGCTAAACGGCACGCCCCGAATTCTAAGTATTTTAATATAAGCATTTAATGAGGGTCCCGCAATTTATGCATTTTGTTTGGCGAGGCTCATCTCATCTTATTATTTAAAGGCCATCCTAAAGCAAACTACGATTTTCTGTTTAAATTTATCTCTAAAGAATCCTAGCTAATTAATCTTATTAATGCTATTATTAGAGAGTATTTGAAGAGTTAGGGCCTCAAACTCAGGCCCACACTTGAACAAGAGGATATCCTCTTAATTCAAACATGTTGCCTAGCTTGGGAGGCCCAAACCCTACGTTATGAGTTTAAATTTCCTGACCCAATACAAGTTCAGGTCCTTGATGTTGGATTTTTAATATGGCCCAGCAGCATAAGATAAATCATTTGTGACTGCTATCAACCTTTGGGCCTCGAGGCAAGCCCAATTGGGTAGAACAAGCAGGCCTGGGATTAGGCCTGGCATCAGTATGCTGTAGCTCAACACAAGTTGTGTGGGCTACCCAGCCTTGGGCTTATGAATAAGCCCAAACTGAATTATAAAAACAGCCTCAAACAATTAGACCCGTCAATTGGAATAATAAGTAGAAACATTCAAAAGCAGTACAATTATCAAGTTAATTCTAAATTTTGCCCTTCAGATTTAAATTCGTAAAATCCTTTTAAAGACAACACTGAATTGCCTAACACCGAACTCAAGGTTCCTGTTTTATTGAAATATAATTTTTCCATTTTTCTCCTTGAATCAGCATGCTAAACCTAACAGCTAATAACAAGTTTATCTATATGAACACATTTGCCATCTCGCTGGACCTGAAACTTGAACATGTTATTTTTATCTAACTAAATCGACTATCATTAAACACTATATTCAGTCATGCAAAAATCCCAAGCAGTCCCCTAGCAGTTCAAAACAGTCCAAATCAAATTAAAGCGATCTTCATTATACAGTCCAAAGTCTGTCCAGTCTAGTTACAAAACGAATTTGAACAGTCCTAATTAATATAGCTAATCCTAATTAACACTAATATGCATTTGTTCAAATGAAAGCTACAGCTACATATTAAGACTAGTAATGAAACAAAGGCAGATTCGTGTAATAACATAGCAATTCTTCATCATTTGATGTCAAAGTTGTTCACATACGTTGAGTGAAACTTCAGGGCATTAAAGGCAATTAGTGTACCTGGAATTGAGCAAATTAAGAAGGAAATAAGATCAGCAGCAGTTCAGCAAACCACAGCTTACACAAGGCCAATTTTCAACCCAAATTGAACCACAATACCCAGGGAGGAGTAACAGGGAATCAACAGCAACAAATCAACCAAAAACACACTTGTTCGACCACAAATTTACTCGAAATTGAACTAGGAAATTATAGAACACTCTCAGCAGTCAAAAACACCCAGGAACAACTCGGATGAACCCCAAAACACCTTCAATTGCATTAAATCTTCAAGTACAGAACAGAAACAGAGAAATCTAAGCTAATTTTGATGCTGAGTGAGCTAACCAATTGAATTGAGAGCTGAACTTTTTAAAAAATGATCAAAGGAAGATCAATGTACTGATTTTTTTGGATTTTTGGAAGTTTTCTGTTGTTTTTGGATTT
>NC_031990.1:77088375-77102267 GCF_001879085.1 Nicotiana attenuata
CACCCAGCAAATGACCCAAAACTGACTTGTTTGAAATCAAAACCCAATCGAAATCAAACCAGGAGTAATTCTGAGCTTTTAGCTACCAGAATTTTTGAGCTAAGAAATGCAAATCAATCTCTAAACTTTGAAATTTAACCTCAGAAATTTGAATTAAAACAGTACCTTTTTTTTTGAGTTTTCTGTAGTTTTTGGATTTTTAGATCTAGGAGAGATTTTGAAATTCAAATTTTGCTAACAAAACTGGTGGAAAGTAGGGGGAACTTTCAGGGATTCCAAACTTGTGATTCAAGGCACTATTCATGCCTTTTTATAGGCCAAATGAGGGGCAGCCCTCAAATTTTCTGTTTTCCTTATTAGTCCCTCACTTATTAACTTGTTACTCAAGTTAGTGCACTATGTTTCTTGCAATTACTACTAAAGCCCTAGTCTAGAAGGTCCTAGAAGAGTCTAATATTAACTACCATGTTCTACTCAATTCCAAATGTCTAAACTATCCCTGAACTTTCACCTAAACTACAGCCATAACCAAATAATTTCCAAAGTTCTGAATTGAACTACTGAAGAGTAACCCCGACTTAAACTATTATTGGACTACTAAAGTAATAATCAACCACACAAGTGAAAAGAACCATTAACAAGTCCTGGATTCTAAAAACCCCGGATTCAACTGAATTAACTAAGAACACTGAAAATATAACTGGACAAGAAATCAAATTCACCCAAACTAATCAGTAAAAATAAAGATCAAGCACCAAACATGGTTTAATCAATCAGAACAAAAACTGAACTAAAAATCGAGGTATCCCTAACTAATGACAAAATAACAGAGTAAATTCATGCTAGTCGTTATCAGTGAGCTAAAATTCGAATAAACATGAAGATAAACACATAAGAACAGACAAAACAGATTTGACTACTGATTCTAAACGGAATGCCAAAATCGAAAGGAAAACAAAACCTAGACTAATTAATTTTTGAAGCAATAAGGGTCATGGAAGACCCAAGAAAACTCGCCTATGAGGTCCTAGGGTTCTTCCACTTCTTGGATTTGAAATTGGAACAACTCCAGCAATATTTGGACGTCACTGGTGGTGGATTCTTCATGAGGAGAGTAAGGAGGCTTTACGGTGTAATTTTGGTGGTGAATGGAGCCGGCGCCGCTGTGTGCGATGGTGGCGGCGCCTAGGGTTTGGAAGATTTGGGGCGTTTAGTTGGGAGTTTGAGGTAAACAATGCGGGATATGGGACGGGGAGACGAAGACGAGGGGATGGTATGAATTTGGGTAGGTTTGGTTGTCCTCCGCCGCCGTGGGCGATTTCCGGCGGCGGAATTAGGGTGGAGGAAGGCGGCGTTACACTGGAGGTCTAGAGAGAGACAAAATGCGGGGGGGATATGGTCAATCCGACCATTTTATATTTACGTGACCCCAATTCTTGGCCGTTGATCTGATCAACCTCGACGGCCAAGATCTTCCCCTGATGAAACGGGGTCGTTTTGTGTGGGGTGTGGGACTGGACTGGGTTGGGACGTGGGTTGGTCTGGCCTGGGGTGTGTTTGGGCTGGGCAAAAATTAATTAAATTGGCCCAAATCAAGTCTTCATGGAAACAACCATTTTCTTTAATTTGTTTTCTTTTGTGTTTCTCTTTTTATTTCTTTTGTTTATTTTCATTTTGTATTTTATATATTTTCTGATTTTATTAAATGCTAAACTTAAAATAAAATCAACAGTTAACAATTACAAATGCAAAATGGACTATTTGTGTTATTTTCTTTATATTTAAAAGCAACTTAACTACTAATTAATCCTAAAATATGAAATTAAATCCTAAACAAATGCCAAGTGTATTTTTTTTTGTATTTTTCATATGAATTAAAATGCACAAATAAAATGCAAATAATTAACATAAAATGTCCTAAATATCCACAAAATTGCAAATAATGAAAGAAATTATTTTGTTTGAATTTTTGGGAATAATTCATATAGGGCAAAAATCACGTGCTCACAGCTGCCCCTCTTTGCTCGGGAACACGAAGAGTTCTCGGGCAAAGATAAGTGAGCGGATACGAGCGATTTTTGCCCGTTTGAATATTCCGTGTGAAGCATTTTTGAAAGAGTCGACCGCACCCTGCTTCGGAGGTTGCCTACATATCCTTGGCTAAAAAGGAATCAGGTCGGTGTAGTTCGGGAAGGTTTGGTAGCTGGGACTACCAGGAGCTGTGATTTCACTGCTATTGTTGCTGCTACTGCTCGCTGACCTCCTTACTACACCGTGTCAAAATAAAAAGAAGCTAGCCTAAGCTATGATCTATGAATTACAAAAAGGTCCTATCTATGTCTTCAAACTTGCTCTTGTGTTGCCTTGAACTTGTATTCTTCCGCTGGGATCCTTGCGTTGTTGCCTTGAATTGTGATTGGAGATGTTGTGCCATTCCTTCGAGTGATGCTTGACTGCTGAAGTTTGAAATATATGCCTCCATTCTCCAGGCGGGCTCCTGATTGCTGACGCTTGAGAAGTATTCCCTTATTCTCCAGGTGGGCTCCTGATTGCTGAACTTGAAACGTATCCCCTTGTTCTCCAGGTGGGCTCCTGACTTCAACAAAACAGACAAACAAAGAAAATTTTCTGCCCCAGTGTGGTGGCTGGGCACATCAAGTTATCAAATATTAAAAATTAAAGGATAGAATTTGAATTGTACTTCCCTTGTTCTCCAGGTGGGCGTCTGATTGCTGAAACTCGAAAAGTATTCCCTTGTTCTCCAGGTGGGCGCCTGACTGCTGATCTTGAAAAGTATTCCCTTGTTCTCCAGGTGGGCTCCTGACTGCAACAAAATAGACAAACAAAGAAAATTTTCTGCCCCAGTGTGGTGGCTGGGCACATCATGTTATCAAATATTAAAAATTAGAATTTCAATTGTACTTCCCTTGTTCTCCAGGTGGGCGCCTGATTGCTGAAACTCAAAAAGTATTCCCTTGTTCTCCAGGTGGGCTCCTGACTTCAACAAAACAGACAAACAAAGAAAATTTTCTGCCCCAGTGTGGTGGCTGGGCACATCAAGTTATCAAATATTAAAAATTAAAGGATAGAATTTGAATTGTACTTCCCTTGTTCTCTAGGTGGGCGTCTGATTGCTGAAACTCGAAAAGTATTCCCTTGTTCTCCAGGTGGGCTCCTGATTGCTGATCTTGAAACGTATTCCCTTGTTCTCCAGGTGGGCGCCTGATTTCAACAGAATAGACATAAAACAAAGAAAATTTTCTGCCCCAGTTTGCACTAGGAAGATTTGTGAGTTGTTAGCAAAATATAGATCACCTAAGCTATTGATGCAATGATGAGAATAAAACTAAGGACTTGATTGGAATGTACGTCTCTTGTGAGTAAAACCAAGGACTTTTGACTAGCAAATTCATCAGACTAGGTCTTCTATCTTAGGAGAAAGATTCATCAGACTAAGATTTTAGATCCTAGGAGAAAGTTTATCAGACTAGGTTACTAATTTTGTTATCTTAGGAGAAAGATTCATCAGACTAAGACATTTATCCTAGGAGAAGATTCATCAGACTAGGTTGTCTATCTTAGGAGAACAATTCATCAGACCAAGATTTAGATCCTAGGAGAAAGTTCATCAGACTAGGTTTTCTATCTTAGGAGAACAATTCATCAGACTAAGATGTTGGTCCTAGGAGAAGATTCATCAGACTAGGTTTTCTATCTTAGGAGAAAGATTCATCAGACTAAGATTTTAGATCCTAGGAGAAAGTTCATCAGACTAGGTCCCTTTTTGTTATCTTAGGAGAAAGGTTGATCAGACTAAGACATTTAGATCCTAGGAGAAAATTCATCAGACTAGGTTTTCTATCTTAGGAGAAAGATTCATTAGACTAAGATTTCGATCCTAGGAGAAAATTCATCAGACTAGGTTATCTATCTTAGGAGAACAATTCATCAGACTAAGATTTTTCATCCTAGGAGGAGAAAATGTGAAAAGCAATGGCCGCATTTTATGCACGCTAACAAGACAGGCAAGGGCGAAGATTTGAGAAACTTCCCTTTTGTCGGCTCTCCTCTTCTTCCTTTTCTTTTCTTTTTTTTTTTTTCTTATTGTTGAACCAACTTTCTGCACTGCTTTGTTCCTGTTTCAAACAAAGAAAACTTGTGAGTTTAAAATGTGGTGGTTAGTTTGTGGTCTTGAACTTTGGAGGCGGCTGCTTCCTCATTTGCCAAGATGACTGATTTCCACCCAAAGACCTTGCTTGTTCCCGATATCCTCTACTTGTTGCATTGCATGAACTGGCATTCCCCCAATCCTTATGTCTCATATGAATCCCAAAGCACGTCTATTGCTCTTACTTCGTGTACATGGTGTTCTTTCTTGATTTAACTACTGGCCTCGGCCTTGAAGTTTATTGTTCCTTCACCCTCCTTGATAACTAATTCTCACTTGGAGACCTTGCTAACCACTTTCTTTGTTACCCTTGACGTAGAAAATACCTCTGATCCGTTCACCAAACACCCTCCATCTGATATGTACCAAACCTTTCGTTTTTTACCGAAAATACCTTTGATCCGTTCACCCCAAACCCTTTATTTGTTGCGTTGTTCATGAATTGACAAATACCAAGCCCTTGCATTTCACAAGGATCCCAAGGCATGTAGATTGTTTCCAACTCAGTGTGCCTGCTGTTTTTTCCTGACTTATGACGATTTGATATGCTGGCCAGATCCCGTTTTGTAAAATTGGAAAGCTTGATGGCAGATTTTGAAGTCATTTCTCACTTGTTATGACCAAACACACTCAGGAGGAGGAAGTAAACAAGACAAAAGGAACATAGTAGAAGGACAATGGAAAGAGATGATTCCTAACAAGAAAACTACAAGAGAAACCTATCGGATGTGGATACCGACTCTGATGACCTTGACATGTGCCTGCAGCCTATTCAATTAAGCAAATCTGACGTTCAGCTCTTGTTGTATCTTGTCGCCGTGAAACTGGGCTTCAATGCTCCGCTTATCCGATCTGATTCACAATCCTTATTCGACTTGCAGTGCCCGAAGGGTTTTCACCATCAAGCCTCTCTCATTTTGGTCTTTCTCTCACCTCACTCTCGCCTTATGGTGCCTGTGAAGGTTTTCACCAATAAGACTCTCTCATTTTTGATCTCTCTCAGCTTTCATCGCCTTGTGGTACCCGTGAGGGTTTTTATCATCAAGACTCTCTCATTCTTCATTTCCCTTGTTTGGACCAGAGTGTTGCCCCTTATATGATTCACCTCTACTCGCTTGACTCGGCATCTCTCGAAGATCAATCAGAAGGTCTTTCTTTGGACCACAGTGCAGGCTTTTGGACATGGTTAGGAAGAAAGGGTATCAAAGGCTCAAAACAATTCAACATGGGCTCAAAATTACAACTTTCGGAATCAGATTTCTCACAACAACCACAACTTCTGCCCCAGTTTCTTCCTGGGGACTTTTGGATTTTTATTTGGTGTGACTGAACCTCAGAGAGAGGCTGCCTACGTACCATTTCGGGATCAAGTCAAACGTAGTTCAGGTCATAAAATTTCTTCGTTGTTGCGATCTTTCCTGTCCTCCACTTTTCTCCACTTTTCTTTTCTTTCTTTTCTTTCTTTTCTTTTCCTTCTCTTTTCTTTTCTTTTCTTTTTCTTTTCTCTTCTTTTTTTCTTTTCTTTTCTTTTCTCTTCTTTTTTCCTTTTCTTTTCTTTTCTTTTCCCTTTCTTTTTCCTTTTCTTTTCTTTTCTCTTCTTTTTCCTTTTTTACTGTTTTTCTCTTGTTTCTCCACTTTCTTTCCCTGCTCGGGCTTACGAGTTTTATTATTGATTCCGAAAGAGGGGTATGCAAGAAAATAACCGAAGCTCAAAGGGGTAACAAAGGATAAAGTGTTTGGATAGCAGAACAAAATGCCTTCGTCATTCTAATCTCCAAAACATGCCAAGTACATACTACACAATTAAACAAACATGGGGAAAACATCTTTTGATTGCACTAGAATTACTAACCATATCCACACATTAGCCTTCTACATTTGTCAATTACCCAGCACCATTGGACAACAATCTCGGTACCACGAACGGCCCCTGTAGACTTGGGGTAAACTTGCCTTTGGTTTCAAGCCGATGTGGCATGATGCATTTCCACAGTATTTCTTTATGTTCCGTCTGACCCAGTTTCATACAATTTGGGCTCGAAGTGATTTCAAAATCCCTCTATTGTCCTTACATCTTCAACATTGTTTTATTGCTTCTTTACTAAACTGACTTTTTAAAACCAGGCTGAGAATTATGCGTGCATGTCATGTCACCAGAACCAGCATGAAAAGAATTGTAAAGGAGAAGAAAACTAAACAAAATGACTAGAAATGGCAGGAAACCGAGAATTGCATTAGACTGACGGTGAAAGGGTTTAAACAACAGAACAAGCAAACCTAGACAGCACTAAACAAGCTATTACGCCTAAACAAACACGGCAAAGTGAAAAGATAGAAGGGTTTTAGTCACAAGACAATATCCGGGTTACAACCCTGAAATAACCCGGACAACAGAAATGACAACAAAATAAACCACCAAAACTCCACTCCGGCTGACAAAGAAATGGAGCGCTTCCAAATTACCAAGCATGACATCTTAACAACTGAGTTTTGCATCAATGTTGCTAGAACCTTCACCAATTTCAATATTATTGACTTCATTCAATAAGTTTCCGAGAGGGCTCTCATACTCCCTGTCACCATGGATCTTCCCCACAAAATGTGCATCATCATGTGCGGGTAAAGTCTTCTGTGCAATGTTCTGGGTGGCACTGTCCTGGACCGCAATTATCCCTTCCTGAATCATTCTTTCTATCTCTTTTTTCAAATCCCGGCAACTTTCGACATCGTTCCCCTGGACATTGGAATGGTATTCACACCTTTTAGAAGGGTCAAAGCCTCTTGCACGCTTGTCCACATGATTCGGAGGAATGGGTGCAATCAGGTTATATTGCTTTAGCTTCTCAAACAAGTTTGCATATGACTCTCCCAAGGGGGTGAAAGTTTCCTGCTTCTGTGCCCTCTCTTGCTTGAAATTTTGGCTGGCCCGCAAACCTGCTCCAGGGGAATTCTTGTAGGCTCTTGGGGGTGGGTAGGTGTTTTGAGTTGGGTAAGCATTTTGTGGGGTGGGTGCGCGCCATTGCGCATGGGTAGGATGTTGGGGGTATGTTTGGGCATGGTGGACAGAGAAGTGGGGATAGTGTTGTGGTGGGCTATATGGAGTGTGGGGGTAGGTTTGGGGATGGGGTCGAGGTTGGTTGTAATATGGTGATGGGCCCCTGGACCAAGCTCTTGATTCAACTACTGCCACATCTTCTTTCTTTTTCTTTCCCACTACCCCTCCAGTGCCGCTCTGGATAGCCTGGGTAGTTGCCTTGATTGCAGAATAGCTCATGATTTTGTTGGATTTAAGCCCCTCCTCCACCATACTTTCCATTTTTACTACCTCGTTGAAAGATTTTCCTACTGCTGACACCAAGTGACCATAGTAGGTGGGCTCCAAAGCCTGTAAGAAGTAATCAACCATCTCGCTTTCTTTCATTGGAGGATCAACTCTTGCCGCCTGTTCTCTCCACCGGAAATCGTACTCTCTGAAGCTTTGCCCGGGCTTCTTCTCAATTTTAGTCAGTGACAGACGGTCCGGGGCAATTTCGAGATTATACTGAAAGTGGCACGCAAATGCTTGGGCCAAATCATCCCACGTGTACCATCGGGCATGCGTGTACCATTCCAAGGCCGCACCACTGAGACTTTGACTAAAGTACGCCATCAATAATTCATCCCTTCCCCCAGCTCCTCTCATTTTGCTGCAGAATCCCCTTAAATGGGCTTCCGGATCACCATGTCCATCATATAAGTCAAACTTGGGTAGCTTGAATCCTGCTGGTAACTGGACATCGGGAAACAAGCACAAATCCTTGTAGGCCACACTGACTTGGCCACCCAATCCTTGCATGTTCCTGAAGGATTGCTCCAGGCTTTTTACTTTTCGAAACATCTCTTCCTGTTCCGGATTCTTAAGCGGCTTGTCAGTTTCCCCCGGGAGCTCAAAGTGAGGGGTGTAGGAATATGGCTCGGGAGCTTTAAAGGTAGGCTCAGGAGGGTAGTACTGGCTGTCGTGAGTTTGAAACAATGGCTCACTGGAAGATCTTTGCAATGTGGCAGGTGGAGGCGCCATAAAGACAGGGGTAATTGGTGGAGGAGGGTTTTGTTTGGGTAGTAGAGCTTGGGGAGGATAGGAGGTGGTGCCATTACTCTGTTGGTAGAAAGGGAAAGTTGGCGAGGAATTCACAGTAGGAGGCTCCTGGGACTGAGCCAAAGGTGGGATATATGCTGGATTGGCGGGATAAACTGGCGCCGGCTGACCCTTAGCCCAGGCCTGATGCATCTCGGCCATCTGCTGCCTCAACTTATACATCTCTTCCCTCATTGCTTTGACATCCACCACGTCTACCGCTTTTGACGGGTCCATGATACTGGTATCTGATTCTTGGCATGTCATGTTCAGTTTGTTTTTTTGACCGGGTGTTGTAGGAATGGGTTGCCAGGATGCCAACCAACTAAACCACCTGCCTAGGCTCATCATCAACAACAACTTTGTTAGTGGTTAGAGCATTAACAAATAGATAGCCGCCTTTTTGGGGAATGAATGTACCTAAGTAGTTAACCATTTCTATTATGACTTCGCTTGGTTGTATGCGTCATCCCAGCTTTCCTTTTCTTTATTTGCCATGCCTTTCCTCTCATTCTTCCCTCGTGTTTTCCATTGTTTGTTTCTTGCCTTTCCCTCTTTTCTTTTGCTTTTCTCTCTTATTTTTCCCTCTTTTCTTTTTTTTCTTTTGCCTTGGTTTTTCCTTGTTCCTATTAGCTCCTTTCCTCAAAATTGTTTTTCCGCTCTTTTCTTTCCTTTGCTCCCTTTTTATTTTCTCTTGTTTGCTTTTGTTTGGTTTCTTATTTTATTTTTCTTTTTCTTTTTCCCTCTTTTGTTTTTCTTTCCTCTCTTGTTTTTCACCTCTTTCCTTTCATTCTTTTCTTGTTTTTCCTTTTTCATTTAGTTACGGTCGAATCCTATGGAGATTGCCTACGTATCACGACCCTGCGTGAATCAGACCAAGCGTAGTTCTTGCAAACAAATGCGAATAAGGAAACAATATTTGGGGATTTTTTCTCAATTTTTCTTTAATAACAACTGCGATTACAAAAGCTACCAGACTATTTGTTTTTCTTTTTCTCAAAAAGGGGAGTTACAAAAACAGACTCAAAAACAAAAATACCGACTCGTTTAACTTGGAATACATCAAAGCTTCAAACCCTGGGGCCCGCGGGGCATCACTCGGCATTGCCACGGGCCTGCTCAAGACTGAGAAGGTTTCAATGTCAACTGGGTCATCCTGGACAAGGAGTTCTAAGGGAAAGTGTGACTATTTAAAGAAAGCTGACTTATTGCGACTTAAAAGAAAAGTGGCATTTTTTCAAAAATTTTATTTAAGAAAGCAAAGACTTGGTTTTGCAAATACGGCCTCTCAGTACTTCCGGGAGGGAGATTTTAAGGCTGTGCCCGCAAACCATTTTAAAATGACTTAGGGTGGCTGTTCTTGCAAAAACAGCCTTCCGGCGCCCTTTTTGGGGACATTCGGCTTATTTTAAACAAGAATGGCGACACCCGACTTATTTTGACAAAAAGTTAAAGTCTTGGTATTTTTGGCTATTTTTGAAAAAGGGTGGTTGGACCCGATGAGGGTTGCCTACATCTCACATCCGGTGAGAATCAAACCAGCGTAGTTCGGTCCAATTAAACTAACTACTTTCGAAAACAAGACTCTTTTTCATTGACAAATACACTATTTCGAAAAACAATACTCTTTTTATATTTTCTTTTTCAACAAACTATTTGAAAATAAAACTCTTTTGTTTTTCTTTTCCATTGGCAAACAAAACAAACTAAACTAAACTAACTAAAAAAAAGCTTTTCATTGTTTTTTTTCATTTTTCTCAAAAATCTGGCAGAATTTCAGCGCTACTTAGACATTGATTTTTCTACATACAGGTAATTAATTCTCTACACTGCTATTTTCTGTTTTCCTCTTTTATTTTTCAATTTTTCCAGATATTCAAAGCCGGTCAGCATGCGAGTCCAAAACAGATAAATGCACAAGTAGGATGCATCAGGATAGTCCATTATTCCGGGTACACCTGTCCTAGACGGACCCAACCCTTGTGTTGAGTCCCCTAAGTCAAAATGCACGTGATGCAGATAAGCGTTCCTACTATGGATCCGGCGTGAGGTCAAGTCATTCTAGGTTCAAAACCTGGGTATATGTTCTAGACAGTGCACCCGAGTGGACAACTCGAGTCGAGGAGGGGGCTACGTACCGGGGACCCGCAAGATCGTCCGGCTTAGTAACTTGTCCGAGCCTCTTTCTTATTTCAGGGTATGACACTAACAGAATAGAGAGTCTCAACCAGTAAGCACATCCCCGGAGGTGAGAAGAGAAGGGTTTCGGCACAGTTTATATACAGTTTAGAAAATATCAAAGCGGTAAAGCATTTAGCACATTTAGTAGGAAACATGTAGGAAAATCAGATAAAGCCAAACATAACAATTATTCTAAGCTCGAATTCTTAAACCCTGAACCGAAGTTCTGGGTTTGTTTCCCCAGCAGAGTCGCCAGAGCTGTCACACCTCCTTTTCACTACACCCGCAAGAGCATAAAGGGAGTTTTTCCACTTAAAGGACAATCGGAACGGGATTTATTATTAAAATTCAGAGTCGCCACTTGGGAGATTAATGGTGTCCCAAGTCACCGGTTGAATCCCGAACCGAGGAAATTATGACTCTGTTAACAGTCCGCGAACCAGAAATCCGAGTAAGGAATTCTGTTAACCTGGGAGAAGGTGTTAGGCATTCCCGGGTTCCGTGGTTCTAGCACGGTCGCTCAACTGTTATATTTGGATTTATCCGATTTCAAAACATGTTTTAGCTTATGTGCTTTTTAATTGTAAACCGCTTTTATTATTATTTAACGGGAATTACAACGTCGTGAAAACGTGTCTCGAACCACGCCACATAAATGCACCCGTGGTTGTTGACACATTTCGACTTCGTTGGGATTTGGATTTGGGTCACATAAATGTGCACCCGAGTTTAGGAAGGTAATGTTATTAAAGTACACGCCTAAAGCGACTAACGGGTTCTTATCTTTGCGGAGAGCCGTGAAATTCGCTAAACGGCACGCCCCGAATTCTAAGTATTTTAATATAAGCATTTAATGAGGGCCCCGCAATTTATGCATTTTGTTTGGCGAGGCTCATCTCATCTTATTATTTAAAGGCCATCCTAAAGCAAACTACGATTTTCTGTTTAAATTTGTCTCTAAAGAATCCTAGCTAATTAATCTTATTAATGCTATTATTAGAGAGTATTTGAAGAGTTAGGGCCTCAAACTCAGGCCCACACTTGAACAAGAGGATATCCTCTTAATTCAAACATGTTGCCTAGCTTGGAGGCCCAAACCCTACGTTATGAGTTTAAATTTCCGGACCCAATACAAGTTCAGGTCCTTGATGTTGGATTTTTGAATATGGCCCTGCAGCATAAGATAAATCATTTGCGACTGCTATCAACCTTTGGGCCTCGAGGCAAGCCCAATTGGGTAGAACAAGCAGGCTTGGGATTAGGCCTGACATCAGTATGATGTAGCTCAACCCAAGTGGTGTGGGCTACCCAGCCTTGGGCTTATGAATAAGCCCAAATAGAATTATAAAAACAGCCTCAAACAATTAGACCCGTCAATTGGAATAATAAGTAGAAACATTCAAATTCAGTACAATTATCAAGTTAATTTTAAATTTTTCCCTTCAGATTTAAATTCGTAAAATCCTTCAAAAGACAACACTGAATTGCATAACACCGAACTCAAGGTTCCTATTTTATTGAAATATAATTTTTTCATTTTTCTCCTTGAATCAGCATGCTAAACCTAACAGCTAATAAAAAGTTTATCTATATGAACACATTTGCCATCTCGCTGGACCTGACACTTGAACATGTTATTTTTATCTAACTAAATCGACTATCATTAAACACTATATTCAGCCATGCAAAAATCCCAAGCAGTCCCCTAGCAGTTCAAAACAGTCCAAATCAAATTAAAGCGATCTTCATTATACAGTCCAAAGTCTGTCCAGTCTAGTTACAAAACGAATTTGAACAGTCCTAATTAATACAACTAATCCTAATTAACACTAATATGAATTTGTTAAAATGAAAGCTACAACTACATATTAAGACTAGTAATGAAACAGAGGCAGATTCGTGTAATAACATAGCAATTCTTCATCATTTGATGTCAAAGTTGTTCACATACATTGAGTGAAACTTCAGGGCATTAATGGCAATTAGTGTACCTGGAATTGAGCAACGTAAGAAGGAAATAAGATCAGCAGCAGTTCAGCAAACCACATCAATGAGATCATCAATAACATAGCTTACACAAGGCCAATTTTCAACCCAAATTGAACCACAATACCCAGGGAGGAGTAACAGGGAATCAACAGCAACAAATCAACCAAAAACACACTTGTTCGACCTCAAATTTACTCGGAATTGAACTAGGAAATTATAGAACACTCTCAGCAGTCAAAAACACCCAGGAACAACTCGGATGAACCCCAAAACACCTTCAATTGCATTAAATCTTCAAGTACAGAACAGAAACAGAGAAATCTAAGCTAATTTTGATGCTGAGTGAGCTAACCAATTGAATTGAGAGCTGAACTTTTTAAAAAATGATCAAAGGAAGATCAATGTACTGATTTTTTTGGATTTTTGGAAGTTTTCTGTTGTTTTTGGATTTTTAGATCTAGGAGAGATTTTGAAATTCAAATTTTAGCTAAAAACCGATGGAAAGTAGGGGGAAATTTTCAGAGATTCCAAACTTTGGGAATTTTTCAGAGGGTCTCCAAACTTGTGATTCAAGGCACTATTCATGCCTTTTTATAGGCCAAATGAGGGCAGCCCTCAAATTTTCTGTTTTCCTTATTAGTACCTCACTTATTAACTTGTTACTCAAGTTAGTGCACTATGTTTCTTGCAATTACTACTAAAGCCCTAGTCTAGAAGGTCCTAGAAGACTCTAATATTAACTACCATGTTCTACTCAATTCCAAATGTCTAAACTATCCCTGAACTTTCACCTAAACTACAGCTATAACCAAACAATTTCCAAAGTTCTGAATTGAACTACTGAAGAGTAACCCCGACTTAAACTATTATTGGACTACTAAAGTAATAATCAACCACACAAGTGAAAAGAACCATTAACAAGTCCTGGATTCTAAAAACCCCGGATTCAACTGAATTAACTAAGAACACTGAAAATATAACTGGACAAAAAATCAAATTCACCCAAACTAATCAGTAAAAATAAAGATCAAGCACCAAACATGGTTTAATCAATCAGAACAAAAACTGAACTAAAAATCGAGCTATCCCTAACTAATGACAAAATTACAGAGTAAATTCATGCTAGTCGTTATCAGTGAGCTAAAATTCGAATAAACATGAAGATAAACACATAAGAACAGACAAAACAGATTTGACTACTGATTCTAAACGGAATGCCAAAATTGAAAGGAAAACAAAACCTAGACTAATTAATTTTTGAAGCAATAAGGGTCATGGAAGACCCAAGAAAACTCGCCTATGAGGTCCTAGGGTTCTTCCACTTCTTGGATTTGAAATTGGAACAACTCCAGCAATATTTGGACGTCACTGGTGGTGGATTCTTCATGAGGAGAGTAAGGAGGCTTTACGGTGTAATTTTGGTGGTGAATGGAGCCGGCG
>NC_031990.1:77108483-77170200 GCF_001879085.1 Nicotiana attenuata
TTCTTGGCCGTTGATCTGATCAGCCTCGACGGCCAAGATCTTCCCCTGATGAAACGGGGTCGTTTTGTGTGGGGTGTGGGACTGGACCGGGTTGGGACGTGGGTTGGTCTGGCCTGGGGTGTGTTTGGGCTGGGCAAAAATTAATTAAATTGGCCCAAATCAAGTCTTCATGGAAACAACCATTTTCTTTAATTTGTTTTCTTTTGTGTTTCTCTTTTTATTTCTTTTGTTTATTTTCATTTTGTATTTTATATATTTTCTGATTTTATTAAATGCTAAACTTAAAATAAAATCAACAATTAACAATTACAAATGCAAAATGGACTATTTGTGTTATTTTCTTTATATTTAAAAGCAACTTAACTACTAATTAATCCTAAAATATGAAATTAAATCCTAAACAAATGCCAAGTGTATTTTTTTATATATTTTTCATATGAATTAAAATGCACAAATAAAATGCAAACAATTAACATAAAATGTCCTAAAAATCCACAAAATTGCAAAATAATGAAAGAAATTATTTTGTTTGAGTTTTTGGGAATAATTCATATAGGGAAAAAATCACGTGCTCACAGTCCAGACAGTTGAAGATACATGAAAAGGACTACCCTGTCCACAACCTCGAGTTAGCTGCTATTGTTCATGCCTTGAAGATCTGGCGTCATTATTTGTACGGTGTACCTTGTGAGATCTATACTGACCTCCGGAGTTTGCAGCACTTGTTCAAGCAGAAGGATCAAAATTTGCGCCAGAGGAGATGGTTGGAGTTGCTAAAGGACTATGACATTACTATTCTATATCACCCGGGCAAGGCCAATGTGGTGGCGGATGCCTTGAGTCACCGGGCGGAGAGTTTGGGGAGTTTGGCATATTTACCAGCTTCAGAGAGGCCTATGGCGATGGATGTTCAGGCATTAGCTAGCCAGTTTATGAGATTGGATCTTTTGGAGCCCAATCGGGTTCTAGCTTGTGTGGTTTCCCGGTCTTCCCTATTTGATCGTATTATGGAGCGGCAGTATGATGACCCTCATTTGCTTGTCCTTAAGGACAAGGTCCAACGCGGTGATGCCAGAGATGTGACCATCGGAGATGATGGGGTATTGAGAATGCAGGGCCGGATTTGTGTGCCCAATTTGATGAGTTTCGAGAGTTGATTTTAGCAGAGGCCCACAGTTCGCGGTATTCCATCCATCCGGGTGCCGCGAAGATGTATCAGGACTTGAGGCAGTACTATTGGTGGAGGCGGATGAAGAAAGATATAGTTGGGTATGTGTTTAGATGCCTCAACTGCCAGCAAGTGAAGTATGAGCACCAGCACCCGGGTGGGTTGCTTCAGCAAATAGGGATTCCGGAGTGGAAATGGGAGCGCATCACCATGGACTTCGTATCTGGACTCCCACGGACCTTGAAGAAGTTTGATGCCGGGTCATTGTGGATCGGCTGACCAAGTCCGCTCATTTCATTCCTGTGTGTACCACTTATTCTTCGGAGCGGTTGGCAGAGATTTATATCCGGGAGATCATCCGTCTGCATGGTATTCCAGTTTCTGTTATTTCAGACAGATGTACTAAGTTTACATCGCGGTTCTGGAGAGCCGTGCAGCAGGAGTTAGGTACTCGGGTGGAGTTGAGCACATCATTTCACCCCCAGACGGACGGACATTCCGAGTGCACTATTCAGATTCTTGAGGATATGCTCCGTGCGTGTGTAATTGAGTTTGGAGGGTCTTGGGATCAGTTCTTGCCATTAGCGGAGTTTGCCTACAACAACAGCTACCAGTCGAGCATCCAGATGGCTCCTTATGAGGCTTTATATGGTAGACAGTGTCGATCTTCGGTTGGATGGTTTGAACCGGGGGAGGCTCGGTTGCTAGGTACGAAATTGGTTCAGGAGGCCTTGGACAAGGTCAAGATCATTCAGAATAGGCTTCGTTCAGCTCACTCTAGGCAGAAGAGTTATGCAGATCGCAAGGTTCGAGATGTAGCATTTATGGTTGGTGAGCGGGTATTGCTCCGAGTATCGCCTATGAAGGGCGTGATGAGATTTGGGAAGAAGGGCAAGCTTAGCCCTTGGTACATTGGTCCGTTTGAGATTCTTGATCGAGTGGGAGAGGTGGCTTATAGACTCGCATTGCCACCTAGCCTATCAGCCGTGCATCCAGTTTTTCATGTATCCATGCTTCGGAGGTATCACGGCGATCCAGCCCACGTGTTAGATTTCAGCACTGTCCAGTTGGACAAGGACTTGTCCTATGTGGAGGAGCCGGTAGCTATTCTAGACCGGCAGGTTCATCAGTTGAGATCCAAGAGATTTCCTTCTGTTCGTGTCCAATGGAGAGGTCAGCCTCCTGAGGCATCAACCTGGGAGTCCGAGTCTGATATGCGGAGCTGTTATCCTCACCTTTTTCCCGACTCAGGTACTTCTTTCTTTTGTCCGTTCGAGGACGAACGGTTGTTTTAGTGGTGGAGGATGTGACGACCCAAAGGGGTCATCACTTGTTTTCTTACTTCCAGGCCTTGAAAACCTCATCTAAGGTTGCCTCAATTTGCGTGCGCAGTCCGGGCGCGTAGCCGGAAAGCTTAAATATGAATTCTGTGAGAAAAATGCTAAATTTTGATATTAAATTGAATAAATTTGACTTCGGTCAACATATTGGATAAACAGACCCGGACCCCTGATTTGACGGTCCCGGAGGGTCCGTAGGAAAATATGGGACTTGGGCGTATGCCCGGAATCGAATTTCGAGGTCCCAACCCCGAGAAATGAATTTTTGTGTGATATTTTTTTCTGGAAATAACTAAGAAAATTGGAAATGAAACGTGATTAGAAGACTATGGTATCGGGCCCGTATTTTGGTTTCGGCGCCCGGTACAAGTCTTATATATGATTTAAGCACTTTCTGTAAAGTTTGGTTGAAAACGGACGTCGTTTGACGTGTTTCGGACTTAAAATGGAAATTTGATGTTTTATGAAAATTTGGAAGAAATCATGAGTTTTGAGGCTTGATTCGATGTATATGATGTTATTTTGGCGATTTGATCACACGGATAAGTCCGTAGGATGTTTTTGAGGTTGTGTACATATTTGGTTTGGAGCCCCGACGGCTCGGGTGAGTTTTGGATAGGCCACGGAGTGCATTTTTGAACTTGGAAAATTGCTGGTATGATCTGACCTGCAGGCTTCGCATTGCGATCACTGCATTTTTGAACGAGCTCGCAAATGCGAAGAAATATTCGCAAATGCGAAGGTACTCACTTTGTTCAGGGATCGCAAATGCGAGAGCTGGACTTTCGCAAATGCGACCCTTCTGTTCGCAAATGCGAAGTCCCCAGTTATGCTCATGGTTCGCAAATGCGAACTATTGTTCGCAATTCCCACATTTGGTCGGGGTTCGCAATTGCGAACCCCAGTTCGCAATTCCCACATCTGAGGCTAAGCAAATTTTATACTTAGTCGAATTTTCACCATTTTTCACCATTCTTTCAAGACCCAAACCCCATAGGCGATTTTTCAAGGACAAAACTTCTTCCAAATCACTTGTAAGTCTATTTTTACTTAATTCTTTCAATCGTTTACATCATTTAACAGGTTTTCAACATGAAATCAATAGTTTTCATGGGTGAAATTGGGGGTTTTGGGTAGAACCTAGGTTTTTCTAAAATTGGGGATTTGGACCTCAATTTGAGGTCCGATTTCAAAACAAATCATATATTTGGGTTCGTGGGGGAATGGGTAACCGGATTTTGGGTCGAACCTCGGGTTTTGACCACGTTGGCCTGAGGGGCGTTTTGGTCATTTTACCTAAATTTGCGTCTTAGCTGTAAATTAAATAGTTGAATCAGTTGCTTGAGATGTTATTTACGAGATGTAATTGAAATGAATAGATTTGGGCCCATTGGAGTCGGATACTCGTGGCAAAAGTGTGGTTTCAAGTTGAATTTGGAGCCGGTTTGAGGTAAGTGGCTTGCCTAACCTTGTGTGGGGGATCTTTTCCCCTTAGAATATGATATTTGGTAATTGAATGCCTTGTATGTGAGGTGACGAGCGCGTACTTGAGCTAATTGTTGAAAAACCCGGTTTTTACTTAAGATATTGAGACGGAGTTTCTTTCGAATTGCCTTATCCTACTTGCAATTATAACCTGTGTTAGATTAGAAAAGTGTGTTGGTTGGCTTAAGTTGCCTTAATTGTACTACTTGGAGCATGTTAGGCTAGTATTACCCGTTGTTTGTATTTTTTGTACATCATTTCTGAATATCTTCTGGTTATGGTTGCGCATTTTACATTGGGACTACGGATGTGGGATTCCGGTAGCTCCCCCTTGTTTGTTTACTTTGGGACTGCGGGTTAGATTCCCGATAGATCCCCCTGCCTATTTACTTTGGGACTGCGGGTTTGATTCCCGATAGATCCCCCTGCATATTTACTTTGGGACTGCGGGTTCGATTCACGATAGATCCCCCTGCATATTTACTTTGGGATTGCGGGTTCGATTTCCGATAGATCTCCCTGCACATTGATTGTTGGACTACAGGACGGTATCCCGGGAGATCCTTCGGATATATACATATGATGGACTACAGGACGGTATCCCGGGAGATCCACTGGACAGTTGAGTAAAGGACTACAGGACGGTATCCTGGGAGATCCTCATTGTTACCATTGGTATTGAGTTGTACATATTTCATGTTTACTCCGTTCCTTGTGTAATTGTTATTGCTTTGTTTAGCCTGTCTTATTCCATTGCTGTACTCATTATTACTGCATGTTTTCGTACTGTTAATTCATATTATATTGTTCAACCTCAGTAGGGCCCTGACCTTCCTCGTCACTACCCAACCGAGGTTAGGCTTGACACTTACTGAGTACCGCTGTGGTGTACTCATGCCCTTTCTGCGCATGTTTCTCATGTGCAGATCTAGGTACCTCCACTCAGGAGCACAATCCTTGAGGGAGGGAGAGCTACCGAGACTTTGAGGTACATCTGCAGCATCCGCAGACCGAAGAGTCTCCTTCTTACTCTATCTTGTAGCGTTTAGACTTCTTTCGTACTTTTGTTTAGACAAATTCTGGAGTTTAGAGCAGTGTATTACATTTCTATTAGCCTGTGTTTCCTATGAGTTTTCGGGTTTTGGGGTGTTATAGTAGGACTTCCGCATTTATTTTGAGTTGTGTATGCCGAGCGGCAGTTATATACAGATTTCTTTTAGTTGTTCGGTTTTAATTAACTATTCCGCAAGTTATGTTGTTTTTCCGCATTGTTAGGCTTACCTAGTTATAGGAACTAGGTGCCATCCCGACATGTTCACGGAGGGTGAACTGGGGTCGTGACAAGTTGGTATCAAAGCCCTAGGTTCATAGGAGTCACGAGACACAGGTCGGTTTATTAGAGTCTCGCTGATCGGTACGGAGACGTCTGTACTTATCTACGATAGGCTATGTAACTGTTAGGAAATATTCCCACTTCATTTGATTTCCTTGTCGTGCGATATTTTGACATCACAGGTTCTAAACTTCTGTCTTCTATTCTCTCACAGATGGTGAGGGCACGCGCTACTCGGGATGATCAGGCACCCGCGCCCTCTACTGCAGCCGTCAAAGGCCGGGGCCGGGGCCGGGGTAGAGGTCGAGGACGCGCACGTGGTGCAGCCAGAGCACCTGAGCGAGCTGCCGCCGAGGTACCACCAGCAGATCCAGCCGGAGCCCAGGCACCTGGCACGCCTACTACTGCCACTACTACTCCAACTCTTCAGGAGACTTTGGCTCAGTTCATGAGTATGTACACCACCTTGGCTCAGGCAGGGTTGCTTCCCCATGCTGCAGCCACATCCCAGGCCGAGGGAGGAGCACGGACTCCCGCCGTCCGCACTCTTGAGCAGCGAGTGCAGGTTGAGCAGGCCCCCGAGATTATTCCCGCACCGCCTGCAGCGCCAGTTCAGCCCGAGGACGGGTCAGCTGCTTCAGAGGACGAGCAGCGGAGACTTGAGAGGTTCAAGAAGTATGATCCCCCAGTATTCAGTGGATAAGCATCAGACGATGCCTTGGGATTTCTAGAGGAGTGCCACCGTATTCTTCGCACTATGGGCATAGTAGAGTCCAGCGGGGTTTCCTTTACTGCTTTTCAGCTTCGGGGAGTCGCCTTGATTGGTGGCGCACTTATGAGATAGACAGTCCAGTCGAGGCTGCTTCACTGACTTGGACCCAGTTCTCGGATATGTTTATGAGAGAGTTTGTCCCCCCGAGTCTCAGGGACACATGGCGCACAGAGTTTGAGCATTTGCGCCAGGGTGCTATGACCATTTCAGAGTATGCTATTCGTTATACTAGGTTGGCCAGGCATGCACCGGCTTTGGTTGCTACAGTTCGGGAGAGAGTTCGCAGGTTTATTGAGGGTCTTATCCCACCCTTCAGGTCTAGAATGGCTCGAGAGTTGGAGACGGACATTCCTTATCAGCAGGCAGTGAGCATTGCTAGGAGGATTGAGGGTATGCTCGCCTGGGAGCGAGGGGAGAGGGAGGCCAAGAGGTCTCAAGAGGCAGGCCACTACTCTGGTGCCCGTACCCCAGCAGCAGGTCGTTATGGCAGAGGTTATGCGGGTCGCCCCGTTCATTCAGCTCTTCCAGCAGCTAGCAGTGCTCCAGCTCCGCCTATACCACAGGAGCCTTATTATGCACCTCCAATTTCTAGCGCGCCTCTGCGCGGGGTGCTTCAAGAGGTCAATTCAGCAGACCTAGTCCTAGTCAGTCACAGCCACCGCGCCCTCCCAGAGCGGATTTATTGTTACTCGGTATGGTTGATTTTGACATTATTTTGGGCATGGACTAGTTGTCGCCCCATTTTGCTATTCTTGACTGTCATGCCAAGACCGTGATGCTGGCTATGACCGCGTGTTGAGTGGAGTGGTACTTTAGATCACACTCCCAGTAGAGTTATCTCTTTCCTTAAAGCTCAGCGTATGGTTGGGAAGGGGTGCGCCGCGTATTTAGCTTATGTGAGAGATGTCAGTGGTGATACCCCTTCTGTTGATTCAGTCCCAGTGGTACGGGATTATCCCGATGTGTTTCCAGCTGACCTTCCGGATTGACACCAAATTTTGCGGGCAAGTCTTAAATGTTATATTGGACATGTACTGGGCTTCAGAACCAACATACAAGCCCAATACCAACGTGATCAATCATTAATTAGTTTCTTTAAATCCATAGAATTTCAGTTTAACAATTTCAAATAAAAATTCATTACTCGGGCTAGGGACTTCGGAATTCGATTCCGGGCACACGCCCAGGTCCCATATTTTCCTGCGGACCTCCAGAACCATCAAAACACGAATCTGGGCCCGTTTGCTCAAAATATTGACCAAAGTCAAACTTAGCCTTTTAAGAAAATCCAAAAGAGTCAATTGTGCATATTTCAATCCAAACTCTTCCAAATCCCGAACCAACCATCCCCGCAGGTCGTAAAATAGTTAAAGCAAGCACGAAGGGTATTATTTGGGGGAACGGGGTTCTAAACAGGCAAACGACCGGTCGGGTCATTACAAATCTCGTTCTTTGAAGAACAATGCCCAGCCCGACCTCTCGCACCTGTGGTCAGCTGACCGCTTCCGCGGTTCCGCAGGTGCGGCTCCCCAACCGGTTCTACGGTCCTTCGCCAGGCTGCCCCTCTCCGCTTCTGTGCTCCTTCTTCCGCAGGTGCGGTCCCGCTTCTGAGGTGACCTGACCGCATCTGCGGTCCTAGCCTTTATCCTTCACCACTGCATCTGCGCCCCTTTGGCCGCTTCTGCGGCTCCGCACCTACAGCCAAAACCTCACAGGTGTTTTTACACCAGATATCAGCTGCTTCAGCTATTCTTCACAACTCCAATTCAATCTGTTAACCACCCGGAATCCACCCGAGGCCCCCGGGACCCCAACCAATCATGCCAACCAATCCCAAAACATAATGCGGACCTGCTCGAGGCCTCAAATCACATCAAACAATGCCGAATTCACGAATCACACCCCAATCCGAACTTTATGAACTTTAGAACTTCAAACTTCTACATTCGATGCCAAAACCTATCAAATCACGTCTGATTGACCCCAAATTTTGCACACAAGTCATATTTGACATTACAGGCCTGCTCCAACTTCCGGAATCGGAATCCGACCACAATATCAAAAAGTCCACTTCCGGTCAAACTTCTCAAAAACCTTCAAATTTCTATCATTAGCCAAATGACTCCAAAATGACACACGGACTTCCGAATTCACTTCCGATCGCGCTCCCAACACCAGAATCACCATACGGAGCTATTCCCAGACTCGGAATCCCAAACGGACATTGATAACACTGAAACGCACTTCAACCCAAACTTATGAAATTCCTTCAAAATGCTAACTTCCACAATAGGTGCCGAAACGTTCCTGACTCTTCCGAAACCCGATCCGGACATACGCCCAAGTCCGAAATCATCATACGAACCTGCTGGAACCTTCGAATTCCTATTTCGAGATCGTTTATTTAAAAATCCAATCTTAGTCAATTGTTTCAACTTTAAGCTTTCGAAATGAGAATTCTCTTTCCACATCAACTCCGAACTTCTCGGAATTCAATTCCGACCATGCGTACAAGTCATAATACTTGAAGTGAAGATACTCAGGGCCTCAAACCGCTGAACGACGCGCTAGAGCTCCAAACGACCGGTCGGGTCGTTACATTCTCTCCCACTTAAACATACGTTCGTCCTCGAACGTGCTAAGAACTGCGCTGGACTTGTCTGAAATCACAATTAAACACCTCGTGCACCTACCCGGGCTACCACAACTCAGTTGAGCACATTAGCTCGAGCAAATCTGAAGATATTCTCTTTTATTCAAACAAATGAGCCTTAGAGCCCACTTTCAACATCGAAAATTCTCTGTCAGGCCTGCTTCCAATATGTGAACACCGTACCAATCACTACACGATGTACCAAAACATGAATGCATACCTTTGCCGAATTCTCACCAGGCACCACATCATCCATAGGACCATAATAACATTCTATGATCATAATAACCTACATTCCCCGAACCTGATGCTCACAACACATCTCATGACATGTATAAGTCTTGTTCCAACTCTTACAATACCGCCACGACGGAGGAGACGCGTAGAAATTCATAACCAACTGCCAAGTCAACAAATCATTGAAGCTACACTCCTGACAAGAACATTACCTCATTCTGAACCAAATGATGATCTTTGCTCCTTAATATACTCCATACAATCCGATTGCACTGACCCTAAATCCAATAACCTTGTCTTACCCAGTACAAACTGTTCAGGCAACAAGCCCCCCAGACATGACCAAATGTCTCATATGATGCCACAACGTGCCAATAGGCTACCAATTCGAACATGATACATAAGGAAACCGAACTCTGGAAGGGAATACTCAACTCACGCTGCTAATATGGACTTTCCTCAGAAAATGGAAAACAAAACACACAAAAATTAGAATATAGAAAACTGTACTCAACATCATACTATTACGGCGTGCAACCCGATCCAAACAACATACCCATGGCTGCTTGCCACCCGATCCACACATAAAATTCACATAAGGAGATTCACACTGAGCTAAATTGCTCATTATAACAAAATACCAAATATCGGTCACAGGCACGCTAAGTGCATAATACCATCCCTGAGGGGACATATAGCGCCATAAGCTAACAAACTCAAGCACAACTGAGGTACGATATATGTTCTAAAACTAAAGAGCCATACTGCGCACATAACACTATCGCTACGCGGAACCTCAACACATAAGAAATTACCAAGCCGTTTTTCGCAACTCACACGGCACAATATAGCATTACATGAAATAGCCGACGATGAATTAATATCCAACGTCCAAATACTCCTCCATAAGGAGAGCTATGCTGAAATGAACACATTCGGCCTGATATAGAGCCCATATTCATATTTAAATCCATCCACAGACCTCAAGCCGATTCTGATCGTACCGAACTAGGCCAATAATCCTTTCTGGGTCCATAATAACCCCTTCTCCCCATAACACACAAGAATAACCATCATAACCGAAGAAATCCTCCACGGTCCACAACCCAATAAACCGAGTGCCCTCCAGGCATAAATTCTCAAGTTAACTATACCGCCACAATCTTCATACTTGGTTTCATTCTCCAATCAATCAAGTGACTACATGCCACACTTATACAATCTTCCCGTGGGGAACGCTCCCACGATCCTTCCGTAACAGATAACAAGCCTGCACATCCATGCTACCGGCCGCACTAACGCTGAAAAGCGATCAAGAATCCATAACCAGGATACAAAGTCTCTTCCATAAAACACCGGTCTCAGGTGACACTAAAGACAATACCAACTTACTCTAATCATTCAAACTCCTTTTTATGCTAATCCGAGCTCGTGACATCCTTGTCAACACCAGACCGCAACCTTGATCCTCACTTTCATGTTTCATACCGCTCACTGCACCTTAACAAGATAGTATACGATAGTACAAGAATTTCATCACAACTCCTGAACCACTAACATGGAAAACACTTCCTCACATGGAAGCTTTTTACTTAACTCATTCCAAGAGAACCATAAAAATACACGAGTGAATTCTCACAACTGTAGAAGATGCAATTCTTCAATAGTGTCCTAAGCCACCATAGCCCTTTCCGGGATCCGCCTACACATAGCAGACCATAATACTAGAATACTTCATCCAACACATAATGCGCTCAACCCGAGAGTCCTTGTAACACGAGACCATGCTGTCTCAAATCCCACGGACCACCTCATACCTTCCTTGTGCGCATATTCGCATCTCGACTGGTACATCCATCCTGATAATTCCTCTACGAATCCGAAGTCTCTTTCTCCTTTTTCCTCCCAATGCTACACTGCAAGTCAAAACACCATAGAACATTCTGAGCCTCTTATCGTGAGCTGCTACGCAAGCCCGATTCCTAAACACATTGCGGGCTTAAATCCTTAGGCACCGCATTTTTAACCTTTGAATTCACTAGGACCGTTATTGAGAGTCACCCACTCTGTCATGGTCCCAGAATATAATCGACTGCAAGGCTCCGCTAGCCCATGACCACCCTCTCAAGGAGACACCCGGCCGAATCACCTTCCTTGCAACTCACTTCTACGCGAAGCATAATTCCTGAGTCTTCCCAAAGCTCGAACATGAGTCGATGATGCCAATTATAGAACACATTCTTCAATTCCTCTGCTCAAATTACCACTGATGTTCTCTTTCCTTAGCCGAAACAACTTACCAATATGCCGATAATCGGAAACCTCACAAGAAGATAATCATACAACCCAATCGTAGGCGGTGGGACTCTCCCACTTAGCTTGAAGCCACCATTACACAACTCCGGAATCCAACAAGATCCTTTCTTCATTGTTGACATAATCTAGCACAACCAACCCGCCGAGTTCCTCAAAATCTTTCTGTAAAACCATTTATGAATACTCTGAATCATTAACCATATTCAAATGTCTGACCTCTTTACCAGATAGCCAATAGGATTCTTCGCAGAAGCTTCGCCAACCACGCGACCGCTGATCTGCTCACAGAAGATAACCCACCTGAGCCCGTGCTCATTCACCAGCTACACAAGTCCATTCACTCCTCGTGTACACCAACTAAATGTGTGACAATATCTCCCAATTCAAAGTTATGTCAATATCTCCCAATTCAAAGTTATGTTGTATCCTCCATCATATCAAGCAGCTCCTTTCTGTCATATCAAATCTCCCGCCGAATAACAGCCGATATTTCAAATTAAGTCCGTAGACCCAGTCACTGACCACCCTGAATCCCAAATCACTCTAGACCTTTTCTCCGGGTGTGTAGTTATCTTGCCACTGACCCCATACGCTACTCTGCCCCTCTCCCACTTTGGGCAACTCACTTCATTAAGAAGCAACCTCCACTTCTTATACCTGGCCTTCTAGAAGTTTAACCACCGCATGACACTTCCCACACGTCCTTCCTCATCCTTTGCTGCTCTACTGATGCCTTAGATCAAAATCTATTTCGGTAGCACTTGAACTAACAGACTGCGACTAACTTTTAAACCTTTCCAAAGATCATCTTTCTCGAGCCTTCGGCATTGGAAATACACATTCAATCCTGAATCACCACACCCTGCGATCTCTGACAGCCTCTTCCCCAGTACTATCTTATAATATCCTGCCCCAAGGGCAAATTTTAGAAGGTCTTAACACCGGTGAACTTAGTACATTCAACAAGGACAATGGCACCTCATCACAGATGAAAATTCCACCACGCTCGCAACACCAAGCCGCGTTACTCCATTAACCCAAGCCTGAACATTCTTAGCCCGATTGTTTTTCCCCCGCTGGGAATAAAATACCAAATCTCTAAATCATGCTCTGCGTAAACCTCCCTTCCAAGTCATTCACTGCCCCAACATGTAGGCAATCATCCTACCATCACATCAATACTGCGTGGCAACCATTCATAAGCATCATGGCACTGGTGCCTAGCCTCAAAGCTATCAGAAGTACGACTACTGAGCTGAAACGACAGAATATCCTTCCACAAAGCAACGACAATAGTCAAATCAGCTACGCCGGGAGAAGCATCCCGCACCACCTCTGTAGTACCTTTAAAATTTCCCAATTCTTGATTTATAATAAGCGCCCCACGTCGCATAAGATTGAATAGGAAGGAAATAAAGGCATAAGCCTCAAGGAATCAAATCGCACGATGAGGAAATAAAGAAGGGAAGTGCTCCTAACAGCCTTGTAGCCTCCCAAAGATAAGTACAGACGTCTCTGTACCGATCCGCGAGACTCTACTAGACTTGCTCATGACTCGTGAGACCTACGGGAACCTAGTGCTCTGATACCATGTTGTCACGACCCAAAATCCACTATGGGTCGTGATGGCGCCGGACACCGTTGTCAGGAAAGCCAACCATAAATACTTAATTAAATTCTCATTTAAATAAATGTGAAAACTTTGATTTTCCTTCAATTTTACTAGTAAAAGATACTCATTTCAAATTAAAAATGAAAGTCAAGAGATCAATACAAAATACCCCATAATCATCCCAGAACCCGGTGTCACAAGTGCATGAGCAGTACTAGGGAATAAAATAAAATACAGTAACTATCCGGAATACAAGGTGGACAGAAATGAAAATACAGCACAATACTCTGAAGGAGACTCTGCGGGTTGCGGGCCGTCTCGATAAATGCAGCTAAGCTAGGTCTCCGTACCAACCATGCCGCTATGCCACTAAGCCGCTAGCCACACCTGAACCTGTGCAACAAAATGCACAGCAAGTGTAGTATGAGTACGAAAACAACGTGTACTCAGTAAGTATCCCGCCTAATCTCGAAGAAGTAGAGACGAGAGGTCGACTTCGACACTTACTAGTGGTCCAATGATGATACATCAGTAATATAACAAGTCGAGGGTTTATATGAACATGAATGTAATTCAATAGAGTGAAGCAAGTAAACAATTCCTTCTTTTATATGAAAATTTCCAATTTCCTTTTTCATCAATTATACATATATTCTCAAGCCGGGAAGAAGCAATATCAACTTCAATAATGTTCAAGGCAAGCAATACAATCATGCGTAATTCATGCCGAGGACGTACGACCCGATCCAACAATATTTAAATTGTGCACTGCCAGAGGGTCGAATGGCGCGAACCGTAGATGCATCTATTACTCCGCTCGTGAATCAAACATGCGACGCGGTCAAATATAAATAAACAATCACCCTGCTTGCGAATCATACATGCGACGCAGGTACACATAGAAACACATACTCAAACAGTCATTGAAAACATTCATCGAGGAGACCATTATTCAAGGAGGTGTAAATTTTCCTTTTTACAAGCCATGAAAATGAAGTTTTACTCTTTTAGAAAATCATTTGCCACTTCGATATGATTTAAGCAATTTAAACTATCAATAAGGTTGCATTTATTACAAGTAAGCATGCTTTTAGGTCCTAGATTACCCGGACATAAGCATAAGAGTAGCTACGCACGGACTCTCGTCACTTCGTGCGTACGTAGCCCCCACAAATAGGAGCACATAATCAATAACTCACCTTGGGGACAATTCCCTCTTACAAGGTTAGAAAGGAGACTCACCTCGCCCCGAAGTTCCATAACCGATATTCCACGCCCTTCCGAACACTCAAATCGATGCACAACGCTCCAAAACTAGCCAATAATTATGCAAATCCATTAATATATGCTCAATTACTCATGATAATCCAATTTATAACAATTCCTAACCCCGATCGAAACGTTGACAAAATCGCCCTCGGGCCCACGCGCCCGGATTCCGAAATTTAATCTTAATTTCATATCCAAAACCGTGGTCAAAATCCAAGAATACTAATTTTCTAGGTTTCCCCCTCAAACCCCAACTTTCTACCAATTTCTATACTTTAATCCGCAATAAAACCATGTATTTAACTTACAAGAGGTGGGATTAACTTACCTCATGATTGATGGTGAAATCTCTCTCTTCAAAGGCTCCAAAATCGCCCAACCCAAATGAAAAATGAGAGAAAATGAACCAATCTCGTTCTTTAAAGAACACTGCCCAGCCCGACCTCTCGCACCTGTGGTCACCTGACTGCTTCTGCGGTTCCGCAGGTGCGTCTCCCCAACCGCTTCTGCGGTCCTTCGCTAGGCTGCCCCTCTCCGCTTCTGCGCTCCTTCTTCCACAGGTTCGGTCCCGCTTCTGCGGTGACCTGACCGCATCTGCGGTCCCAGCCTTCACCCTTCACCACCGCATCTGCGCCCCTTTGGCTGATTCTGCGGCTCCGCACCTGCGGCCAAAACCTCGCAGGTGCGGTTACACCAGATATCAGCTGCTTCAGCTATTCTTCCCAACTCCAATTCAATATGTTAACCACCCGGAATCCACTCGAGGCCCTCGGGACCCCAACCAATCATGCCAACCAGTCCCAAAACATAATGCGGACCAGCTCGAGGCCTCAAATCACATCAAACAACGCCAAATTCACGAATCACACCCCAATCCGGACTTTATGAACTTTAGAACTTCAAACTTATACATTCGACGCCAAAACCTATCAAATCACGTCAGATTGACACCAAATTTTGCACACAAGTCATATTTGACATTACGGACCTGCTCCAACTTCCGGAATCGGAATCTGACCCCGATATCAAAAAGTCCACTTCCGGTCAAACTTCTCAAAAACCTTCAAAATTCTATCTTTAGCCAAATGACTCCAAAATGACCCACAGACCTCCGAATTCACTTCCGATCGCGCTCCCAACAGCAGAATCACCATACGAAGCTATTCCCAGACTCCGAATCTCAAACGGACATTGATAACACTGAAATGCACTTCAACCCAAACTTATGAAATTCCTTCAAAATGCTAACTTCCACAATAGGTGCCGAAACGTTCCCCGGTCTTCTGAAACCCGATGTAGACATACGCCCAAGTCCGAATCATCATACGAACCTGCTAGAACCTTCGAATCCCGATTTCGAGGTCGTTTACTCAAAAATCCATCTTAGTCAATTTTTTCAACTTTAAGCTTCCAAAATGAGAATTCTCTTTCCACATCAACTCCGAACTTCCCGGAATTCAATTCCGACCATGCGTACAAGTAATAATACCTGAAATGAAGCTACTCAGGGCCTCAAACCGCTGAACGACGCGCTAGAGCTCCAAACGACCGGTCGGGTCGTTACAAGTTCCTAACATGATTGCATATGATCATTAACCGAATTAAGTACGATAACATGATAAAAAAAGATAAATTTTATTTTTAATTTAAATTCAAATTTTAGACCTTATCTATAAATTCAAAATTATCTTTTAATTAATATATATATATATATATATATATATATATATATATATATATATATATATATATATATATATATATATATATATATATATATTGTATTTAACTAAAATAGTCAAATATAGAATAAAGTTACCATATACTATTGACATTTATTAGCTTCCTACTTGGCTTAACCATAATGCCAATTATATATGGTAACTTTCTTGCTTTAATATATTTATAGATTTCTTATATATTTATTTTCTATATTTTTTCCTTTCATTAGTTTTCTAAATCTATTCTTTTGTAAAAAAGGACAGACGCAATGAAAAGAAATATAGCTTCCTCATTAAAACCTCACCATTGAACTACTACAACTGAGATTCTAGCAAATATCAAAAGCTTGTTTTTTCCCTATCTCTACTTCATTAGAAACAAAGAACAAAAATAGGAATTTGTGAATATCCGCTATAACTTTTTGAGGGATTAAAAGTGGAAGAGAAAACAATTGAAGTTGCCGTCACTACAAAATGCAATAATTTTCACAAACCAAGCAAGATTTGGGCACCCACACGCCATTACAAATCACATTTAGGCACCCCTTTTAGTATTTCTCATCCGATTTGATTGAACTACTAGGGTTGTTTTATTTTCTATTATAGAGGTGTGATACGGAAGAAAAAATTATGGTGTTCATCGGTGGTCTCCACGCCGGTGATGCTTCGAATATTTTGGTGTGTTCTTTGCCATTGATGGTTCGAAGGTTTTGGCTATAACCAGTGATGAATTTTTGACATACTCCGATGATAATCCTAGTCTTCTCGATTTTTTTTGGATGGAGTTCCTGTTGAGAACTTATGATTATTCTAACGATTTTGCCTAAGAAATTATGATGATTTTCAATCTATAGTTCTGATGAAAAGAAGAAGTTATGGCAATGGCAACAACAGGAAGAGAACCATGGATTCTTCGCCGGTCTAATTTTTTTTCTTCTTTTTTCTTTTTTTTCTCTTATTTTAGTCATTTTCTGCCGAATCCTTGTATTCACGCTCTTTCTGCGCGTGTCTACCAATTGTTTTATCCACCTCAGCCTTATTTACGCCACATAAGCTAGGTCAATGGTCAGAAGGGTTTAAAATAATGTGTTTTAATAATTATAAGTATCTAGATAAAATTTCTTGAAATACAAGGATCAGAATGACAAATGGAAACAAGTATAGGAGTTTACTAGGCCATTCTGCCTAAATAAAATAAAGAAGTTAAAGCAAAATAAAACGTTAATAAACCAACTAAAACAAACTGAACTTGAGTCTTGACTTTTGGTTCATGCATTTTAATTCTGTGATTGATTTGAGATTGGGTGTGCAAACACCGATTTAAATTTAATGGTTCAATCTTCAGGTTTTTACTACTAAATTCATTATATTTTTTATATTATTGGTTCAAAATTTAGTTATTTTTCATATATATGTGTGTGTCATGTCGAGAATACTGGGTTCTATTAACCCAATGGTTACATACGACATCTACCATTGAACAAAGTCTCATATTGGAAGTTGATAATAGGATGATAATTTTGAATAAAGTGAGTTTTCACAAAAAAAAACTTGTGAATTGGTCTAAAACGGACAGTATCACACCATGTTGAGACTTGAGAGTATTTTTTGACTGAATGCTTGACTTAGCCCAACATTGAACACATACGAGTATTATATTGTGGACTTTGGGACACATTCTTGTTTGCATTTTGCATCTTCTCTCAATGGATGCAATGACTGAAACAGGAGCTGCTGCTTTTTCTTCTTCTTCTTTGTGGCCATACACTTATGATGTTTTATTAAGTTTTACAGGAGAGGATGTGCGAAAATTTTTCGTTGATCATCTCTATACAGCTTTGCAGGAAGTCACAGTTTCAAAGACGTTGAGAAACTTGAAAGGGGAAAATCTATCTCACCCTCACTTTTCAAAGCCAATGAAGAGTCAATGATTGCTAAAACAAATTCTCCCAAAATTAATTACATATTATGTTTTTAACTTACTATTTTGCCACAAGAACAACATAAATACTGAGTAACACCAGTGGGAAACTCTAGCTAGTTGTATAGAAGTAGAAACAAAGACAGTTTAGCTCATCAATTATGAAATAAAATGTCATGACCCAATTCTCGCTATAGATCGTGATGGCGCCTAACGTCGCAGTTAGGTAAGTCAACGGTGAGCCATCTATTTCATTTTATTACTATTAAAGTCAATACTTTTATTAAACAAGGAAACTAATGCTTAGAAAATCGTAAATATATAAAATAATAGCAAAACACAAAACAAGAAGATTACAATATCAAGCAAGTCTGTAAATATCTAGTAAAAAATCTCAAATCCGTTGTCACAAGTGCATGAGCATCTAGTAGGAAGTACAATAATAATACAACATTTAACTGGAATATAAGATAGATAGGATAAAGTAAATAATCTGATGGAGACTCTGTATGCTACGGATCGTAACATGTAATACAGCTCACCATAAAGTCTCCTCGCAACCGTGCCTACGCGCCCTAAATGACCATCAGAAATATACCTGAACAATAAGTGCGAAAGTGTAGCATGAGTACTTAAATCAACGCGTACCCATTAAGTATCTAGCCTAACCCCGGAGAAGTAGTGACGAGGGGTCGATATTGACACTTACTAGAGGTCCAATAAATAAAATGCAGAAATTATAAATAAGCACGAAATACGATAGTATCAATAGAATAAGAAACAATAGTTAACGTGATCCGTTAACAAAATATCATTTTAAAAATCCCTGAAAAATGATGAAAAGTGCATATTTTTGAGTATATTTGCATATTAATTCTTGTGTGAGTCGCGAGAGATTACATGGTTTGTGAAGTAAAATATGCTCATTATGTGTTTCTTATGTGTAGGAACGAGTTTGGATGATAAATGATTAAAAGATGACAATTCGACACAAAAAGAAGAGGCGAAAAGAATGGGCAACTCGTCCAGTTTCGTGCATGGAACGAAAACGGACGCGAAAAAGGAGAAAAATGAAGGCACAAAACAGCGACGCGAAACGAAGGCACGGATCGCTTCGCGAACTGAAAAATTGCAAATGCTAAATCCGCGTCTATGGTCGCGCGCTGCGTGAAGGCAGACGCGCCCTCCAGTGCTCCTATCCGAATTTGGATTGCCTTGGACGACCCTCCACCCTACCTAGGTCATATAAATACATCCTAAAACATAACTTTGGAGGAGGAGACACTACTTTAGGGTTACACAACACCGTTGGAGGTAAGAATACACTAGGAGCAAGGAGGAAGATTCAACCACGAGTTTTTCCTTTCTTCTTCCTGTTTTCTATTGTTGGTTATGAAGTTTAGTGTAGTATTTTCACATACTACTATGAGTTGCTAATTTATTATTTAGAATTTTGATGGAACCTTTTGGAGAATGAATTCTAGTTAAGTTTGAATATAATATAGCCTTTGAGTTTCTTTACTTGTTCAACTACGTGCTTATTTCTGTTGATTGAATGACCATCAATTAAATGTGACTATTTATTATGTATTACTTGGGAAAAGGTACATATATAGGTAGTTATTGAACAATGTCACTCCTAACGTATATGAGGAATCAATACGGTAGTTTTAAAGGTGGGTTTAGGAATAACAAAGCCTTGACGTGGTCATAGTGAGCGGTAAGATTGTGCTAGCTAGCGTAGTTCGGGAGAATATGTCTAGTAAATTATTATAGTTGCTCGGGAGAGAATTACGACACCTGAAGTGCTCACATCAGTAGAGAATAATTAGGCAAAATTATAAGAGACGTAGCGGGAAGGATTCCGATAATTAGAGAAATCATAACTCTAGACCTCCTTAATCTTGTCTCTAACCCTTAGTATCTTTAGTTGTTAATTTACTATTTTAATTTGTTAGTTAATTAGTTAGACATAAGAATCTTAATATCTATAAGTTGAAATTATGAGAGTTTTGATGTTGGTACTTCTACTTTTGATCCTCTAAGTATATTGTGGAGGAAACCACCCATGGAAAAATTATCAAAATATTTCCGAGAGTGAGTTATGTGCACCAACTCAATCTTATGTGTGGAATGTGTGTGATATATGTGGTGGTCAAGATGGTCACTTTTCGGTTGTGCTTATATTTCTTATCCCCCCTAACCCCGTACTATGATGGTTCTACTTTTTCTTATGAAGTTAATAGGAACAAAGAACCCAGGGATAATGACCTGAAAGAGATCAAGGATATCCTAAGGTGCCTCTTGGAACAAAATAATGAGAAACAACTACACATACAAAGGCAAGATGCTACTATTCGCAACTTGGAGGCACAAGTGAGTCAATTATTTGAAGCATTAACGCTCAACAAGCTGATATTGTGTATAGTAGCCAAAAGGAGCATGCATTAGATGCAGAAAATGAGGTGCAAATGGAGGAGGTCAGAGTAGAACACCAACAATCTATCCAACTTGTGAGCACCTAATTTTTGACTGTATTTGAATTTTTCATCACTTTTTAGTATGTAAATATTTGCTAAGTTTAATCTTGATATTTTAGCCTTTATTTCACTTTTTAGTAGGTTTATTTAATAAAATTAAAACTACAAAAAGAATAACACTTTCAGATATTAGATGTATCTCATTTGCAAAAGAAAAGAAAATTTGTAAAAAAAAAAAAAAAACTTTTCCTTCTAATTTTGGTAAGACTAGCAATTTTATAACTTTTTTCTTAATAGTTTCTTATATTTTTCTAGTTTTTAGTTTTAGTGTACTATCTTTAATTTTGATTATTTTTAAAAAAGAAAAAAAAGAAAAAAAGAACCAATACAAAAATGCCACCTAGAATGATTCTTCCATATTCTTGTAACAAACTCACATGCTCTCACTAAAAACTCACATGCACATACACACTCTTTTTTCTTGGCCACCAATTAATCCCTATAACTACACCTATATATCTTCCACACACAAAAAAACACACAAAAAAAAAACGAAGTAGAAGGGAGAGAAAGAGATCTGGGTGAAGGACGGGCAAAATTAGACCAACAAAAGTAGCGGAAAAAAGCAAAAAAAAAAAAAGAAAAAGAAAAACCGAGCGCTGCCTTCTTCTTCCCCAAGCCACCATAAACCCACCTAAACTCCATTTAAATACCGCAAAAAATCACCGAAGAACCAACTTCAAAATTCTAGCACCAAATTTCAGCCTTTCCATTGATTAAACTCATCCAAACCCAATTGTTTTTTCCCACAAAAACCAGCTCAACAGTAGCTCCAACCAGCCCCAAAATCACTGAAAATAACCAGCCGAAAACCACCCAAAAACAGCCTCAAAATCGTCCAAAACGCAACTCTAAAATGACCTGATATTCCCAGCCAAACCCGACTCCAAAATGCCTCAAAACCAGCCCCAAACTCAACCATGAATCGCCTCTAAACTCCAGCAAGATCCAGCCATGAACTCCACAAAATATATGTGATGACCCAAAAGGTCATCTCGTATTTTAGAAGTCAAACTTATGTTTCGAGGCTTTAAAAACCTACTTTTATTCCACCTCGATTTGCGTGCGCAGTCCGGGCGTATATCCGAAAAGCTCTTATGTGAAAATTTGAGAAAAATGCTAAGTTTTGCCTTTAAAATGGAATTAAGTTAACTTCGGTCAATATTTTGGGTAAACGGACCCGGACCCGTATTCCGACGGTCTCGTAAGGTCCATAGTAAAATATGGGACTCGGGCGTATGCCCAGAATCGAATTCCGAGGTCCCTAGCCCGAGAAAAAAAATTTAAAGAAAATTATTTGCAGGAAAATATAAAGACTCTTTGAAATGAAATGATGCGTGTTCTTGATGGTATCGGCCCTGTATTTTAGTTTCGGAGCCCGGTATAGGTCTAAAATAATATTTAAGTCGTACCTGTAAAATTTGGTAAGAATCAGAGTTGATTTGGTATAAATCAGACCTTTAATTGAGAAAATAGAAATTTCAATGTTCTTGAAAATTTTATGAAATTTGAGGCTAAATTCGTAGTTGTTGATATTATTTTGATGATTTGATTGCACGAGCAAGTCCGTATGATATTTTTAGACTTGCGTGCATATTTGGTTTGGAGCCCGGAGGGCTCGGGTGAGTTTTAGATAGGCCACGGGGTGATTTGGACTTAGGAAATTGCAGCTGTGCATCTGGTATTTTTACCCAGGCCTCTGATCTCGCAATTGGGAGATCAGGCTTCGCAATTGCGAAGTGGTCAGGCTTGGGAAATGCGACCAAAGTGTCATAATTGCGAACCAAGCATGGGCAGGACCTCATTGCAAATGCAACCTTTGGGCTGGGAATTGCGAAGCCCCTTCATCGCAAATGCGACGTCCCCTTCGCAAATGCGAAGTCAGCAGGTTTACAAAGGGTTCGCAAATTGCGAACCCCTGGTCGCTATTGCGACATCTGTGACCTGTTAAGTGGGATTTTGACGAGATTCTTCTTCATTTTACAACATTTTCAAACCCTAAACTCCCATAGACGATTTTCTTGAAGAGAGTTCTTCCAAAATCATAGGTAAACGTTTTCTAACTTATTTTCTTTAATCTATAACATCTTTTTACATGATTTCACTTCAAAATCTAGGATTTTCATGGGAAAATTAGGTATTTTTTGGGTAGAAGTTAGGATTTTCAAATTTTGGAGATTTGGACCTCAATTTGAGGTCCGATTTCAAAACTAATTGCATATTTGAGTTCGTGGGTGAATGGGTGATCGGGTTTTGGTTCGAACTACGGGTTTTGACCAAGCGGGCCCGGGGTCAGGTTTTGACTTTTTGGGAAAATCATTGGGAAATCTATTTTCATGCATTAGAATTGGTTTATTTAGCATTTATTAGTGTTATTAAGTAAATCATGACTAGATACAAGCGGATTGGAAGTAGAACCGAGAGGTAAAGCGGTAGTTGAGGCTTAATCTTGTCCGTGGAATTGAGGTAAGTATCTGGCCGAATCTTAGCTTGAGGGAATACGAGTGCTGGTCTTATTTGCTATGTGTTAGTATGAGTACGACGTATAGGTGTGGTGACGAGTATCTATACGTTGGTGTCAAGCATGCCCATGAGTCTTATATCATAATTGTTGTGGCTCTATTATGTATCGTTCATGCTCAAATTGATGATTTACGATGTTGAACAAAGCTTATGAAAGTTTCTTGGTAATTGACTATCGTTGAGTATTGACTCCAGTTGAGTTTTATTTTGTAAAGTAATTGTTGAAAATGAGATTCGTTATAGTTGATTCCCTTACCGGGATGTTATTATTGATATTGTTGATTCCCTTGCCGGGATGTTATTGTTGATATTGTTGATTCCCTTGCCAGGATGTTATTGTTGATATTGTTGATTCCCTTGCCGGGACGTATTATTTCTTTTGTTTGGGTGAGGCAGAGTGTAAAGCACGAAGGGTGATGTCGTGCATGATATTATGAGTGAGTGTAATGCACGAAGGGTGATGTCGTGCCGATATTATGAGTGTTAATGCACGAAGGGTGATGCCATGATTTGAGAGTTAATGCACGAAGGGTAATGCCGTGCCGATATTGTGAGGAATAATGCACGAAGGGTGATGCCGTGCCATGATTATGAGAGGTAATGCACGAAGGGTGATGCCGTGCCATTTCTGTTGTTTCATATGGTGAGGACGAGAGTAAAAGCACGAAGGGTGATGCCGTGCACGTGTTACCATTCCATTATTCTTGTTGATATAGATATGATGTTCATTTTGGTTCTTTATTGATGCTTCTTTATTGGTTTATTGTTAGAATCTGATATTCCCCGCAGCATGTCCCCTTCCCACCTTATTCTGTTGATTCCTGTTATTATGATTCTGTTTGTATATGATTAACTGCACAGGTTTATATGGTTATCGTGTCCTAGCCTCGTCACTACTTCGTCGAGGTTAGGCTCGACACTTACTTAGTACATGGGGTCGGTTGTACTAATGCTACACTCTGCACTCTTTTTTGCAGATTTCGGTACCAGACCCGGTGAGTAGCTGAGGTAGCTGCCTTCAGCCTAGGGAGACCAAGGTAGATCTGCTGGCGTCCGCAGAGCCTAAAGTCCCCCTTCCCTGTTTTAGCTTTTTGCTGTCTCTTGAACAGTTGTACTTTTCTTTCTAGACCAGTGTTTGTAGAAATTCGTAGATGTTTGTGAATTTGTGACACCAGATTCGTGGGTAGACATGTATTGGATTATTTGGATTTGTTATAACTCTTCCGCACTTTTCATCTGTTTAGCTTTAGTTATTGTTTATATCTGTTTGGATTGATTGCTAATGGGTTAAAACCTTAATAGTTGGCTTGCCTAGCTTTCACGAGTAGGCACCATCATGACTCCCGAGGGTGGGAAATCCGGGTCGTGACAAGTTGGTATCAGAGCACTAGGTTGCCTAGGTCTCACAATTCACGAACAAGCTAGGTAGAGTCTGAGAGATCGGTACGGAGACGTCTGTGCTTATCCCCAGAGGCTACAGAGTTTAGGAATAACTTCACATCTATTCTTCTCTATCGTGCGACTTGACTTCTCAATGCTAATTGAACTTCTACTATGTTCTTTCGTAGATGGGGAGAACACGTGCGTCTTCATCCGCTGATCAGCAGCCCTAGCCCCCAGTGGCAGCTCCTACGAGGGGTATAGGACGAGGCCGGGGCCGTGATAGAGGCCGAGGTAGGGGCAGGGCTCAGCCCAGAGCAGCAGCACCAGCGGCGGAGCCTCAGGTAGAGTTTGAGGAGGAGGCTCCAGCCCAGACCGTTCCAGTAGGGCCAGCTCAGGTCCCAGAGGGGTTCATCGCTACCCCGGTACTCCAGGATGCTCTGGTCCGTCTAGTGGGCCTTATGGAGAGTGTCGCCCAGGCAGGCTTACTTCCTGTAGCACCAGCCATATCTTAGGCTGGGGGAGGAGCACAGACTCCCGCTACTCGCACTCCGGAGTAGATGGCTCCTCAGTTTCAGACTCTAGCAGCTCAGCCAGTTGGAGTAGTTCAGCCGGGGTATGGTAGCTCAGACCGGTGATGGAGCAGCTATGTCTGCCGATGCCTTGTGGAGATTGGACAGGTCCACCAAGCTATTCACTACTACTTATGGTGGTACATCCTTAGAGGATCCCCAGGACTATTTGGACAGCTGTCACGAGGTTCTTCGGAACATGGGGATAGTGGAGACCAATGGGGTCAACTTTGCTGCTTTTCGTCTGTCAGGTTACGCCAAGACTTGGTGGAGGGATTATTGTTTGGCTAGGCCAGCTGGGTCGCCAGCTTTGACTAGGGATCAGTTCTCTCAGTTATTTCTGGAGAAGTTTCTTCCTATCACTCAGAGGGAGGACTATCGGAGGCAGTTTGAGCGTCTCCAGTAGGGTTCGATGACCGTCACTCAGTACGAGACCAGATTTATTACCTTGGCCCGTCATGCTTATATGATACTTCCCACTGAGAGAGAGAGAGTGAGGAGGTTCATTGAGGGACTCGCTCAGCCTATTCGATTGCAGATGGATAAGGAGACAGGGAGCGAGATTTCTTTACAGGATGCGTCCAATGTGGCCCGGCGAGTTGAGATGGTTCTATCACAGGGGAGTGGTCAGGGGTCTGACAAGAGGCCTCGTCATTTGGGCAGGTTCAGTGGTGCCTCGTTTGGAGGCAGGGATTCTTTTGGTAGGGGCCATCCTCCCAGGCCGTTTCATTCAGCACTTCAGGCTTCCCATGGTGCTCCAAGTGGCCGTGGTTCTCATGTGCAGTATTTGGATCAGCTACCCTATAGTGAATCACCAGCTCCTATTAGTGCACCTCCGCTCCAGAGTTTTCAGGGTGGTTACTCAGGCCGTCAGGGTCAGTTTCAAAGTCAGCAGTCCCAGTAGCCGAGGAATTGTTATACTTGTGGCGATCCGAGGCACATTGCTAGATATTGCCCTCGAGCCTCGAGCAGTTCTCAGCATTAGGGTTCTCGTTCTATAGTTCAGGCACCGGGTGTTCCACAGCCTGCTCGGCCAGCTAGGGGTAGGGATCAGGCAACTAGAGGTAGAGGTCGAGGTGTTAGAGGTAGAGGTCAGGCCGTTAGAGGTGGAGGTCAGGCCGCTAGAGGTGGAGGCCAGCCAGCAGGAGGCCGTCCCGGGGATGTAGTTCAGAGTGGTGGAGCCCAGCCCCGGTGTTATGCTTTCCCAGCCAGGCTTGAGGCTGAGGCATCCGATGCCGTTATCACAGGTACGGTTTCAGTATGCAGTAGAGATGCTTCAGTTTTATTTGATCCAGGGTCTACATACTCCTATGTGTCATCTTATTTCGCTACGTATTTGGTTGTGCCTCGCGATTCTTTGAGTGCTCCTGTATATGTTTCCACACCGGTGGGTAATTCCATTGTTGTAGATCGTGTCTATTGCTCGTATGTGGTTATTATTGGGGGTCTTGAGACCCGTGTATATCTCTTACTTCTGGATATGGTTGATTTTGATGTCATATTAGGGATGGATTGGCTATCACCTTATCATGCCATATTGGATTGCCACGCCAAGACCGTGACCTTAGCCTTGCCGGGGTTGCCTCAATTGGAGTGGAGAGGGATTCCTGGTCATTCTACCAGTAAGGTCATTTTTTATATGAAGGCTCGGTGTATGGTCAAGAAGGGGTGTTTGGCTTACTTGGCATATATGCGTGATTCTAGTGCTGAGGTTCCTTCTAAGAATTTCGTGCCAGTTGTTCGTGAGTTTCCAGAGGTATTTCCTGCAGACCTGCCGGGGATGCCACCCGACAGGGATATCGACTTTTGCATTGATTTGGCTCCGAGCACTCAGCCCATTTCTGTTCCGCCATATCGTATGGCCCCGCCAGAGTTGAAGGAGTTGGAAGAACAGTTGCAGGACTTCCTTGATAAGGGCTTCATTAGACCTAGTGTCTCGCCCTGGGGTGCGCCGGTAGTGTTTGTTAAGAAGAAGGATGGATCGATGAGAATGTGTATTGATTATCGGTAGTTGAACAAGGTCACCATCAAGAACAAGTATCCATTGCCGAGGATTGATGATTTGTTTGACCAGCTTCAAGGTGCCAAAGTGTTTTCAAAGATTGATTTGAGATCTGGCTACCATCAGTTGAGGATTAGGGCATCCGATGTCCCTAAGACAGCTTTCCGCACTCGGTACGGGCATTACGAGTTTTTAGTGATGTCATTTGGGTTGACAAATGCCCCAGCAGCATTCATGGATTTGATGAACAGAGTGTTCAAGCCTTATTTGGATTCCTTCGTGATTGTCTTCATTGATGATATTTTGATCTAATCCCGCAGCCGAGAGGAGCACGAGCACCATCTTTGAGTCGTTCTTCAGACTTTGAGAGACAGTCAGTTGTATGCTAAGTTTTTGAAGTGCGAGTTTTGGTTGAGTTCAGTTGCATTCATTCTTGGGTCACGTCGTATCATCAGAGGGTATTCAGGTGGATCCGAAGAAGATAGAGGTAGTCAAGAACTGGCCTCGACCCACATCAGCTACAGAGATTCGGAGTTTCTTGGGATTGGCAGGTTATTACCGTTGGTTTGTGGAGGGGTATTCATCTATAGTAGCCCCGATGACCAGGTTGACCCAGAAGGGTGCCCAGTTCAGGTGGTCGGACGAGTGTGAGGCGAGCTTCCAGAAGCTCAAGACAGCTTTGACCACGACGCTAGTGTTGGTATTGCCTACGGGTTCAGGGCCATATACAGTGTATTGTGACGCATCTCGTATTGGACTTGGTGCGGTGTTGAAGCAGAATGGCAAGGTTATTGCGTATGCTTCGCGGCAGTTAAAGATTCACGAGAAGAATTATCCAGTTCATGATTTGGAGCTAGCAGCCATTGTTCACGCGCTGAAAATTTGGAGGCATTATTTATATGGCGTGTCATGTGAGGTGTTCACAGATTACAAGAGTCTACAGTATTTGTTCAAGCAGAAGGAGCTAAATTTGAGGCAGAGAAGGTGGTTGGAGCTATTGAAAGACTATGATATCACCATCTTGTATCATCCGGCGAAGGCCAATGTGGTGGCCGATGCTTTGAGTAGGAAGTCAGCCAGTATGGGCAGTCTTGCGTAAATTTCGGTCGGTGAGAGACCGCTTACTTTGGATGTTTAGGCTTTAGCCAATCAGTTCGTGAGGTTGGATGTTTCTGAGCCCAGCCGTGTGCTAGCTTGCACAGTCGCTCATTCTTCATTATTTGAGCGTATCTGAATCGGCAGTATGATGATCCTCATTTGCTTGTCCTTAGGGACACGGTGTGGCACGGGGGTGCCAAGCAGGTTACAGTTGGCGATGATGGAGTTTTGAGGATGCAGGGTCATATTTGTGTGCCTAATGTGGATGGACTTCGTGAGTTGATTCTAGAGGAGGCCCATAGTTCTCGGTATTCTATTCATCCGGGCGCCGCTAAGATGTATCAGAACTTGTGGCAGCATTATTGGTGGAGGAGGATGAAGAAGGATATTGTTGCGTATGTAGCTCGGTGTTTGAATTGTCAGCAGGTAAAGTACGAGCATCAGAGACCTGGTGGTTTGTTCCAGAAGATTGAGATTCTCGAGTGGAAGTGGGAGTGTATCACTATGGACTTTGTTGTTGGACTCCCACAGACTCAGAGGAAGTTCGACGCAGCGTGGGTTATTGTGGATAGGCTGACTAAGTCAGCGCATTTCATTCCTGTGGCAGTTTCCTATTCTTCTGAGCGGTTGGTAGAGATTTATATCCAGGAGATTATTCGTCTTCATGGTGTGCCCGTGTCTATTATTTTTGACCGAGGTATGCAGTTTACCTCAATTTTTGGAGGGTAGTTCAGCATGAGTTGGGTACTCGGGTCGAGTTGAGCACATCATTTCACCCTCAGACGGACGGACAGTCCGAGCGTACTATTCAGATTTTGGAAGATATGTTCCGAGCATGTGTTATTGATTTTGGAGGTTCGTGGGATCAGTTCTTGCCATTAGCAGAGTTTTCCTACAACAACAGTTGCCAGTCGAGCATCCAGATGGCTCCCTATGAGGCATTATATGGTAGGCGGTGTCAGATGCCGGTTGGATGGTTTGAGTCGGGAGAGGCTCGGTTATTGGGTACATATCTAGTACAGGATGCCTTGGATAAGGTTAAGATCATTCAGGATAGGCTTCGTACAGCTCAGTCCAGGCAAAAGAGTTATGCCGATCGTAAGGTTCGCGACGTGGCATTCATGGTCGGAGAGCGAGTATTGCTTCGAGTGTCGCCCATGAAGGGCGTGATGAGATTTGGGAAGAAGGGCAAGCTAAGCCCTAGATTCATGGGTCCTTTTGAGATTCTTGATCGAGTGGGAGAGGTGGCTTATAGACTTGCGTTGCCACCGAGTTTATCAGCAGTGCATCCAGTATTTCATGTGTCCATGCTTCGGAAGTATCACGGCGATCCATCCCACGTGATAGATTTCAGCACTGTCCAGTTGGACAAGGACTTGACCTACGAGGAGGAACCAGTAGCTATTCTAGACCGGCAGGTTCGTCAGTTAAGATCGAAGAATTTCCCTTCAGTTCGTGTGCAGTGGAGAGGTCAGCCTGTTGAGGCAGCGACCTGCCGAGTCCGATATGCGTAGCCGTTATCCCTATCTTTTCCCCGACTCAGGTACTTTTCTATGTCCGTTCGAGGACGAACGGTTGTTTTAGAGGTGGAGAATGTGATGACCCAAAAGGTCATCTCGTGTTTTAGAAGTCAAATCTGTGTTCTGAGGCCTTAAAACCTCCTTCTGTTCTACCTCGATTTGCGTGCGCAGTCCGATCGTATATCCGGAAAGCCCTTATGTGAAAATTTGAGAAAAATGCTAAGTTTTTTCTTAAAATGGAATTAAGTTGACTTTGGTCAATATTTTGGAAAAACGGACCCGGACCCGTGTTCCGACGGTCCCGTAAGGTCCGTAGTAAAAGATGAAACTCGGGAGTATGCCTGGAATCGAATTCCATGGTCCCTAGCCCGAGAAAAGAGTTTTTAAAGAAAATTGTTTGCTGGAAAATATAAAGACGCTTTGAAATGAAATATTACGTGTTCCTGATGGTATCGGGGCCGTATTTTGGTTCCAGATCCCGATACAGCTCTAAAATAATATTTAAGTCGAACCTGTGAAATTTGGTAAGAATCGGAGTTGATTTGGTATAAATTGGACCTTTAGTTGAGAAAATGGAAATTTAAATGTTCTTGAAAATTTTATGAAATTTGAGGCTAAATTCGTAGTTGTTGATGTTATTTTGATGATTTTATTGCACGAGCAAGTCCGTATGATATTTTTAGACTTGCGTGCATGTTTGGTTTGGAGCCCCGAGGGCTCGGGTGAGTTTTGGATAGGCCACGGGGTGATTAAGATTTAGGAAATTACAGCTGTGCATCTGGTATTTTTACCCAGGCCTCTGATCTCGCAATTGCGAGATCAAGCTTCGCAATTGCAAAGTGGTCAGGCTTTGGAAATGCGACCAAAGTATCGCAATTGCGAACCAAGCCTGGGCAGGCCCTCATCGCAAATGCGACCTCTGGGCTGGGAATTGCGAAGCCCCTTCATTGCAAATGCGACGTCCCCTTCGCAAATGCGAAGTCAGCATGTTTTCAAAGGGTTTGCAATTGCGAACCCCTGGTCGCTATTGCGACATCTGCGACCTGTTAAGTGGGATTTTGACGGGATTCTTCTTTATTTTACAACTTTTTCAAACTCTAAACTCCCATAGGCGATTTTCTTGAAGAGAGTTCTTCCCCTAATCATAGGTAAACGATTTCTACCTTATTTTCTTCAATCTATAACATATTTTTACATGATTTCACTTCAAAATCTAGGGTTTTCATGGGAAAATTGGGTGTTTTTGGGTAGAAGTTAGGATTTTCAAATTTTGGGGATTTGGACCTCAATTTGAGGTCCGATTTCAAAACTAATTGCATATTTGAGTTCGTGGGTGAATGGGTGATCGGGTTTTGGTTTGAACTTCGGGTTTTGACCAAGCAGGCCCGGGGTCGAGTTTTGACTTTTTGGGGAAATCATTGGGAAATCTATTTTCATGCATTAGAATTGGTTTAATTAGCATTTATTATGTTATTAAGTAAATTAAGACTAGATACAAGCGGATTGGAAGTGGAACCGAGAGGTAAAGTGGTAGTTGAGGCTTAATCTTGTCCGTGGAATTGAGGTAAGTGTCTGGCCTAACCTTAGCTTGAGGGAATAGGAGTGGTGGTCTTATTTACTATGTGTTAGTATGAGTACGACGTATAGGTGTGGTGACGAGTATCTATACGTTGGTGTCAAGCATGCCCGTGAGTCTTATATCATAATTGTTGTGGCTCTATTATGTATCGTTCATGCTCAAATTGATGATTTACGATGTTGAACAAAGCTTATGAAAGTTTCTTGGTAATTGACTATCGTTGAGTATTGACTCCAGTTGAGTTTTATTTTGTAAAGTAATTGTTGAAAACGAGATTGGTTATAGCGGATTCCCTTGCCGGGATGTTATTATTGATATTGTTGATTCCCTTGCCGGGATGTTATTGTTGATATTGTTGATTCCCTTGCCGGGATGTTATTGTTGATTCCCTTGCCGGGACGTATTGTTTCTATTATTTGGGTGAGGAAGAGTGTAAAGCACGAAGGGTGATGCCGTGCATGATATTGTGAGTGAGTGTAATGCACGAAGGGTAATGTCGTGCCGATATTATGAGTGTTAATGCACGAAGGGTGATGCCTTGCCATGATTTGAGAGTTAATGCACGAAGGGTGATGTCGTGCCGATATTGTGAGGAATAATGCACGAAGGGTGATGCCATGCCATGATTATGAGAGGTAATGCACGAAAGGTGATGCCGTGCCGTTTCTGTTGTTTCATATGGTGAGGACGAGAGTAAAAGCACGAAGGGTGATGCCGTGCACGTGTTACCATTTCATTATTCTTGTTGATATAGATATGATGTTCATTTTGGTTCTTTATTGATGCTTATTTATTGGTTTATTGTTAGAATCTGATATTCCCCGCAGCATGTCCCCTTCCCACCTTATTCTGTTGATTCCTGTTATTATGATTCTGTTTGTGTATGATTAACTGCACAGGTTTATATTGTTGTCGTGTCCTAGCCTCGTCACACTTCGCCGAGGTTAGGCTCGACACTTACTCAGTACATGGGGTCAGTTGTACTGATGCTACACTCTGCACTCTGTTGTGCAGATTTCGGTATCGGACCCGGTGAGTAGCTGAGGTAGCTGCCTTCAGTCCAGGGAGACCAAGGTAGATCTGCTGGCGTCCGCAGAGCCTAATGTCCTCCTTCCCTGTTTTAGCTTCCTGCTGTCTCTTTTCATTCCGAGAACAGTTGTACATTTCTTTCTAGACCAGTGTTTGTAGAAATTCGTAGATGTTCGTGAATTTGTGACACCAGATTCGTGGGTAGACATTATTGGATTATTTTAATTTGTTATAACTCTTCCGCACTTTTCATCTGTTTAGCTTTAGTTATTGTTTATATCTGTTTGGATTGATTGATATTGGGTTAAAACCTTAATAGTTGGCTTGTCTAGCTTTCACAAGTAGGCGCCATCACGACTCCCGAGGGTGAAAAATTCGAGTCGTGACAATATAGCTACAAAACAGTCCTAAAAACCAGCCTGCCATCTCCAAAAACCGAGAAGCTCATTTGAGAATTTTCGGAGCGAATTTTAGTTGAGCCCGTTCGAGGTCGTCGATTCCAGTCCATGGTTCTGATTGATAAGCTCATTTGAAATTCTTGAAGCTCTGTTTCCTTTTAGCTTCGTTGGCATGGCTTCCTTGTATGCTGACTGGAGGCTCTTTCGAATATTGAAAGCTAATTAAAAAAGGTTCATTTCCTTTATTATTTTTTGCATTTTTATTTTTAAAGTTTGTTAGTTTATTCAGCCATCAAATATGTGTGGCCTTAATTTTCCCGATTGGCTCACTTCCTGTTGCCTTTATTTTGTCATATTGTTGTATGTCTCAGTATTGTTAATATTTAGTGTTGATATGAAGACTAATTAGTTTTATTTTGAGTGATGAATTCGTTAGTGTAGAATTAAATGGATTTGGGCTTGACTATTTTAGTGGTTTTATTCAAGTCGGCCATATGGGATGTCTTGGTATAATGGGCCGTATAGTCTAACTAGAAGTAGATGTAGCTTTGGACATAAGACAAATTAGATTTGGAATAAGTCAAAGTACGCGTTCGTGCGACTTTGGCCAAGCAATCTTATAATAATAAAGCATGATTAATTGTGTACACGTACGCGTGACATGATTTTAGCCTACAAAATAAAACGGATTTATACACATGTGATCCGTTTCAAAGATAAATCCATATGCCATAATTAAAATCGGTTATGATGTAAAATACAAATTATTTCTAAAAAATACAAAAATTAAACAAACAACTAATCCAGGTATGATTAAAGTGACCGTGCTAAAACCACGAAACTCGGGAGGCCTAACACCTTCTCCCGGGTTAACAAAATTCCTTATCCGGTCTTCTGTGTTCGCGGACCATAAATAGAGTCAATTTCCTCGATTTGGGATTTTAAAATAAATTGGTGACTTGAGACACCATAATAATTATCCCAAGTGGCGACTCTAATTTAATAAATAATCTCATTTTGAATAATGTCACTTTAATTGAAAAAACTCCCCTATTCCTCGAAAAAATGAGGTGTGACAGCTCTGGCGATTGTGCAGATGACAAGAACCCAGAACTTCTGGTTTAGGGTTCAGAATTCGAGCTTGTAGTGTGATCTATACTTGGCTCTTTATTGTTGATATTACCGTGTTTGTGAGTACCGCTTTGCTATTATTTGAACTGTATTGAAGCGTCTTCTTACGCCTCCCTTCTGAGTCTTCTAAAACTATGGTGCACACGTACGCGTGGCCCACTTTTCTGTTAGAGGTCATTCCAAATAGAACGAGGTTGGATCAGCAACTAGGCCGGGTAGACTTTCGTGCTCCCGGTATATTGCCCCCACCTCGGCTCAAACTGTCCGCTTGGGTAAGCCATGTCTAAAACACACCCCCAGAATTTTAAACCTAGAATAACATAGCCTCATGTCGGATCCCTAGTAGAGCATTTGCTTGCATCATGTGCATTTGACTTTGGGGACTCAACACAGAGGTTGGGTCCGTCTAGGACAGGTGTACCCAAAAAATAAAAGTCCATCATGATGCATCCTACGTGCAACTTGTGCATTTTGTTTGATCTGGTTTGCATGTTGACTGGCTTCTAGAATAAGCACATAAAATTAAGAAAAAATTTCAGAAGTGAGAGGTAGGAGAGAGAAAATTCATTCGATTTTCAAAAATCCCTATACTTGAGAAATCCCGAAACTCTACCGAATTTTTAAAAACAAAAAAAGTCATTTCAAAATGAGCCAAAATTTTCAAGTGCCATGTTTTCCTTATTCTGTCAAAATTGACCAAACTACGCGGGTCTGATTCTCACCGGATGTGATATACGTATGCAAACCTTATCGGTTCCGACAAACAATTTTCAAAACAATAAAAAATCAAAAATATTTTCCTTTACTTCCTTCCTTAGAAAAGTCTTTCTTTGAGACCCTAATTTTTAAAAAATACAAAAATATTTTCTTTTAATTTCGTCTAAAAATTCAAAAATATTTTCATAGAAATTTTTCTTGCGAAAATTGAAAAAAAAATTCAAAAATATTTTCTTTCTTCTTTAGAAGTCTTTCTTTCGAAATTTCACCAAAAAAAACAACTCAAAATCCAAAATATTTTCTTTCTCTTTTAGAAGTCTTTTGAAAATTTCCAAAAAAAAAAAAAATTCAAAAATATTTTCTTTCTTCCTTAGAAATCTTCCTTTCGAAATTTCCAAAAAAAATGAAATCCAAAAATATTTTCGTTGTTAGGAGCTTTCATGGTCTGATTTCTATAAATAAATAAAAAAACACAAGAAGAGAGTTAGTTTATTTACTCTATTCTAATCTTCCCGAACTACGCAAAGATCTTATTCATGTTTTCACATGATAAGTAGGCAACCCACATCAGGTTCGATTGAGCATTTAAGAAATTAAAAAAAATGAGAATAATTGACTGAGTCCATTCTAACATGTTCTTTGTTTTGAATGGTGAAGAAAGTTTGAGGTGGTCGGTTTGTGCATCCAAGAAAAAATGACAACTGAGAAGCTGTTACGAATGCTCAAGAGGCTCAGGGTCAGAGGGTTCAACAAGAGTCTACTGTGGTTGAGGAAATTAGAATATTGAAACAGTAAATGACTGAAATGTGTCAAGCATGGGCCAATGGCCAAGGACCGCCTTTTCTATACATGATTTCCCAGAGTTCACATCCATCTCGACTACTACCATTCTAGTCTCATTGTCTGATCAATCCTATCCACATGGGTTCTATCTTTATCCCAACTGTACAACTACTACCATTCCGATCTCATTATCTGATCAATCGTATCCACATGGATTCAGTCTTTATCCCAACTGTACGACTACAGTTGGAACTTCTATTACGCGCTCCCAAAGTGTGCCATTGACAACCAATCAGACAACCACTACTGTTATGCCCGTCTTCACCATCCTACAGCTTACAGTGGCACAGAAGAAAAGTCATGAGTCACAATTTGCTACCCAGCAAGAACAATACCACTCTCCTGAGTACCACTCGTACCTATTTGATCTTCCTGCAAAGATTGAGCAGCCTGCCCGAAAGATGGCACATGAAGAAATGGCCCATAAAATGAGAAGCTTAGAACAACAACTGAAAAACATGCAAGGGTTGGCAGGTCAGATGAGTATTGCCTTCAAGGATCTATGTATGTTCCCCGATGTTCGTTTTCCACTTGGTTTTAAGAACCCCAAATTTGAAAAGTATGATGGACACGGCGACCCCATAGCCCACTTGAAAAGGTATTGCAATCAGCTGAGAGGTGCGCGAGGAAATGAAGAATTACTAATGGCTTATTTTGGGGAAAGCCTTACGAGGGTAGCCTCTGAATGGTTTATTGATCAAGACACCTCTCACTGGCATGCCTGGGATGACATGGCCTGGGCCTTTGTCAAACAATTCCAACACAACACCGACATCGCCCCAGACCGCAATTCCCTTTCAAACCTGAAAAAGAAACCAACTGAAAGTTTCAGGGAATATGCCATTAAATGGAGCTGAGAGAAAGCGGCTAGAGTTAAGCCACCCATGGATGACCACGAGCTAATCACTATCTTCCTTCAGGCTCAAGAGCTATATTATTTTTAAAACATGATGTCCGCAGTGGGCAAATCCTTCTCGGAAGCAATCAAAACTAGGGAAATGGTTGACAATGGCCTTAAGACAGGCAAAATTATAAGTCAAGCAATTCTCAGAGCCACAACTCAGGCTGTCCAGATTGAATCTGGTAATTTTAGTGACACGAAAGAGAAGGATGAAGAAACCATGATGACATCAGTGTCGAGAAGAGGTCTTAGGAGAAAATCTCGATGGCGTGAGTAGCCTCGTCTGGTTTTTGATGACTCATCTGAGCACTACTATCCACCTCAAAACCTACAATACTCTGTTGCTCCACCTCAGTATGTTGTCCAGCCACCAAGACACCCAAAAGGCGAGCACTAGCACTGCAAAATCTCCACCAGCCTCCACAAAATTTTCAAGCTCCCTATAACCCATATCCAAGCCAGGAGTATAGAGGAGAACAAAGGTTGAAAGATAATTTTACACCAATAGGATAGTCCTATGTAATCTTGTTTGAGAAATTAAAGCAATATGGCATGATTACACCTATTTCTCCAAATTATGTGGACCCACGTGCAATAAGTTTTGACCCTTCCAAAAGGTGTGAATACCATTCCAATGCTTAGGGGCACAATGTTGAAAGCTGTCGGGATTTGAAAGAGAAATAGAAAGGATGATCCAGGAAAAGATGATTGTGATCCAAGATAGTGACATCCAGAATATCGTGCAGAATCCTTTACTTGCACATGATGATACACACTTTGTGGGGATGATACGTGGTGACATGAAGTATGAGAATCCTCTCGAGGAATTGTTGACTGAAGTTAATGAGATTGAAATTAGAGAAGGCCCTGGTGATTCCGATGAGCAAATTTGTGGCTAAATGTCAAGCTTAGCTATTGAAAAGGCATTCCCTCCTCACTGAGAAGGAATCTTGATAGCTTGTTTTGATATTTTTTCTATTATCTAGGTTATTTAGGGTTGATCTAGATTTTATATATTTTCACTACTGGAAAATAGGCCTACGGGAACAGTTGTTTTGGCAACGGTTATTAAACTGTTGCAATAGAGTAGATACGGTAACGGTTACAACCGTTACAATAGAATTTGGATGAAATCAGTACACTTTAGATACTAAACCGTTCCGGTTGACAGTTCACCGTTACCATAGGTCTTCTTTATAAGAATGATTTTGTCAACCGTTCCAATAGGACTATTTGTAGTATCAAACAGATCAGAACTATTCCATTTCATGATTTCACAATATCAAAGAGCAAGATCAGTTATCGAGATACAAGTTTCTTTTAATGTAATTTTTCATATTTCAAGCTTGGTTACTGTATGAAAATTCCGGTAAATATAACCATCACTTACATAGAAGGTTGAACTGCTTGGGGAACAAAAGGTGTTTATGCTGTCTCCCTCTCAGCTGCAAGGCATTGAGCTTTCTGAAACTCCTTTAATACAACTTGAAAATATTTAGCAAGTTTAGCATCTGTAATTTTCTTTAGGAGATGAATAAATGTTTTGCACATATATATCAAAGTGCAGACCCACCAAGACAAACACAGAGAAATAAGGAGAGCACTTCTTGAAACTTACACTGACTTCAACTCGATGATCTGTTTCGCTGGCTTGTTTAAGTTTTGCAGATGTATCTTTCACTAATATTTTCCAAATATGCAGCCTTGTTTTGTGCCTGCAGTTGAGAAAATCAGCACAAGTACCAGAAAATTTTTATTTTTTTAAATTCGAATGAACCACCTTTCATCTCATCAAGACACTATTTCCTCCTGATTTGTTGACAGAGATGATTAAGGTATACACACAAGTTATCTAAAATTCACCATGCCTCCAAGCTGGATCAAGATCCGGAATCAAGAGTTCCGGTTTCTTAAAACAGTTTCATGTTTGTGTCCAGAGTATTAAGTCTATTCAAAGTTTCTGAACATTTTGATACATTTCTTATTATCATAGATTTAATTTACCCCAAAAAATTTAACTGGTATAGTAAACGAAAATATATGCTCGGAAATCAACCAGTATTAACCATATATCCGAGTATAAGTTGGGAGGTATTCTTTCAGCAGAATTGAGTCTCCACAGCTAAAAGATAGACAATTTGTGGAACTCACTATGCACGACCTAATGGTAGTAGTCTCCCTTCTTTTTCCTTTGCGATTCTCCGTTGCTTTCGCAAATGATAGAATTTTGAAGCACTATGATCCTGCAGTGGAAGCACTTGAGAACTTGATGTGCCAAGGATTTTGTTTTGCTTGTCCTTCTCAGGACAAGAATGTCGACTCATGCTTAGCAGGCCATTTGAAGATACAAATAGTTGATGTTCCGTGCTGGTTTTGTACTTATGTTCGTGATTCTTCTTATGCATTATTCTTTACTTTGCCATCATAGCTTGATAGTTTGAAAGTCTTGGTCCTTGGTAATAATATCAGATTGTTATAATGTTGCGTATAGTTTGTTGAGATGAATAAGTTGGATTAATAAAAGAAGAACGAAAACAGTTAAATGCTTGAGTATTCTTAGACCGGTTTCTGTTGAAGGGTAATAACTTTATTTATGCTCTTTTGTAGGTGGAGTTGATCAAGAAATGGATGATGAAGACGATGAAGAATTAGACCTTACTTGAAATGAATTTTGTATTGTTATAGATGAATGTTCTAGGAATCTTTTGTTACCAATATTTTTGAAACTTATTTACTCTCTTGAAATGTACTAAACTTATGCACTCATGGGGTAGAACATTTAGCTTTATGGATAATTTTATATTATTAATAGTTTCATTTTATGATGTATTTAAATTTTAGTGTTATTATAATTTATTATATGTATAAATATTTATTTATAACAGGTGCTACATTTTGGTTTTAACTGAACTGATACAATAGCCTACCAGAACCGTTGCAATAGGACACAAATGTCGTTCCAGTAGACAATGTAATCCGTTGCAATAGGTCCCATAAACTGTTCCAAATACAAATATAACCGTTACGATAGCCTAAAGAAACCGTAGCTATATCCAAATAACCGTAGCAATAGCTTACATAAGTGTTGCTTTAAATAATATGGTAACGGTTAAAAACCGTTGTACAAACAACATAGTAATAGTTTTGAACCGTTTTAATTGAAAAAAATAACCGTTCCAATAGAGAAAGGGAAAACCATTGCGATAGACGTATCTATTGTCACGACGATGCAAACCGTTGCAAGAACCGTTCCAGTAGACCTATGGGTACGCCGGCTGATGTGACGGTCTTTAAACCGTTCCGATATACCTATGGCAACAGTTTGGCAGTCTGTGCGAACGGTTTTTCAACCATTACCGTAGACCAATTTTTCAGTAGTGTTTGTTGAGTAAAACCCTTCTGTCTATCTGTTATGTCTTTAAGAGTCTTGTCTGTTTGTTCTGTTGTTATTTCCATTATCTAGGTTATTTCAGGGTCGTAACTCAGAGTTTAGTTTGTTTGTCTTGTTGTCAAACCCTTCCACCCATTACTTAATGAAATACAATTTATCCTTTTGTCTCATTCTGTGCTTAGGTCTTTTCCCGCAAGTTCTAGTGACATGACATGCATGTGAAATTTTTGGCCAGATCTTAGAAAACTGATTTCGTCTTGAATTCGATTAGTGAGAAAGAGACACTTTTGAAGATGAATAAAGACATGAAACATTTGGAAAGTAAGCATGAGCCAAGTTTACATGGAACCAAAGCAATCATGCTCATGAAAGTTAAGGATCTCTACCTTTTGAATCATTGATAAGATCGGGCTTAAGGATGATCGGACGAGTTGAAGTCTGTTTAGCACTAAGAGTAGAAAGTGTTTTTTAAAAGAAGGTGTATTCCATACAACTTCAAATGGATCAGTTTAGTGGCAAATGCATACATCAAGACAAAATCCAAGAAACGTCACCCAAATCAACAAAGGTCATTCGCTGCGAGGAAAGTATTGCTCATATAGCTTTACACTGAAAAGACTCAAAAGCAGGCATGTCCATCAATGTTGTGATTGTGAAGAGATAATATGTTTGGCATTCTCGAGGCTAGGAGTCCCTTTTTAGCTACCCAAACATTTTATATCATTCGTTACTCCTTTTGAGTCGGTATCATTTTCTTTGAACCCCCATCTCTTGGAATCAAGTCTAGAGTCAAAAGTCCCAAAAAAAAGAAGCAAAAAGGTCCACGCCCCAAGAGTACAAACTAGGGCAACTCTTAGAAAGTTTAAGTGAAAAGGAAGAAGAAAAGAACAGGTCAAAGATCCATACCCCTAGAAAATAAAAGCTGGGGCAACTTGTTTTGAAAAGAAAAAGAAACAAAAAGGGAAAGAAAGAAAAAATGAGGAAAAAGGAAAAAAGACAAAGAAAAAGAAAGAAAGATGAAAAACAAAATAGTTAGATCAGATGTTTGAACTACGTTTGACGTGATTCCTTTAAAAAAAGATACTTAGGCAGCCTTATATGGTTCGGTCCAACCAAATAAGAGTTCAAAAAAGAAATCCAAAAACTCTTGAGTATCTGAAACTGGGGCAAAAATTTCATATCCACGTTTGAAAGAGTCGATTCCAAGAGTTGTAAGTCTAGAACCCGCTCATTTTGAGCTTACATGCCATCCTTTCTTTCCAACCTATCCAAAACCTTCCAAATAAAGACCTCCTAATCAGCCTTTAGTAATGCCAAGAGAAGCATGCAATGAGCAACAGTTGTCACACGACATCGAACATTGTCAAGTTGCTCACAAAAGAAAGCCAAAAAAAAGGAAAGAAAAAGAAAAAGAAAAAAAATGAGAGAGTCTTACTAGTGAAAACCCTCACGGGCACTGTAAGGTGATAGTAAGTAGAGATAAATGAGAGAGACTTGTTGGTGAAAATCCCTCGGGGCACCACTAGTTGATAGTGAATCACAAAGCTGATGCAAAAAATTGGCACAAACAAGCCCGGCTTCAAAGGTCATAAGAATGGTAAAAGGGAAGATTCGATCAGTTTGATAGATCAGGCCGTTGAGTCCAAAATGCATGTCATGATCATTAAGGCTAGTTAGCGCAGAAAAAAAACTCTTCCTTCTGTACTTCCCGACAGTGGCATTTCTTGTTAATATTGTTTCTTTGCATTATTGTGTCTTTCATTCTGAGTCAGTCTTTGTCAAAACAAGCAAGAAAAGATTTCAAAATCTGCTACCAGCTTTTCAGTTGTATAAAGTAAATTTGGCCAGTACACTTAGTTGTTACAGTCAACACGCCTTGAGGATTCATGCAAATGCTTCCCCCTCAAATGACTTCTATTAGCCTACTTGGCTAAAGCAAGCAAAGATAACCTCAAGGTTAATCGGGGATTCTCTGTAGTACTGAACAAGGGCTATGAAGTGTGCACATCATGCAAAAGGCACTTACTAGTTGCTATTCTCTCTGATAGACAAATTTCTCCAAAAGCAAAAGCTGTTCAAGATATCATAAAAGGTTATCCAAGAAAAGAAATCTCTTTTTTGAGATAAGGTTGATTGAGCCACAAACACAAAATGGGACTGGAAGTGAAACAATCAAGTTTGATACGAAGAGCAAAAATCTCTTTAAAAAAATGAGTCTCCCAGCAATGTAGCCAACTACCAATACAGGCAGTCTTTCAGAAGCGAATGGGCACATGGCCAAGCTGCCAAAGACATCAAGGCCACAAACCGACCACCACTTTTTGAAACTGATAAAATTTTCTTTGTTTGAAATAAGAATAAAGCAGTACAAGGAAGGTGGTTTTTAAAAAAAAGGAAAAAAAGGAAAATAAAAGAAAAAAGAAAAGAAAAGAAAAAGGGGATGAAAAAAAAGAAAAAAAAAAGAAAAGAAAAGAGCTGACAAAGTGAAGTTTCTCAAATCTTTGCCTTTATTTATCTTTCTAATATGCATAAAATCATGTCATTTCTCTTCACATTTTCCTCCTAGGGTAATGCATCCTAGTCTGATGGATCTTTCCTTCCAGTAAAAATCTTATAGCCTGTTTGGCCAAGCTTCTTTTTGGCCAAAAGTACTTTTTTTTGCCAAAAGCACTTTTGGCCAAAAATTGAGGTGTTTCGCCAAGCTTTTGGAAGGAAAAAAGTGCTTTTGAGGAGAAGCAGAAGCAGTTTTGGAGAAGCAGAAAAAAGTAGCTTCTCTCCAAAAGTACTTTTTTGAGAAGAACTTTTGAGAAAAATACACTTAGAAGCAGTTTTTTAAAGCTTGACCAAACACTAATTGCTACTCAGAAGTGCTTTTCAAACTAATTAGCCAAACATAAACTGCTTCTCACCAAAAGTACTTTTGAGAAAAGCACTTTTGAAAAAAAGCACTTCTCAAAATAAGCTGATTTTTGCAGTTTGGCCAAACGGGCTATTAGTCTGATGATTCATTCTCCTGAGGTAAAAAGAAATCTTAGTCTGATGAATCTTTCTCCTATGATAAAACACCCTAGTTCGATGAACTTTCTCCGAGGATAGAAATCTTAGTCTAATGAATTTTTCTCCTAGGATAAAAATCTTAGTCTGATGAATTTTCTCCTAAGATAAAAAGACCTAGTCTGATGAGTATTTCTCCTAGGATATATGTCTTAGTCTGATGAATCTTTCTCCTAAGATAAGAAAACCAAGTCTGATGAATTTTCTCCTAATATAGAAATCTTAGTTTGATGAATCTTTCTCCTAGGATAGAAATCTTAGTCTGATGAATATTCTCCTAGAATAGAAATTTTAGTTTGATGAATCATTCTGCTAAGATAATAAAAAAAATCCTAGTCTGATGAACTTTCTCCCAGGATTAAAAATATAGAAATCTTAGTCTGATGAATCTTTCTCCTAAGACAAGAAAACCTAGTCTAATGAATTTTCCTCCTAGGATATACGTCTTAGTCTGATGAATCTTTCTCCTAAGATAAGAAAACCTAGTCTGAATCTTTCTCCTAGGATAGAAATCTTAGTCTGATGAATCTTTCTCCTAAGATAAGAAAACCTAGTCAGATGAATCTTTCTCCTAGGATAGAAATCTTAGTCTGATGAGTCTTTCTCCTAAGATAAGAAGCCCTAGTCTGATGAATTTCTCCTAGGATAAACGTCTTAGTCTGATGAATCTTTCTCCTAAGATAAATAAATCCTAGTCTGATGAATCTTTCTCCTAAGATAACAAAATAAAACCTAATCTGATGAATCTTTCTCCTAGGATAGATGTCTTAGTCTGATGAATATTTCTCCTAAGATAAGATAACCTAGTCCGATGAATTTTCTCCTAGGATAATTAAAAAAAAATAGAAGTCTGGTTTGAGAAAGAAAAAAATTGTTTGTTCATGCTCTCAGAAAATAAGCATTGGAGCAATTTATTTTTTAAAAAATGTTTTTGATTTAAAATAAATCAAAAGACCAGTCGCATGTTAGCATAGGATACATCTTTCCCTAGCTGCATTTTCCAATATAGGGTTTCCACTCCCTAGTTGATTTTATTTTAAATATAGGATCTCCACTCCCTAGTCTCATTTTCCAACATAGGGTCTCCACTCCCTAGTTTCCTTTTCCAACATAGGGTCTCCACTCCCTAATTGATTTTATTTTAGACATAGGGTCTTCACTCCCTAGTCTCCCTTTTCTAACATAGGGTCTTCACTCCCTAGTTGATGTGAGCTTAAATCGGGGTGCACCACTCCTCCTTACCAGTATAGGGTACACCAATCCCTAGCTGTGTTTTCCAACATAGGATACACCATTCCATAGTTGATTTGATCTTAAATGCAGGGTACACCACTCCCCGATATCATTGCCAATATAGGGTATACCATTCCTTGGCCACATTCCCAACATTAGGTACACCAATCCTTAGTTGAGACATCTTTTTGACAATAACGTAACACCATAAAAAAATCATCATGATCTTTTCAGGGTACACCATTCCCGACCTTTTATTGCTTTCAATAAAGAAGTAGTTTAGAATTTTGTTACAATAACTCACAAAATTTTCCTAGTGAAAACTGGGGTAGAAAAATTTCGTCTGTTTGCTTATTTTGGTGTCTAAGCAGGTTTTACCTCGAGGCACAAGGTTTGAGATGACCAAAAGAAGAAGTCTCAATTTAGAGTAAAAGAAAAAAAAGTGAATCCAAAATGCAGAAGAAGATGAAAGATGTGAACTGCTCAAGACATGACTGAAGTCACGAGCACTGCATTCCTTGTTTTTATTAGAAGAAGCCGCAGAAGAATGAACTAGCACCTGCAGCTAGCAAGTATCAAGGTTCAAATCAAAAATTTGCATGAAGAACCATTCAAGACTCAAGGTTAAGCTTCAGAAGACTTATAGATAGGAATTTTGTAACTCATAGCTGATAGGCGTGTTTAGTTCCTTTAGATTTTGATATAATAAAGGACCATGGACCGGAGCCTCAACAGAACCTCACTCGACTCTCAAACTCATCATTCCATCATTCTCCTTGAACTACACGTGACCTGATTCCCTTATGAGCCGGGATATGTAGGCTGTCCAAAATCAGGACTCGGTTGCACCCTTTCCTTTATTTATTTTCCCTTTTGAATAAAGATTTGGTCAAAAATTAGTCACACGGCTCACTTAGTCTTTGCCTGAAAACTCTTCATGTTTCTAAGCAAAGAGGGGCAGCTGTGAGCACCTAATTTTTGACTATATTTGAATTTTTCATCACTTTTTAGTATGTAAATATTTGTTAAGTTTAATCTAGATATTTTAGCCTTTATTTCACTTTTTAGTAGGTTTATTTAATAAAATTAAAACTACAAAAAGAATTACACTTTTAGATATTAGATGTATCTTATTTGCAAAAGAAAATAAAATTTACAAGAAAAAAAGCTTTTCCTTCTAATATTGGTAAGACTAGCAATTTTATAACTTTTTCTTTAATAGTTTCTTATATTTTTCTAGTTTTTAGTTTAGTATCTTTAGTTTTGATTATTTTTAATAAATTAAAAAAGGAAAAAAAGAACCGGTGCAAAATGCCACCTAGCAAGATTTTCTATATCTTTTGTAACAAACTCACATGCTCTCACTAAAAACTCACATGCACATACACACTCTTTTTTCTTGGCCACCAATTAATCCCTATAACTACACCTATATATCTTCCACACACAAAAAAAAATACAAAAAAAAATGAAGAAGAAGGGAGAGAAAGAGATCTGGGTGAAGGACAGGCAAATTTAGACCAAAAAAAGCAGCAGAAAACGCAAAAAAAAAAAAAAAAAAAAAAAAAAAAAAAAATTGAGCGCTACCTTCTTCTTTCCCAAGCCACCATAAACCCACCTAAACTCCATTAAAATACTGCAAAAAATCACCGAAGAACCAACCTCAAAATCCCCGCACCAATTTTCAGCCTTTCTATTGATTAAACTTATCCAAACCCAATTATTTTTCCCCCATAAAAATCAGCTCAACAATAGCTCCAATCAACCTCAAAATTGCTGAAATTAACCAGCCGGAAACCACACAAAAACAGCCTCAAAATCGTCCAAAACGACCTCAAATTCCAAGCCAAAACCGACTCCAAAATGCCTCAAAACCAGCCCCAAACTCAACCATGAATCTCTTCTAAACTCCGGCAAGATCCAGCCATGAACCACAAAATACAGCTACAAAACAGTCCTAAAAACCAGCCTACCATCTCCAAAAACCGAGAAGCTCATTTGAGAATTTTCGGAGCGAGTTCGATTTGAGCCTATTCGAGGTCGTCGATTCCAGTCCAAGGTTCTGATTAATAAGCTCATTTGAGATTTTCGAAGCACTGTTTTCTTTTAGCTTCCTCTGCGTGCCTTTCCTTGTATGTGACTGGAGGCTCTTGCGAATATTGAAAGCTAATAAAAAAAAGGTTCATTTCCTTTATTATTTTCTGCATTTTTATTTTTAAAGTTTGTTACTTCATCAGCCATCAAATATGTGTGGCCTTAATTTGCCTGAGTGGCTTCCTTCTAATTTCATTTAACTTCTATTTTTTTATATTCTTTTTCTCTTCGTAATCTAATTTCATTTACTGTTTTTACTATTTTTTATTATTCCTTTCTTTTATATTATTACTAAAGAAAAATCAAATTGTGTACCAATTAAATGTAGTTAATACAACCAAAAAAATATTAACTAACATATGATACCAGTATCGTATATAGCTATACCAACAGGGTATACAATTGTATGCAAAGAGTTAGAAAAATTTTAATTCAATTATTAAACTGAAATAATATCAGTTGTCAAAAAAAAATTAAAAATTCTAAAAGGATCTAATTGTAAGAGTATATTGTTACATCATATAGCATACCATAATTTTTTTTTTTTTTTGCATTTTCAGTTTGCCCCTCACACTTGTGTAAAAGCTTGAAACAAATTAAAAGGGAAAAGACAAGTGAATTTACGGGTAATAAGTATACTATTATAGTATATTGTTTACTATTACAGCATATTGTTACAATATCTTGCATATTGTTACAGTATACCATAACAATATATTGTATACTATAATGGTATACTGTTGCAGTATAACTATATACTCCTATAGTATATTATTATACTGTAGCGGTATAGTGTTTTGTAAACTATAATAGTATAGTGTTGCAGTATAGCTATATACTCCTACAGCATATTGTATACCGTAGCGGTATATTGTAGCTGTCTTCTTCTTCGATTTTCAACTGAAAATTTCGATCTCAATCACCTCAAATCAGCTCCAAACGCTATCAAATTTCAGTATGAACTTCCATAAGGTACTATAAGCAATATTTAACAGCACCCACTTTGAATCAAACAAGAAATCTTCAAAAATAAAATTGAGCTTCAAGCCCAACAATGGTGGATATTCAAATACACATAAAAATTTAGATCTGGGAAGCTTACTCGAAGTTACTATAAGCAATATTTTATAGCACCACATCGAATCAAACAATAAATCTTCAAATAATAGTACCACTTCAACAATTAATGAGTACTCCATTAGAAAATCGAGCGAGAGAAAACAATATACAAATTGTTAAGATTCTATTGAAACTAAAACTAAATTAAGGTCGAATAAGAATGAATATTACGTGTTGCTGATGTGACTAGCTAGTGGCGATTACAGTAAAAATAAATAAGAAGAAATATAAAAGAGACGGAGAATTGGAGGAAGGTAAAATGAGGAAGAAGAAGAAGAGGAACATAATAAACGCGGGTAAATAGTTTGGGGCCATGGGTAGGAGTAGTAAATAGTTTGGGCCTGGGCATTAAAGGGTAAATAGTTTAGAATTAATGGGCATAAAGTGAGATTTTTTTCTCTATTTTATTAGTTTTATTCAAGTGGGCCATATGGGATGTCTTGATATAATGGGTCGTATAGTCTAACTAGAAGTAGATGTAGTTTTGAACATAAGACAAATTAGATTTGGGATAAATCAAAGTACGCGTTCGCGCGGCTTTGGCCAAACAATCTTATTAATAATAAAGAGTGATTAATTGTGTAGACGTTCGCGTGACATGATTTTAGCATACTAAATAAAACGGATTTACACACATGTGATCTGTTTCAAAGATAAATTCATATGCCATAATTAAAAGCTGTTGAAAAGTAAAATACAAATAGGTTCTAAAAAATACAAAATTAAACAAACAACTAAGTCAGGTATGATTAAAGCAACCGTGCTAAAATCACGGAATTTGGGAGTGCCTAACACCTTCTCCCGGGTTAACAGAATTCCTTATCTGGTCTTCTGTGTTCGCGGACCATAAATAGAGTCAATTTCCTCGATTCGAGATTTTAAAATAAACCGGTGACTTGGGACATCAAAATAATTATCCCAAGTGGCAACTCTAATTTAATAAACAATCTCATTTTGAATAATGTCATTTTAATTGGAAAAACTCCCCTATTCTTTGAAAAAAGGAGGTGTGACACAACTAAAATTTGAGGATGCCGATGTTGAAGATGTAATACTAGAGCCAGCCTAGGACTTTAAAGGTACAAATTTAGTTGACTCTGGTGTGATTGATGTAGAGGAGGTCAAAAATCTTAAGGTTCATGTATTTGAGCGCGTTAGACCTCATTCCAAACACTTCTCTACATTATGTTCAGATGATGAAATGAAAATTGATCCTTATGAGCGTAAAAACCATTCAAGGGCAGAGGTCGATGAACCTTATATTTTGAAAATTTTAAAGCCATCTAGGCAAGGTGACACTCCTCGGTCGAGAGCCAAAAAGCGCATGAAAATTTATTTAATCTTTGGCTCGAAAAAATTTACCACCCTAAGCGCATAATCATAAGCTTGAATCAAAACTTGGAGTTCAAGTCATATGCTCAAGGTGGAGGCAAAAAGTGATTCGCGTCGTGCCGCGATGTTAAATCAGGCGCATGTTGGTAGGCAACCTAGCTTTACTGCTTTCTTTTATTTTTAATTTATTTTATATTATCTTATTGTATTATTTTTGTAGTGTCATTTTTTTAATTTGTATGAGCATGGGAAGCAAAGCCATTGGAAGAAAGCAAAAGCAAGTGAGATGGTTAGAACTAAGTGTGGGGTGCCCGCACAAAGAACCAAGTGTGGGAGAAGTCTAACATGAGCTGCTAATCCTTCGGCCTTGGCCTACCAGGGAGTTTCTTTTACCCTCTTATATTTATGAGTGTGATTTGGGGCCAATACACAATTTTAAGTATGCGGTGAAGAGGCTGTTTGGGTGATTTTCTATGCTATTTTAGTTGTGTTATTTTATGTGTGTTGGAAAAAAATTAAAAATCAAATAAATAAATAAAATTAAGAAGAAATAATCCCTCTTGATTTTTCTTATGGCCACGGTTCTTTTTCAAGGTATGACTCTTTGAATGGGGTAGTAGTTTATTTTCTTGTAGGTAGAATTCTCAAAAAGAAAATTTGGACTTTTCCCAACGATGGACCTCCTAGACAGTTTTCTTGAGGGTTTAAAGTCCAAAAAAAATAACAAAAAAAGTTTATTATTTTTTCTCATTGATAATGGAATGGGAAGAACTTGAGTATCTATGCTTTTTGACATGTTTTATGTTGGGTCTTAGAGCTGGAGCATTTGTGCTGAGTACTTTCTTCTTGAGTCTTGTGACTATATGCCTTGAGAGTATATCTGACTTATTCTGACACTTGGGCTCATCTTTTGACTCCTATTATGTACATCCTATGTGATTGAATTATATTATGACTGTGGTAATTGCTTTAACTTGAGAGTCGAGTCTGAGCCATCCTGAATAAGTCATGTGCATTGTGTGAGGTGAGATTTTGGTTGTACCCTGTGCCATCCCTTGTTAGTCTAGAACTTGCCCCGTGTGTGACTCAAAGCGAAATGATTAAGTCTTGTGAGTTTAGAAAATGATATAGGATTTTCTTTGATTGACCCTTCAGTCTATTTGCCTACCAGTGATAAATATTATCTTTGTTAGCCCGTTTGAGCCTGTAAACCTTTTCTTTAGTACTCACATTATAAGACGAATCCCTTTTGTTCTTAATTAAATCTTGTTGAACCTTTACCTCCAAAAGCACTTAAGTCGCTAGAAATGAAGGAAAAAAGATTGGGTAGTTTGAGTGGAACCATAGAAAGGCCAAAAGGTGCATGTGTGAATAGAGAGAGCTACTACTGAAAATACCAATTTATGGAGGTATTGAAAAGATTTTGAAAAAAAAAATATATAAAAAAAATCCCTCCAATTCACTTTGATATGTGCTAATTCATATGTAGATGTGCTTAAAGTCAATGGCTATGTTATTTACGGTGTCGTAGCGATATGTTGAGTGATCATGAAGTGGATGTGCTTAAAAGTTAAAGTGTATTGTATTAAAAGTGCTTGGGAGGGTTAGTCACTCTTATCCATATCTATCCTACCTGTCTGTTACCTACATTACAACCCATGAATACCTAATTGATCCTAGACTTTGCGAGCTTAAATTAGTAGAGACTTACATTACGGGCAAGCCTATGGTACCAGCTTTGGGGGCACATGAGTTTCTTTGCGAGAGTGAGTGAACTTTTTTGATTTTGTGAGTCCGTAAATTATAGTTGAATTCATATTTGAGTGTGCAGATTGATTACTCTCTTTATTTTGTTGGTGAGGGCACATGCTTACAACGGATTGGTAAGGAACCCGTATCTTTAGTTTGCACAAGAAGCGAGTCATAAAGAGGAATGCGGTAGAGTCAATTTTTAAGGCTAGGATGTTAGAAGAGTCACACAAATATTTTAAATAATCTTGGCATGAGTTTAGAACTTGAGGAAATGTATGAAGAGTGCATATGTTGGGTTCTACGCATTAATATAAATCATTGTCATTGGTGTGATGCTTGAGCATGTTTTGAAAGGTATTTCTTGCCTATGCTAAGTTGCTCGAGGATGAGCAAGAGTTTAAGTGTGGGGTGGTGATAAATGATGAAAAGTGCATATTTTTTAGTATATTTGCATATTAATTCTTGTGTGAGTCACGGGAGATTACATGGTTTGTGAAGTGAAATATGTTCATTATGTGTTTCTTATGTGTGGGAACAAGTTTGGATGATAAATGATCAAAAGATGACAATTCGACACAAAAAGAAGAGGTGAAAAAATTGGGAGCTCGTCCAATTTCGTGCGTGGCACGAAAATGGACGCGAAAAAGGAGAAAAATGAAGGCACAAAATAGCGAACGAAGCGAAGGCACGGATTTCTTCGCGAACCGAAAAATTGCAAAAGCTAAGTCCGCGTCTATGGCCGCACGCTGCGCGAAGGCAAACGCGCCCTACATTTCTCCTATCCGATTTTGGATCGCCTTGGATGGCCCTTGATCTCGCTCAAACTCACACCACAATTGTAGGTAGTGAGGCGGTCGAAGCAATAATAAAACCCAGCACGAGTCGGGGTCGATTCCTCAGGGAGTTAGCAATGGGATTAGGTGTACACCTAGTGTGAATGTATGACGTGCCTAATATTGCACTTCCACATATTTGGTGGTTGTTTCTATTTCTACTTTTAACTAATGATTGCAAATAACAAAATTAGAAGACAATGTTTTGGTTTTGGTTGTTTTTCAAATGGTAAAGGATCTAGGGTCGTGACTTCCACCTAGGTGGCTACCTAACGGGTTGTAAACTTTAGGGCAAGTTTGATTAATCGAGATCGCAATATAGCAATAACACGCAATTGCTCACTCTATACCTCTCGGTAGTTTGAGTGATTTTGCCCAATTTGGCTTTCTCAAGCCCAACTGGGTATTGCACAAATCAAGTGATATATGCTCAAGTCGGGTCTTACTATCTCTACATTTGACCCTTTAATTGGGGCTATCAATTTCTTGAGTTCACCCTAATTCCTTATTAGCCAAGCTTTACTAAACTTAGTCTCTCTTTCTCAAGTAATGACTAGGTCAAATAGGTATGAATCAATGTTTGCAACCATTAATTCTAGAATTAAAGCATAAACAAGGCTAAATATCACTAACCCAATCACAAACAAACCCTAAAATTAAATACCCATTAAGTACCCACACTAGGGTTGAGCCACAACCCTAGCTAAAGATTTAGCTACTCATAAAAAATAAAGAAATACAAGAAGAAAATAATAGAATGCATAATAATTGATTAAACAAAGAAAATCTAATGTTGAGAAGTTAATCTAGTACAAAATTACTCTAATAAGTAAATAGAATGGCTCAGGTGCACTTCTCAAAATCGAACTTAACCGAAAAATGACAAAAAGTTATATTTTTACTAAGCTGAAAATATCTGGAAAAAATGCCCCTGCAAAGGTTGTGCGGCCGCATAATATTGGTGCGGTCCGTACAATGGGCTTATGCGGCCGCACAATCACCATGCGGTCCACAATATTGGGAATTTGGGCTTGGAACTTCAGGCTTCTGCGGTCCGCATAAAAGTGGGTGCGGCCGCACTTCTGATTATGCGGCCGCGGTCATTATTGTGCGGTTCGCACTCTTCTGCTTTTGGAATTGAAACAGCTCTCTGATTCTTCAATATTGTGGACCGCGGCCGCACAATTTCGGTGCGGTCCGCACTCCCTGAGCTAGCAATAATACTACTCTCTGAATCTCCCTTCTACGGCCGCACTAGAATTGTGCGGTCCGCTCTGCTAGCCTTTTTGCTCTGTTTTGGTTCTTGTTCACTTTAGACTCCTTTATGAGTTGATTTTGACTTCTTTGGATTGTTTCCCAATATTCCTGCAAGTAAGCACATTTCGTTAGTTTCCGGGATTACCTTTAAGCATTTTTGAGCTAAAACGCAAGTAAAAGAGAACAAATAAGCGGTAAAAATCCCTACTTATCAACTCCCCCAAACTTACGATTTTGCTTGTCCTCAAGAAAATAAGGCAAGTCCCACCTTCACTGGAAAAAGGGATATTTCATTTAGCCTAAGGTGAATCAATTACACATCAATTGGGACCAAAAATTACCCACAACACATATGAATTATCAACAACTTGAGTACCATAGTTCTAGTGTGACACTAGAGCATCAAGAGTTGACTCTATTCTTCAAGGAAGCTTGCTCTTTCATGTAGGTCATTGTGGATATCAAACTCCTCCTCCTCTGCTCTCCATTAGCAAATCTCACTTTAGAATATAACACTCGAAGCAAGGATTGTGAAAAGTTCGCTCATCTCTCTCAAAAGAACGTCATAGGTCCGGCTTTAAGTACCATAAGCTTTCCCCTTATGTAAATCACCACTAATGTAAGCTCACTCAACTTGAAATCATGTAGGGCTTTTGCGGGATGTAATGAAGGCTTTTGGATCAAGGTAGGACTTACTGGAATAGAATGGTTTCATCTTTCCTTAAGCACTCCATTATCTCTTTTCGGCTCATACTTTCTCGACTCTTTGAGTCATTTTCTTCTTCCTCGGGAGAACTAGAGAGACGTAACATCACTCTTTCTTGATCATGACATTCCTTTTTCTCCTTTTCTATTTACTCCAGCCTTTCCTCCTTATTTTCTTTTGAATTCCCTTCAACTCTTCACTTTATTCACTTTCTTTTTGGCATTTTTCTTTTTGTTCTTTCTTTCTTTTCTTTGTCTTCCCTTTTCTTCATTTCTTTCTCTTTTTTGTACCTTTCATCACTTTCAAACTCCTATTCTCTCCCCCAAACTTATGTTTTTTCCAATTGTTTCTCAAGATTGCTAAGGAAAGATCGGGTGCCAAGAGAGGGTCATTAGAAAACGGATGAAGGCTTGTAACGTGGTTATCGAAAGAAAAGGGCTTCGGCTCAAAGGGGTTGACTAGGGATATCACATTGGTAGGCTATGGAATATTTCAAATTTCAAATTGGATTAAGGAGAGCCTACAATCATTTCTCAAGCCAAGCTACACTTAGAATTTCGCCTAGAAAAACATTCATGGCAAGTTCTAGACCATTAGCACGGGTACTTGGACTTGTAACTAAACATCTCACCTCTCACGCTTCTGGATTGCTAAAGAGAATAGATTCGAGGGCCCACAACAACCCTAGCTAAGATTGAGAATCACAAATGGCTCAATTTGAACCACTCGATGAATACTTAAGTCAACACAAGAGTCAAAAGAGTCACAACTATTTTCTGCCAGCAACTTGTTATTAACCATACGATCATAGGTAAATGTGTTGGTACCAAGTGAAGCATGCTTGAAACCCATTTTATTCATTACTACTATATTTACCAAAACATAAAAGAAAATGGACTCAATTCCTTAAAAAGGTTGTCACGCCATCCATCATCATTGGGAAGAGCCACCCGGTTCACACATAATCCATCTTTGGAAAGAACCGTGGCATTAAGAAAACCAAAGGCTTATTATTCACTCAAAACGTAAAAAGAAGCTAGCAAATTAAAAAGAAGCTACTAAAGTAAATAAGAAGCTATTTTAGTAAGGAAAAGCAAACTAGAAAAGTTATGAAATAAACTACGGAAAGCGAGATAAATGAATATACAAACCGAAATCAAATGAATATATACATAAAGAAAATGAATATCTCCATTAAATGCGGAGAATATGTACATACCAAAGGAAACCAAAGGCTTATTGTTCACTCAATACGTAAAAAGAAGCTAGCAAATTAAAAGAAGCTACTAAAGTAAATAAGAAGCTATACTACTAAGGAAAATCAAACTAGAGAAGTTATGAAATAAACTACGGAAAGCGTGATAAATGAATATACAAACCGAAATCAAATGAATATATACATAAGGGAAATGAATATCTACATCAAACGCGGAGAATATACACATACCCAAGGAAAATAAAGATGAAAGAAAAATAGTATTAGAGTTATTACAGCCCAAATGTCAAATGTCAAAGTCAAATACTCAAAATAGACCACCCCCAAATGAAAATAAGCATTGTCCCAATGCTTAACAAAAATAAGAATAGGGAAAGGGTAGAGAGTTAAGAGAACTCCCTATGTGGTCTCAGTATGCATGGGATCCTCACACCCTCTGTCTCTAACTGTATCTCATCATCTCCAAGCTGAGGGACAACTGGGTTGCTGAGCATCTGGATCATCTCCTCAGCACTGTGGGAAGTGGAAACCGGCTCCTCAGACTAGCCGGCTGCTGCCTCTTGTGCTGTCTGTGCTGCTGGGGGTGCTGTCTCCATAAGCAGGTCCAATGGTAAATCACCAGCAGATGTAATCTTCTCAATCTCTTTTTCAGCTTATCCACCGACTTCTTTGATGACTAAGATCTCCGCATCTTCTTGACCTGTTTGCCCAAATCCTCAATAACTTTCCCTTCTGCCTCCACTTTATCCATGATAGTCTTCTGGTCGGCCATAATCTTCTTCAGTACTTTCTCCACTGACGGAGGTACCTGCGGCTGTGCTGGGGTAGAGGACTATGCTGCAACAGCACTGGATTTATAAGTCAGCTTTGTAGTGGCTGCCTACATCCAGTTGTTGAGACTCGCCAATGTCTGGGAGACTCGTAGCGCAATTTGAGGATAAGTAGAGGAAGCTGGCACTGGTAATGACACTGATAATCTAGCAAAAGCTGGTGGTCCGGAGGATGAAGATGGTGGCATGGCTACTATCTCGGTGGAAGTACCAGCTGCTGTAGAAGGCTCGGCAGCTGAATTAGTAACCACTACCGCTGGCTCCTCAGACTGGCCAGTAGAGGTAGTAGCTTTTCCCTTGAATTTCGGGTTGTCAGCTCCCTGAAGATGGTACCAAGTGAAAGGTTTCTTGGCCTTCACATCTGTATCATAATGCTTTGACTCCACCCCTTTATCCTTGAAGTATTCAGTGAGAAAGTTCGTGTACGGATAGGATCTCTCACCTTTCTGGACAGCTAAAGTGATGTTGGTAGACATGATGGCACCAACAGTTATCGGATACCCAGCCATAATCGAGGCTACCAGAACTGCACGAGGAAGTGGGAGCATGTTTTCATTGAGGCATGGGTCAATGCGGCTACACACGAACGTTTGCCACACTTTTGCTTCAAAGATTAGGGTGGCCCGGACAATTGGAACACCTGCTGTGAGCCACGGAGGTGTTAACCCTGGGATTGCCAGAATCTCAGCTAACCACGGACGAACTGCATCACCCATCGCTAGCTTTTCCAAGTATTGCACTGCTTCTACTTCTTCAAACCCCACATACTTGTTCAGTGCACAGGAGTCAAAGCAGATCTTCAGATTCCGCACTTTTGTCACCTTCGTTCCCTATTTGATGTGAGCAACATTTGCGTAGAATTCCTTGACAACGTACTCATTTGCATCTAGGACATTTTTGGTGAACCATTTCCAACCTTTACGCTCTAGGAATTGCCTAAGGACATTGGGGTTGTGCTTGTTCAAATTTTTCATCAAAAATTGTCGCTCAAGAGTGAGCGACCTCTTTGGACACCATTCCCTAAACTTTGAGAAGGCATTGGCACTAACAAATATGTCCTCCCATATCTCTCGCCTCCTTGATCTTTCTAACCCTGCCACTGCAGTATCGCCCCCTCTCCCATCATCTTGAATGTCATCATCATTATCTAAATTTATTGGAGTAGGGGGAGCATGTGAGGAAGAGGGTCAGAGTCCTTACTGCCCTCTTTCGAACCTTTCGAAGAACTGGCAGCTGATGAGGACTCATCCACCAAATGGAATCTCCCTGGGATTTATTGTGATTAGGTTTCCGGTTGTGCTTGCACAGGATTACCCTTAGAAGCTTCCCTAGATGGGATGTACTCACTGGTCTCCGAGGTATCAGGGGCTCTATTAGCTGTTGCTTTCATGCTTATAACTTTTTGGATTGCTAGAGAGAGATTGCTTTTTCCTCGACCCCGGCCTCGGGGGGTTCTGCCCTCCCTTTTGACATATCTCCTTTGCCACGTGAGTGCACCATTGTCTACAACACATAAGAACTAGAAATCAGTTACAATTGAAGCTCATAATGTATACATAAACATGATTGAAAGTTGCAGCAAAACCTTCTCAGAAGGGGCAGTGTCGACAGCATAAAAGTGAGTGCGGCCGCAGACTGTCCAGTGCGGACCGCACAAAAATGAGTGCGGCCGCAGAACCAAGAGTGCGGACCACACAATTTTGACTGTGGCCACACAGCCCCAGGTTAAGACTACTAGGGTCTCTAAAGTTTCATCACTACGGACCGCACAAAAATGAGTGCAGCCGCACAAGTCCATTGCGGACCGCACAATTTTGAGTGTGGCCGCAAAAGTCAAGACACAATTTCCTAACTCAGAGGGCTGCGGACCGTACAAAAGTGTGTGCGGCGGCATAACCTCTACTGCGGACCGCACAAAAGTATGTGCGGCCACATAATTCAAGTTTCACGGGCACCGTCCTAGGGTTTATGCAATTTTGTTCTCAAATCGACATGGTTTTAGCAATCAAACATCATTAGCTACTTACCCAGACCCCAATTAACATTCAAGAAGCTACCCACATGATTCTAAGCAAAAATAACTAAGCATTGACATTTTTAGGCATGGAAGTAACCCTAAATCAAAGAACAAAAGCAAACAAAAGATGAAGAATCTAATGAAGAAATTAACATACCAATAATGAAGATGCAGGTGAGAATCTAAGTCGATGAAATGAGGGAAGATTTGAGAGCAATGGGGAAATGCACTATGCTAGCTTAGCTTCAGGGCTCAAAAGGTCGAAAAGTGTAAACAGCTGAGAGAAAACCTATTTATACTGTTACCGTCCGGCCCAGTTTCTTTACCTGAGTGCGACTGCATAATTTTGATGCGATCCGCACTCCTTACCTGCCCATGTGAAGCCCTATTACGGACCGCACAAAAATGAGTGCGGACGCAGCGTTAGTGCGGACCGCACAAAAATGTGTGCGGCCGCAATTCCTTAAGCATTTTTGATAGGCCAACTTCAGAGACCATGCTTTTGACACTTAGCCGAATTTTTCTTGCACAGTTCCTGCAATGCACATCCATTCTTGCATACACTTCAAAACTGGTAAGCACAAAACAAAGCCTATCTAATATAAAGAAGAAAAACAAAAGAAAGAAAAAGACATGGGTTGCCTCCCAAGAACCACCTGATTTAACGTCTCGGCACGGCGCAGATTACTAATCACTTGAAATGAAAAACCGCCACAATGTGGCCATCATCAACCTTGCCAAGATAATGTTTAACCCGGTGCCCATTGACTCTAAAAACATCATCATTCTTATTTTTCAAATCTAGAGCACCAAAGGGGGTTACATTCACTACTTCAAAGGGCCCACTCCATTTTGATTTCAACTTGACCGAAAACCTCCTTAATCGGGAATTGAACAATAGCACAAGATCACCTTCTTTGAACTCCTTGTTGTGGATGTACTTGTCATGGAGGTACTTCATCTTCTCGTTGTAAAGGGGCAAACATGTGTAGGCATGTTACCGGAATTCATCAAGCTCATTCAAATGCGTCACTCTTAGGTTTGAAACAATATCCCACTCAAGGTTCAACTTTTTCAAAGCCCACATGGCCTTATGCTCAAGTTCTACCAAAAGATGACACGCCTTCCCAAACACCAATCGATATAGAGACATCCCAATCGGTGTCTTGTAGGCCGTACTATAAGCCCAAAGAGCATCATCAAGTTTTGTTGACCAATCCATTCGGTTGGCATTCACAGTCTTTGACAAAATACTCTTGATCTCCCGGTTGGAGACTTTAACCTGTCCGCTTGCTTGAGGGTGGTAGGGGGTTGAGAATTTATGAGTGACCCCATACTTTGTGAGTAAGGTATCAAAATCTCGGTTGCAAAAATGCAAACCCCCATCACTAATAATGGCCCTCGGAGTAACAAACCTTGTGAAGATGTTCTTTTTCAAGAATGCCACCACACTTCGAGCTTCGTTGTTGGGTAGAGCCACGGCTTCAACCCATTTTGACACATAGTCCACAACTACCAAAATGTAAGTGTTCCCACAAGAGCTCATGAACGGTCTCATGAAATCAATACCCCAAACATCAAAGATATCAATCTCTAAAATGGTGGTAAGGGGCATCTCATTCTTCTTAGAAATCCCACCGGCCCTTTGGCATTCATCACAACGCTTGACAAGCTCACTAGCATCCTTGTAGAAGGTAGGCCAATAGAATCCACAAGTCAAAACCTTTGTAGCCGTTCTAGCTCCACCATGATGACCACCATACAGTGAAGAGTGGCAAGCCTCAAGAATCCCTATTTGTTCTTCTTCCGGCACACATCGCCGGATTACACCATTGGTACATATCCGGAAAAGATACAGCTCATCCCAATAATATTCCAAGCAATCCTGTTTGAGCTTCTTCCTTTCATTTGAAGAGAACTCATTCAGTAAAATGCCGCTCACAAGATAATTGGCTAAATCGGTGAACCATGGCATCCCGGTCATTGAAACGGATAGGAGTTGCTCATCGAGAAATGAATCATTGATCTCAAGGCCGTCATGTGGCCTCCCCTCCTCCTCCAAATAGGACAGCTGGTCAGCCACTTTATTCTCACTACCCTTGCGGACTTGAATCTCTAGATCAAACTCTTGCAATAGAGGCACCCACCGCATCAACCTTGCCTTAGAATCTTTCTTGCTCATCAAATACCGAAGCGCCGCATGGTCGGTGTGAACAATCACCTTACTACCCATCAAATACGGCTAGAACTTCTCCATGGCAAAAACAATAGCAAGTAGCTCCTTTTCGGTCACTATGTAGTTGACTTGGGCATCATTCATGGTCTTGCTAGCATAGTAGACCGGATGGAAGATTTTGTTGATTCTTTGCCCCAACACCGCTCCAACCGCAACATCACTAGCATCACACATGAGCTCAAAAGGCAAGCTCCAATCCGATGCGGTGATAATAGGAGTAGTAGTCAACTTGAACTTAAGCAACTCGAATGCCTTTATACAATCTTCATTAAAATGGAACTTGGCATCCTTCTCCAAAAGTTTGCACAATGGGTTCACCACCTTGGAAAAGTCCTTGATGAATCAGCGATTGAATTCCGCATGACCCAAGAAGCTCCTCACTCCCTTCATAGATGTAGGGGGAGGGAGTTTGGAGATCACCTCAATCTTGGCCTTGTCGACCTCAATACCATGCTTTGAAATTTTGTGGCCGAGGATGACTGCTTTAGTTCCATGTAAACTTAGCTCATTGCTTATTTTCCAAATGTTTCACGTGTCTATTCTTTCTTCAAAATTGTCTCTTTCTCACTTATGCAATTCAAGACTAAATCAGTTTTCTAAGATCTGGCCAAAAATTCCGCATGCATGTCATGTCACTAGAACTAGAGTGAAAAGAACTATGCACAAAATGCCTGACTGTTTTTTTTTTAACTTATTTATTGAATAAAGGATAGAAGGGTCCGATAGCACAAAAAGAAGAAGAAAAGAAGACAAAATAAGCTACCATGGCTAAAGGAGGAGTGACTTTCCAGTTACTAAGCGACATCTTAGCCACACATTCGCACATCAGCATTACTACGGCATCTGACCATTTTGATTGCTTTGGATTCAACACTCAAATTTTGACAATCATCCCGAGCAGCCCATGTCCTATTGCTCAAACTGGTAGAAGTCAGCCAATATTTGCCTCCATTTTTTAATTCTTCACCGCCAACTTGCCTACTTGCCTTTTCGTAACCTTGGATCAACAACAAAGGTGCTTGTTCCATTGGTTAAGAAGATGCTTTTATTTCCGAGAGATCTTGGATTGCTCTAGTGACTCGCCATTGCAAACCAACAAACCGACCACCTTTAACTAACTTTTATTTCAAAAAGAACAAGCATGTTAGAATAAACACTCTCTTTTTCTTTTTCCTTTTTCTCTTTTTTTTCGTTTCTTTCCTTTCTCTTTTTTTGTTTTTTTTCTTTTTTTTGTCTTTTAACCATTGTCGACGCCCCCTTTTTCTCACGAAATCGTGTTTACGACATTTGGGAAGACAACTCTATTCCCGTTTGGGAATTGGGTTTTTGGATTTGAATAGTCGCCACCTAATGATTAAGTGCATTAGGACACCACGAGTTTTGAGTTGGAAAACCAGAGTTCGGGTAAGGGCTACAAATTATCTCGAGAGGAAGGTGTTAGGCACCCCTCAAGATCCACTAGTGTGGTTCCCGGCCATGTTACAATTGTGACTTTACAGATAAGCAAGTGTGGCTCAAATAAAGGGGCTTGCACATAAGTTAGAACTTATTTGGGAATAGATAAGGCGGAATTTTGTGAAAGAAGGATTCAGATAACTTATCGAGAAAACGAGTAAGAAAAGAAAAAGAAACACAAAAAGGGAGGGGAGTCCTAGGTTTGTAAAATACATGGATCATCCACACAACACCGGTAGCCAATCATACGCATGGTGTTATCGCGTGATCATCATCTCCATGTCTACCCTTCCCACCCCGTAAAGTTTAGTTTGAAAACGCGTGAATTGGTCACGAGGCTTATTACGTGCTATTACCCGTCCCGTCCTATAAGTCCCGGAGGGTGTTTAGGACTACTAATCCTATGAGGTGAGTACTAGGCTGAAGCCCCTAGGTTTTAAAGGATAAAATCCTAAACAACAAGTAGAGAAACAGTTAGGACTTGCACAGATGGGGTACACATAAATAGTTATATGGCTCAAATATCCCTCCACAAGTAAGTCATGTAAATAGCACGTTTCAAACAGCAATAAAGGTCTCAGATTCAGAACCTCAACATGAATTCTAGATGTGAAAACAGTGGCAAACAGCAAGTCTTAATGAATTCAAGAAATATGACTGATTAGTTTGAAAATCCATTTTTTTGGTTTTGAACAGGCGGTGCATAACTAATCGAGTTATGTTTTTGATTGATTATAGCAAACGTTAGGCCTAAGGTTTGCCTAGGCATTTTATTGAGTACTTAGCCCAGATTAAAAAGGGTAGACGTGCTGAAAATAGATCCGACAGTACACCTAAGAACAGGATATCTACATGTGAGTTATGCATGCGGAGACAGTATCGTTTTAAAAGAAGAAGTTATTTAGCGCTATTCCTGATGAAGCATGTAGTTAACATCATTAATATCTAACGTGGATCCTTAAATGAACACGGATGTGATGATATGCATACATGAATAGACCTAAGGAAACATGATATCTAATGCAAACATGTCCTATGCAGGATCTCTATTGCGTACAGAGGTGAAGTAATCCTAAAGCATGTTTCTACCAAATTATGCTAAGCATGCATCATCCCACCCTTTTCACTATCG
>NC_031990.1:77170387-77381800 GCF_001879085.1 Nicotiana attenuata
GTCTCCTGATTGACTAAACTAAATAAATGCCTCTGTTCTCCAGGCGGGCTCCTGATTGCTAAAACTTGAGATAAATGCCTCTGTTCTCCAGGCGGGCTCCTGATTTCTAAATAGAGTCTAAGAATAGTGTGAAGTGCGGGAAGAAGAGTTTTAAAGAGAATTTCAACTTTGAAAAGAGTAATTGAGACAACAGCCTTGAAAAGATGATTTCAGAAAATGATGAAAGATTTTGGTAAAATATTTTTTATCACAGAGAGAAGCAATACAACGACAGCCAGCAGGTAAAGAACTCATGAAAGAGCAAACACAAACAGTGGTAAGGGATTAGGGACAGATAACTTTNTGTGTGACAAGAAAGTGCCACTGCCACTCAAAGGTAAGTTTTATAGAGCTGTGGTTAGACCGGCCATGTTGTATGGAGCAGAGTGTTGGCCGGTTAAGAACTCCCATATCCAGAGGATGAAGGTAGCAGAAATGAGGATGTTGAGGTGGATGTACGGGCACACTAGGATAGACAAGATTAGGAATGAAGATATTCGGAAGAAGGTGGGTGTGGCCCCTGTGGATGACAAGATGCGGGAAGCAAGGCTCAGATGGTTCGGGCACGTGCAGAGGAGAAGCCTTGATGCGCCGGTAAGGAGGTGTGAGCGGTTGGCAGTGGTGGGTACGAGAAGAGGTAGAGGGAGGCCTAAGAGGTATTGGGGGGAGGTGATCAGGCAGGACATGGTACGTCTGCGGATTTCCGAGGACATGGCCCTTGATAGGAAGGTCTGGAGGTCTAGCATTAGGGTTGTAGGTTAGGGAGTAGTAGCACTTTCCTTACTTCGTTCCGGGGGAGAGGCGGGGTTGGATTAGGGTTGATCTTAGATAGCTTGCAGTCTAGGCTGAATACACTCTGTACTTGCTATTTAACTTAGCCCTGGGCCCTAGATACTGGTTACTGTTATTGCATGTCTTTCATCTTTTGGTTGTTATGCTTCCATTACTATTACGGTTGCTACAGGAGTTACTAATGAGTTGTCTTTTCTTGTTTTCTTTTTTATTTTCATTTTATGAGCCGAGGGTCTATCGGAAACAGCCTCTCTGCCCTATCGGGTAGGGGTAAGGTCTGCGTACACATTACCCTCCCCAGACCCCACCTGGTGGGATTTTACTGGGTAGTTGTTGTTGTTGTTGTTGTTCTGATGAAACATGTAGTTAACATCATTAATATCTAACGTGGATCCTTAAATGAACACGGATGTGATGATATGCATACATGAATAGACCTAAGGAAACATGATATCTAATGCAAACATGTCCTATGCAGGATCTCTATTGCGCACAGAGGTGAAGTAAATCCTAAAGCATGTTTTCTACCCAAAATTATGCTAAGCATGCATCATCCCCACCCTTTTCACTATCCAGCCCAGGAGTGTTTTACAAATAATTATTACAGACCGAAATTGCTGAATTACACAACTGAATAAAAGGAAAATCAAGAAGCTATACTATAGAAAACCTAACAGTAGGCCCAAAGTACCAGATCCACTTGCCATATGCCATGGCCTTACAACCCAAGTGTGTCATAGTCTCTAAGGATCTCAGAAGATCCCGGACAGTGCTCACACCCAGGCACCCTAGCCAAGAATGAGTAAGTGCAGTGTAGAAGTGCAGCCTTGGGTGTCAGAGTTCAATGGGTACTCAGAGGTCCCCAAGGCAGTGCTCACCCGAAGGGGGCAGAGCCTAGAGTCTAAGAATAGTGTGAAGTGCGGGAAGAAGAGTTTTAAAGAGAATTTCAAGTTTGAAAAGAGTAATTGAGACAACAGCCTTGAAAAGATGATTTCAGAAAATGATGAAAGATTTTGGTAAAATATTTTTTATCACAGAGAGAAGCAATACAACGACAGCCAGCAGGTAAAGAACTCATGAAAGAGCAAACACAAACAGTGGTAAGGGATTAGGGACAGATAACTTTGATATTAGCACTTAAATAGAGTTATAGATATCACATACTTACCACATAGTTGTCACAATAATAGCACAGATTAATAGGGTTAGGATTACATAACACTCAAGTAGCAGGAGAGGCAGGTTTGAGCATATAATGAGAGCATAGTGACAACAACCAGGTCAGGGGAGGATCAGCAAATCATGAACACATAAGGACTAAAGTCTCAGAAGGAACTGGAGACATATCAGACTCAAAGAAAGGGAGGGATATGGGTATAGTAATGACATGATCACAAGGAACCATATAGAAAACAAGACACACATTCAGACTTAAGCTAGTTACATGATAAGCAGTGGAACCAAAGGATGAAACACATAAGGAACAGTAAGTAAGTAAGTAAGCAAGAGCATGTTGTGTAGATGCTACAAAGCAAATAGCAAAACATACCAGTTAGAGACGAGGGGATAGCAAAGTGCTGGAAATAACACAGCAGCAGTAGTATGCAGGACAAGGAAACAGCTACAGGACAGTAATATGCAGGATGGGAGCAGTAGTAGTATGCAAAAGCACAAGAGCAGTAGAGACTACTCAGTCTTGGGTGTGTTTGTGTGATCAGTGATTTCAGAGGCAATTTGTGTCAGTGTCTTTTTCGTGTGAATCTCAGTGTGTGTGTGAAGAGGGAAGACAATACTTTATATAGTTTTGAAAACAAGTAGTACATAGGCAAAGAGTGCACAAACATGGAAATAGCAATCAATTAGTGTCAATTAAGACAACTGGACTCCTTTAATTAAGGAGTCTAGTTCAAACGGTGAGTCAAGGTAGAATAAGGAAAAAAATCACTTCAGCAAGGCTAATTAAGGCAAGGAATCACATAGTGCATAATCAAGGCCAAATACATAGTGGGTAATTAAGGAAAAGTTGAAATAACCGTGTAAAAAATAGGGTATCAGTTCGAGAATCAACCAAAGGGATCCCAGATCAAATCGTAATCCTAGGGTATCCAAAGTAATTAAGGAAAGCATCACATAAATATAGAAATAATTCAAAATTGGTACAGAATTGCATAAGGAATACACGAGATCATATTTTTAAGGAAAGTATCACAAGCATGAGATTTTTACACAAGAGGATCAGTACAAATCATCAAATAAACAGCCAGTAGGGCAAGAGTCGGAATTATTGAGCATTTAAATAGCAGTCACATGGTTAACAGGAAGAGATGTTCATAGAAATCAACAGGAAGAGGTCATAGTAGCGAATTAAACAGGAGTAACGGAGAACACATGAGTGCACACAATTAGGTAACAAAAGGATACACATAATAAGGGTTAACCTAAAATTGGGGTTTCAGCATAACAATCAAGGCAACAAGAAAGCATAAAATAATCGATTAAACACAGTAGAGGCGTTTTAAAAATCAAAGAACTATTTCGAGAACTTTGTCGGGAAGCCCTAGTTCTTGAAATTGTTAAAAACAGAATTTTTTCGGAGAAAAAACACGAAGAAACTTCATAGAATCTTAAATATAGAATGGATCTTAAAAGAAAACCCAGAATATAGAGAACTAGGGTTTCGTGGAACCCAGAAAAGAGGGCAAACCTCATGAACGGCATGGGTTTAGCCGGAGATACTGCAAACTTACTCAAACGGCCGGGGATTGGCCGGAAAATTGCAAGAGACCCATAAAGGGGTGAGTGAACCGCTCCAGGTTCATCTGAGGAGCCTAGGATATCACTGAGTGGTTGAGAGGCAGGTAGATGACCAAGAGGTAGTGATGAGCCATAGGTTCCGGTGAGGGAACTGGTCGGAGAAGGTGAACAGACCCCGTCGGAGGGGAGAAGCCAAAGGGCTTCTAGAGAGTACCAGATAGAGAGAGAGAGAATGAGAGATAGAGAGAGATGAGGAATCTCGAAAATGAGACGGGGGAAAGGGGGTAGGTGAGGGTATAATTAAGGCAATTAAATCTGGGCCGTTGATCTCATTTGATCAACCGCTCAGATTAAAACAGGAGTGGACCGGGTCAATCAGGGATTGGGCTGGGTTGGTTCAGAATTGGGCCTGGAATGGGGTCAATTAAGCGGATTAATGTGGCTATAATTGAAATGCAGATGGGCTATATATTAAATAGCCAATTTTCGCTTTTTAATTTAATTAAAATGGTTAATATGATTTTAAAGACAAATTAAAAGCACTAAACTAATTAATAATATATAAACATTAATCTAAAAATACTGGGAACAATTTTATAATTGTAAAACGCTATTAATCGTAATATAGGCTATAATTGTAATTTTATGTCATTTAGCTTAAAAATATCAAATAAATCTATCAAAATATGATAAAATCACCTTAATTATATCGTGGTGTAAATATGAGGATGAAAATAAATTACTCACCAAAATAATAGTTTTGGGAATAATTATTGGATTTTGTACTGCTAAAACAAATAATAAAATTATTTTAAAAAGCTTTAAAAATTAGAAAAAATGTCAAAATTTTTGGGCATACTTATATATGCATGTACATGCTATTTTGAGAATATTTTGAGTATAAAAATAGATAGGAAAAAATTCGCTATCAACAACCATTCGATCGAACCTGATGTGGGTTGCATACATATCATGACGCCGCATGAATCATATCTTTGCGTAGTTCGCGAAGATCAGGAATAAAGTAAATAAACTAACTCTTTTTTTGGATTTTGAATTTTTTTTTCTTTGAAATTTTCGAAAAAAATATTTTGGATTTTGATTTTTTTCCAGAATTTTTGCAAAGAAACTTCTAAAGAAGAAAGAATTTTTATTTTTCTCTGAATTTCGACTATTTTTTTTCTTTTCTGGAATTGCGAAAGAAAAACTTCTAATGACGAAAGAAAATATTTTTGGATTTTTTGACTTTTATGTTAAAATTATGAAAAAAGACTTCTAAAAGAAATATTTTTGAATCTTTAATTTTCTTTTCAATTTTCGAAAGGAAAACCTCTAAAGAAAAATGAAAATATTTTTGGATTTTTAGAAGAATTTAAAAGAAAATATTTTGGATTTTTTTAAAATTGGGGTCTCAAAGAAAGACTTCTCTAAAAAAAGGAAGTAAAGAAAAATATTTTTGGATTTATTTTAAAAATTGTGGGCCGGAACCGATGAGGTTTGCCTAGGTATCTCACATCCGGTGAGAATCAGACCCGCGTAGTTCAGTCAGTTTTGACATAATTGAAAAAACATGATATTGACTCACTTTCATTTTGTTTTGAAATACATTTTCCTTTCTTTTTTTAAAAAAAAAAAATTTGGCAGAGTTTCAAGGCATTTTCAAACACCGGGATTTTCAGAACCGGGTGATTTCTCTATCCTACCTCACTATTGGTTTTCTGTTGTTTTTCTTTCCTAGCCAGTCAACATACAAGCTGAAGCAAACAAATGTACAAATAGCACGTAAGATGCATCAGGATGGTCTTTCATTTCGGGTACACTTGTCCTAGACGGACCCAACCCCTGTGTTGAGTCCCCTAAGTCACATGCACGTGATGCAAACAAACTTTCCTACTAGGAATCCGGCATGAGGCTATGTTATTCTAGGTTTGAAACCCTGGGGGTGTGTTCTAGACCTGGCTTACCCGAGCGGACAGCTCGAGCCGAGGTGGGGGCAACGTACCGGGAGCACGAAAATCTACCCAGCCTTGTTGCTAACCCAAGCCTCGTTCTATTTGGTATGACTTCTAACAAAAAAGTGGGTCACGCGTACGTGTGCACCATATTTTTAGAAGACTCAAAAGGGAGGCGCAAGAACACATTTTAATACAACTCAAATAATATCAAAGCGGTAAATAAACGGCAATTAGCACATTAGGTCCACAAAATACAGTAATATCAACAATAAATAAAGTCAAGTAAAAATCACATTAACAAGCTCGAATTCTGAACCCTGAACCAGAATTTCTGGGTTCTTGTCCCCAGCAGAGTCGCCAGAGCTGTCACACCTCCTTTTTTATCCGAAAGGGGGATATAACGGAGTTTTTCAAATTAAAGTTACAATAGTCGAAACGGGATTAATTATTCAAATTCAGAGTCCCCACTTGGGATAATTTATGGTGTCCCAAGTCACCGGTTTAAAATCCCGAATCGAGGAAGTTGACTCTTATTTATGGTCTGCGAACACAGATATCCGGGTAAGGAATTCTGTTAACCCGAGAGAAGGTGTTAGGCATTCCCGAGTTCCGTGATTTTAGCACGGTCGCTTTAATCATACTTGGCTTAATTAAATTGTCTAATTACTTATTTTTTAAACCTATGCGCTCTTTTCATTTTACCGCTTTTACTTAAGAAATTAACCTGAAGCGAGTCACGCGTACGTGTACTCACTTCGTTTGGCGCGTCAAGAATTATCTCACGCGTACGTGTCCACAATTAATCACGTTTTATTATTATTAAGAAATTTTGGCCGAAGTTGCGCGAACGCATACCTCGGTTTATTTTTGAACCTCGTAATTATGTCACGCGAACGTGTACATAATCACGATAATGAATTCAAAACGCACCTAAAGCAATCTAACGGTGTTCATTATTCTTCCTAAATTTTGAGATTATTGAGATGGCAAATTTATGAACAAGATATTATTTGGGAGCAAATAGGCTAGCTAAAATGATCTATTACTTGGCCAGATTCTTATGGTCCAAGGCCTACCTTATGGCCCATTCTTATTCCTTGCCAAGAAAGAAACAACTCCAATTTTTCCATATACCCAATTAAAAGAATTTATTCAAGAGGCAAGACTACACACATCACAATCGAAATACAAAAAAACTAATCAAAACAATTTAAATGAAAACTAAGACATGATACTCAAACAACGTAGAATCACAAACCAACACGCGCACCAAGCTAACATAACACAATGAAATGAGAATAAAAATTTGAGAAATGGACCTTTTATTGATGAACAAAGCTGAAAATTGCAAGTCAATCGGGCTAAACAAAGCAACAATCCTTAGACTGAAACACCGAAATTACAAACCGGAACCTCGAATCGACACCGGAAAGCTCGAAACCCAAATCAACCTCAGTCACGAGATAAACCAAAACCTCAAATATCTGACAACTCGGTCCCATCCAAGTACTTCCGCCATTCCAACAAATGAAAGAAGAAACGGAATTCCTCTCTTAGCTGCTTGGATTGCAAGCTCACGATGACCAATATGGATTGCAAACTCACGATGATTTCATTCGGCTGCTTCTTATCATCAATGCCATTTTCAATTTTTCGCTGCTCCGCACAAAGGGAACTCAGTTCAGTTGATCCTGATCATTTCTTAATTGGATTGAGGTTAGTTTGGTTGATTGGAAAAAATGGACGCTGATTTTTTTGTGATTTTGGAGGTGACGGCTGTGTCTTAGAGGTGTAGGGTCTAGGAATTGGAATCTTAGGGTAGGGTTTCTATTATTGGGTATTTTATATGGAGGTGGGAAGGGATGATAGCCATTGGATTAGAAGGAAATAGATGGCTAGGAGTAAATCTTGCACTTAAGTGGGCTAATGGGTTGGGAAGAATGGGCTAAGGGTAATTGGGCTGGACCATGTCTTTTGGGAAACTATTTTTGGATATTTTTTAATTTTATGAAAGGTAGATAAACTAAAAGTAACTAAATAAAATATCAATTAGCTAAATGAAAGAAAATATTTTTGTAATTTTTATTTTCGTGATAAAATAAAGTAAAAGAGTCAAAATTAATTAAAACAACGATATTAAACCTAAACCAAATATTTACGCTAAAATGTGTAAAATCTTGGGAAGGGTCAAAAATTACATGTCTACAATAAGTCATCTTGATAGTCTCACAATTCATTGATCTTTTCTTGGTTACCAAATCCTTCATGAATTTTGCATATCCCGGCATTTGTTCCAATGCCTCAACCAACGGCACATTAAGTGACAAACTCTTCATCATATCAATAAACTTTTTGAATTGGTTTTCACTGTTTTGCTTTGCAATCCTTTGAGGGTATGGAGGAGGGGGCCTTGGCATTGGTGCCTTAGCCTTTGGCACCACCGGTTCCGGCATGTCAATCACGTGTTCCCTAGACGGGTTCACCTCTTCTTGTGTCTCCTCCACATTTTCACCTATATCAATTCTCACTTCTTCATTAGCTTGAACCACATTGCTCGGGATTTTATCCTCTTGAACCACAACATCTTCATCCACAATCCTTCTTTGATTTGAGTCCCTAGACGGGTTCACCTCTTCTTGTGTCTCCTCCACATTTTCACCTATATCAATTCTCACTTCTTCATTAGCTTGAACCACATTGCTTGGGATTTTATCCTCTTGAACCACAACATCTTCATCCACAATCCTTCTTTGAGTTTTAGGTGGTTGCATCTCCACCATTTCCACTTCTAGTAGTCACAGCCATAGCATGTCCCGTATTATTCCCACCCTTCGGGTTCACCACCGTATCACTAGGTAGTGACCCCTTAGGACGAGTGTTCAAAGCTTGTGAGATTTGGCCCAATTGAACCTCCAAATTTCAAATAGAAGTGTTGTGCGAGGATATTTGAGCATCGGAGTCAGCGTTCTTTTCCATCATCTGTTTAAACATGTTTTCAATTTTACCCATCTCATTGGAAGAAGAGCTCGGGCCTTGAGAAGGATAGGGAGGTGGATTGCTTGGTTGTTGGAACATCGGGGGCCTTTGAAAACCCGATCCCCGGTTGTTGTTGTTGTTCCATCCTCCTTGGTTATTTCCTCCCCAATTGCTTTGATTGTTGCCACCCCAATTGCCTTGATTACTCCAATTGCCTTGATTTCCTTGATTGTTCCAATTGCCTTGATTAGGATTTCCACCACTCCAATTGCCTTGGTGGCCTTGGTTGTTCCAATTACCTTAGTTCCCTTGTGTCCTCAATTGTTGTTGATTTTGTCCTTGAGCATTGTTTCTTTGACCTTGATAATTGTTGACATATTGAACTTCTTCGTCTTGCTCATTGAATGAATCAGCTTGTTCATAACCACTATCATCTTGCATAAATTATTCCGGACGGCTTTGCATTTGTTGACCTTGTTGTCTTCTTTTGTTTACCATCATATTCACACCTTCCATTGCATGCACTTGTTTCGGCCGTTGAACTTGTTGAAGCTGAGCTTTGGCCAATTGGTTCATAGTAGCTGTCAACTCGGCAATAGCTTGCCCATGATCATGTAGCTCCTTGTGTAGGTGAATAACATTAGGGTCACCTTGCGGAACATTGGCTCTACTTTGCCACGCCGAAGAGGTATCCGCCATCTCATCAAGAATTTCACAAGCTTCGGCATATGGCGTGTTCATGAAGTTCCTCCCGGTGAGTTGATTAACCACACATTGATTAGTTTTATTTGATCCCCCTGTAGAAGGTTTGTTGGATCATGGCCTCAGTCATATCATTGTTCGGGCACTCTTTAATGATGGTATGATATCTCCAAATCTCGTGCAATGACTCATTGGGTTCTTGCTTGAAAGCAAGAATCTCATCCCGAAGCGTTGCCATATGTCCCTGAGAGAAGAATTTGGAAATAAACTTTTCTGCAAACTCATCCTAAGTGTGTATGGAATGGTTGGGCAACCTCTCTAACTAGTCCAATGTTTTTCCCCGTAGAGAAAAGTGAAATAGCCTCAACCTCAGCGCGTCCTCAGAAACATTTGTTTTCTTGCTCCCCCAACAAGTATCGACGAACCCCTTGAGATGCTTGTAGGCATTTTGATTCGGAGCCCCGGTGAAGAATCTATGTTGCTCAAGTAGGGTAAGCATCACGTTTGTGATTTGGAAGTTGTCCGCCCTAATACGGGACAGGACTATAGCACTTGCATAACCTTCGTTTGGCAATTAGGTAGGCTGCCGCTCTTGATGGAGGTGGGGGAGGGACGGGCACATTATCGTGAGGCGGGCGACCTCGTCTATTAGCTTGAGGTTCAAGAGGAACCTCATCCATTGCATCATCGTCCACTTACTCCCCCCAATGGTACATTTCCAACGGGCTCGTTGTTGAGAGCCATATTCGTACCTAAAATTAATTCAAAAATAAAATGAGTGACTCAGAAGGAAAAGAAGAAAAAGCACACAAAAACATAGATATATAGCTAAATCCGTTTAACTCCCCGGCAACGGCGCCAAAAATTAATCTCGCCCAAACTCACACCACAATTATAGGTAGTGAGGCGGTCGAAGCAATAAAAAACCCAACACGAGTCAGGGTCGATTCCTCAGGGAGTTAGCAATGGGATTAGGTATACACCTAGTGTGAATGTATGATGTGCCTAAGATTGCACTTCCACATATTTGGTGGTTGTTTCTGTTTCTACTTTTAACTAATGATTGCAAATAATAAACTAGAAGACAATGTTTTTGATTTTGGTTATTTTTCAAATGGTAAAGGATCTAGGGTCGTGACTTCCACCTAGGTGGCTACCTAACGGGTTGTAAACTATAGGGCAAGTTTGATTAATCGGGATCGCAATATAGCAATCACACGCAATTGCTCACTCTATACCTGTTGATACCCAATTTTTCCCTCACATATTCTTAAAATACATATATACTTTCAAAATAGTGCATGAGCATCAACCAGTATTTTTCGATAATTTTCTGTAATCTTAAAAGGATTTTCATTAATTTATTCTAGCATTTTATTATCCAAATAATTACTAATTGCATCACAAACAATTTTATGATGATCTATTACTTGATTTTTTATCATTTATATTTATATTAAGCTATAATCATTTTATGCATAATTATATTTGTATCTTTAAGCTATAATTGCAATAACTTTGTATTAATAGCCCGTATATGCATAATTACATTATTTACACGGAAAATGACATTTTGTATTTTTATACTATTAAGTAATTATTTTAAATCATTTTTATGCATAAAAATCATTTTTATCATTTATTAACTATTTTTTACAAAGCATTTTATCAATTAATTGGGTATTTAAAAAATAGCCTCTCTTAATTTGGAACAATTTTGGACCTGGCCCAAAATACTACCCTAGCCCAATTAAATAACCCTGATCCATAACCCATAGCCCAACTTCCTATTGACCCGCCCAACCCCAGATCAAATCCTAGTCGTTGATCTCAGAGATCAACGGTCTAGGATGTTATTTCCTTTTTAATTAATCCCTAACCCCCCAAACCCTACTCACTTCCCATAACTCGTCGCCCCTGTTTCCCTTCCCTCCTCGCTACTCTCTCAAACTCTCCCCTAACCCTAGCTGCCGTCACCTGACCCCTTCAATCCATGGGGTTTCCCATCGATCTTAGGCCCCATCCGGCCTCCTACCTCTACTGTTTCTTCGTTGTTTGATGGAATCTCAAGGAGATACGAACAAGACACGGTCCAAACCTTACATTTTCTCGATGAACCTGCCTGTGTTCATCTCTATGTTTTTTAGTATTGTTATCTTCATGTTTATGGCTTAAACCTCTGGTTCCAAACCGGATTTTTTCTCACCTCTGTCATTTTTTAAAACCCTAGTCACTTTCTACTCGAGTCTATTCAGATCTCTATAGATCTGAGATGATTTTGAGTTTATCTGATATTTCTCTTTAAAAATCTTCTGTTTTTCTTGTTATTAACCGATTTTAGCTTTTCTCTGAAGCTAGGGTTTCATCTTTACATTTCTGCAAAAATTTTCTAAAAGAGTTTGAGTGTTTTAACTCCGGTTCTCTTTGTTTTCTCGACTGGTTTTCATATCTATGTTCTAATTCCTAGGGTTTCTAATCATTTCACTTTTTGTTCTGATATTTGCCCGTTATTCTTTGGCCCTGTCAATTAACAGAGATTAACTGATTTTATTTGCCTAATTAAGGTTCTAAATTATATTTTCTATTGAAATTGGTATTTCTCTGTGATTTTACTTATTTTTCCTTATTTGTGACTCATAATTGGTACTACTTGCCTTAATTAGGTTACTAGCCTGATTTCTGGGATTCGATTGTTTTAACCGACCCATAAATGGTCTTTGATTTATTTGGTTACCTTATTAAACCTCAAACTTGGTTGTTAATTGATTCTCCCTAATTTAAGGGGTCTTTCCCAGATCTTGGTGTGTTAATTGATTAGGTCTAGCCCTAATTAACTGGTTAATTTATTTGCATGCCTTATTTGTGAACTCTTAACTTTCTTTGCCTTATTTATTTTACTTTGCTGAATGCTACATAAACCCCCCATTCTGATTTTTTTTAGAACACACGAAAAACACACGGAAAGATACAGAAAGAAACACCTACACACACATAAACTCTTACTCACACACTCACAACTGTAATTCTTTCTGTTACTTCTATTTGCTATTCTATCTAGCCAGTTGAAAGCCAAGGCTAGACTCTTGGATTCCACTTGCCTTCACCTTCCTGTTCGCTACCTCTTAACTGGTATGCCTCAATTTCTGTTATCATGCTCTCCTCTATATGCTATGTATTCAGTTCATTATGAATTTCAACATGCTCCTGTTTGCTCTATGCTCCCGTTTATTGCTCTCCTAACTAGCATGCCTTAATTCCTGTTAACTTATCATGTTCTATATGTTAGTATGATTAGTTTACCTTAGCATGTCTCTATTTACTCCATGACACTTGTTACTTGTTTCTGAAAATAGCATGTTTAAATCCTATCACCCCACATTGTTCTGTATGGCTGTTTGGCTAGTCATTTTAATTTCAGCATGTTTTCCTCTGCTTAATACCTGTCTGCATGATTCCACCTAGTGATAACCAGTAAATCGAGTTAACCCCAGCAATGTGAACTTTGTTTTGATTACCTGGTCCCTATTCAGAAGTTATTTAGGGATTATGAATGTGTGTGGTCAGTTCTGTCTATGATTCAAGTGTTCCTGTTTTGTTGTGATTGTTTAAAAATTTGTATCTATATCTGAACCAATCTGCTGGAATATGGTTCTGTTATGTTTCTGTTCACTTCTGAAAAATCAAACTGCTTTCTTTCTGAAACTGTCCCCTACCCTTATACACTATTTTCAAATTTCTACTCTTAGTTATCTAAGGTCCTACCACCCCTAATGTGAGCACTGCCTAGGATCCATGAGACTCCTCCGAACTCTGACACACTGGGGCTGGCCTTTCAAACTCTTTACAAAACTGTTTCTTTGAAAAGGTTCTGGTGTGAGCGTTACCCGGGGTCCCTGAGGCCCTTGGGAACTTTGACACACCAGAATCCCATTTGTGTGTTATGAACTACCTGTGGACATCAGACTTGCTTGAAGGCCTGGCTTCCAGGTTGACATTGGGCCTGCCAAGGGTCCCTATAGTATAATGATTTTTTCATTGTGTAATTTATTCATAATGGTCTGTAATAATGTAATAATCCTTGTAAAAATAGATATGGGGTTATTAGTAAAAGCTGGGGAGGGATTTTTATATATCTTTGTTGGGTTTGGGTAGAAATCATGCCTATAGGTTGTTATGGTGATTCTTTATGCCATTAGAAACCATGCCTATAGGACTTATCTTGTTATTTGTAATCCTGAATTTTCACTTTGCATCCTAGAAATCCTGCTTCTAGTCAGTTTTATCAATTCTGCATCAAGAACCATATTTTTCAAACCCCATGTGTGCATTAGAGACCATGTCTCTAGGATCTTCTTTATTGAACTCGTTTGGCAACTGGTTGACGCCTTTACCCGCTTAGATATCATGCCCATAGGAAATAAGCGTAAAAACGATTTCAACACTTAGATATCAAGCCTATAGAAAATACATATAAAATCAGACTTGACACTGAGACATGAGGCCTATAGGAAGTAAGTGTAAAAAATCAGTTTCTGTGTTTAGATATCATGTCTATAGGAAATAATGCTTATAATCAGTTTCAACACTTAGAAAGAATGCCTATAGGATCTAAAAAGATGAAATCTCCCTGTTAAAATCAATCACTGGTTTATAAACTGTAGTCGTTAATTAACAGTTTAAGGATTCTGCTCTGGTCCTCACTTAAGCAAACTGATAGGGTACTTAAAAAAGTCTGGGACTAAAATTGTGATCTCCTGCTATTTGAAAACACGCCCAGATTCAGAATATTAACAAAAATCAGTAGGCAAACTGATAGATACTGCTGCCCGCTTTAATAAAGCTGTTATGTATTCTGTTCATGCTCATCTAGATATCCTGCCTATAGGATCCTGAACTATAAAACTTTAGTTGTTTGAATTGCGTGCATTGGTTGGCTATTTGTGGAGGTTAACATGAGCCCCTTTATTTGCTCCTTACATGATAGTCCTATCTGAATGTTGTTTGTCGCTTAAGTTTTCTCATTTTTAAGCAACGTAGGTGAGTCTAGATCTATCCAAAATAGAATTCCTAAACACCTCCAGGACTATAGGTAAGGTATGTGTAGTGCATGCATAAGGTACGCATTAGAAGCTATTAGAATGCTTAGGTAACAACTAAAAGATAGTAACGGGGTAGTAAAAGAGATGATGACCTGTGCGCGAATGCTATGCGTAACACCCCAATTTGGGGAAAGTTACCAAGTATTGCATGGAAATGATCCTATAGGCTAAATAACGTAGGACCCCTTTAATTCTGTTTTTGAAGTAATTGTCTATTTGTTTTAAATTTCTTAAATTTCCTTTAAAGACTAATTCGCATAATTGAGTTTGGTCGGGACCCACCGTTGTGGACCTCGAGGGGTGCCTAACACCTTCCCCTCGAGGTAATTTCGAGCCCTTACCCAATCTCTGGTAATGTAAACTGGTTTCACGAGTTAATTGTTCTAGGTGCCCTAACGCACCTTAATCCGTTTGGTGGCGACTCTTCAAATCTCTTACCCAATTCCAAAAGGAAAGGAGTTGTCCCAAATGTCAAAACCCGGACTCCGCGAGGAAAAAGGGGGTGCGACAATACCTCTCGGTAGTTTGAGTGATTTTGCCCAATTTGGCTTTCTCAAGCCCAAATGGGTATTGCACAAATCAAGTGATATATGCTCAACTCAGGTCTTACTATCTCTAGATTTGACCCTTTAATTAGGGCTATCAATTTCTTGAGTCCCAATTCCTTGCTAGCCAAGCTTTCCTAAACTTAGTCTCTCTTTCTCAAGTAAAGACTAGGTCAAATAGGCATGAATCAATGCTTGCAACCATTAATTCTAGAATTAAAGCATAAACAAGGCTAAATATCACTAACCCAATCACAAACAAGCCCTAAAATTAAATACCCATTAAGTGCCCACACTAGGGTTGAGCCACAACCCTAGCTAAAGATTTAGCTACTCACGAAAAATAAAGAAATACAAGAAGAAACAAAGATAGAATGCATAATAATTGATTAAACAAAGAAACTCTAATGTTGAGAAGTTAATCTAGTACAAAATTACTCTAAAAAGTACAGCAAACGGCTCAGGTACACTTCTCAAAATCGAACTTAACCTAAAAATGACAAAAACTTCTATTTATACTAAGCTGAAAATATCTGACAAAAAATGCCCCTACGAAGGTTGTGCGGCCGCATAATTCTGGTGCGGTCCGCACGATGGGCTTCTGCGGCCGAACAATCATCGTGCGGTCCACAGTCTTGGGAATTTGGGCTTAGAACTTCAGGCTTCTGCGGTCCGCATAAAAGTGGGTGCGGCCGCACTTCTGATTATGCAGCCGCACAAAAGTCATGTGGTCCGCACTCTTCTGCTTTTGGAATTGAAACAGCTCTCTGATTCTTCAATCTTGAGGACCACATAATAATGACTGCGGCCGCACAATTTCGGTGCGGTTCGCACTCTCTGAGCTGGCCAAAACACTACTCTCTGAATCTCCCGTTTGCGGCTGCACTAGAATTGTGCGGTCCGCACTACTAGCCTTTTTTCCCTGTTTTGGTTCTTGTTCACTTTAGACTCCTTTATGAGTTGATTTTGACTTCTTTGGCGCATTTTCCAATATTCTTGCAAGTAAGCACATTTCGTTAGTTTCCGGGATTACCTGTAAGCATTTTTAAGCTAAAACGCAAGTAAAGGAGAGAAAAGTCAAAATCCCTACTTCTTAGCCCTCCACCCTAACTGGGTCATATAAATACATCCTAAAACATAACTTTGGAGGAGGAGACACAACTTTAGGGTTACACTACACCATTGGAGGCAAGAATACACTAGGAGCAAGGAGGAAGATTCAACCACGAGTTTTTCCTTTCTTCTTCCTGTTTTCTATTTTTGGTTATGAATTTTAGTATTGTATTTTCACATACTACTAAGAATAGCTAATTTATTATTTACGGTTTCGATGGAACCTTTTGGGGGATGAATTCTGGTTAAGCTTTGTATACGGTAAAATCAGAGGGTCCAATTTTCGGCCATTACAACGCCTCGTGAGCAAGATTTTCAAAGGCCCGAGACTGCGGCCGAGATTTATCCCGAGAAGCCATCGGTGTCCAACCTCGAGGCATCCCAAGTCAACGGTTATGGTAGAATAGTGGGAAGTTCCCTAGGCGCACGACTAGGGCTGACAAAACCTAGAGGGCTAGCTTTGACCCGTATCAGGGCATTGAGTAGCTATACCTGCCCCATATCTTTGTAATTAATGTTTTTGTACTATGTTCCCCCTCATATATAAAGGGGAATCCTTGTCATTTGTACAGATCTGATGCTCAATACTAAATACACAAGAACATTCTCTCTGCTCTCTAACATATTCTCTTGATTTCATTACTTCATTTATTGCTTATGTTCATTGTGTTCTATTTATTGTTCTTCATTTATTGCTTATCATTGATCATAAAGGGCCATCATCATAGCTCTCATAACTATTATCCCCCTCACGACTGCCCCGAATCGGCCATCCAGCTCGACCCCGAGGCCTCATAATCGACAGCTCGAGACCCCCGATCTCAACTGTTTGGTTCGACTATCATGTCGTTTCTAAGCTATAATTCTGCTTTCTAACCTTTTACTTAGCATCCATCGCTTCACAACTAGCATAAAAATAGACCGCGTATTTTTAGAACCTCATAATCAAATTTACTTAGCATCCATTTTCACGGTAAACAATTTGGCGCCCACCGTGGGGCTAAAAATAATAGTGATTATTTTCTTGCTGGTTTTACTACATAACGCAAATTATCTTTCACGCTTTTTCTTGTCCAAAATCTTCGATTTCAGGTCGAAATATCCAACTCAGTAAATGGAGGTGAAAACAAAAATCTTGATGACCATGGAGAGAATGGTGTGAATGTTCCAGGTGTTGGTGTACCATCACGAAACCCTGGGAACGCGCCAGAACCAATTCCCGTGGATGCGGTCTCGCACGAGGCCCAACACATCGATATAAGCTCCCACACCAATAGGAGCATACATCAAGTAGAGCAACAAAAAGCTCAAAAAACCCCAACTAGGGAAGAACAGGAGGTTAGCCTTCACGTTATTTTTGAAATGTTGCAGGCACAACAGCTGGCTATTGCTCAACTGCAAAGTCACCAGAAAACTCCTAGCACGGTAGCTCCGGGGACGGCTCCCCCAGCCGACAGGTACCAGAGAGATCAAGCAACAACGGGTCGGCAGCCGACCCCGCCATCGTAAAGATGCTCGAGGATCTCACGAGGAGGATCGAATCGGGCGAGAAGAAGATAGAAGCCAACGACAAGAAGGTCGAGACCTACAACTCCAGGGTCAACCAAATTTACGGGAGCACCCCCGATCTTGAAAGGTGTGGATTCAAAGAAGTTCGTACAGAAGTCGTTCCCACAGGAAGAGGCCCCGAAACCCATACCAAAAAAGTTCAGAATGCCAGACCTTCCGAAGTACAACGGAACCTCCGACCCCAATGAGCACGTTACCGCTTACACTCGTGAAGTGAAGGGCAATGACCTAAAAGATGACGAGATCGGGTCCGTCTTACTGAAGAAGTTCGAAGAAACGCTTTCTAAAGGGGAAACGATGTGGTATCACAACCTGGCCCCAAACTCGATAGATTCATTTGCCATGCTAGCAGATTCTTTCATTAAGGCACATGCTGGTGCCATCAAAGTAGCAACAAGGAAATCCGACGTCTTCAAGATTAAGCAGAGGGAGAATGAGATGCTGCGAGAGTTCGTATCTCGCTTTCAAATGGAATGAATGGAACTACCACCAGTCTCCGACGACTGGGCAGTACAGGCCTTCACTCAAGGTCTGAATGAACGAAGCTCGGTGGCTTCAAAGCAGCTGAAACAGAATCTGGTTGAATATCCCACTGTGACCTGGTCGTGACCTGGTCAGACGTTCACAACCGATATCAGTCAAAAATCAGGGTCGAGGACGACCAACTAGGGCCCTCTCGAGCTCGGTATACCCAAGCTGGCTTTTGGCGAAGGAGCTAAAGCCAAACAAAGAAAGGTACCAGCCATACACCGAAGACAGGAGAAACGCCTCGAGGTGCAACATACCCCGCAATGATCGAAGGATGGATCGAGGATAGAATCCTCGGGGAATCGTCAACAGAGCCGAATTCGATAGGCACACGGGCCAACTAAGGCACCTTGCTTGTCGGAATACAACTTCAACGTCAACGTATCAGACGTCGTGTTCACCATCAGTAAAATCAGAGACGCCAGGTGGCCCAGGCATGTACAATCAGATCCTTCGCAAAGAAATCATAACTTAGTGTGTGAATTTCACAACACGCACGGCCACAGAACTGAAGATTGCCATCAGCTCCGGGAAGAAGTAGCCCGACTACTAAGCAAAGGTCACCTCCGAGAATTCCTCAGCGATCGGGCCAAAAACCAGTTCCAGGAAAGAGAGGCGACCAAGAAGAACGAAAAAAATGAGCCACAGCATGTCATCCACATGATCTTGGGAGGCATCGATGAACCACAGGAACCCACGATGAGAAGAACAAAAATATCCATCACTAGAGAAAAGCGAACTCGGGGTTACATACCCGAGGATACCCTCACATTCAGCGACGAGGACATCGAGACCTTGTCTCAACCTCACAACAACGCACTGGTAATATCTTTCCTTGTAAATACATTTCAAATTAAACGTGTACTCGTGGATCTAGGTAGCTCGGCCAACATTGTCAGGTCGAGAGTGGTATAAAAGCTCGGGCTGCTCGACCAAATCGTGCCCGCCTCTCGAGTCCTTAACGGATTCAACATGGCGAGTGAAACAACAAAAGGGGAAATCACTCTCCCAGTCAATGTGGTCGGCACGACCCAAAATGCCTAATTCCATGTCATCGAAGGAGACATGAGATACAATGCCTTGCTCGGAAGGCCATGGATACACTGCATGAGAGTGGTACCGTCAACCCTTTATCAAATGATGAAGTTCCCGACAAAGGATGGGATAAAAACCGTCTACGAGGAACAGCATGCGGCAAGAGAAATATTCGTAGTACATGACGTAGCGCCGACACCAGTACCTCAACATTCGAAAGAGCCAAAGGATAAACAAATAGTAAACTAGCAAAAACGAGCAACACCCTCGGCTAAGTCCGAATCGAACGAAGCAAAGGGCGTACCGCATCTTCGTAACAAACGATCGAAACATATCAGGGGCCGAAGCGCCGTCAGCACTAAGGTATGATCGCCTCCCTTTCTTCAATTACATCTTACACTAACCTAAGTGCAGGTATCCAATTGAAACAGCTGAAGCGCTTCCCAACTCGAAGGCCTTTAGGTTTCAAAAGCATGCGTTGCACTCTTTTCCTTCGATCGGGTTTTTATCCCAAGAAGGGTTTTACCGGCAAGGGTTTTAATGAGGCAACACCTATATGCTACCTAAGGAAAACTCGATGAGTATTCAAGGCTTCTCTTGCAATCAACCTCGAATACTGGGGGGCATCCCCCCGGAAGATCACCTTCTCGGAGAAGTTAAGATATGCTGAACAGGGTCTCGATAGGAAAAACAATGTACCGGGCCAAACGGTGAACGAACCGTGCCCGCATAGAATAACTGAGCCCTCAACAGCAATGACATGTATGCTTGTACCAAGCAATCGAAGAATAATTTCAAAAAGCATTTTGCGTTTCAAAGAAGCTCGGTATTTTTGCAAAAATGGCTCCTCTGCAAAAAACATCCCGAACACTCGGGGACTGCCTGAATGACCTCCGGGTCAGAGCTCCAAACTCATCAGCCCTCAATGAGGCAACATCAAAGTCACAAAATGGCTCCAAAGCCAAAAGCGCCCCGAACACTCAGGTACTGGCGTCAAAATCTCAAAAATCGCACGGCCTCCGGGTCGGAAACTCCGAAATCGTAAGCCCTCAATGAGGCAATATCAAGTTTACAAGTAATGGATCCCCAACCAAGATACCTTCGATGACTCGGGGACTATCGCCAATCGCCACTTACCAAAAAACCCGAGGCCATAAGACTACAAGCGGGCAGCCTCGGTCTCGTAAGACCTACAAAAGGCAACAACAGTATCTGTAAGACCTCAAACAAGGCATGAACCACACTTGTACCAAGTGACAATATCTGTAAGACCTCGAGCAACGCATGAACCATACTTGTACCAAGTATCCAAAACTGTAAGACCTCAAAGGCATGTAAAACTTGTAAGACCTTACTAAAGGCATAAACTCGATCTCAAAGTTAAGGCTATATACGAACTTGTAAGACCCCTAAAAGGCATACCCTCGATATAGACGCCAAAAATACTTCACTCGGGACTAAAAACGGCTCCGGCCGTCGCTACAAAATCACAGGCCTTCAATTACTTCGAATCTACTTCGAAAAGAAATGGTTAAACAGGCTACCCTCGACACAGGCAAAAGAGATTCGACCATGTCAGCTCCAAATTACAGTCTTCGAGCTACTCAGCCACCCAGCCAAACCTCCCGAGGTGCTGAATCATCACCACATAACGACTCATAATTGAGGTTTTTATCAAACGGTCGAAGAGTCAGGCAAACACAATCTCAAAAATCCTTAACGAGGGAAAAATAAAGCCTATACTAAAGGTCGCATCGACCCAAAGCGTAAGAGCCATTGTCACCAGCTCACACAAAAGGTCACATCGACCCAAAGCGTAAGAGCCATTGTCGCCAGCTCACACAAACAGTCGCATCAACCCAAAGCGTTAGAGTCACTGTCGCCAGCTTGAAATTCAAAAAAAAAACTTGAGGGTCGAATGGGCTCGAGCCAATACCCGACTCGGAGATTGAACCCAAAATAGTTGACCAAACATGCCTAAGAGCAAAAGCATAAGAGCTCGAACACCGGCTTATACTAAAAGGCCGCATCGACCGAGCGCGTAAGAGCCTACGGGCCAGCCTAATGAGCCCCAGGGCTATACTATGAATCTAAGGATTCCTTCTAACTCAAAGACCAGTTCATCTAGCTAAATTCAAGTCAAAAAGAAATGCAGAAGAAATAAAACCGCAAGGTTTGCTTTTATACACATATGCGAAAAAACACAAGCTCCATTTACAAACGTACTTTGAAAGTACTACATACAGAATCAGAAAGTGAAATCTACGTCCCCCTTGGGGACTATGGCCCGTCGGCCTCATCTTCTCTATCCTCGGCGTCAGACAGAAGTAACTGAGCACCACGTTCGTCTGCCCTCGCCCGCTTCACCTCTTCCGAGAGGTCAAAGCCCCTAGCATAGATCTCCTCGAGGGTTTTCCTTCTAGACTTACACCGATTATATTCCTTTCTCCTGTCCTCGCGGTCAAGAGTCCTTCTCAGCTCAGCTTGAGCATCAGCAGCGTCCTTTAAATAGACCGCCACCTTCTGGTCAGCCTTAGTTCAGCTCATTACGGCTTCAGCCCGGGCATCCACAACCTCGGCTTTTACCTTCAAAAGCTCAGACTCGAGCTTCGTAATCATATCTGTTCGAACCGAGCTATTATTACGAGCTAAGCGAAGTTGAACCTCAAAAGTGGAGGCTTTAGCCAGAACACCCTTCCCTACTGAAGCCTGAACCTCCGCCTGAGCCTTTAACTCATCATACTCGCGCTTGGCTCGGCCAGCTTCGTTTCGAAGGCGCTCCAGGTCCTCCATCTTTTTCTGCTACTGAAATAAACGAAACATTAGCCTCAGGAGCTAGAAGAAGGAACACACACTCACACGGAACAAAAACTACCTGCTCCCTCAGGTAGCTCTCATAATTCAAGCTCCGACTCGCCTCATACCGTAAGCGTGCCAACTCGACTTCCCTTTCGTCGCAAAGGAGCCTAAGGGATTTCTCCCCATACAGAGCTTTCCGCAGCCTGGCCTCATGACGAAACAGCTCGGACTTAACTTGTCAAAGGCCTACAAAAGAAAACCAAATAAGGAAGGGAAGGCGCGAAACTCGAAAGGCCTGTGCCAAAACTCACCGCAGAGTGAAGCCACTGGGCTTCCTCGAAGGTCGAGCGCGCATCTGCTAGTCTAGCTCCCTCAACTCCGAAAGAATCGACCCCGGTCGGGGCACGATCGCTTAGTGCATACGATCCCGAGTCTCGAGTATCCCTCAAAGAACCGTCGACAGAAAAAGAAGACGGCAGCGGAGGAGAAACCACCTTTCCAAAACTAGAAATCATGGGCGCAGCAGGCTCAGTAAATACTCCCACTCCGGGTCCCCGGTCCGGGTTCGCCTCGCTCTGAGCGTCGTCGCCCTACAAAGGCATTTCTTGCTCATTGTTATCATTATTTAGCCCAAAAGCTGGCAATCCTTCTCCTTCTCCTTCTCCGAGAGGGCACGGCCTCGCCCCAAGTGGCTCCCCGATGCCTACAATAACAAGAGTCGGTACGCAGAAAGAGAAAGTGCCTTTCCAAATAAAAAAGGAGGGAACAAATCGCACAGCATGTACCATGATGTTTTGCTTCCCATCTACCCTGAGACAAAGCTCGCCACTCCCGCTCATCATAAGTCGAGTGAGTCGCCAACTCCCGAGCTTAATCCGGCATATCAGGGACCTCGCACGGCGTCCATGAAATTGCTGCAGAAAAGGAAAGGAAGGCGCATTTATAGAACCTTCTGTGCCATAAGCGAAACTACGAAGGTACGAGTATACCACTTACGTGCAAAATTCCACTCCTCAAGGAATGGCAGAAACTCCACGGGGATAATATCAACAGTCCGTACTCCGATGAATCAACTCATCCGCTCCTGATCTCCATCTTCTTCATCATCAACAACGAAAGGCGTGGTCGACCGGCATCATAAGGTTAGCAGACCTCGATGGTGAAAAGGCCGGTACAGCCTGATAAGATGACTGAGCGTGAATTCAAGCCCTGCCTTCTCCGCAAAGAACCTCATCATCAACACTATCCGCCAAAATGACGGGTGAATCTGCGCCAAGGTGACCTGATACTTTCGACAGAAGTCAAGCACAACCCTATCAAGGGGGCCCAGTGTAAAAGGATACGTGTACGTATTCAATAATCCCTCGACACGGTCCGTGATGCTCTCTTCCGGGGAAGATATCTGCAGTACTACTTTTCCCCCCATCCACAGTCTTTCCTCACCGACTCAAAGTGTCCCTATCCTATCAAAGAAGTAAACTTCGAGGTATGCTCCTGTTGACCCTGAGCATCGGGAGACCTTTCTGATGAGAAGTCCCCTTTCAAAGCAAAATGCCCCGAAGTAGGCCCGCCTGGCATCAGCGACGGCCCGCCAAAAAAGCGATAATCGGAGGCGGAACTCTCTCCCCCTTGCCAGACGGATCATGATGTAGCAGCCATGACTATGACAAAACTCGAGAATTGGCGCAGAAATTTGGGCAAGCACGTCAATGCAAAAATGATGGAGGACCTAATACGGGAAAAGATGATAACTACTTAGAATGGCGGAACATTCAAAAGGGCGAAGACGACCCTATATGTGGAAAAAGCGGTGACGATCCGCCTGCCTCAAATACCGACTAAAAATACTAGCTAAAGCTTTAATCACTTTGGGAAGACATGCCGGCGGAATCGCCTCGGTCACTTCGTAACCATGTCGTACACTCGATGCCACCATATGACCAAGACTCGAGATGGTACCCGATCTCGAGGACCTCCATCAAAAGAAGATAGGCTCCAAGAAGCCACTAATATCATTACAAGTCCTGAGATGGTACCCGATCTCGAGGACCTCCATCAAAAGAAGACAGGCTCTAAGAAGCCATTAATATCACAGCAAATCCCGAGATGGTACCCGATCTCGAGGACCTCTCCCAAGAAGAAATTAAGCTCTAAAATGAGCCGCTCATATATAGGCCTAACCTCGGGGTGGCACCCTACTTCGAGAATTTAAGCTGTCGGGAGCACGGATCGTCTACCCGATTTTCCGAACCTCAAATTACCTAAGCTCGAGCCAACTCCCACTCGAAGGCCATCGATAAAGCCTTAAGTCTATCTTTCGTTTTCAGATTAAGCTCTCTCTATTCTCAGACACCCGAGAAAACTCCCTCTCGAGGGGTATCGCGGGGTTTAAAGAGCTGAGCTGAGTTTCGTTCCGAAAGTTCGAAGCCTTACTCTTATCCAACTCGAAGTCAGGGGTCCCGACGATCCAAGCCTATCGATCCTACCTAGGCTCGGTCCAAGGGTCGGCAAAAGATTCCACAAGGAATCGGATTAATCAGTCAAGAGCTGGAGAAATACTTGCACCCGGGCTCGACATTTGCACCGATCAGAAGAATCACGCAATTAGACTCTTCGCAAATACAGGTAAAAGGAAATAAATCATAAATCAGAGACGAATTGAAGAAACATCTTTTCCATTAATAAACAACGGTTACAAAGCCCACGAGGGGTCCTTACATATGATTACAAAAGCCCACGGCGGGTCTTTACACGGAAACAAAGAAGCAAAAAGGTGTGTATATATATAATTAAAGCCTAGAGCCTAGCCTATTCTCCAGGGAGCATCCTCGGCGGCAATATCTACGAGCGCCATCCCCTCGGGGGTCTCATCTCGGTCTTCCAAAGCAGCATCTTCAGGGGAGAAGATGAAGAAGAGGAAATTGATGGAGAAGAGGAAAGTAACGCAGAAGAAGCAGAAAGGAATGAAGAAGTGGCTGGGTGAAAAATCTGGCTAGTATGAATTCGCCAGCACTACTATCGTGAAGCCACTACTTGAGACGTTACACCGGTGCGGGATGCAACAGTTATTAGATAGTACCACCTCACTCCACGGAAAGAAAAAGGAGTAAGGCGCCACACCGGGTAGTCGGGGGAGGTGAGCAGCGGTGTATAATCCGAAGACCCTCCTGAGCAGCGGTGTAGAGTCCAAGCATTTTCCCGAGTCGGGAGGAATCGGCCCCCCTACCTCGTCGCCTCGAGCCGACGACGACAGCAGTAACAACAACAACAACAACAACAACAACAACAACAACGACAAGACTGTGTAATCTCGCTCGGCAAGGGAAAGCCCAAGAAAAAGGCCATGGCGTGGATGATAAGAACGCCGCCATGTAACCTTAAGGCCATGGGCCTAAAACATGGTGGATAACAATGGATGAGGATGGTGAGAAGAAAGGGATGGAAAGATGTTGGAAGGCGCTTGAATAAAAAGCTGGTTCCAGGAGGCTCCCATTAATAGAAAGGGCGGCAGCGTAACCTACGGTGCCATTTTTGTCTTTGAAAGACGTATCGACAGGAGCGATCAATGCATCCTTGGGAGCTGGACCGGCGGTGACATTATTGCTTTGAAGAATAAGAAACGGCAATGCTTTGAATGATTCTGGAAAGATGAACCGACGGGACACCTCGGTTGTCATAAGTGTCACACCTCCTTTTTTACACACCTACCCCGAAGGATAACGTATAAAGGGAGTTTTTCCATTTAAAGTGACATTATTCGAAATGGGATTATTTATTGATTTTTTTAGAGTCGCCACTTGGGATAGGATTGGCTTTTGGTGTCCCAAGTCACCGATTTAATTTAAATCCCAAATCGAGGAAAATTTCGACTTCCCAATTGGAGTCTGCGAACCAGAAATTCTGTGTAAGGAATTCTGTTGACCCGAGGGAAGGTGTTAGGCACCCCCGGATCCCGTGGTTCTAGCACGGTCGCTTAAATTATTACAAATGGCTAAAAATCTGATTTTTTGTACATGTTCAAACCTATAGTGCACTTTTAAGATTATTCACCGCTTTCAATTATTTTTACGAAAGTGAACGCCGTTTAAGAGTGTGTTCTTGGATCACGTCACATGAAATGCACCCGGATCCTCGACACCTCTCATTCAACGTTTTGGGATTTGGATTTGGGTTGCATGAAATGCACACCCGAGTTTAGGAAGGTAAAATTATTAAATAACGCGCCTAAAGCGACTAGCGTGTTGGTATCTTTGCGGGGAACCATGGGAATTTGCTAAATGGCTTACACGATTTCTAAATATTTTAACATAGTATTTAATAAGGGCCTCGCAATTTGTATGTTTTATGCGGCGAGGCTCACCTCATGTTTTATTTAAAGGCCAATCCTAAAGTAAACTAAGATTTCCTATTTATTTTGTCTCTAAAAGGGCATAATTAATTTACAATTATAAATCCGGGGCTCGAATTCAAGTCCGAATTCAAACAAAAGGGAGAACCCTCTTAATTTGAGTCCGCCACTTAACTCGAGAACCTAAATCTATATTTGCAAATTGATTCCCATGTTCCTAATGTGATTTTAACGGATTTCGGCTTCCAGCGATTTTGGGCCTGAAAGATTGGCCCAGGAAAAAAGGACAATACAGCTCATGTTAAAACTTGCCCAGTTTTGGGCTTAAAATTGAGTCCAACTTCAGTGGCTTAAACAAGGGACTCAATACTGAATTTCTGGGGGGCTAACACAAGTATCCATAATACTTGGGCTTGCTTGTTATGCAGCTGGGTCAACGTTGGACCCAGTCTTTCAGCACTTTGGGTCCAAGGATGAGCCCAATTTGAAGTAAAATTGAAGTTGGGGGCTCAAGATCGAATCCCCTTCAGGCCCCAAACTTAATAAAATAAGGCCAGCCCTTTCGCTTTACTTTAAAATTGTAAATAAGTGGACAAACTATATTAATTAACAGGTTAAAAACTAAAGAAACGGTTGGATTTTCTTTCATTTGTTGCATATTCAAAGCTCTAGTCCGATGCCCTCAAAACTAAGACTATGGGAATCAGATATTGAACTGTTTCAAACATCTATTAGGTGTATAATTAACCCCAGCATCAGCACATACACATTAGTCCTAAAATCGTTTTCCGACTTATACAATATTTCAAATCTAACAATTAAATTAATATGACAGTAAACCTTGAGAAAAATTCAACATAGATTACTGAAATTAAACTATACTAAAGCTATCACTACCAAATAGAATATATATGAGTCCAACAGTCCATGTACACAATTTCTCGAGTATTCTACCATACTAACGAGCTATGAGTTTCCAACGGAATGACAAGCAACATGAATTAACATCACTACTATGAATGAACTAGATTACATGCCATCACACTACACTACTAACTTCAGGAATTTTAAAGCAGACGATTGATAGAACAACCATTCATTCATGTATTCTTCAAACAATTACAGCTTCCTATTTTTCATCTCAACCCTTAGAGAATCAAGGAATACCTGGAAATTGGACAAAGAAAATGAGCAGAAGTGAGGCAACAAGCAGAAGCCAACAGTAGTCAACAGCAGGAAATACCCCAGCAAACCAGTCTTAAAACCAAAACAGTGTTCAAACAACCTACTCCAAAACGATTTCACTTAAGTGCAAACCCAAAACTTCAACATCAGACCTTAGAACCAACTTCAATCTATTTTTTCTAAGCCCTAAATGAGTCAAAAATGTTCCAGAATTAGAGAAGTTTAAAAAAATCAGAGCATCAGCAATGGAACAGTCTTTTCTAGCAATTTTGGCCGCCTAGAACTTTTAGGAATTTTAGCCCTTCCAAATCTGAATTGAGCCTCAAGTAACAATGCCTTTATAGGCAAGTTACTAGGGCAGCCTTAGGGATTCAGTTATTTCATTTTAGTCCCTCTCCAACTTTCCTTTTTGCTACTTAATCCCTCATTTTCTGACTTGTGTCACAAGTTAGCACACTACAATTACTGAAATTACATTGAAGTCCTACTTTGGAAGGTCCTAGAAGATTCTAGTTTCAACTACCATGTGCTATCTAATCCTAAATGTCTAAGCTACCCTTGAATTCATCCTAAAATTACTAACCCCTGAACCTATTTTGCAATTATTAACCCTTGATCTTGGTCTCAATTTACCAAATTACCATTATCATCTATAACCCAATCGATTAAACTAATCAATGCCAACTAATCAAGCTAATCTTACTAATGAATTGAAAACTAAACTTAAAGAATTATTGATACAATTACTGAATTAAACTAACTATCAGATTTCAGCTATAACCAATTCATTTAACCAATATAAAAGTCAGAGTTCCCACTCAAACAGTCCCGCAAAATCAAAACATCATAAAATAAAAACTATCAAATAAATCGAATTGCAGAGTTAACACAGACTCAAATTCATCAAAAACTATTATCAATTAAACTAATGAAACAAAACACATTTAATCATGCTTTACTCTAACAACTATTACTAATTAACAGAGAACAATTTACTTAACAGTAGACCTATTAATTCAAAACAGGCATGCAGATAAACAGAAATAAAGAAAAATAAAAATGAAATAAAAATAACAATCAGAAACTTACTGATGAAAACTCCAGCCGGCCATTAATGTTTGAATCCTCCGGGATTCTTGACGCGTAACATCCCTAATCGTGTGTTTTCACAAGAACCCACATGATTAGGGAAATTACGGTCAAAAATCCCTAAATTTTGAGCTAGGGTTCTGCCGGTTTTAAGATTTGAAATTCGAGGAGTTATGGCAAGATTCGAAAGGTTTTGGTCAGGGATTAATGATGGGGAGGTCATGGTGACTGTGGGGTGTAAATTTGGGCCGGTTTGGACAGGTTCATGTTTGGCTCGAATCTTCAAATGAAGATTCGAGAAGTTCCAGAAAGATTCGAGCCAAACGGTTTAAGGATTTGGGTTGGGGGTGGTTAGAAGGTCTTAGGGTGTTAATTTGGCGGCCATCGGAGAAGGTGAGGTTTTCCGGCCAACCTTCCATTTAAGATTCGAAGAGTTGGGGCCTGATTCGAGGGGAGCTATGGTGATGGTTGGAAAGGGGAGGAAGAGAGGAGTAAGGGGTGTATTGTTTGGGTGGTTTGGAGCTTCGCCGCCGGCGGCGGCGATTTCCGGCCGGCGGCGGACGGTGGCAAAGGGGTGGAGATACAGTAGGGTACGGTGGGGCTACGGTGTGGCGATTTCCGGCGAGATGTGAGAGTGGGGGTGCGGGGGAGATGAACGAGGGGGTAGGGGGGTGTGTTTCGGACATATATATATTAAGTAAAACCAGCTTCAGGACCGTTCGATCAAGGAACCTCGACGGTCCTGATTGAACGAGTCCAAACGACGTCGTTTCACATGGGCTGGGGAATTGGACCAGGCAAGGTTGGACGGGTCTGGGACGGATCAGGCCTATTTTATTTGGGCTCAGCCATTTGGGCCCAATTTCTGGCAGCCCCTTTTGCATTTCTTTTGTATTTCATTTTGTATTTTTGTATTTTGTATTTATTCATTTTTCCTTAATTTTAAAAATGCTAAAACAAGACAAAGACTCAATTAAACTATTTAAACTTCCTAAAATTACTTAAAACTCTATTTAGAAATAAAACGCAACAAATAACAATTAAGAGTGCAACAAGACTTTTCTTTATTCTAAATCTAATTAATACCTAATTAATACTAACAATTGTGAAATTAAAATCCTTAAATGTATGTGCATATTTTCTGTATTTTTTATGAAAAATGCAACCAATTAACACAAAAACTCAAACAAAAATTCACAAAAAATTGTAAAATAATAAAGAAATCAATTATTTGAAACTTTTGGAATTAATTTGCTTAGGGCAAAATCACGTGCTCACAGCTGCCCCTCTTTGCCCGGAAACACGAAGAGTTTTCGTGCAAAGACAAGTGAGCGGAAACGAGCGATTTTGCCCGTTCGCATATTCCGTGTGAAGCATCTTGAAAGAGTTGACCGAACCCTGCTTCAAAGGTTGCCTACATATCCTTGGCTATAAAGGAATCAGGTCAGTGTAGTTCTGGAAGTTTTGGTAGCTGGGACTACCGGGAAGCTGTGATTTCACTGCTGTTGCTGTTGTTTCTGCTTGCTGAGCTCCTTATTACACCAAAAAGGAAAATCAAAGCTAAGCTAGCTATGCCTATCCACTATGAGTTACAAGATTCCTATCTATAAATCTCTTGAAACTTAATCTTGAGTCTTAGCTGATTTTGCTATGGACTCCGATCTGAATCTTGATGCTCGCAAGTTATAGGTGTTGTTTCCTTCTGCAGCATTGGGTCAAAACAGGGTCAGCGGAGCTTGTGACTACAATTAGATTTTGAGCAATCCGCACCCTTGTTTGCTTCAACATTTGAATTCATTTCTTTTTGTTCTTTTCTTCTTTTCTATATTCTGGATTGAGACTAATTACATCGGTCGTCTCACACCTTGTATCTTGAGGTTGACCTGCTTAGGATACCAAAACAAACAAACGAACGAAATTTTCTGCCCCAGTTTTCACTAGGAAAATTTCGTGAGTTAGTTGTGACACATATCTAATCAAATTGGGAATGTGTAAAAGGGATCCTCAGTTTTTGTTCCGGGATTTGGAAAGAAAAGGCTCCACGGTTTTTGTGCCGGGAGATCCTCGGTTTTTGTTCCGGGATTTGGGAAAGAAAAGGCTCCACGGTTTTTTGTGCCGGGAGATCCTCGGTTTTTGTTCCGGGATTTGAAAAAGAAAAAGCTCCACGGTTTTTGTGCCGGGAGATCCTCGGTTTTTGTTCCGGGATTTTGGAAAGAAAAGGCTCCACGGTTTTTTGTGCCGGGAGATCCTCGGTTTTTGTTCCGGGATTTGGGAAAGAAAAAGCTCCACGGTTTTTGTGCCGGGAGATCCTCGGTTTTTGTTCCGGGATTTGGGAAAGAAAAAGCTCCACGGTTTTTGTGCCGGGAGATCCTCGGTTTTTGTTCCGGGATTTGGGAAAGAAAAAGCTCCACGGTTTTTGTGCCGGGAGATCCTCGGTTTTTGTTCCGGGATATTTAAGGAATGGGATCCTATGCTACCATGATTTGTTTTCTTTTGGATTTTTATTTAACTTCTTTCTTCTTTCTTCTATCTTTGTTTTCCGTTTTTTTTTTTANTGTTTTCCTTTATTTAGCAAAACACATGAAAGAACTTGGGGATAGGAAACTTCCTTTTTGGTCGTTTTCCTGCTGCAAAGCTGTTTCAGCGCTTGCGCATTTCATTTCTTTTGGACTGCACCTGCTTCTTNCGGATCAGGCCTATTTTGTTTGGGCTCAGCCATTTGGGCCCAATTTTTGGCAGCCCCTTTGTATTTCTTTTGTATTTCATTTTGTATTTTTGTATTTTGTATTTATTCATTTTTCCTTAATTTTAAAAATGCTAAAACAAGACAAAGACTCAATTAAACTATTTAAACTTCCTAAAATTACTTAAAACTCTAACGCAACAAATAACAATTAAGAGTGCAACAAGACTTATTATTATATTTTTTCATTATTCTAAATCTACCTAATTAATACTAACAATTGTGAAATTAAAATCCCTACATGTATGTGCAATATTTTCTAGTATTTTTTAATGAAAAAAATGACAAACCAATTTAAACAACAAAAAACTACAAACAAAAATTTACACAAAAAAATTATAAAATAATAAAGAAATCAATTATTTGAAACTTTTGGAATTAATTTGCTTAGGGCAAAAATCACGTGCTCACAATCTCACAGTACTTCAGGGAGACGTGGTCCTTATGTGCCTCATTTTGGACAGCCAGTCTATAGTGCACTATCAACTCCGATCAGTACGCCTCCGATTCAGAGATATCACCGTGGTTATCCGGCCCGTTCGGATCATTTTCCACTTCAGCAGCCACATCAGCAGGATGGGTGTTTTAACTGTGGAGGTACTGGTCATATCAGGAAGTTATGTCCGAGATTGTTGGGCGGCATGCCATGGCAGAGTTCTCGTGCCATGGTCCCGGCATCGGTTGCTCCACCGCCCGCTCGACCGGCTAGAGGTAGGGGTCAGGAAGCCATAGGTGGAGGTCAGGCCGTTGGAGGTGGAGGCCATGCTGTTAGAGGTGGAGGCCAGCCAGCTAGAGGCCGTCCGAGAGACGTAGGTCAGAATGGTGGTGCCCAGCCCCGATTTTATGCTTTCCCAGCTAGACCGGAGGCCGAGTCATCTTACGCCGTTATCACAGGTATTGTTCCAGTTTTCCATAGAGATGCTTCAGTTCTATTTGATCCGGGCTATACTTATTCCTACATGTCATCCTATTCTGCTTCATATTTGGTTGTGCCTCGTGATTCTTTGAGTGCTCCTGTGTATGTGTCCATGCCTGTGAGAGATTCTATTATTGTAGATCGCGTCTATCGCTCGTGTGTGATTACTATTGGGAGTCTTGAGACTAGTGTAGATCTCCTACTTCTTGATATGGTAGATTTTGATGTTATTTTGGGCATGGATTGGCTGTCACCTTATCATGCTATATTGGACTACCATGCCAAGACGGTGACCTTATCCATGCCGGGGTTGCCTCAATTAGAGTGGAGGGGGACTCCTGGCCATTCTACCAGCAGGGTTATTTCTTATGTCAAGGCTCGACGTATGGTCGAGAAGGGATGTCTAGCTTATTTGGCCTATGTTCGTGATTCAAGTGCGGAGGTTCCTTCCATAGATTCAGTACCAGTTGTGCGTGAGTTTCCAGAGGTATTTCCTACAGATCTGCTGGGGATGCCACCCGACAGAGATATTGACTTCTGTTGGCTCCGGGCACTTAGCCCATTTATATTCAACCATACCATATGGCCCCGTTGGAGTTGAAGGAATTGAAGGAGCAATTGCAAGATTTGTTGGATAAGGGATTCATTAGACCTAGTGTCTCGCCCTGGGGTGCGCCTGTGTTGTTCGTGAAGAATAAAGATGGGTCGATGAGGATGTGCATAGATTATCGACAGTTGAACAAGGTCACTATCAAGAACAAGTATCCGTTGTCAAGGATTGATGACTTATTTGGTCAAGGTGTTTTCGAAGATTGATTTGAGGTCTGGATATACCATCAGTTGAAGATTAAGGCATCGAATGTCCCTAAAACGGCTTTACGGACTCGGTATGGGCATTATGAGTTCCTAGTGATGTCATTTGGGTTGACAAATGCCCTAGCAGCATTTATGAATTTGATGAACCGGGTGTTCAATCCCTATTTGGATTCTTTTGTGACTGTATTCATTGATGATATCTTGATCTACTCCCGCAGTCGAGAGGAGCATGAGCACCATCTTCGGATTGTACTTAAGACTTTGAGAGATAGCCAGTTATATGCCGAGTTTTCAAAGTGTGAGATTTACCCTACGTGAGTTTTCAAAGTGTGAGTTTTACCCTACGCTCGTGTACTTGTGACACCAGTTCAGGGATTGTGTCAAAATATCGTTGTTATTATGGTTTTTCTCACTCTATTTCAATTTATTCAGTTTCTTGGTTATTATTTAATCTGAATTGTTAGAAATGTCTAAAACCTATTCTAACGTTGGCTTGCCTAGCAAGTTAAATGTTAGACGCCATCATGGTCCCAAGGGTGGGAATTTTGGGTCGTGACATTCCCCCACACAAAGATAGGCAAGATGCTTACCTCAACTAGGCTAATCCAACCCTTGAAAATAGATTTTCCCCTAACATTTACCTCCACACGGCTCAAATCTAGCCAAAATCAACTTAATATCATCAAACAATGCAAGAGAAATCAATTACAATAGATAAAGCTATAATCTTTATACTTTTCTCAAAAAGTCAACAAAAGACAACTCGAGGCCTGCCCGGTCAAAATTCGGGTCCAAGGGTAGATTCCGACTACCCATAACCCCACGAGTTCATATATGTGAATAGTTTCAAAATTCGAGTCCAAATCGACTCTCAAAACTCAAATTCTTATTTTTCAAGAACTTGATAAAGTTTCACAAATTTTCACTTTGATTCACATGATTTTGATGTTAAATCTAAGATGTATTGATAAAATATAGTTAAAAATAGATTAGAATCACTTACCCAAAGTTTGTAGATGAAAATTCCCTCTCCAAATCGCCTCCTTCCGAGTCTAGGGTTCTAAAATGAGAGAATATGTTGAAAAATACCGTCTCCCGACCCTTATGACCAGCTGTACATGTCGCATTTGTGACACTAGGTTCGCATTTTCTAACTTATAGGTTACAAGTACTTTGGTCATAAGTACTTTACTTCATGTTTTGATGATCTAACAAACTTACTATCAAGAATCAGATAAGGAACCTGTTACACATTTACAAGACCTTAAGATCACAAGGTTCCAGGTTGGGATCCAGCACGGGATATGGTTCAACTCCTCAGAGTGGAATAAACAGCTGAGGGAATAGGTCCCTACCAGTTCTCGAGGAGACTGTACGAAGTCAACTCTCCAGCTGGAAAGTTGCTGCCTCCACATGCTACTGTATAGGAACAGTGAAGCAGTCAACTTTCTGTGGAAGGCTTTTTACCTACCTTGCTTACATCATTGTATGTGAGGTACATGTATTATTAACATCAAGGGAGGTAAAATAAATTCACTTGAACACTTAAAGATTTCACTCAAGCTCAAGAAAGTTTCAAGTGCTTCAAGAACAAAGAACAAAGCAACTACGGACCAGTTCCCATATCAAGTCATTTTATGTCCTTAGTTGAGTTGTAACTTTGTAATAGTTCTTCACTTGTATTTCCTACTTAGCTTGTTTAGAAGCATTCTGTAGGAACCCTTTTGTAAACCTTAAACCTGTGTGTTTGAGTCTTGGCTAGAGTTAGTCATGTTGTAAAGTCTTTGTAATAGAGTTATTACAAAGTGGCTTGTAATAGGTGTGTTACAAGTTAGTGAGGGATTAAGAGGTTAATTCCTAGGTTGCATAGGCTGTAATCTAAAAGTTGCTTAGTAGTGAAGTTGAAATGAAGTTGAAATCCTACAAGGGTAGGTCATGATATTTAATCCCGTTGAGCTGGGAATTTTCTACGTAAAATTCCTTTTGTCATTTATTTACTGCTGTGTGTGTGTACTATTGAACCTGATAGAGAACCCGGTTCTCTATAGAGTTTGGTGGACCCTTATATTCTATTAATTGGTATCAGAGAGGGTTCTTTCTATCGGCTTAACACCAAGAAAGGATCCTCATGGCTGCTCCTCCAAACTTCGAAGAAGGCCAGTCTACTTACAGACCTCTTAGGTTCAGTGGACAGTATTATGGATGGTGGAAAACTAGGATGCACGACTTCATCATGGCTGAAGATTCTGATTTATGGGATGTCATATGTGACGGACCCTTTGTCCCTACAAAGAACATTGGCGACCCAGCTGTAGCTACTCCCAAGACGAGGAAGGAATTCAATGACGCTAATAGAAAGGCCATAGAAAAGAATTTTCGTGCAAAGAAAATTCTTGTGTGTGGCATTGGTTCTGATGAATATAACAGGATATCAGCATGTCAATCAGCAAAAGAGATCTGGGAGGCTCTTCAGACAGCTCACGAGTGAACAACGCAGGTGAAGCAATCCAAGATTGATATGCTCACAACAGAATATGAGCTCTTCAGAATGAAAGACGATGAATCCATCCAAGATATGCATACTCGATTCACCTCCATCATCAATGAGCTTCACTCTCTTGGTGAAAGTATTCTGAGAAACAAGCTTGTCAGAAAAATCTTTAGTGTACTGCCCAGTTCTTGGGAAAGCAAAGTTAACGCCATTACAGAGGCTAAGGACTTGCAGACACTGACCATGGATAAAATTGTTGGAAACTTGAAAACCTATGAAATGAAGAAGAAGAAGGACAATGAAAGAAGAGAGCCCAAGAGGGAGAAGAACCTGGTCCTCAAGATGGACATCAATGACTCAAGTGGTGAAGACGGGGACATGGCCTACTTGACAAGAAGTTTCCAGAAGATGGTTCGCAGGAATGGAGGCATTCCAAAAAGGGGAAGTTCGAGCAAGCCAAGAAATTATGACCTCTGTCATAAATGTGGCAATTCAGGACACTTCACCAAGGATTGCCCTCTTCTAAAGCAAGATCAGTACAATAACAACTTTGACAAAGCAGCCAAGAGGAACCAGGTTCCTGACAAACGCTTCAAGAGAAAGAATGATGCTGATAATGTTGTAAAGCAAGCTCTTGCTGCATGGAGAGACTCCTCCAGCGAATCTGAAGAAGAAAACGACCATGGTGGTAGTTCAATGATGGCAGTGGAAAATGAAACAACTGAGCATGATTCAATCTTTGCTTTAATGGCTCAATTTGATGACGATGAAGGTCACAACGGCGATGAGGTAAATTTTCTGGATGTTCAGAGAAATCAGAAATCTTACTCTCCTAAAAAGCGCATGTCATTAGCAAATGTACTAACTGATGCATACCATAGTCTTATCAATGATAAAGATGCATTAACTATGGAACTAGGGGAAGCTGAACAAACCAGAGATGACTTAGTAGTCGTTGTAGTTGATTTGAAAGAAACAATAGAGAACCTGAAAAAGGAAAAGAATGCCTTAGAAGAGAACATTGTCTGTATAAAACATGAAAGAGATGATAAATGGTTGTTGTGGTGGACTTAAAAGAAACCATTGAGTGTGTAAGTAAAGAAAAAGAAACCTTGACTAAGAGAGTCGCTATCATTAAGCAAGAGATAGATGACCTAGTAGTGGTGGTAGTAGACTTGAAAGAGACAATTGTGGAATTAAAAATGGTAAATAGGCTTGGAAACTTTGAAAAGGGAAAGGAATTTGCAAGTGAGGCACACATTAAGCTTGAAAATGAGTTAAATTTCATAAAGACTAGTCTGTGTGCTGAGCTTGAGAAAAACAAATAACTTCAGGAAGAACTAGGGAAAGTAAAAAATGACCTTGAAAAATCGCTTAAGTGGACCTGGTCCTCTGATGCTATCACTGCCATGTACACCAACAGCGGGCGAAACAGGCAGGGGATTGGTTTTCAAAGGGAAAAAATTCTCTACAACCCTCATAGCAAGTACGTTACTGTAACCGACAATTGGCTATGTACCCACTGTGGTATGAAATGGGCACCTCAAGGAAAACTGCATGGTCAGGGTTCAATCTCATCAAAAAAATGAAGTCTTTGCTGAGAGAGTAACTACTGCTAGAGGACCTGGTTCGTCAAATAGGAAAGGTATAATGCCTGCTTGGACTAAAAGAGCACTCATTCATCCCTTCTCTCATAACAAGGGACCCAAACTTGTTTGGGTTCCTAAATCTAAACCTTGATTTCCTCGTGCAGAGAGCAGTTAAAGGGAGCAGCCAACAATGATATATGAACAGCGGCTGCTCAAAGCACATGACTGGAAATACGATCAATTTTCCTTCACAAAGAGCCCAGCAAGGAGATAGTGTACCCTTTTGGAAATAGCTAAAAGGGGTACACATTAGGAGTTGGTAGATATGTGACAAGGGAAATAAAGTGGAATTCTTGTCCAGGATATGCACAATTTTAAATCTTGTGAATGGTGAGGTGATAGTGTAGCCAAAAGATACAAGACTACTTATGGTGTTGTGCTTGAGCCTCTGTAGAAGTGGTGATACAAGTTGGTCGAGAGCTGTTGAAAACGATGCTGAACTATGGGGCAGATGGCTAGGATATGCAAGTTTTTCATCACTGAATAAATCGGCCCTGAAGGACCTGGTTCGTGGTCTGACCAAGATGAGTATCAAGGAACACAAAGTGTGCAATATGAAAGTATGTCAGATCTCCATTCAAGCCCAAAAAGGGGTAGTCAGCACCTCAAGGCCACTTGATCTTCTTCATATGGATCTATGTGGAGCAGTGAGAGAGCCAAATAGGAAAGAAAGAAGATATATTCGTTGACGGTGAATGACTACTCCAAGTCCACTTGGACTCTGTTCCTCAGAACCAAGGATGAGATCTCTCAAGTAATTGTGGCTTTTGTCAAGAAGATCCAACTATAGATAGAAACAAATGTGGCTTGCATCAGATAAGATCATGGAGCAGGTTTGGCTAATGCCAGAGTGGATGAATTCTGCATTCAATGAAGAATTACTCAACTTCTTAGCTCCAAGAACACCGCAACAAATGGAGTTGTGGAAAAGAAGAACGAGATTCTTGAAGAGTTGGCACGGTCAATATTATTTGATAGAGGGATTGCAAACATCTTGACCAAAGTTGCTGACTCATTTGAGGATATCTGGGTGCAATTGTTATGTTCTCAACAAAGGAAATACTGATCAAGGTGGAGAACGCTTATTGATTCCAACAAGGAACCTGTTCCCACGACTACAACAACAGAAGCTGAAAATTGAGTTGTCAAAAAGGGTTTGACATAGAAGCATCACAAGTCATCAGCACTCCCATTGCCTCAGCTACACGCCTAGACATGGATGAACCTGGTTCTCCTCTAAATCAAACCATGCATAGAGACATCATTGGATCACTCCTGTATCACACTGCAAGTAGACCAGACATTGTGTTCAGAGTTGGGTTCTGTGCAAGGTTTCAGTCAAATCCAAAGGAGTCTCATCTGAAGACTATTGTAAGAATTTTGAGATATCTTAGAGGAACACATGACCTGATTCTCTACTATCCTTCATGTAATGGATAGGAAAATCACGTCAGAAAAGGGACATTCTTTGGATTCCTGTCTTGTTTCATGAGGCTCAAGGAAGCAAAATTCAATAGCACTCTCAACAGCTAAAACAGAATATGTATCATCTGCCTCCTGCTGTGCTCAAATGCTGTGGACGAAGCAGCAAATTGGAAGACCTGGAGTCCAACTCAAGAGGGCCAAATACATTGATTGCTGAAGATCAAGTTGCTGACATCTTCACCAAAGCGCTGAGAAGAAAACATTCTGAGGAAAATCGCCTTGCACTGGGGATGATAAAGCCCAACTAAGAAGCAGATACTGCAGTGCATGCTGAAAAAAGGGGTTAAACTCACTTGCCAAACCTATCAAGGAACCTAGTTTTCTTGATACAGATTAGTAGCTTCTTTGTCTTTCATACACAATTTAAAATGGACAAAAACAATGCCACATCATCAGCGTGACGGACTCTTTAAGTTGTGTCTTTTCATCCAAAGCGTCACACCTTTTCTGAACGATACAACTCCCCAAGCAAAAGGTTGCCGCTATTTCAGAACGGTCCCTCATCATAAATAAATCAACATCACAGCCCTTCACTTCCAAATCTAAAACCTCCTCTATGCCTTCTCTGTTCTCAATCCACAATCCTTCGAGTACAATCTCACCATGTCTGAAAATCAAGCTACCTCTAGTGTACCCAACAACACTGTAATTGAGTCCACACTAGTCAGCATTCCAGCAATAAACTCCTTCCCCGACACAATCACTAGTCCAAAACCTAAAGTAGAGTCGCCTCCACACTCCACTCCCTCTTCTACCCACTCCGATTCTGCTCCTTATCTGAGCAAGTTTGAGAATGTTTGTCCTCCTCCAGTCTCACCGTTCAAACAGAGTAAACAGGGTGAAGGAGGTAAACAAGGGAACCTTATTTAGGAAACATCAACTCTCTCCATGGTTGGGTACTCGAGTGAAAATCCAGTGATTGGTCATGAAAAAACTGAGACAACCATGTCAGGCTGCGATTCTACAGGTATCACTCCTCTTTCTATTGAAATTTCCATGAAACCACAAGAAAAGGAGGGAATAGAAAATATGCTCTCCATTGCTTCAGAAGGGGTAGTTGTAGAGGAAGGTGGAGGAGGTTCTGAGTCTTAGGGGAAGAGCCTTAGTCCACAGAAGACTGGGGAGCACTTGTTCCATTTGAACAACCGATTCAAGATGATACTACTGGGGTCCCAAGTGATGATCCTGATCCCTCCGCGAAGGATCTAGGTCAGGGGTCATCTCCCCAAGTCAGTGTCGATCCTGCTCCTTCTCCCCACTTCTATGCTGAGCCTCTGAATATGGTGGTGCCTGAGATGAATTCTGATAGTGAGGAAGATACAGATGATTTGGCATATGCTAGTCTTATCAGGGCTAGGAGTAAGCCTGTTGCAACTCCAGAGTCAATCCCTAAGCGACCCATTACTTGGTTGCAGCAAAAGGAGGCTCTGGAGTCTGCTCTCAAGAAGAGTCAAAGGATCAAAAGAAAGAGAAGGCTGGTAAAGGATAGAAAAGTTGTGCATGAAAAGGTCGTCTTTGTGGTAAATGTTCATGAGGAAGCAGAAGAGGAACCTAGTTCCTTAATCCATAAGTCCTCGAAGCAGAAGCACTCTCACTCTCAATCTATAAGGCACACTTCTACAGATGCTGAAAGTACTTTCAAGAGTGCTGATCCTGCTTCCAGTGAAAAGTTGGTGAAATATTCTGGTGACAAGACAGTGAAAGAGAGTGGTGACAAGTCTGATGATGAACAAGTGGAAAAATCTTGTGAACATATGCATAAAAAGTCAGTAGAGAAGGGAAAGTCTGTTCGCAAGTCAGTAAAAAGAAAAATGGATGATGATGAGGAACCTGGTTCCACCGAGAAAGCTAAAGTTAGTGAGTCTTTGAGTTTTGAGAAAAGGAAGTTGAAAAATCAGAAATTACTGTGGCGCCGCACATTTGCCTCTGACATTCTAGTACTTGCTGGGATGAGACAATTGGTGGAAATTTGTAATTCTCAACAATGGACAAATTTGTTTACAAATGAGGTTCCCAAAGTGTATGTGGAGGAGGTACGGAGTTTCTATACCAACCTCTTCACAGTTGAGGGTGATCAAATTTGTGTGTTGATAAATGAGGTGGACATAGTGATGGACTCTGCCTTATTGGGGTCAATTCTGGGTGTTCCTGCCGAAGGACTGTCATCTGTCCAGGGTGCCTGCACATCAAACTTCAGAAATGCCATTGTCAAGGACAAGGAAATACAGCATGGGATATAGGTGCATAAGAAGGCACTCCTTCCAGTATATCAGGTTCTTTTTGAGATGGTTAACAAAGTGGTGCTTCCCCGCGCTGAGAGAAGATCTGCTACATCCAAAGCTAACCTATTCTTTATGGAAGCCTTGGATAATTTTACCAGCATCAATCTGCCTAGCATAATGATTGAGCATATGCAGAAGGTAGAAAATCTTAAGGATGGGAATCCTGGACTACCTTATGGTTTTCTTCTCACAAAGGTCTCCGAGTTCTTCAAAGTACCTCTGGGACAGGCCAAAGTGGGCACTAAAAAGCAATCCTTTTCAAAAACTACTCTTGAGGAGTTTGAGTGTATTGACAAAGTCGGAGGAGTTGAAGCACTTCCACTATCTCTCAACTAATAAATGCTCAGAACAGTGCCACAGAGGAGATCCTGAAGTTGAAGGCTAAGAACGCAGTTCTTGAGAGTCAGCTCAGTCAGTTACAAGAGGCACCTGGTTCTAGTAGTTCTCACAGCTCAGAAGTTGCAGGCCTAACAAAGGAGAATGCTGAGCTCAGGAAACAGGTGGAGAACCTGAAAGAAAGACTGCTCAATGAGCAAATGTCCGCGAATTCTCGCATGGATCTTGTCCTCCAAACCCTTTCTTCCTCTTCCAAGACCCCTTCCTTCAGTGTCCCCTAAAGAATGTCCCCTCAGTGTCCATCTCCTTAGTTGTTTTTGGTGATGTTTTTCTTTGTTTCTGGCAATTGTTTTTGTTTGTTTTAAACTATGGATGATAAAAATGATTCTTCTCCCGCCTCTAAAAGTCCAAATTTGGTTAATGAAAGTGGTTTCCTTTTTGCTGTTTATGCTGCTGCTCTTATGCTACTATTTTCTATCATGTTGTGTGCACACAAGTGGCATGAGTTATTCTCGCTAGACTTCTTTATGCAACTTACTTGTTTTGTGATTTTTATGATGCCAAAAGGGGGAAGATTTAAGATTTAATTGAATAATTAAGAGCATAAATGAATAATAATCTAAAGGGGGAGAAATACAGATTCAGGTTCTAGTAACAGATTCAGGGGGAACTTACAGAGGTTCTGGTACTGATTATGTGAGGTTCAAGTACTGATTAAGGGGGGATGCAGAGATTCAGGGGGAAACTTAAGGTCGTACTGGTTCGCAGTCTGGTTCTATGTGGCTCTTTTTGGGATTTTCAATTATGAGTTTGTCATCATCAAAAAGGGGAAAATTGATAGGTTACAAGTACTTTGGTCATAGGTACTTTACTTTATGTTTTGATGATCTAACAAACTTACTATCCAGAACCAGATAAGGAACCTGTTACACATTTACAAGACCTTAAGATCACAAGGTTCCAGGTTGGGATCCAGTATAGGATATGATTCAACTTATCAGAGTGGAAGGAACAGCTGAGGGAACAGGTCCCTAACAGTTCTCAAGGAGACTGTACAAAGTCAACTCTCCAGCTGGAAAGTTGCTGCCTGCACACGCTACTGTACAGGAACAGTGCAGCAGTCAACTTTCTGTGGAAGGCTTTTTACCTACCTTGCTTACATCATTGTATGTGAGGTCATACATGTATTATTAACATCAAGGGAGGTAAAATACATTCACTTGAACACTAAGAGATTTCGCTCAAGCTCACTCACGTGACTATCCAGCAAGAAAGTTTCAAGTGCTTCAAGAACAAAGAACAAAGCAACTACGGACCAGTTCCCATATCAAGTCATTTTATGTCCTTAGTTGAGTTGTAACTTTGTAATAGTTATTCACTTGTATTTCCTACTTAGCTTGTTTAGAAGCATTCTATAGGAACCCTTTTGTAAACCTTAAACCTGTGTGTTTAAGTCTTGGCTAGAGTTAGTCATGTTGTAAAGTCTTTGTAATAGAGTTATTACAAAGTGGCTTGTAATGGGTGTGTTACAAGTTAGTGAGGGATTAAGAGGTTAATTCCTAGGTTGCATAGGTTGTAATCTAAAAGTTGTTCAGTAGTGATGTTGAAATCCTACAAGGGTAGGTCATGGTTTTTAATCCCGTTGAGCTAGGAATTTTCCACATAAAATTCCTCTTCTCATTTATTTACTGTTGTGTGTGTGTACTGAACCCTCACAATTGCGAATAAGGGGTCGCATTTGCGAACCCCTGACAGCCTCAAGATAAGTCACATTTGCGACAAAGGCATCCAAATTGCGAAGCTAGCCCATATCATAAATGCGACCAAATGATCGCAATTGCCAACTAGCCCTGAGGCCTGCTGGATTCACAAATGCGAAGGGAAGTCGCAATTGCGACATTAGAGCCCCTACAGTTACCTTCGCAATCGTGAGGCTGGTACTCACAATTGCGATAACATAGCACCAGCAACACCAGCAACTCATTTTCATCTCAATTTATTCTGAAACATGTCCGAAACTCATCCGAGCCCCCGGGACTCCAAACCAAACACCCACACAAGTCTATTAATATTATACAAACTCGCTCCTACGATCAGAATATAAAAATAACTTCTAGAACTATGAATCGAACACTAAAATGCATGAATTTCAAAGTAAATTTCAATAATCACTATAATTGCAACTAAACGTCCGAATCTTATGAAATCATCTCCAAACAATACCAAATTTTGCAGGCAAATTCTAAATAGCATAACAAACCAATTCCAAGTCCCAAAATCAAATTCCGAACTCGATAGCTACAACTCAACCTACTGTCAAATTTTTCAACTTCAAATTGCCAAATTTCAGCAAAATAATGTAAGTCAAACTACGGACTTCCGAAATCAATTTCGGGCATACGCCCAAGTCAAAAAATCACAATACAAAGCGATCAGAGCCATCAAAATACCGTTCCGGGGTCGTTTTCACAAAAGTCAAAGTTTGGTTAGTATTTCTAACTTAAGCTTCTAAGTCAAGAATCAAGGGGTCCAAATCAACCCGAAATCTTCGTGGAACAAAACTAATCAACCTCATAAGTCATAAAACCATAAACACACATGTGTGAAGCATAAAAAAGGGTAACAGGGCATAATTACACAAAATGACCGGTCGAGTCGTTATATTCACCCCATCTTAGAATAAACGTTCGTCATCGAACGTGCATAAGGACATAGTTGAAGTGGTGAATACATAAGGATAACGACTCTGCATGTCGTGCTCGGCCTGCCAAGTCTCCTCCTCGACCGGATGACCCCTCCACTGAACCTTCAATGATTTTCCTTGAACTTCTGAACCTGTCTGTCTAAGATAGCCACTGGCTGCTCAATATAGGTCAAATCCTTGTCCAATTGGACTATGCCGAAGTCTAACACATGAGACGGATCACCATAATACTTCCGGAGCATAGAAACATGGAACACCGGATGAACCGCAGACAAGCTAGGTGGCAATGCAAGCTTGTAGGCCACCTCACCAATCCTCTCAAGGATCTCAAAAGGTCTGACATACCTAGGGCTCATTGTCCTTCTTCCCAAATCTCATCACACCCTTCATGGGTGAAACCCGGAGCAAAACTCGTCCTCCAACCACGAATGCATAATCACGAACCTTCCGATCCGCATAACTCTTATGTCTATATTGGGTTGTACGAAGCCGATCCTGGATCAACTTGACCTTCTCCAAGGCATTTCGAACCAAATCTGTGCCCAATAACTTAGCCTCTCCCGGCTCAAACCAACAAACTGAAGAACGACGCCGTCTCCCACATAGGGCCTCGTAAGCAATCATCTGAATACTCGATCGGTAGCTATTATTGTAGGCAAACTCCGCAAGCGATAAAACTAATCCCAAAAACCCCCAAAATCCATAACACAAGCACAAAGCATATCCTTCAATAGTTGAATGGTGCGCTCGGACCGCCCGTCCATTTGGGGGTAAAAGGTTGTACTCAACTCAACCCGCATGCCTAACTCATGCTGCACAGCTCTCCAGAAATGCAATGTAAACTTCGTGCCTCGTCAGAGATGATGGATACCGGCACGACATGAAGTCGGACAATCTCGCGGATATAGATCTAAGCCAGGTGCTCTGAAGAATAGGTAATCACTACTGGAATAAAATGAGCTGACTTGGTTAGCCTATCCACAATTACCCATACAGCGGCAAATTTCTTCTGAGTCCGTGGGAGCCCAACAACAAAGTCCATGGTAACACGCTCCCATTTCAACTCTGGAATCTCAAGTCTCTGAAGCAAATCGCCCGGCCTCTAATGCTCATACTTCACCTGCTGGCAATTTAAGCACCGAGCTACATACTATTCTTTCATCATTCTCCTCCACCAATAGTGCTGCCTCAAATCCTAATACATCTTAGCGGCACCCAGATGAATGGAGTACCGCGAACTGTGGGCCTCCTGAAGGATCATCTCACGCAACCCATCCACATTAGGCACACATAATCGGCCCTGCATCCGCAGCACCCCGTCATTTCCAATAGAAACTTCCTAGGCATCGCCACGCTGAACCGTGTCCTTAAGTACAAGCAAATGGCGGTCGTCATACTAACGCTCTCTGATACGATCATATAAAGAAGTCCGAGAAACCACGCAAGCAAGAACTCGACTAGGCTCCAGAACATCCAATCCAACAAACTAGTTGGCCAAGGCCTAAACATCTAGGGCTAGTGGCCTCTCTACTGCCGATAGATATGCTAAACTGCCTAAGCCTTCCGCCTTTCGACTGAAGGCATCGGCCACCACATTGGCCTTTCCGGGATGATATAGAATGGTGATATCATAGTCTTTAAGCAACTCTAACCATCTCCGCTGCCGCAAGTTAAGATCTTTCTGTTTGAACAGATGTTGTAAACTCTGGTGGTCGGTATAGACCTCACATGGGACAGTGTACAGATAATACTGCCAGATCTTCAATGCATGAACAATCGCTGCCAATTCTAAGTCTTGGACCGGATTATTCTTCTCATGGGTCTTCAACTGCCGAGACGTGTAGGCAATCACCCTACCGTCTTGCATCAACACCACGCAAAGCCCAACACGTGACGTATCACAATACACAGTATAAGACCCCAAACCCGTAGGCAACACCAACACTGGGGCTGTAGTCAAAGCAGTCTTGAGCTGTTAAAAGTTTGCCTTACACTCCTCGGACCATCCGAAAGGGGCACCCGTCTGGGTCAATCTGGTCATAGGTGCAGCAATAGATGAGAAAACCTCTACAAAATAGAGATAATACCCAGCCAGACCAAGGAAGCTCCGAATCTTAGTAGCTGAAGACGGTCTAGGCCAACTCTGAACTACCTCGATCTTCTTCTAATCTACCTTGATCCCCTCACTCGACAACACATGACCTAAAAACGCCACCGAATCAAGCCAGAATTCACACTTTGAGAATTTTGCATACAACTTCTTCTCTCTCAAGGTCTGGAGCACGATACACAGATGCTGCTCATTATCTTCCTGACTGTAGGAGTACACCAAGATGTCATTAATAAACATAATGATGAATGAATCAAGATATGGCTAGAATACACTGTTCATCAGGTGCATAATTGTTGTTGGGGCGTTGGTCAACCTAAATGACATCACAAGGAACTCGTAGTGATCATATCAAGTCCTGAAATCGGTCTTCGAAATATCCGGATCTCGAATCTTCAGCTGATGATACCCTGACCGCAAATCAATCTTCGAGAACACTCTGGCACCCTATAGCAGGTCAAATAAATCATCACTGCATGGCAATTGATACATGTTCTTCACTATAACCTTGTTCAACTGTCGGTAAATAATACACATATGCATGGAACTATCCTTCTTCTTCACAAATAAAACCGGAGCACCCCACAACGACACACTAGGCCGAATGAAACCCTTATAAAGCGACTCTTACAACTGCTCCTTTAACTCCTTCAACTCAGCTGGGGCCATACGATATGGTGGGATAGAAATGGGCTAAGTTCCCGATAACAAGTCAATAACAAAATCGATATCCTTATCGGGCGGCATGCCCGGAAGAGCCGCTAGAAACACATATGGAAAGTCTCTCACTACCGGAACTGACTCAACGGTAGGAGTATCAGCACTGACATCTCTCACAAAGGATAGATAAGTATCACACCCCTTCTCAACCATCCGCCAAGCCTTTAGAAATGACACAACCTTTCTAGGAACATAATCCAATGTACCCCTCCACTCCAACCATGGTAAAACTGGCATAGCCCAAGGTTACCGTCTTGGCGTGACAATCCAAAATAGCATGATAGGGCGATAATCAGTCCATGCACACATCAAAGTCTAACATGCTAAGTAACAATAGATCAACTCTGGTCTCAAAACCACCAATAAAAACTAAACACGACCGATACACACGATCCAGAACAATAAAATCTCCCACAGGCATGGACACATAAATAGGAGAACTCAAAAATCACGAGATATATCCAAATACGGAACAAAGTAAGATGACACATATGAATAAGTGGATCTCGGATCAAATAAGACTGATGTATCTCTATGGCAAACCGGAACCATACCTGTAATGACTGAGTTTGAAACAACTACCTCCGTCCTACCCGAAAAAGCATAGAATCTGGCCTGACCTCCCCCTCTAGGGCGACCTCTACCCACCCATCCCCCACCCCTAGCTGGCTGTGCTAGTGGAGCAGCAACTGGAGTAGCAACTACGGCCTGAGAATTCTGTGGACTAGACGGAATCCGTGGAGCCTGAGTAGTCTATGGAGGTGCTCCCTCCTGAGTTTAGGGCAGTCTCTAACCATATCACGGGTATCACCACACTAAAAGCAATCTCTTAGTGGACGTGGCTGCTGGGACTGGCTCGGACCTGGTCGGCTGGACTGACCACTGAAGGTACCACGTGCAGGTGGTGCACTAGAAAAAGGCTGAGCAAAGTGTGCAACCTAAGACCTCGGAATAACCGGAGTACCACTAGAAGCTGGAAGTGCTGCTGGAAGTGCTGAATGGACTAGACGGCTCACATTGCCTCTACCATGATGGGCTATAACTGGAGCGTGGCTACCACTAAATCCTCCTGTACCTCGAGGCCTTTTGGCCTCCTTGTCCTCTCTCTCTCACGGCCCTGCATACCCTCCAACCTCTGTGTAATCTATACCACCTGCTAATAAGGGGTATTTGTCCCCAACTCTCCAGTCATGCTAAACCTAATATCATAGTTGATCCCCTCGATGAATCGGCGAACTCGCTCCCTAACTGTAGAAACCAAAGTAGGCGCATATCTGGACAAATCACTGAATTTGACAGCATACTCTGACACTGACATGGTACCCTGGCGCAGCTCCTCAAACTCCGCCCGCCAAGTATCCTGAAGGGTCTGGGGAACAAACTCTCTCAAGAATATCTCTGGAAACTGAGTCCATGTAAGTGAAGCTCCATCGGCTGGGCTACCCTCCTCGTAAGCCTGCCACCACTGATACGTTGCTCCTGACAGTTGGGATGTAGTAAAAGCAACCCCACTCGTCTCCACAATACCCATGATGCGGATAATACAGTGGCACTTCTCTAGAAAACCCCGTGCATCCTTTCTAGCTAGGCCGTTGAAAGTAGAAGGATGATACTTCTTGAACCTCTCAAGTCTAAGTTGCTCCTCCTCAAATGCCACTACCCTAACCTCGGGCTGAACCAGAATAACAAGTTGCGCTGGCATAACCTCTAGGACTTGATCAACGTGGACCTGCTGCTCTGGAGTACCGGTGATGTTCGGCCAAAAATGCATATATTTACCCATTGTTATCTCACGTTATAGTACTTTTAATCGTCATTTGAGTATTAGTTATATTATTTTGTGCTTAATATTATATTTTAACTGTGTAGGAATAAAGCAGTGTAAAGATCAAGAGATTTTAAGCAAACTTGAATAAAACACGGAAGGAAAAAAAGAAGAAAAAAATATAAAAGGAGGGGGACAAAGGGGGGACACCCTTTGGTGTTTGTCCCCCCAAGTGGACACAACAAAACAAGATAGATAAATTGCATTCTAAATGCTATTGATGAAGTAACACAGGTAAGGAAAGAATTGCAAAAACGTGAGAAGCTCACTGCTTTCAGCGCCAGGACCAGCGCTTGGCGCTGTCTTGAAGGCTGGGTGCGGGGGTTTTTATACTTCGTTCGGGACAAGGTTATTTCGGCCCTACACGACTCCAACTCATATAAAAAGGGTCCTAAACCTAATTTGGAAGAAATCTAACATACTTGGAAGGAGAATTCACGGGGAGGAACACACACCACGCTTTGGAGGAGGCTTCTAACTAGTTTTTCTTCTCTTCTCTTCTTCTAATCTCATAGTTGATTAATTCTAGAGTTTTGGGTGCTACATGAACGTTGTAGTTTGAAGCTTGAATTATTTTTATTATTTTATCATATTAGTTTATTTATTCAATCTTGTGCTTAATTATTTGATTGCTTGATCCCCAATTGAATACTATCTACGAATCTAGGATTGAACTCGGGAGAGGGAATTCTAGATTGCATATAAGATTTAGTAGAGCAAGATCTTAACTCTGAGGGGGGCGGATTTGCGGTTAGGATAGGAATATACCTAATCGCCTTGCTTGGTTACTATACGGAAATTATTAATGCGTTCTTGTTAATTCTAATTTCATAGGAATATAGGCGTTAGATTAGCTTAAATAGGCGAGTTGTACTTCGAGAGAAGGCTACAAGCAATATTAACCCTGTCAACCAATAAACCAGATAAATTAATTAGACGATTTAAGTGGAAAACTCAACGGGATAGTTATCTAACCCATAGCTCTAGAATATTCACTCACATTGAATTTGTCTCTATAATTCGCCAACTTGTTTTCTTTAATCTCTTAATTTGTTACCCTAGATTAATTTTAGTTAAATATTCATACATTAGGATTCACTTGAATAGATTAATTGTTTGGGTTTAATTTAGTTGATAGTTAATCACAAGTCCTGTGGGTACGATATCTGGACTTACAATCCTATATTACTTGTCTACCACGTATACTTGCGTGTGCGTTTGGGAGCAACAAGTTTTTGGCGCCGTTGCCGGGGACTTAGAAATTAACTAGCGTACTAGACTAGATTTTTACTCTTTGTCTAATCAAGTTTTTAAATTTTTATCTTTGTTTAATTTACTATCTCTGTTGACATGGCATTTTGGAATGATAATTAGTCGAATATTTGTTATTCTTATTGTGGTGATCCTTGTCCATATTGTGGAGGACCACACTTGTGGCAAAATTGTGAATCTCAATCTTATGGGTGGAATATTTGTAATATGTGTGGTGGTCAAGGTGGCCATTGGGATGGTTGTCCTAATTCGTATTATCCTTCTCAGAACTCTTGTTATGATGTTTCTAATAATATTTATGAGTTTGATAGGAGCAATGAGGTGGAGGATGAGGAACAAGCTGCCCGTATTATGGAGATGATGAGGCAAATAGCCGATCAACAAGATGAAAATCGAAATGCTATACAAAGAATTAGTGCAGCAATCATGAGAATGAAGGCCGAGGCGGACGAAGTGGCTGAAGTGAGCAAGTTCCCACCAGAAGATAATTTAGAAGAAGCAGATATAGTGAGCCAATCTTGTCTAGGGGAACAAGCTCAACTGATAAAATCTCATGAGTTTCTCCGTGATGGTCTTTCAAATATGAAAGAACAACTGATAGAAGGAAGAACTGAGCTCAGGCAAGAGATAGACCAATTTGGCTCAGATATCCATGACCTGCAGGCTCAATTGAATAAAAAGGTTGAGGCGTCTGATGCCCTACAACCAATTTTTGTAGATACTGGCCAGCTTGTGGAGAGGAAAGAGGAATTACAACTATTCGACAAAATTATTAATGATGCCAAGGTTGACGAAAAGTGCAAAATTGAGGATGTCAAAAATAATGCAATTTTGGAGTTGGACCATATTGGACCTCATTCTAAACACTTTTCAACATTGTGTTTGGTTGGTGACACGAAAATCGATCCATTCGAGCATATGGAGGAGTCAATAGATGAGGAACAAAGTACTTATATTATAAAAGTTGTGATGCCAAGGAGACAAAACGACATCCCGCACTTAAGGGCCAGGAAGTGCAAGATGCGATATTTAGTGTTTGGTTCCTTCATTTTCACACCATCGCCCCAAGAACGTGACGCAAAAGTTGATGCAGAATTGGGGGAGAAATATATATCCTCAAAGTGGAAGGAAAAGTGGTGAAAGGATGGCGTCATGCCGCGACGTTAAATCAAGCACTTGTTGGGAGGCAACCCAATTTTATTTTTCTTTTTTACTTTTGCTTATTTTCCTTTTTTGTTATTTTTTGTAGTGTTGTTTTTGTATTTTGTAGGAGTACGAGCATGGATTCAAAGCCAATAGGCATGTGCAAAAGCGAACAGGTGGTTGAAACTAAGTGTGAGGTACCCGCACAAGGGATCATACCTGGGAGAAGTCTGAGTATCCCGTGAGCTGCTAATGCTTCGGCCTTTGGCCTACCAGGGAGTCTCTTTTACCCTATTGTTATTTACAATGTGCATTGAGGACATTGCACAATTTTAAGTGTGGGGTAAGGAGATTGTCTGGATGATTTTCTATGCTATCTTAGCTTAGTTGTAGTACTCGTTCTTAGTGTAGTAGTTTTTGTTAAATATAAAAAAGAAAAAAAATCAGAAAATTGGGACTTTTCCTGATGATGGATTTCGTGGACAGCTTTCTTGAGGGATTAAATTCCAATAATTAAAAAAAATTCAAAAATATTTTCTTTTTGTTTCTAGTTAGTTTTAGTCAGATAATAATCCCTCTTGGTTTTTCTTTGTGCATCGGTTCTTTTCCAAGGGATGTAACTTGAACCGGGTAATATTTTTTATTTTTTAGGATTAGATTTTTTTTTTCTTTATTTTAGGAGTAGAAAAAGAGGGAGAAGAAAAACTTTTGTGACTTTTTTGATACTAGCATATTTAGGCCTAAGCTTGAGTTGTACTTTCCTCTGAGTGCTTGAGTAATGAATAAAATAGCAGACTTTCTGACACCCAAGCTCAGGGTTGTGACTCAGTATATAACTTATTCTTATTTTGTTGTTCGCTATGACCCTGTCTGTTTTAGAGTGAACTTGATCCATCTTGATTGATACTTATGCCATGTGGGGTGAGGATTTCTTATATATATTCCATGTTTTGCAACTTAGTATAGAACTTGCCCTGCATGTTATTGAAGCGAAATAAAAGTGTTGCTCTGTTAGAAGATGATAATAGGCTTTCTTTGATATGTCTTTTGAATTTTAGCCTTTTCAGATATTGTATCACTAGTTAGCCCTTTGAGCCTATAGCCTTTTGTTTGGAAGTCGTATTTTTGCCTTGATCCTCTTGTTGAATCCCTAGTTTTTGCACCCTGCTTCCTTAAGCACTGTTGCTTAGACTGTGATATTAATTGATAAATTTGAGGAAAGGGATGATTAAGTGAAAAATAGTGACCAATGATAGCTGAAAAGTGATTAAAAGGACCTCGTGAAAAGAATGTGACATGAAAAAAGAGAGAATGAAAAAAATTGCTTCGAAAAAAAAATGAAACGTTCTTGATGTGAGGAAAATACTTGTGAAACAATTGATGAAGAGAAGGCTGAAAATAAAGTAATGAGTAGAAAATAATGGGTGATGAAGTCCAAAAGTGTAAAGTGCTTAGGAAAGTGTAAGTCACTATTACATAATTCTCCTACCCGTCCCTTAGCCAACATTACAACCCGTTAAAGTCATATTTGATTCTATTCGAGCATACATAAAGTAGGATGTACATAATGGGCAAGCCTATGGTTCTTTGTGCATACATGTGAATTCGTTTGTGAGTGCGAGAGTAATTTTTTATGCTAAGTCCTTAAATTATATTCTTTCTTTGATTTGAGTGTATTTATTCTTGTGAGGGCACTTGTTTCATGATAGATAGGTGATGTTATTAGCTTTATTTGACAGAGTAGGTGAGCGAGCTTAAATTTGGTGAGTTAGAGTTTCTCTCTGAGGTTAGGAGGTTAGAAAGTAAGTGTGGGGTGTTGATGTTCGGCCAAAAATGCATATATTTACCCATTGTTACCTCACATTATAGTACTTTTAATCGTCATTTGAGTATTAGTTATATTATTTTGTGCTTAATATTATATTTTAACTCTGTAGGAATAAAGTGGTGTGAAGATCAAGAGATTTGGAGCAAACTTGAATATAACGCGGAAGGAAAAAAAAATATAAAAGGAGGGGGACAAAGGGGGGACACCCTTTTAGGTGTTTGTCCCCCCTTTCCCCCCCCCCTACCCCCCTCCCAAGTGGAGACAACAAAACAAGATTGGTAAATTGAATTCTAAATGCAATTGATGAAGTAACGCAGGTAAGGAAAGAATTGCAAGAACGTGAAAAGCTCATTTCTTTCAGCGCCAGGACCAGCGCTTGGCGCTGTCCTAGACGCTGGGTGCGAGGGTTTTTCTACTTCGTTCGGGACAAGGTTATTTTGGCCCTACATGACTCCAACTCATATAAAAAGGGTCCTAAACCTAATTTGGAGGAGATCTAACATACTTGGAAGGAGAATTCACGGGGAAAAACACACACCACGCTTTGGAGGAGGCTTCTAACTAGTTTTTCTTCTCTTCTCTTCTTTTAATCTCATAGTTGATTAATTCTAGAGTTTTGGGTGCTACATGAACATTGTAGTTTGAAGCTTGAATTGTTTTTATTATTTTATCATATTAGTTTATTTATTCAATCTTGTGCTTAATTATTTGATTGCTTGATCACCAATTGAATACTATCTACGAATCTAGGATTGAACTCAGGAGAGGGAATTCTAGATTGCATATAAGATTGAGTAGAGCAAGATCTTAACTCTGGGGGGGGGGGGGGGGGTCAGATTTGCGGTTAGGATAGGAATATACATAATCGCCTTGCTTGGTTACTATACGGGAATTATTAATGCGTTCTTGTTAATTCTAATTCCATGGGAATATAGGCGTTAGATTAGCTTGAATAGGGGAGTTGTATTTCGGGAGAAGGGTACGAGCAATATTAACCCTGTCAACCAATAAACCAGATAAATTAATTAGACGATTTAAGTGGAAAATTCAACGGGATTGTTAGCAAACCCATAGCTCTAGAATATTCACTCACATTGAATTTGTCTCTATAATTTGCCAACTTGTTCTCTTTAATCTCTTAATTTGTTACCCTAGATTAATTTTAGTTAAATATTCATACATTAGGATTCACTTGAATAGATTAATTGTTTGGGTTTAATTTAGTTGATAGTAAATCACAAGTCCCTGTGGGTACGATATCTGGACTTACAATCCTATATTACTTGTCGACCATGTATACTTGCGTGTGCGTTTGGGAGCAACAGCGGGTTGCGAGATGCTAAGCTCCTCCCCCAGTCTGAGATGTGGTTGACGCAAGTGAAATCAACCATATCTGAGTTATCGTACCAAACATGCTCAAGAATTGTGTGAGGGTTTCTTGAAGTGTAGGAGTGGCAACAATAGCCTTGGGTGCCTGCGCCCAACTGGAGCTATTGGTGGCTCCTCTGTCGCAGCTCGGCAGGTGCTCTAGTTTCACTACGTGCCCCTCCTCGGCCTCTGCCCAGGCCCCGGCATCTCACGGCTCTAGCAGGGGTGCGAGTGTCTGATCGTCGGATCCAACGGTGCGTGTCCTCACCATCCGTGAAAGAATAAAATGTCAAAGATTAAGATTTCGAAGTCTACAAATTCGCACGATAAGGAATTAAAGAAGTGAAGTTTTCCTAACAGTTCCGTAGCCTCTCGAAGATAAGTACAAATGTCTCTGTACCGATCTGCAAGACTCTTCTAAACCTGCTTGTGACTCGCAACACCTATGAACCTAGAGCTCCGATACCAACTTATCACGACCCCGGTTTCCCTCTTTAGGATGTCGTGATGGCACCTAGTCTCTAAGACTAGGTAAGCCTAACATGCATGGAGAAATAGCAGAAATAATACTAAAACTTCAAATTAAACCTACACTATCATAATAACTCAACAGTACAATAACCAACATTTTCCCAAAACCTGGTGGAATGGAGTCATAAGCTCTACAAGAAAGTACTAATAGTCCCTAAATACAATACTATTTGAAACAAGAAATAAATAGTAAGATGTCTAAAACAGAAGGGGACTCCGAGGCCTGCGGACGTCGAACAGGTATATCTTGAAGTCTCCAAAGCAGCTACCCAATCAACATCTAGCGTCCGGCACGGGCAGACGTACCTAGATCTGCACAAAAAGATGTGTAGAAGCGTAGTGTGAGTACACCACAACGGTACCCAGTAAATATCAAGCCTAACATCGGTAGAGTAGTAACGAGGCCAGGTCAAGACACCTACTAGGACATAATAACCAGTATGAAAACATAATAACGATAAATAATGGAAGGCGGAGAAATAATTGATACGAAACAAGTTAATGACATAAAGTAATACTGGAATTTTAAGCATAGAGATAACATAAAGAAAGCAATTAAAGAGAACCACCAAAGTCAAATACGGATCCAAACTGAAAAAATAAGAATAAAAGCAACAAGAAGTATCTCCTCAATAACCCCTTACAACATGAGATAAACGACAAGAATCACGGACGAGGTACCGCCTCGTACACAACAAAAATCACAACCGAGGTACCGCTTCGTATACAACAAGAATCACAATCGAGGTACCGTCTCGTATTCATGTTTCTCAATTTTAATCACAATCTTTCCTTATACCGCCGTTACATCTAAATAAATAGCTACACGCAATTTATCCACCTTATGACGTCGCGTGGCTTCACGTAATTCTCTTATAAGAAAAACGCACATAAGTACCACCTTATACCACTGCATTCACATTAACACATATCCTTGGACCGTCGCATGCGCATCAATATGACATCACAATAACAAATCGCACCACAAGTGCCTATATTCCACAACTTGCCAATAGTCAACAATATCAATATTTCCACAATAATAGCCCATGACTCAACCACAATGTGTACAAGAATATCAACAATAACAATGAATGTAAATTTCTCAATGATGTTCTAAACGTCAATACCACACAAGAAGGGGGGTGATTTGTGTGGTACCTAATTTTCGCACTAGAAGAACCTGGTTCTCTAGATGTACTTACTATGACTGTTTGCGGAATTAAGAGTGCATAAAATAAAGAACACAGAGATTTTTTACGTGGAAAACACCTGGCTCAAAAGGTGAAAAAACCACGACCTACTACTCAGTAGGATTTTCCCAAACTTCCACTAAAATCACTGAGCCAAAACAGCATTTACAAACTCTTGTAAACCTAAGGATTAAACTCTAATCCCGTTGTGGCAACCAGCCTCTAACTGTTGCGACAACTTCAAGTTAACTCTAACTTGAATACTCAAAATACCTATTACAATTGCTTCTATAAAAGCTGAAAGGTACAATATGAAACACCTACTACAATTGAACTAGAAATAAAGAAAAATACAATGGAATTGGTTCTTCACTCTTGGTTCATGTAGCTTCAGATTTGCACACTTGAATCACACATAAATTGCTTGCAAAATTCGCCTAGCTCTTTTGCTCTCAATTTAGTTTAACTTCTGCGTATGTGCAATCACCTGTAAAAGAGAACAATCATTATTATTTATAGAGTTAGTAATCAGAGTTTGATTAAAACTCGAATTGCTGATCCTTCATCAAATTCGAGTCCTAGAACAACTAGAACTCCAATCCTTATCCTTGATCCAGATGTAGTTCTCTTTACATAAGGAGACTTCAACTCCTTATCCTATTCAACCATTTCAATCAACTCTGAAGATATTGTTACTGATTGTTGCTGACCCTTGAGACTTATCTTGACACGTCTGTCACGTGAATAAATATATCAACACTGTGTATGTCTCACATGATGGACCTGGTTCATGGTTGAGTTCAATTTGTCAATCTTCAAAACTTCATCTGAACTTGGGCCAACAAATTCCCCTTTTTGATGATGACAAACTCTGTGCTTGTATTGATCAGAGACCCTGTGGAACTCAGCTTAATTTTCACACTTTAATTTAACTTATCATTAAGAACCAGGTTTAATCAGGTTATAAATATCACTTGATTTCAGAATACAAAGTAAAAACAATATCTCTTCCCCCTTTTGGAATCATCGAAAAGTTGCATATTATATGAATCCCAGATGTTAATTATTACTCATGGCCACTGGGGCAACTGCAAGTGAAAACATGATTTAGTTAATCAATAATCAGCTTCACAGAAATTTAACTATTAAGATCAGAAGTTTCATATAACAAGAGAAAACAAAGCACATTGTCATTGATTAGGAGATGTTTCTACAAAACAGACTACAAAAAAGAAAAACAAACATCCAACCATGAGCAAAAAACCAGAGAAAAGTCCCGAATCTGGGTCCCTGAAGGGGTTTCTAAACTGGTTCTAGGGCTTGGAGGAACTAGAGGGTTGGGATTGAAGGAGATTGAGCATTGTTTGGAGCATCCCTTCACTCTTTTCTTTTTCCTTTGCTAGCTCATCTTTGAGACCAGTTCTTTCACTTTCTAGTTCAGCAATGCGAGCCTGGAGCCTAGCAATTTCTGCATCTTTTGTTCCACATTCTAGAACCAATGCCATAACTTTACTGTTCACAGGAGTCTTCACGGATGAACCAGGTTCAACTGGGGTTACACTTAGCAGATAATCACAAGCCTGCAGAGTTTTGATTCCAAAGTGCTCTTTGTTGGAGGCCATCTCCCACTTTTTCAATGGCATGGCTAACTTGGCCAAGACAGTTGTCAGTATAAACCCATAAGGTGTGGCATGGGCCTTAGAGCCATTGATGACTCTATCCAGCAGCTTGACAATGAAAGCAGGCCAGTTAATCTGCTTTCCTGTCACAAGACATTCCAGAAGGACCAGGTCCATATAATTTGCAGTGTGCCTTCTCTCCTGTCTGGGCAACAAACACTTGTTCACAAACTCAAAAAGTACCTTGTGCTCAGGCTTCATTTCACTCTTTTGCACAAATCTAGCCTTGGGACCTTCTTCAGTAGACTTGGTATCACAGAAATTCCGGGTGATTTAGAGAGCAGAAGGGAGAGAATCTAGACAAGGCCACCTTTGTCTAGTATAATCATCATATCCCTCACAGGGTATGTCTAGAATTCTTCCCAACTTAGGTGCATCAAACTGCACCTCTACTCCTCTCACCAAGCTTGTAACAACCCCATTCACCACTGTGGCATTTGCCATAAACTCTATCAGCTCTTTTCTTGCCAGCCTGCCATCCAGTTGAAGAACCATGTCCTTCCAACCCTGTGCTTCTTATGCATCAACCAATCTTTTCATGCGCTCCTCCAGGTCTTTCAGAATTCTTCCTTTCAATATTTTTCTTTTTCCAAAAAGGACAAACCTGTCCTGCTCTTTCTCATATTCCTCTTCTTCTTCTTCTCCACTCCAAGCTTCTTCTTCTTCGGGAACTTTTATTGTTTTCCTTTAACTGCAGACCTGGTTCTTTTTGCTAGGGAGGGTTCAACAGATAGAGTTTAGACTTCTTGGTAGAAGGCTTGGATTTCTTAGGTTTAGGAGTGGGAACCTCCTCAGTTGTACCTCTCTCCTGATGGACCAGTTCCATCTCCTCCTCCTCTTCTTCAGCTACCTTAGAACTTTCCACAACCTTTTCTTTTCCTTTTTCCTTCTTCTTTTTCTTGCTTGCCTCTAGGGCTTTCTGCAATTCAGCCTCACTTTGCCTTACCCGGCTTCTAGTAGCTCTCACCTTTGGTGCTGAAGGGACAGTAGATTTAGGAGATGACACCTTGCTTTTCTTTTATTGGCTTAGAGGCAGTTGGAGCCTTTTGAGAAGAAGCTTTGCGCTTCTTGGGATCATAGCTTGCTCCAACTTTCTTCAGAATGTCAGCCAAGGTTTCTTCCACAGATGGACTAGGTGCATCTTGTTGTTCACTCAGGTGCACAAGACCTTCAGCAGCCTCCCCAGATTCACTTCCCCCTGGCTTGTTGCCACTCTCCTCAACTCCTCCACAAATTGCAAGAATTTTACCTTTCTTTTTCTTTCCCTTCCTCTTCGATTCTCCCTCACTTACATCTCTCACATACCCCACCAACACAAACCTATCATCTACTTTCTCCACTACATCAGAAAAAACATAGCATGTATTTACCTCTTTAGGGGTTTCTTGATTTTTGTCTGATTCAGAAGACCCACGTTCTTCTCTATCGCTTGCAGAGACAAAATCTTTAGACTCAGAACTTGAGTCAGATGATTCTTTTTCAGAGCTTCCCCCTCTTTGACTCGCTTTTAATTTTTCGTTGAAAGCTATTCTCAAAATACCAGTAGCAACAGTCTTTCTAGCCNACAAGCCACTTCTTGACCTTAGCTATTTTTCTCCCATTTCCTTAGGTCCTCAGCAGTACAATCAGCCCTTGTTTTTGGCACATCAATTCCTTCGACCATCAGTGACTATGTCCCAAAGTTCATAATCTTCCCCTATAATGTGATCTCTCATTCTATTCTTCCACCAAGAATAGTATTGACCATTGAAAAGTGGAGGCCTGGCAGTGGATTGCCCTTCCCAGTTCCCAGGTGGTGCACTCATGTTGATCTTTTCGTAAGGGGTTAGCCTCTTCAAGGATAACCTGCTCTGATACCAATTGATGTTCTAAACGTCAATACCACACAAGAAGGGGGTGATTTGTGTGGTACCTAATTTTTGCACTAGAAGAACCTGGTTCTTCTAGATATACTTACTATGACTATTTGCGAAATTAAGAGTGCATAAAATAAAGAACACAGAGATTTTTTACGTGGAAAACACCTGGCTCAAAAGGTGAAAAAAACACGACCTACTACTCAGTAGGATTTTCCCAAACTTCCACTAAAATCACTGAGCCAAAACAGCATTTACAAACTCTTGTAAACCTAAGGATTAAACTCTAATCCCGTTGTGGCAACCAGCCTCTAACTGTTGCGACAACTTCAAGTTAACTCTAACTTGAATACTCAAAATACCTATTACAATTGCTTCTATAAAAGCTGAAAGGTACAATATGAAACACCTACTACAATTGAACTAGAAATAAAGAAAAACACAATGGAATTGGTTCTTCACTCTTGGTTCATGTAGCTTCAGATTTGCACACTTGAATCACACATAAATTGCTTGCAAAATTCGCCTAGCTCTTTTGCTCTCAATTTAGTTTAACTTCTGCGTATGTGCAATCACCTGTAAAAGAGAACAATCATTATTATTTATAGAGTTAGTAATCAGAGTTTGATTAAAACTCGAATTGCTGATCCTTCATCAAATTCGAGTCATAGAACAACTCAAACTCCAATCTTTATCCTTGATCCGGATGTAGTTCTCTTTACATAAGAAGACTTCAACTCCTTATCCTATGCAACCTTTTCGATCAACTCTGAAGATATTGTTACTGATTGTTGCTGACCCTTGAGACTTATCTTGACACGTCTGTCACATGAATAAATATATCAACACTGTGTATGTCTCACATGATGGACCTGGTTCATGGTTGAGTTCAATTTGTCAATCTTCAAAACTTCATCTGAACTTGGGCCAACACTCAACAAGAGAGATATCTCAACAATTCAACACTTCGCCTCAATGTGATAACGGCTTTCACAACTTCAACACCAATAACACAACAGTGAGAAAGATAATGTGTAACCACGGTATTATATAAGAATAACTCACAATGGAAAAGGTAACATGTAACCATGACTTCAAATAAGGATAGTCAACAATGAAGGAGATACTATGTAACAATGACTTCAAATAATGATAAATCAACAATGGAAATGATGACATGTAACAATGACTTCAAATAATGATAAATCAACAATGGAAGAGATAACATGTAACAATGAAAGAGGCAACAACCTCAACTAATGTGTAAGGGCAAAATATCAAGTAAGATGTAGAACAAGTTTTAAACAAGTAATTTAAGGCATGTAAAGATAGACTAACACAAATAAGAGTAGATTGGCTATGAGAATACAGAACGTGATGTGACAATTCAATTAAAGCATGGAAAGAGTCTAAGTAGCCGAAATCGGTCAAATACCACATATAACCTGTGTAACTACTCGTGACCTTGCGTACATGACTTCACATAGCACAAATGACACAATCAATCACAAATCCTAAGGAGTAGTTCCCTAACATAAAATTAGGCAAGATACTTATCTCAATTACGCCAATTCAACCATCGAAAATAGTTTTTCCCAAAAAGTTGCCTCTACACAGCTCAAATCTAACAAAAAGCGACTTAATATCATCAAACAATGCAAGGGAAATCAATTACCATAGATAAAACTATGATCTTTACACTTTTCCCAAAAAAGTCAACAAAAGTCAACCTGGATCCAAGGGTAGATTCCGACTACCATAACCCCACGAGTTCGTATATGTGATTTGTTTCAAAATCCGAGTTCAAATCGACTCTCAAAACTCAAATTCTTATTTTTCAAGAACTTGACAAAGTTTCACAAATGTTCACTTTGATTCACATGATTTTGATGTTAAATATAAGATATATTGATGAAATATAGTTGGAAATAGATTAGAATCACTTACCCAAAGTTTGTAGATGAAAATTCCCTCTCCAAATCGTCTCCTACCGAGTCTAGGATTCTAAAATGAGAGAATATGTTAAAAAATTCTGTCTTCTAGCCCTTATGACCAGCTACAGATGTCGCATTTGCGAACCCTCGCAGTTGTGAATCAGGGGTCGCAATTGCGAACCCTGACAGCCTCAAGATAAGTCGCATTTGCGACAAAGGTATCAAAACTGTGAAGCTGGCCCATATAGCAAATGCGGCCAAATGATCGCAATTGCGAACTAGCACTCAGGCCTGTTGGGGAAGTCGCTATTGCATCTTTAGAGCCCCCACTGTCACCTTCGCAATTGCGAGGCTGGTACTCGCAACTGCAATAACAGAGCACTAGCACCACCAGCAATTCATTTTCAGCTCAATTCATTCCGAAACTCATCCGAGCCCCCGGGGCTCCAAACTAAACATCAACACAAGTCTAAAACCATCATACAAACTTGCTCGCGCGATCAAAACATAAAATTAACATCTAGAACTACGAATCAAACACTAAAATGCATGAATTTCAAAGTAAATTTCTAGAAACTCTATAGTTGCAACTAAGCGTCTGAATCCTATCAAATCAACTCCAAACGATACCAAATGTTGTAGAAAAGTTCTACATATCATAACGGACCTATTCCAAGTCCCAAAATCAAATTCCGAACTCGACAGCTAAAAGTCAACCTACGGTAAAACTTTTCAACTTGAAATTGCCAAATTTTTGGAAAACAACATAAATCAATCTACGGATTTCCGAATTAAATTTTGGGCATACGCCCAAGTCTAACAATGACGATACAAAGCTGTGGGAGCCATCAAAATACCGTTCCGGGGTTATTTTCACAAAAATTAAAGTTTGGTCAATATTTCTAACTTAAGCTTCTAAGTCAAGAATCAAAGGGCCCAAATTAACCCGAAATCTTCTCGGAGCGAAACTAATCAACCCCGTAAGACATATAACCAAAAACACACATGTGTGAAGCATAAAAAGGGGTAACGAAGAGCAATTATACAAAACGACCGGTCAGATCGTTAAAACTCTTATGGGATCGGGCCACTCGCCTCGGCAGGACTATGTAGTATACTCTTATGGGATCGGGTCGTTCACCTCGGCAGAACCGTGTGTAATAATTGATAAGGAGTCAATGTACCGATAAGTTTTCTTGACTTAAGATGTGACGTTGTATCTGGTGTTGATCATTATATATTCCATTCGAGGTAGTATTCGGTTATTGAGGACCCCGTATTTATTTATCTGTTGAGGATCGTGTTATGTATGTATATTTGTTCTCACTGTTTTACTTGCCAGTAGGGTTGTTCATTTGGATCGGATATCCGAAGATCCGCTCAATTTCAGATTTTGGATTTTGAATTTCGAATTTCGGATTATGTTTATTAAAATATCGGATATTCGAATTGGTATAATTTTAACCCAATCCGATCCGAAATTTGAAATTATTAGGGCATGTAAAAATACTAAACTTTAATTTCGGATAGTCAGTATTTTCTTTACATCTTTCTCCAAGTTATTACCTTTACAATTGCTGGATTTAGCTATATTGGCACCATAGTACTCTCATAATTGCAAAAACATGAATTTTTCTTGTTCTATTGCCTCTTTTACAAAGAAAATATACGTATGAGTTTGCAACTTTGAGGCATAACAACTCGAACCTCCGGAGAAATATTTTCTTAGAGATGCAATGTTGATAAAAGGGATGGAAAAGCAAAGAGATGTTTGTATTAGCACAAAACACAGAAGAAGCAGATAAGGCATATGCATTAGCCAATTAGATTAGCAATAGCCTTAATAATACGTATAATCGATCTGAAATCCCAAATATTGATCCGATCCAAACTTTAAAATCCGATCCGATCCGATATTAATTTGGATCGGATTCGGATTGCATTTTGTAGAATCCGAAATCCGAAATTTGAATCCGATATGTGCTAAATCCGATCCATGCACAACCCTACTTGCCATGCTTCATATCTATCTGCGTTTATTATATTTGATTTATTGGACCACTAGTAAGTATCAATGTCGACCCCTCGTCACTACTCTACGGGGTTAGGCTAGATACTTACTGCGTACGCGTTGATTTACGTGCTCATGCTACACTTCTGCACTAATTGTGCAGGTCTGAGACAGGTTTATTTGGTGTTGTGCACAGGCACAGCTGTTGATAGGACTTTATGGTGAGCTGCATTCCATGTTACGATCCGCAACACAAGGAGTCTCCATCATATTTTATCCTGTCTACTTTATATTCCAGACAGATATTGTATTAGCATTGTACTCCCTAATAGATGCCCATGCACTTGTGATACCGGGTTTTGGGGATGTAGATTCTCGTTCTTGGTTGTATTTATATGATATTCAGATTTATATTTCGATCTCGTTTGAACAATTAATATTCTATTACTACTTTTCCATAACAACAGAGAAATTTCACTCATTTACTTCATCATTTATTATAAAATATATGATGGACTAGCAATCGGCGTGTGTTAAGTTGTTAGCTTACCTAATAATGGCATTGGGCATCATCACGGCCTATAGTGGAATTTGGATCGTGACAACAACCGTATCTTCTTCCACAATTTTCAAAAATAAAGTAAGTCAGTTTGACAATTTAAACCCAACGTCTTATTAAATACCCTCATTTTTCAATAAAAAGAATAGAAGATGTATTTAATACTTAAGTCTTTTTCGAATAAAACCACACCTTTGAATGTGGATAGTACAGTGGACTGTGACATTCAATGTAGGTCAAATGACTGCTTGATCAATCACTTGATGGTCATCAATGGAATGTCTATTTTCATATAAATAGAGCGAAGAGAAATGAACACTGAATGGGTAGGAGCGTGGGATACGAGAATAGAATAGAACCAACAAACAGAATAAGTTGGTAGACTTTGTGATCTTCACTTATGTATTGAATTCAGGATTAAAGGGGAGACCTCTTCAACTATCTGAATAATTATAAAATATATATTCATGAAAAAGTTATATTCAGAAAACAGAAAATGGACTTATCATGAGATTGTTAGGGATACAGTAGATATGCCCTAGATCCAATATTATATTTGATGATTTGAACATATTTTTGTGAACGTTATTTGATATAAAATATATATGGCATTTGATATTCTTTTATCATTATTATTAATTGCTTGATTTATTTGATAAGGTCCTTGATTAAATTTTGAGACTTGTCATCGTGATGGAGATCATGATAATGAGAGTAAAGTTTCTTATAATTTAATCTAAATTTTTTCTTTGATTCGTAGGAATTATTAATTTGGACATTAGTAATCCGGTTAGATCAATATTTATGTGATCGTCTTTATGGGATAAAGATTAGTTGATCTCATTAACTAAATTACATAGATAGATGATGCATATAGAGATATGATCATAGAACCGACTCATTGATGTAACGACCCGGCCGGTCGTTTTAAGAATTTACTCCCGATCCCCTATTAACTGCATTCCCCGTGTTTGTTTCTGCTATTGTGAGTTGCCGGAAAGATTTATTTGGAAATTCGGAGAGTTTTGGCACACTTAGTCCCTAAATGAGAGTTTAAGTTTTAAAATTTGGACCGTAGTCGGAACAGTGTGAAGACGGCCTCGGAATGGAATTATGTTGGTTCCGTTAGCTCCGTCGGGTGATTTCGGGTTTAGGAGCGTGTTCGGATTGTGTTTTGGAGGTCCGTAGCTTATTTAGGCTTGAAACGCCGAAAGTTGAATTTTTGAAGTTTCCGGTTCGATAGTGAGATTTTGATATCGGGGTCGGAATGAAATTCCGAAAGTTGGAGTAGCTCCGTAATGTTGAATGTGACGTGTGTGCAAAATTTCAGGTCATTCGGACGAGGTTTGATAGACTTTTTGATCGAAAGCGTAATTTGAGAGTTTTTGAAGTTCTTAGGCTTGAATACGATGCTAAATTGGTGTTTTGATGTTGTTTTGAGCGTTCCAAAGGTTGGAACAAGTTTGAATGATGTTTTAGGATTGGTTGGCATATTTGGTTGAGGTCCCGGGGGCCTCGGGTGTGTTTCGGATGCTCAACGGATCATTTTTGGACTTGGAGAAGGATCAGATTTTTGCTGGTTTTTGTTGCAGACATTTCTTCATCGCGATCGCGTGAGGATGCTCGCGATCGCGAAGGCTTAGAGGAGGCAGAGGGATTATTTTTCTACGCGATCGCGGGAAGAGGAGTGTGAACGCGTAGCATAGGCAGGGGTTGAATCGCGAACGCGTGGGCTACGCCGCGTTCGTGAAGAGGAAGAAGTGAGGCAACTGGAGAGTGGAAGTTACTCTTCGCGATCGCGTGAGGCCAACCGCGATCGCGTAGAGCTGAGCAGCGGAAGCATCACGTTCGCGTAAGGATATTCGCTTTCGCGTAGGGTAAATCTGGGAGCCAGTGAAGTTTCTCTTCGCGATCGCGAGGACGCTTTCGCGATCGCGATTAAGGTCGCATCTGGGCAGAACATAAAGTTCAAAATCGAGGGTTTTGAGTTCATATCACAAAATTGCATTGGGAGCTCGGTAGGAGACGGATTTTGGAGAGATTTTCGGAGGGAGTTTGCGGGTAATGATTCTTTACTCCTTTTAGCTTGTAACCCATTAATCTAAACATGAATTCACCATTTAATTTCAGAATTTGGATGAAAATTGGGGAAAAATTGGAAGAAAGTTCTAAGACCTAGAATTCGAATTTTGATTGGGAATTTGACCTTGGATTTGGATAATTTTGGTATGCATGAACTCGTGAGAGTATGAGGATTCTGAAAATATAAATTTTACCCGATTCCGAGAGGTGGGCCCGAGGGGCGTTTTGGTCATTTTTACCCAATTTTGCGTATTAGCTTAGAATTTATTTGTAGAATCAGTTACTTGAAGTGTTATTTACATTATGCAATTGAATTAAATAGATTTGGGCCATTTGGAGTCGAGTACTCGTGGCAAGAACGAGGTTTCGGGTTGATTGTGAGCCGGTTCGACGTAAGTGGCTTGTCTAACCTTGTGTGGGGGACATTCCACCTAGGATTTGGTATTGTTGCTATATCAATGCCGTGTACATGAGGTGACGAGTGTGTACACGCGCTAATTGCTGGAAACCCATTTTTCAATAAGTAAATCAACTGTGTTTCTTTCTTCTTGAACATTTCTTGTATTTTAAGCCTACTGCGTAGCTTAAGGAAGCATGCTTAAATGTATTAATTGTCCTATCTGCTTAAACTATTTATGTGAACTCTGTGCAGCATGTTAGGTTAGAATTACCTGTCCATTTTGATATTAATTGGTTTGAGTTGATTATCCTTGTGTTGTTGTTGCGTGTTTACATTGGGACTACGGGCGGTTCCTGGTAGATCCCCCTTGTGTGTTTATTTGGGACTATGGATGTGGTATTCTGGTAGATCCCCCCTGCACATTTACATTTGGGGACTACGGACCGAGATTCCGGTAGATCCCCGGCGCACTATGAGTTGGACTACGGGACGACACCCGGGAGATCCACTGGATATTTACATTTGGGGGCTACAGGACGGTATCCTGGTAGATCCCCGGTTTGCTGGATAGTTACATTTAAGGGCTACAAGACGGTATCCTGGTGGATCCCCGGTTGCCATTTCTGTGTTGAGCTGTATTCTTTCTGCGTTATTTTCTCTGTTGTAATTGTTGTTATCTTTATCATTATACTGTGTTACTTCATACTATTTCGCTCTTGAATGAAATTGTGGATTCTTCCCTTGATGTTGTTGTCTTTCTTTTATTTTGGGACTACGGATGAGTGTTCCGGGAGATCCCCTGCGCATATATTGAATTTGACTGTAGTGCGGGATACCAAGAGATCCCCAGCATACATATTGAGGATACCAAGAGAACTTCGGGATACCAAGAGATCCCCAGTACATATATTGAGGATACCAAGAGATCCTCGGGATACCAAGAGATCCCCAGCACGTATATTGAGGATACCAAGAGATCCCAGCACACATATTGAGGATACTAACAGATCCTCGGGATACTGAGAGATCCCTGGTTGTTATCTTTGCGTTGAGCTGTATTTATTTCCGGGATTACTTTGTCCCTGTTAAAGTTGTTGTTGTTCTTCTATCCTGTGTTACTTTTTTTTACTGTTGCACTTAAGTATACTGTCTTACTCTACACTGTTATATCTTGTATTTCCTTTAACCTCAGTAGGACCCTGACCTTCCTCGTCACTACCCAACCGAGGTTAGACTTGGCACTTACTGAGTACCGTTGTGGTGTACTCATGCCGTTCCTGCGCATGTTTTTTCATGTGCAGATCTAGGTACTGCGACTCAGACTTATCCCGCTTGAGGCGAGGCACTTGTAGAGACTCCAAGGTATATCTGCCGCGTCCGCAGACCGAAGAGTCCCTTTCTACTCTTCCCTTAAGTATTAGCCCTTCTGTATTTCCTTTCTTTGTTAGATATTCTGGAGTTAGATACTTGTAGACATTCAAAGCTTGTGATCATGAGATTCCGGGTTTTGGGAAAATGTTATTAGTTTGAGAGTTGATATTGTGTATGCGGAGCGGCATTTCAAACACTGTTTTATTTCACTATTTCGGTTTTCAGTTATTTCTTCCGCAAATGTTGTTTATTTTTCGCATTGTTAGGCTTACCTAGTCGTAGAGACTAGGTGCCATCACGATGGTTCACGGAGGGCGAACCGGGGTTGTGACAATTGGATAATTCCTAATGGTTAGAATTACCATAAACTGTCAATAGGATATTCTCTTAAAGAATGTGATGTAAGAGTTTCCTTTGACCTGAGATCGTCATAGTAATTGACAAGTTATTTATTGTGCTTTGATACCAGACACCTATGGCCCTACGGCGATAGTTGAAAGGATATTGGGTACGATTAAATGCTTGTAGAATTAGTGATTGCTCAAGATGGAATCTGTCAACTCTTGGTAATGAGTTTAAGCTCCATGTTGTCACGAATTATAAAAGACTAAACTAAGACCTTGGCCAGGGCAATTGAATGAAAGAAGAAGTGAGTTTATTAGGTCATTCAATGGTCGATTATATTTGACATGAACACATAGTTGGTCGCCTATTAAGATTTTACAGTTGAACCATATCCTAGGGTGATCCAGAGCTATAAGGACAGAAGGAATTACTATATTATTCTTCTACGGGTTCTTGAGAGTAGATTGCATACGTCATGCTATCCGGTCGTTAAGGAGTGTTGCTAGACACCACCCTTGATTAGTATATTGATGTGATCAATCTACTACCGGTTTAGTATTGAACCTATAGGGTCACACATTAACGAGTGTTCTGATCTTTGCTAAAGGATTAATTACTTTATTATTTGTTAATTAAATTAAAGAATTTAATTAGTCAAATAATTTAGTTATTAGTTCATATGAAATATTATTATGTTCTTTGCTAGCATAGAGGATATAATTAATATTGTGAACAAATTGAAGTTTTCTATTTAAAATAGAAAATTATATTATATCTCTTGGTTGAAATATATATGTGATATACATAATATAAAATAATATTGATTTATATAAAAGTTATGTATATAATATTAGTTTATCCTCACCAATTTGGAACTGGAGATGAAAGTCCACAAGACTATGGCATGCACGTGATTCCCATTAGGAATGGGATATATATTTGAAATTTTTACCTCCTATAGCAAAGGTAAACACCTTATTTATTTTAAATAAATACCATTTTAAAAAATTATATTCTATAGATACCTTTTAATGTTTATAGCAAAATATCTAATTTTGGTTACCTCCTACCACTAAGCCACTAAATACGCTATTTTTTATTTTTCTGTCTCCTTTTTCAGATTTTTCTCTCACATAATTACCGTATTTCACATAAACATCTCACTCCACATTCTTTCTCTCTCTACTTTGATACATGCCATTATCTTCCCCCATTCCCTGAAAATACGATGCTCAATCTCAAAATTTCTCTCACCCACATCACCTACCATTACTCACAAACGGTGCTTTTGCCTCTTTCTCTTCTCGTATTTCTCTGTGTTTTCATAGCGATAGTGAAGGGATGATAACAATTGGAGTAATATATATTTGGGAAAAATACACATCTTCCTGAATCTGCTTTGTGTTTGATCGCTTCGCTTCCAACTGGATTGTGATTAAGTATGCTACTGCATCTTACTCTTATTCAGAGATTCACTTCACTTCGCTTCGTTTCCAACTGTAAATAATTTTTACTCTCAGAATAGATCACTTTCGCAGTAGCATTCTCGGAGATTCAGGGTTTTTGCTCGAAGGCGGATTTGCCGGAAATTAGGGTTTGTTCTTGAACAAAGACGACGGAGTTTGGGGCTGAGCAACTTTATTTTCTGTTAATATATTTCAACGTATCACGCTGTATTTTCATGTATTTCATTGTATTCATTGTCTTTTTTTTTTTTTTTATTCAATGTATCTCGCTCTATTCCATGTATTTCATTGTATTCACTGTCTTTTTTTCATTGTATTTCAATGTATCCCGTTGTATTCTATGTATTTCATTGTATTCACTCTCTCGCTATATGCCATGAATGTATTCATATGTTTTTTTTAATTAATATAATTTATATATACAGATGTATTATATAATTTCTCTGAAAATTGCTATATTTTTGGGGTATTTTTCGGTTGAGAATCTTTTTTATAAATGGAAATACAAAATTTGTGTGTTATAATTGAGTTTGTTGAGTTATATTAGGAGTCCATTATGTTAATTGATTCACTTTCTGTTTAAAAAGAGTGTAATCCCCCGTTTCACGTCATGAATACAATCGAGTATAATAATTTGTCCAACTGTAATCCCATGTTTCACGCCATGAATACAGTCGAATACACTCGAATACAACAACTAATTAGCTGGACTTCCCTGATTCACGCCTATTTTGCTACTGTATTCGTGAATACAGTAGCTTAAATACATCTAATACATCTTATAACAACAGAAAACGTATCTACAATCCGTAATATAGCAAATGGTATTTATAGATAGCTAATTACCACTAAAAGATAGTGCTTTATGAAAATTTCTCTTCAATTTTTTATTAGACGCCTGGACTACCCGGGGAGTATAAAATTTAATAAGTTCTTTGCTAACATGATGGTTGAACTCAAATATGCCAATAGGATCGACCTGACTACCGGGGGACTATTTGAAATAGAGCTATTTAAGAAAATTGTATGGGGATACAATTGGTAAGAGTACCTAACTTTAAAATATATGTGAGAAACGACTTGACTTCCAAGGGGCTCAATCATATTGTTAAAGGATTCCTTTACTCCACTAACAGAAATAAAGATTTCGTAAACTATAATGGGGGTAAATAGTTTAAAATAATTAGTGGAAATATCATTTAGATAAAAGTCCGTGTCTTTATGATATATGCAAATATGTTCTTATATCATTGCCTTTTCTTTTCTATACTTTAGATTTCTCAATATGTCTGTTATATCACTGCGTGAAATACTTGAGACCAACAAGTTGGTAGGACCAAACTTTGATGACTGGTATAGAAATTTGAGAATTGTTCTCATGCATGAAAAGCTCATTGATGTGATCGATAAGCCTGCAAAGATAATCCCACCAGAGAATGATGTTCAAGGCACCAAGGTTTATCAGAAACACTTGGAAGAATGCCTTGCTATTAAACACATCATTCTCGCTTCTATGAGTTCTGAACTCCAGAGGAAACATCAGAATATGGATCCAACTGCAATCATTGAATATCTTAAGAAGATGGTTGATACACAGTTGGATATTTAAAACTCTCCAGTTGACCCCTTGTCAATCATGTGATTGTTCTTACCGAAGAACATAAGAAGTTGGGTTACAAGCTTGGTAAAGAGCTTTCTGAAGATTTGATCTTGCAGTCAGTATATGATGCTGAATATTTTCACTGTAAGAAGAAAGGGCATTGGAAGAGAAACTGCAAGGAGTATCTTGCAATTCTAAAGGACACGAAACAAGGCGAGACACTAATGAAAAATGTTTTCAAGGTTTCTTTAGCTACTACTAATTCTTCATTGTGGGTATTAGATATCGGCAGTGGTTATAACATCTGCAATATGTTGCAAGGGTTCAAGATAAGTAGGAAACTAAAGAAAGGAGAAGTTAATCTACAAGTTAGAAATGGTGCAAAAGTTGCGGCCGTAGCTGTAGGATCAATTTGTTTAATAATGCCTACGGGCAAAGTACTTATGTTGGATGATTGTTATTACGTTCCTAAATTTGTTTCGAACATTAATTTCAGCTTCTATGTTAGACAAACGTGGTTTTGGCATTAATATAGGCAATGGTACTTGCTCTATTTATTATAGTGATAATTTATATGTGAATGGCTATCTCCAACATGACGTTTATGTCTTACCTAATATGAATGCTAATTCGATTATGCATGTTTCAAGTCTTAAGAGGAAAAGAGATGATCAATTAAATCATGCATACCTTTGGCATTGTAGGCTTGGTCATATTGGAGAGAAAAGAATTAACAAGTTGTACAAGGAAGGGTACCTTGACAAGTATGATTTTGAATCATATCCAACTTGTGAATCTTGTCTCAAAGGAAAAATGACCAAATCTCCATTTACTGGAAGTGGAGAAAGAGCTTCTGAATTATTGGGACTAATTCATATAGATGTTTGTGGGCCCATGAAAATTCAAGCTAGAGGTGGATATTCTTACTTCATCACCTTCACTGATTTTATGACAAGATATGGATTTGTGTATCTTATGAAACACAAGTCTGAATCTTTTGAAATGTTCAAAAGGTTCCGTAGTGAAGTTGAGAAGCATACTAGTAAAAGTATCAAAGTACTAAGGTCTGATAGAGGTGGAGAATATCTTAGTGAAAATTTTACCAGATATCTCAAAGAGAATGGGATTCTCTCACAGTGGACACCTCCAGGAACACCACAACATAATGGTGTGTCTGAAAGGAGAAATCGAACCTTATTAGATATGGTGAGATCCATGATGGGGTTCACTGATCTTCTAATAAATTTATGGGGATATGCTTTGGAAGCAGCAACATACTTGCTTAATAAAGTTTCCACTAAGTCAGTCTCTACAACACCATATGAGATATGGAAAGGATGTAAGCCTAACCTTAAACATATTAAAGTTTGGGATTGTCCAGCTTATGTTAAGAGACTACAGTCTGATAAACTTGACTCAAGATCTAATAAGTGTAGGTTCATTGGGTATCCCAAGGAAACAATGGGATATTATTTCTATCACCCTTCTGACCATAAAGTGTTTGTGGCCAGAGGAGCAACCTTTTTGGAAAGGGAATTTCTTTTAGAAGAAAATTACAATGGAGAAATAGAACTTGATAAAGTTCAAGATACTAATGAATCAACACAATGTAAAGATCATGAGACCCAAGTTGAAGAACCTTTATTGGATGTTTCGAAGTTGCCAAGGAAGTTGCCATCTTCAACGGTTGAAGTTCAAGAACTAAATGAAGTTCAAGAATAGGTTAATGAACCAGTTCCAAACCAAATTGAACAACAACCAAATCTAGCACAAGGTGAACAGGTTGTACAAGTACCTCTTAGAAAGTCTACACGAGAACGTCATGTACCAACTAGATTAAATTTAATGGTACAAGATGATGTATCAAATGAGGTTGATCATAATGATGATGACCCTAAGACCTATGAAGAGGCTATACAAAGTTCTGATTATGAGAAGTGGCAAAAGGCCATGGAATCCGAAATGGAATCCATGAAGGAAAATAAAGTATGGAATTTAGTTGAACCTTCAAAGGATATAAAACCTATAGGTTGTAAATGGGTTTTTAAGAAAAAGATTGGAGCAGACTGAAAGGTGGAGACCTACAAAGCCCGTCTTGTTGCCAAGGGATATCATCAGAAAGAAGGAGTCGACTACGACGAGACGTTCTCTCCCGTGGCAATGCTCAAATCTATTCGAATTTTGCTTGCTATAGCAGCATACTATGATTATGAAATATGGCAAATGGATGTGAAAACAACTTTCCTTAATGGTGAGCTAGAAGAGGATGTGTACATGACACAACCTGAAGGTTTCACATCTTCGTCTGAAAATTTGCAAGCTACAAAGATTCATTTATGGACTAAATCAAGCTTCTCGAAGTTGGAATATTCGCTTTAACAAGACAATTGAAAAGTTCAATTTTGTTAGATGCGAAGAAGAACCTTGTGTGTACAAAAAGGTTAGTGGGAGCACAATTATATTCTTAGTATTGTATGTTGATGATATATTGCTCATAGGGAATGACATACCGGCATTGCAAAGTACCAAGATTTGGCTATCTGAACCGTTCTCCATGAAAGACTTGGGAGAAGCAGCTTATATATTAGGAATAAAGACCTAAAGATAGATCTAGGAAGCTGCTTGGACTTTCCCAGTCTTTGTACATTGATACCATTTTGAAAAGGTATAATATGGATAATTCCAAAAGAGGCTATCTACCGATAGGCACTGGAATTACTCTCGGTAGGGAGGATTGTCCTAAAACACCTGAAGAGAGAGAACGCATGAGTAGGATCCCATACGCTAGTGCAGTGGGAGCTATCATGTATACCATGACATGTACACGTCCTGATGTGGCTTATGCACTTGGAGTGACTAGCCGATATCAGGCAAATCCTGGTGAGGAACATTGGAAGGTGGTGAAGACCATTCTTAAGTACTTAAGAAGGACTAAAGACCAATTCCTCATCTATGGAGATTCTGAGTTGAAACTTGAAGGTTATACCGATGCAAGTTTCTCTTCAGATAGAGATGATAGCAAATCTATTTCTGGTTATGTATTCACCTTGCGGTGAGTTGGAAAAGTTCCAAACAAGCTACAGTAGCTGATTCAGTGACTGAAGCAGAATATATAGCAGCTAGTGAAGCTGCTAAGGAAGATGTATGGATGAAAAAGTTCTTAACTGAACTTGGTGTGGTTCCTTCAATAGAAGGTGCGGTTCCACTATTGTGTGACAATACTAGAGCCATTGCTCAAGCAAAAGAACCAAGATCACACCAAAAATCCAAACACGTTCTTTGAAGGTATCACTTGATAAGAGAGATCATTGAACGTGGAGACGTCGAGATTCAAAAGGTTGATGGAAAAGAAAATGCTGCAGACCCATTCAATAAAGCTCTTGGCACAAAGGAGTTTGACAAGCACAAGTGGAAATTGGGAATGAAGTACAAGAGCGATTGGCTCTAGTGCAAGTGGGAGATTGTTAGGGATATAGTAGATATGCTCTAGATCCAATATCATATTTGATGATTTGAACATATTTTTGTGAACGTTATTTGATATAAAATATATATGGCATTTGGTATTCTTTTATCATTATTATTAATTGCTTGATTTATTTGATAAGGTCCTTGATTAAATTTTGAGACTTGTCATCGTGATGGAGATCATGATAATGAGAGTAAAGTTTCTTATAATTTAATCTAAATTTGTTCTTGGTCGTAGGATTATTAATTTGGACATTAGTAATCCGGTTAGATCAATATTTATGTGATCGTCTTTATGGGATAAAGATTAGTTGATCTCATTAACTAAATTACATAGATAGATGATGCATTTAGAGATATGATCATTGAACCAACTCATTGGATAATTCCTAATGGTTAGAATTACCATAAACTGTCAATAGGATATTCTCTTGAAGAATGTGATGTAAGAGTTTCCTTTGACCTGAGATCGTCATAGTAATTGATAAGTTATTTATTGTGCTTTTATACCAGGCACCTATGGCCCTAGGGCGATAGTTGAAAGGATATTGGGTACGATTAAATGCTTGTAGAATTAGTGATTGATCAAGACGGAATCTGTCAACTCTTGGTAATGAGTTTAAGCTCCATGTTGTCATGAATTATAGATGACCAAACTAAGACCTTGGCTAGGGCAATTGAATGAAAGAAGAAATGAGTTTCTTAGGTCATTCAATGGTCGATTATATTTGACATGAATACATAGTTGGTCGCCTATTAGGATTTGACAGTTGAACCATATCCTAGGGTGATCCAGAGCTATAAGGACAGAAGGAATTACTACATTATTCTTCTACGGGTTCTTGAGAGTAGATTGTATACTTCATGCTATCCGGTCGTTAAGGAGTGTTGCTAGACGCCATTGATTAGTATATTGATGTGATCAATCTACTACCGCTTTAATATTGAACCTATGGGGTTGCACACTAACGAGTGTTCTGATCTTTGCTAAAGGATTAATTACTTTATTATTTGTTAATTAAATTAAAGAATTTAATTAGTCAAATAATTTAGTTATTAGTTCATATGAAATATTATTATGTTCTTTGCTAGCACAGAGAATATAATTAATATTGTGAACAAATTAAAGTTTTTTATTTAGAATAGAAAATTAAATTATATCTCTTGGTTGAAATATATATGTGATATATATAATATAAAATAATATTAATTTATGTAAAAGTTATGTATATAATATTAGTTTATCCTCACCATTTTGGAATTGGAGATGAAAGTCCACAAAGGACTATGGCATGCACGTGATTCCCATTAGGAATGGGATATATATTTCCATTGGAAAACTCCTATATTGTTCAATTTGGAATTAGAATTGTAATACGTGAAAGTCCAATGTTGACTTGGACGAACAGGCGTGAAAGTCCAATTGGACTTAGCATAAAGTACCTTCAGTCACGTTACCCTTGGGAATGTGATTCGATTTTTTCGTAGAAATAGCATGGTCTAGTCAGTTTTCGGACTGGTCATTCAAAAATAGCCAGCGTTTACCAAGTCAATAAAAAATAGCCATTATTTTGCTGCAACAGAGACCGGTCCAATATAATATACTGGAGTTCGGTGCACCTGTGTATGACCTTCCAGCATATTATGCTGGAACTCCAACACACGGAAAGTTCCAGCATAATATACTGGAGATTCGAGCACTTGTCTATGAACTTCCAGCATATTATACTGGACCGGTATACTTTGTTGGAACTCCAGTATATTATGCTGGAGTTCTAGTGTACTTATGCTGGAACTCCATCATATTATGCTGGAGTTCCAGCATACTTATCCTGGAACTCCAGTATAATATGCTGGAGTTCCATCATACTTATCCTGGAACTCCAGTATAATATGATGGAGTTCAAGTATACTTATGCTGGAACTCCAGTATAATATAATGGCATATTTTCCGGATTTTGAACAATGTTTTCGCTCAGATTTATCTTTACATGAAAAGTGGCTAAATTTCGATTACTTTTGAAACTGTGCTATTTTTGGACGACCACTTGTAAATCTGGCTATCTTTGAATTTCTCCCGATTTCTTCCGTAAAGTTTATTTTTGAATAAACTTTTACCCTAAGTAAATCATTACCTCAACCAAAAAGGAAAATGGTTTATAGGTGATGCTATATAAAGGATGATGGAGAAGATTTGCCGCGTTGTTAATTCTTGAGAAGAAAAACACTTTGTGAAAGTGAGAGAACCACAAGCCAAGAGAGAAAATACAATTACAAGAAAAGTGTTTCTTGTTCTTCTAACATTGAGTTGAGATTTTTGTGAAAAATTTCAACACAATATTTTGTTCAATTTTCTTCGCGGGTTTCATTGATCAAAGAGTTGATAGCAAAGATCGGTCTCGGTGGATTCGCATAGAGTCTTCGCACTATCGAAGAAATTTTGAAACGAGACTCTCTTCACCAGGTACGTCTCAGATCCGATCTTTGACATGTAAATAAATTTTAAAAACGAAAAGATCTGCCTAGGATTATTATTGTCTTCCGCTACGTGTTACGAACACCTATACGCAATCCTTCAGAGGTAGCAGAAGAGCATTAGAATTTAGCAGTAGTAATTGAGAAAAGAAGCAACCAAGCAAAGTAATTCATTCAATGAAGCTTCAAATCATCACAGAAAGGCAAAATGCTGAAAAGAAAGTAAGATCCATTGGAAATATAGGCGCAAAGTACGAAAAAAGCTAGTGTTAATGAAAAAAGGAGCATATAAAAAATAAATAAATACTATATATGCAATTGAAGAAAATAATAATAATAATAACAACTACTACAACAACAACTATAATAAAAGTTACAATTACAGCAAGTTTGTGACGTGTGAGGGACATGTCATGGGTTAAAACTCTGATGCAGACAAAAGTCAAGTTAATAAAAAAGGATAGAGGGCCAACCCATTATTTCAAATCGTGCATTGTTGGGCCACATAGATCTTTGTTATGATGAAAATATCAGCTATGTCCATTTATAAGTAACTTATTATAAAAATTGGCCAATTTTTAAAATATTACCAATATTATCTAATTAGCTATTTGTAGCCAAAAAAGGCCAAATTTTTGCTTTCTTTTGAGTGGGTGTTATTAGAATAGATTAGGTACATCTTAAGGACCTTGAATCTCAGTTTTGAGATGATTTGGTGGAGTTTTGAGGTGGTTTGAATTGAAAATTCGAAGTAGAAGATGAACATGAAAAAATGATATGTGTATCACACTGTGTATCACTTGTGTATCAAACATGTATCATATATGTATCAAATGTGTATCATATGTATAACTATGTATACCTGCGTATGAGATACATTCGTGATACGTATGTGTCGCAGAAGAATTTTTTTGACTCGATTTTAACTACGAATTTTAAAACTAAATCAGTCCAAATCACCTCCAATCTTTCTCAAATTTTGTATATTGACTCATTTATATGTTTTTAATGAATCTCAACCATACCCATTAAAAAAAGTCATTTTTTAATTAGGTTTTAGGAATCTTGTATATATATTTTTTTGTATTTCATCACCTTATTTGCTACCAAATCCACGAAATTTCCTTTCCGTCTTGCATCTAATGTTGCTAATCACGCTTAAAAATATGGAAGGAGATCTTTGTGTGTGATTCTTGAAGAGAAAGAACCTTATTTATTTGAGTTTTTAATTTTTATATGTGTTTGGCTAGTTTTGAAAAGTCTATGATTAATGGCTAGAGGTTGGTAAGTTGGGACTTTTTTGGGACATTTCTGTAAGATTCCCTTATTTTTTTAACCAGAAAGAACACATTTATATATATATATATATATATATATATATAAAGTTGGGCAATTGAGAAGCTTATGTGGCATGTCTCTTAGGCCACCATTCTTATTTATCTTTTTTCTCAAATTTTCACAACTTTTTCCTCTTTTTTCCCTTCTTCTATTCATTTTCGCTTCTGATGTTAAATTCTTTACATAAAGTTTCAGCTTTGAAATTAATTATTCTTTCAGTTACAGCTTTATGCATTCTCCAAAAAAATTCAGTCACACCTTTATATATGCACCACTTAATTACAGAATTGAATGAAATCTTCTTCATTATATTTTTAAACCACTATATAAACAAACACACTATATCCAAACACCATGCAGAATGGTTTAGCATAAGGAGGTTTATTGCTCTGATGAATGAGCCATTAGCAATCCAAGATCATTTTCTAATTTCACATATGGCATAAACACCACTACTATATATTTGGAACTCCGGTTGTATCAGCACCATATCATACTATATAAATAGCTCTTCCTTGATCCAACACCAGTTCCATGGACGTCGCTAAAGGAGTCAAGCTTCCGCTAGGAGTTTAAAGTTTCGTGGATATCATGGGGGTGAAGCAAGCGACGAAGAAAGGAAGCAGGGGATCAGAAGCATTGTGTTCTTCACTGAAGCAACAACTGTTTTGATATATCTTTTTACATGGACTTGTGTGAATGTAGCTTTGTTTCTCCATGAAAGTTTCACTTGCCTCTCCTGTTTTTCCATTGAAGCACTTTGATTGTTGATATACTAAAAGGAACACTTCTAATTTATAGGCTAAAATGATAAGAGTATTACGGGAAAATTCTAATTTTTGTGGATTTTGCATGAACTTAGGAAGAAAATTACTATAGTCCAATTAAAAATTTCGCATACGAAGATTGATGAAAAAAAGAGAGCAATAAAGTCACAACAACGTGTTGAAAACTTTCCAGCGCTTAAATTTAATTGCAGAACCGGTGCTAAATTTATGAATATTGTTTAGTCTTGGAACTCTTTTAATCACTTTTGTAAGCGAACTTGAGTAATTGGTACAGTGAAGCTTTTAGGGAGAAGATTAAGCAAGGCATATGGAGTATCTTACAAGGACATTAGGACAACAAGAACTGAGTACTTTTAGGAGAAAATCGCATTTTGATTAATTGATATACATTTTGTAAAGCATAACTTGCTTTTAACACTAGAAATATTTGGACACTTTTATTTTAAGCTTTTTGTTGTTACGCTGACTTCTCTTTATTTTCACTAAATATGTAAGTCATATTTGACTTTTTAGTTTGGTTTTCGAAAATTTCAGGATCTGTTTATCCATATGAACTTTGTCCTTTTCTTCGAAAGCCTTCTTCAAATATTTTTAAGTTATGCATTAAACTGAATTTTTGAAGATAAGTTTTAAGTTTGAAAAAAGTGGTTTAGACCACTTTCTCAAGTAAACAATATTTTCTTTCACAAAACATCAATATCTTTTCAAGTTAAATGCATGTCAAAATACAATTTTAATTTTCAAATACATTTTTTAAACTTAACTTCATTTTATTTTATTTTATTTTTCAAATCTCATATTGTTTATGTCCAAACGCCTCCTAAGTTTTACCAAAAATCATGTCAGTTGAATTTATTAACTTTTTTAGTTTATCTTATTAAAGAAAATTAGATTTCACAACGTATTGTAATTACTTTCAATATTTGGGTATAAGAAGAAATTAAATCATAGATCTAATGATATATTTTATTTTGCGCGATAAAATTTACTAGTTATTGAAATAAAAACTAAGATGGATCAGGTCATGCCGGGACGGATCTCTCAGAGTTCCCTCCGTTTTCAGTAAAATAGTTAACAAACAAATAAAATTAACAATTACGCAAAGGAATTGAAAAATGAAATATTATACGTCAAGATTTTTTTGTTTCCAGTGCTACCCTAGTCAAAACTCAAAACAGAGCTCACTGGTGATGAAATGCACGTCTCATCACCTTGATGCTGAACAAAAGCTCGGCAAAGTGGTGAATTAAATCTTGTAAAACATATCACATGCATGAAGACAGATAACTAGGCTTGAACGTTACTACTAAAAATTGAACCTTCTCTGACCAGGAAAACATTAGAAAAAACGAAACAAACAAAAAATTTCACTTCATAATGCAATAACAGGAATGAAAAAAAATATATCCACCCAGTGAGGAACAATGTTACACGGCTTTGCTCTGCCAGTTCTAACATCACAATGACTATCTAAGTTGGATTTGGATACTTAGACCTTAATGGCATACTTTCTCAACGGAAAGTACATCTCTTTCTTCTTCTCCCTTTCTGTCTTCAAAGATGCCTGCACGTTAAACCAGCGCAAGTTGTTAATGACTTAACTCAAAAATAAACCATGAGTCAGAAGAAATGAGTGTAGACGGAACCACAAAGACGTGTCAAAAAGATAGCGCCAATGAAAACACCGGGTATTCAAACAGAGCACCAATTTATGTTCTATGAATTCATATAACCATTTATAGCAATATAATAATTAGTATGTAAATCTAACTGTACATAGGCCAGTTCTTGAGCTAATACCCAATGTATCACAAATTGTACAGATTCAAGCAACAGAGGCAAGAGAAATTAATGAACAAGCATACATTATTCCAAATCCACAAGGTACTCCAACATCTGAATCTTAGAAGTTGCACTTGAAAGTGAAAATCAAATACCAAATCAACCAGACAACAAAAGAAAGCAAGCACTTCTTATGTTCAAGCAAGCAACTGCTTCTTATGCGGAGCGTTGGACCAAATTCCTATGTAACTTCAATAAATATCTCAAAGAACCCAAAGAGCTCCAGGCAAAATTAGCAAGCAAAATGAGAATACCACATTAAAGGCAACAAAGTCCTCCTGGTTGAGGTTTATGCTAGGTGCTAAAACTAGTTGTGCTGAGTGAGCTCAACATATAAACACACAAAAGGTCAAAGTTTACTTCCAGAATTAGAAGTATGCAGAAAGAGGTTACCAATTATACTGTACAAAGGAATAGGCACCAGAGAAAGCATGACACTGAATCAATACACAGAGATAAGAACCCTTATCAAACAAAAATACACAGAGAGATAAGAAGATGCAACATTTTGAAAACGAAGACAGATTGAACATGGATCTATGCACTAATGAACTACACTACAATCCCAATCTAGTTGGGTTCGCCTATATGAATCCTTCATATCTCATTTTGCTCTATTCAAGCCAATTTCTAATTATAATATTTTATCTCTTGAAGGGAAGCCTTGACGTAGCCATAACAATTGTCGTTGTGTGACCAAGAGGTTACGGGTTCAAGTCTTGGCAGCAGCCTCTTGCAGAAATGCAAGGTAAGGCCAGTGTTTTGGATAGCGTGCGGCGACAAATAGCGACGAGGGTCCGCTTCACTGAGGCGAGAGGCGAGCAGCGAAGCGCTCGCCTTTTTGATGTGAAGCGACAATTTATACAAGAAAATAAAATATTCTATATATAACTAAAAACTCAAATAGCAATAATATATTAATAAATATATCAATTTTCAAAAATTAAAAACTCAATATATAGCTATAGTAGATTCATACTAACAAGCAACATCTATTCTTCAAGCTAATCCCAAGCTATATCATTTCTTTTATTACCATCGGATGACGCCATTTCAATATTGTTTTATAGGAAAAAATTATCCTGTCAATATGCAATTAATTCTAACTCTTTAACTGAAAAAAAGGAGGAAATTTCAGAGCAGAAAAAAGAAAAAAAAGAAGAGAAGATGAACTGAAGAAGCTCTATGAACTGAAGAAAAGACAGAGCTTTTCTCAGACTAATCTGTTGAGTGCAGCAGCAGTGATAAAAAACAGAGCCAAAAAAAAAAAGAGAAGAAGAAAAAGGAAGAAAAAACAGAGCAACACAGACTCTGTTATGTTGCAGCAGCAGCGATAAAAAACAGAGCCCAAAAGAAAGAAGAAGATAAGAAGAAGAAGAAGAAGAAGAAAAAGGAAGAAAAAACAGAGTAACACAGTGTTGCTCTGTTCTGTTGCAGCAGCAGCGATTAAAAACAGAGCCCGAAACAAAAAGAAAGAAGAGAGAAGAGAGAAGAAAGAAAGAAGACACACGAAAGAAGGAAAAAAAATTGGACAGAGTCACAGAACAGGAACTCGAAGAAAGAAGAAAGGAGAAGAAGAAAGAAGAAAAGAGATGAAGAGAAGCATACCTGATGAAGAAAGAAGAAAGGATATCGCTGGTCTGCCGTAGGTTTACTGTCAACTTGAAGGAGAAAGAGTAAAGAAATCGCGAGCCCTAGATCGCTGCTACTGCCTTCTTCTTTTCTTTTTTGCAAAAAGCGACGCTACAGCTCGCCTCACGCTACAGGTCGCCTCACGCAACAAAGGCAGAGGCGCTCGCCTTTTTGAAAACGCTACGCCACACTGTAAAATAGCGATGGCAGCTCGCATCGTCTCGCCTCACGCTATTAGCGCTGAGGCGAGCACTATTTACAACACTGGGTAAGGCCGTGTACAATAGACCCAATGTGGCCTGATCCTTTCCCCCATGCATAGCCGGAGTCTTAGTGCATCGTGCTGCCCTTTATTAAGGCAAAGTAGTGACATATAATATACTGCCACCGTAAACTACGCATTAAACATTTAAAGAGCCAATGAGTACAAAACTAGCAAACTATACTATACATCACAACAAAAAGCAATAGGTTTTCATAAACAATGGCAGATCATTATGCAGTTCTTTCAATTATTAAGAACTTAACAGCATAGCCTTAAGAGTCGGGGTCAGGATTTAATTACCTGGTGCTTTGTAAGACGTCTACGGATGGCTCTGGTCTTCTTGGGACGAAGGTCCAGCGGCAAGTACTTCTTGTTCTTGTATGCTTCCCTTAGTGCGGTTTTCTGCTTCTGTGATATCACAGTCAAAACCTGTGCTATAGACAGCCTCACCATCTTTCTGCGTCAAAAAGATCCGTTTAAGCAAATGAGTCACTTCACATACACATACACATGTGCACCAACATGGACAAATGTAGCTTTATAGCAGCATGTGCAAGTCCACCGCTTTCAGGTCCAATTACATATATACAACAACAGGATTAAAAATATCTTAACAAGAAGTTCTTTATGTTTACTGCTCCCTGAAACTGTTTGATTGGACACGGAATTTAAGAAAAAAATAAATATTTTTGCATTTTGAAATCCTAAATAAGTCAAAAAGGGACCAGAGTACTTATGTGATCATAAGTAAAATTGTAAGTTTAAGCTAAATTGTTACAAAATCTAGAAAGGGGTAATTCTTTTTTGAACGGACCAAAAAGGAAATAGATTCCGGAACAGGAGTACTAGCATATAAATTTCCGACAAAACTCCTAATACATAAATAGTTGGAATTTTTTAAAACAGATATATCTGCCTCCCTGAAGACGAACAATTAGTGTGCAGTGTTACTCAGCATCAAGTGGTTTCAAATCCTAGATCCGCATGTTAAAAAATAAAAGACGAAAAGAGGAGTGAAATTTTACATTTTAGAGAGCTTGTTGGGAGCACCGCCGGTGACTTTAGCGACACGGAGGAGAGCGAGTTCTGCTTTCAAATCCTTCAACTGAGCCAATAGCTCAGTCTTTGATTTCTGCCTCAGTTCGTGCACTTTGATCCTTGCTACAAATACGAGGGCAATACTAGTACATTCAGTATAACAAACAATTTAATGCAAATGCAAAAAATAGAAAATGGAAGTTTTTGGTATCACTTACCCATGGCGTTTCACTCTCGTCTCGCTAAAGAGAATTCTGAAAACCCTATATGTTCAAAATCAAAAACCACTCATTGATAGAGGACTATAGGACCTGTAATTTTACGGGCCTTCAAGTTCAATGGGTTAGTAGATTTTTATGGCCCAAATATAGGATACAGATGATAAATGGGCTTTTGTTGAACTGGTCTTGACGAGCCCAAATCCAGTCTTTTAATATTTAAAGCTTAAATTGACGGTAGAAAATAGAAGGTTAATAATCCATTATTGTTAAAATATTTTTGAATATTGATAATTTGTACTTAAATTCAGGCGTATGGACTATGGACTATCCTAATCAGGGACGGATGCAACTCGAAAACAACAAGTTCATATGGACCCGAAATTTTGGACGCGGAGTATAAAGTTACAAATAAAAATCCACTAAAATTACAAAAAATGGCAGATTTGAATCCATAATTTTAAAAATATAATGCGTTTGAACCCATAAAACTTAAATCCTGAATCCGCCTCTGATACTACTATTTCTATTTTTAACACCTTTTAGCTTTGTCATCTTTTTTATAACCACCGTCCAACACCAATTACTAGTTTGAAATATCTAAATTTTAGTTTACAAAGGGAAGCATCCAATAACTGAAATAAAATTTAGAATGTGAAAACTTGATTTTCACTACTCTGAATTTCAGTTACATCTTGGGATAACTTGAAGTTTTCCTTTCTTGAAAACAAATAAAAGAATAAAAGATCCTTAGAATTTAATAAAGAGCTCCGTCGACTGGCCCACTAAGGGGTTGGTCTTAGCCGAATATTTTTAAAATTGGCTGTATTTAAAAATGCCCCCTCGGACTTGCATAAAGTTATTTCTCTTCAAGATTTCTCTATCGAATTAGTAGAGTTCTGTCACGCCCCAAAATCGAGGAGCGCGACCGGCGCTCAATCGAGTACACCTGACTGAGCAAGCCTGTTAGGTTTCATTCTACCCAAACTAATTCATGAATAAAGAGGAGATGAACTCCATCTATCATACTTTGTTCATTAACAACTTCCATTTTGTTTCCATTGCAATTTCAACCATAATATCCAAAATATTACAATTTTTATCGATATGAAGAAAAACATATTTGTCAAATACCAATATTTCTAATTTAATTTCCAATATCAAACACCAACCCACAACCTGTCTACGGAGCCTCTAAATACAACTGAAGAGTAATATGGAAACGCCGGCAACAAGACTCCGGCTATACCTCAAAATACAAAGTACATGATAAGCAATGATACAGGACCCCGAAATGAAGTGGGGCTCACCAAGTCGGCTGAAAAGAGAATGCGCCACTAGCTGCGACCAACACTGTATGCTATGGAACCACCTACATCTACTTAAAGATGTAGCGCCCCCGGTAAAGGGGCGTTAGTACTGTCGAATAGTACTAGTATGTAAAGGCAAACACCGATCTTAGTAGAACGAATAGTGAAACAAAGAGAAGACGGTCATAATAATCAATAAGTGCTTCACAGAAATATTAAAGAAACACCAAGTAAGGATCACATAGTTTTTGATTCAATTTTTTCCATCCTTTTAGGTTGATAATCTTAGTGCCAAGTGCCACAACTCACAATGCCACCGCATTTTTACACGGAGTCCGGACTCGGCCCGACAGGCTAGCCATCTCAAGTGAGACATAACCATATTCACAATTTCATCCACAATGCCACTGTGTTCTTACACGGAGTCCTATCTCGGCCCGATCAACTAAGCCATCTCAAGTGAGACATAACCATATTCACAATTAACAATGCCACTGTGTTCTTACACGGAGTCCGATCTCGGCCCGATCGGCTAAGCCATCTCAAGTGAGACACAACCATATTCATAATTTCATCAACAATGCCATCGTGTTCTTACACGGAGCGATCTCGGCCCGATCGGCTAAGCCATCTCACTTGAGACATAACCTCTTTCAATTGTTCAACTTAATTCACATTTCTTTCCCATCTTTCGTTACGTGGCACAAGCAGCCTTATTTATTAAGTCTTTCTTGGCACTTGAACGCATTTTACAATTCAAATCTTTCCCTTTTTATACGTTCGAATATCAGTATCATTCATGTCAATAAGTCCTACAACATAAGGCATTGCACACATAAGGAAAAAGAGCTTGGAAATCATAATCACGTTCTCAAATAGCATGATTACATGGTAAATAGTTTGACGAGTGTAAGGGCTAGTAAGACCTACCCGCTTTATTGAGCATTTTCATTCACTGAAGCAACTTGAACAAAATAAAAGTAAAAGAAAGAAATTCATTGACTTCGAAAAGGAGGTCAATTAAATGAGTACTAACTCTCTTCTATTACTTTGTTGTACCGGGTTAACAAATAGAACAATTACAGAACATAAATCTTTCAACCCAACACATTAAGGCAGTCAATTCTAGCATGATCAAGTCAAAACTTACACCAATTATTCGGACACCAAGAGTTCGATTCTAAGAAGAAAAGAGTTAGCCATACATACCTCAATAGAGCTTTTAAGCAAATTTTACTTTTAGAAGTCATTTTAAGACAGTTGAGTCGAGATTCATATATTTCCCTCAATTCATAGACATCATTAGGCACAATTATAAACGTTGTCCACACTCTATGTCCCCAGTTTATTTAATTCATTTTTCAAACATCTTCGTAGTTTACCAACCACTAGACACACTCAATCAAGACATTTAGCACGCATACGGGCGGTTAGGAGTATTAAGCATATCGAGTTTTTCTTACATAATCGGTACACCACTTTTCATCTAAACCACAACTCAAAGCCATACCATGTTAATAAGCAACCAATACTTTAAACATCTATCGTTCAATATAAGGCTCGTTCGGAGTGATCAAGTTTATGAGTTTATAGGGGATAACCCGAAACGTAGAAATTAGGGACTTTGAGCCAGTCATACTTAAACTTACGGAAACATTATGGAATTTAATTCCGAGAGTGAAAGTTTAGCCAACATACCGTGTTTGACCTTTTCTTGAGTTACTACAATGCACCAACCCTTCTAGAAATAATAAATATAGCGAAAATCAATTAATAATTAGAAATATTTCCCAGGGTATAACTCTCTTAGGAATTTCATCAAACATCTAACATGTGAGATAGACTACAAGGTTCTACAATGGAAATTCCTTCTCCCGTCAACCAATTTCAACAAGAACAACCCCAAAATAGTTCTTTAATCCCACATACTATAGCTTAGTGTCACATGAATGGGCTATTTCTAAATCCATAATATATTTTTGAACTCATAATCTCTTATATGAAATCTTAGAAGTAGGACTTACCCAGAAGGATAGTGAGCTAGAGATGAGCTTCCTTGATTCTTGAGAATTTATGCTAGATTGGGTGATTGGAAGGCCACGTTCCCTCTTTCTCTCTCTAAAATACTCTCCCCTCTCTCTAGATTCAGTAGGATATAGCCCCAAATGAAGCCCCAAAGCTTATTTATCAAAATGGGGTCGGATATGAAAATTTCCAAAAATGACCCCCGAAGTCAATTATGTGGTGCAATTATGCTATTGCATAACCGTTTTGGGGGCAGCAGAATTGCCATATCAATTATGCGACAACATACTCGACAGCATAATCAATTATGCGACAGCATAATCAATTATGCGACAGCATAATCAATTATGTGACAGCATAATCAATATGCGACAGCATAATAGTTTGCCCGTCTCTGCTCCACTTTGCGATGCTTATGCGGTCCGCGGAACCGTTTTGCGATCGCAAAATTGATCGCAGATCCAGACTTTGGTAATTTGATCATAACTTTGTGTAGGAATGTCCAAATGACAAACGGTTTGAAGCGTTAGAAACGAGACTCGAAGATCTTTCTTTTGATAGGATGTTCATCACATAACACCATATATATTTGTAGATATGCTCGTCCAAAGTTTGGACTTTTGTGAACTCATTTGGAATTTTAGACTATTATGTAGTTTTCTAAGTTGACTTAGACTTAGGCCCCTCATTAGATCCCACATTACTTATTATATGACTTATGCACTTATTTACCATATCCACTTGATATATATCATTTTAATAGTATATAAAATATTATAATTGGCCTACCTGGCACCACGAAATCCTAAATTACTTAGCGAAATTTTTCGGGACCTTACAAGTTCATGCTATATTTACTCTACCTATTTGTTAAGTTATTTATTATAGTCTACCCGGTTGGCATGATTTTGCTTCATGGATTTTTTGACCGGATTTGTGGAGTTTATGCTATATTTACTTTACCTATATGCTAATCTGTTCATCGAAGTCTACCCAATTGGCATAATTTTTTTAACAAAGTATTATTCGAATTTGCAACTTCAGTTTCGATCAAACCACCCCAAATCTGCTCCAAATGATCCTAAGTTTAAAACCAAGCTTCCAAATACCAACTCAAACAATCCTCAGTCACCAATTTAGTCAAAAAATACCAAATCAAAAAGATTCACTTTGTCTTCTTCAACAGTTTTTAATGTCCAACAATAGTGTTTTGAGATTTTTACAATAAATTACTAAATTGGTGCTTGAACTAAGAATTTAAGCATAAATTATCGGTTTTCCGATGGAAAAAAGTCTCACGTCATTACAAAATTTACGCTTTGAAGTGGTCCTAAAACTTAATTTCATGCACCAAGATTACAGTACAATAAACATTATAACATATTTACATAATTCTATAATATTGGAAGAAAGGGAGCTAAGACTCTTTCTCATAGTGTGTGAGAATAATAAAATGAAAAAAGTACCATCTTTTAGGATTATTCAGTTGCGGAAAGTCTGACCACATGTTAGGAGTAAGGGTGTACAAATTGAATCAAAAAACCGCACCAAACCGAAAATTCAAATCAAATCGATTAAAAAGTTCAATTAGGTTTGGTTTGATTTGTTTAGTTTGAGTAAAAAATTCGAACCAAACCGATCATATAAATATATAATTTTTATGTATACTTTTAATACTTTTCATAAAATTTTCTTCAAAAAATGTCTAAAAATATTTGTGATTCTCTTATGGGACTGTAATATTTACTTAAATATAAAGTGCTTTATTTTTTTTAACTTTAAATAATGAGTTGTATGATCACTTTCTTATCAAGTGTTAGTGAAATGCGTCAATCTCTTTAATTTGTTCTTCCATATTCATATGACAATATCTATTATATTCTTGTATCTTTTTTGAATTTGAAGTGGTATTTTAATAATTTGAAATTAAATAGAACATATCATTATATAGGTATCATATTGATTTTTATGTTTAATTATTAAACTCAGTTAACCTTGGAAGTGTACATCAACGAAATATTATTGTCAGACGACTAAAAAAATAACTATTATATGTTACTAGAAAAATTCCCCCATAAGAATATGTTAATAGATCATATATTGTCGATTTTTTTAATTTTTACTAAACATATATTTACTTATAAAATTTTTTACAAAGTAAGATTGAAATAATATTCATGTAATTAAAAAACCAAAAAAAATCCGATAAAACTGAACCATTCTAAACCGATATAGTTGGTTTGGTTTGAATCAGATCTGCTACTCATAGTCTTTCCACCTTCCAGGCCATAGAGTTCTGGAGAGAAGCTGAGATTTTGTCAAAGCTTCACCACCCAAACGTTGTGGCATTTTATGGTGCAGTGAAAGATGGACCTGGGGGTACATTAGCTACCGTGGCGGAGTACATGGCTGATGGTTCACTAAGGGATTGTCTAGTTTATTGCTTTTGGATTGTTTTAAGCAATTTTTGACTTTGTCAAAAGCTGATTTGACCAGCTTAAAAGCCAATCCAAATACCTCTAAGACATGTTCTGATCCACAAAGATAGGTAGAACCCCTCTTACTAGCTCAAGAATTCTGCTTTGAAAACCCTTACGTGTATGTTCTGGGGGGGGGGGGGGGGAATCTGCTTTATCATACAGAATTTGACGCTAGGACTAACAATAGCAATTGACCTTCAGAATCCTGAACCAAAATGTGGTTCTTTTGGACTCAAAGAATCAAAATGTGTGGAAAAAAAAGGGGTCACCAAAATATATATATATATATATATATATAAAGCCTTAGCTAAAGGCGCTATACCTTAACGGCCCTTTGCCCAGTTAAGGTATAGTGCCTTTAGTTGGGGGGGGGGGGAATCTGCTTTATAATATAGAATTTGACGCTTGGACTAACAATAGCAATTGACCTTAAGAATCAGAACCAAAATGTGTGAGGAAAAAAACTGGTGACCAAAATATATATAAAGCCTTAGCTAAAGGCGTTATACTTTAACGATAGTTTGCCCAATTAAGCTATAGCGCATTTAGCTAGTATAAAGCCTTTTGTTAAGGCGCTATACTAAGTTACAGGAACGTGTTAACTATTTTCTTACTGATTTAGCTAAGTGGCTGACCTTTTGGTTGAGGCAATCCATCCTGTCTTTTCTTAGTAATTGGCAACTATAGTCTATGGTCTAGTGGGTCCAAGATGCAGTCAAGTAGGAGTAAGTTTATTTATTTGGACCAAAAGAATCCATTCTTTTGTGGAGAAGTGATGAATTAAAAGAGACGTGAAAAGTTATTCTTTCATTGTGAATCACTAATGTGCATCAAGAACTGATGACTCTATTGCCCTCACCCATTTGTCACCCACTTTGACAAGGACTAATGCTGATACAAAAAGGCAACAAGCTCAAAATGACTTTATTACCCTTGCTGTCAGGGAGCGTTTTTGGTCAGTCCAAAGTCACAGGTCCTTACACTTGCCATCTTGTAGACAGACATCAGTCAGCACCTATCACGTGATCTTCGGATTTTCTCATGTGACATGATTTTGCAACTTTTCATTTTCTTTCTTTGGAAAGAAACTTCTGTTTTCCAGATAAGGGCACACATTACTTTTTTTTTTTGGTCAGAAGAAGAACTTATATTATAGATAAATTAAACAATAATATTAGTACATGGAACAAGATGCATCATAGGCATCGTAGTAGCTAAAAATAGTAGGATTTACTACAGGTTCCCTTACATGGGGAGTAGAAGTAGATGGTAATTCATAACTAGACAAAATATTAGTAGTACAAGAAGTAGTTATATCAGTGAGCGGTTGTGTTGAAGCAGCTGTATTGATATTAACGAGCCTCCTTTGTGGTGTTCCTTTCTGATCTTGTTGGTAGGAAGGTCTTGCAAAAGGTGGTGGCTGTGCAAAAAGTATGCAGTTATCCTCTGCATGCATGGCTCCATATTTAGCTAGACTGTCTGCAACACAATTTTTCTCTCGATAGATATGCTGGCTAGTAGCCCTATCCAGCTGTAGAAGTAACAACGTGCAATCATTAATAATGTTAGTATGATGCATAGTAGTTGTTTGGAACATACCGATGAGTTGTTGCGCATCTGTTTCAATGACAATGGGTGTGAGTTGCTGTTGCAAAGTAATTTTCAGCCCCATTAGTAGTGCATGTAGTTCTTTGTGGACGCTGGTACCCGGGTTCGATTTTCCTGCATATCCCATAATCCAGTTGCCTTGGTGGTTACGAAAAACTCCACCAATTCCATATTGTTGGTGGGTAGTTGAGGCTGACCCGTCTATATTTAGTTTATAGTGATTTGCAACAAGAGGATGCCATTTAATATAAAGGGGTGTGGCTTTTTTTTTTTTTAATTTATTAGAAGTTAAAAAATAATATTCAGCTGCTGCGTGATTGTTAGTTGGATATTTAAAGGAAGTCTTTTATTTTTCATGATATTTTTATTCCTTATAATCCATAAATGTCATAGTGCAAAAGATAACAGGGTAGTAGAAGGGATTTGATGAGGAGTGGATGATAGAGGTATAGGAATAATATCATACAGCCAGGATGTATTATCTATTTGAGATGTATTAGTAATCGGTGTTGGGAGAGATAATTTGAGGTAATTCCATAGTTGAAGTGCATTTGGGCATTGGAAAAAAATATGAAATATTATTTCCGTAGCCAGATGGCACTGAGTACATATAGGTGAATGTAGAATACCTAGACGTGAGAGATATGTAGCAGTCGGAAGTTTGTTATGGGAAATTAACCAAAGGAAAAAGGACATTTTTGGTGGAATTTTTAGTTGCCAAATCCATTTACAAGAAGAGTGGTGAATGGTATTAGGGATGAGTGATTGATAACAAGATTTTACAGAGAAGATGCCATCGGAGGTGAGAGCCCAAAAAATCTTGTCGTAGGTCTGTGAGAGAGGCATGTAAATATCCTTGATCGTAAGTATCAATTGATTTGGTAATATGGAAGGTACTTTTTCCAATTGCCATTCGTGGTTGTAATAATAATTGGAGGCTAATTTTTGCTCCTCATATTGGGGTAGTGGTCCAGCTATACAGGTTCGAAGTGTCAAATTTTGTTTGATCCAAGGATCAGACCAAAAACGCACATGTTGGCCATTGCTAAGGTTCCATTTATATCCTAAGCGACAATAGGACCAGCCACGCATTATATTTCTCCAAGTGGATGAGGCATTTCTTTTTATAAGATGTTGTGGGCGTAGATATGTATGTAAAAGTACCTGTGCCCATAATTGGTTGGGATTTTAAAAAAGTCTCCATGCAAGACTTGCGTTTAATGCTTTATTTTTTGTGGAGAGATTTTGTATTCCCAGGCCTCCTTGGTCTAATGATTGTGTTACAGTATTCCACTTAATAAGGTGCAGTTTTTTCTTTTGAGGAGTTGTACCCCATAGAAAATTGCGTTGATATCGAGTAAGATGTGGAAGTATAGATTTAGGTATTGTATTATATTGCATGAGGTGATTTGGTAGTTGGTTTAAAGTAGAACGAATTAGTGTTGTCCTACCTGCTTTTGATAAAAAAGTTATTTTCCAACCCGCTAGTTTATTTTTGAAATCATCTAGTAAAAATTGGTAATCCCTTTTGGATGGAGGTTTTATAAAGATGAGGAATCCTAAATATCTTCCAACAGTTTTTCCTTCCTTCATTTGAAAGAGTTGGAGAATTGATGACCTGGTAATTACTGAGCAATTTTTTGAGAAGAAAATATTTGATTTTTGAAAGTTTATAGTTTGGCCCGAGTGTTTGGTAAAGTGGGTAATAGTATCAACAATTGATTCGCATGTATTAGGGGTGATTTTTGCTGTTAGAATAATATCGTCAGCAAAAAATAAGTGAGATAGCTAAGGTCCCCTTTAGTAAGTGGTATTGGTGGCCAAGCATGATAATAAACTGTTGTGTTGATTGTGCGCGAGAAGATTTCAAGACAGAGGATAAACAGATATGGCGATAATGGGTCTCCTTGTGTGAGTCCTCGAGTAGGTGTGAAATATTCAGTTTGGTTTCCATTAATGATAATAGAGGTCGATGTAGTTGTGATACAGGACACAATTAGTTGAATAAAAGTAGAAGGAAAATTTAGGGTAATTAGAGTTTGATATATGAAAGACCATTCTAATTTATCAAAGGCTTTTTCAAGATCCAATTTAATAAGCATATTAGAATTTTTACCCTTCATTTTTTGGAATCAAGTAATTATTTCCTGAACAATCAGGGCATTATCTGCAGCTCTTCTATTTTTCTGAAAACTAGATTGAGTAGGATTAATAACATGTTCCAGAATTGGTTTGAGCCGATTGGCAATTATTTTTGTAATAATCTTATAAATAGTATTGCATAGGTTGATGGGTCGATATTGGGATATAGATGAAGCATGTTTATGTTTAGGGATTAGGTAGATAAGAGTAGTATTGATGTTAGGATGTAACTTGTGATCAAGGAATACTTTGTGACAAAAGTATTTGACTGAGTTTCCAATGATGTGCCAATATTTTTGATAAAAGAAAGGGTGTAGTCCATCTGGACCTGGAGCCTTGAATGGTTTGAAAGAATGTATGGCATTGATTATTTCATGGTCTTGTAGTGGTTGAGTTAAAGAATTTCGTTCATGCAGAGTCAGAAAGTTAGTAGGTTGGATTGAGTGATATAGGCCTGGAGGTCACGCATTAGGGTTGTAGGATAGGGGTAGTAAAGCTTTCCTTACTTCATTCCGAGGGTGAGGCGGGGTTGGATTAGGGTTGGTCTTAGATGGCTTGCAGTTTATGTTGGACCCACACTATTCTTGTTGTTTGTCTTAGCCCCGAGCCTTAGATTAGGGTTACTGTTATTGCATGTCATTCATCTTTCGGTTTTTATGTTTCTGTTATTATTACGATTTCCACTGGAGTTACTAATGATTTCTCTCCTCTTGTTTTTTTTCTTACTTTATTTTTGTCTTTCTGAGCCGAGGGTCTATCGGAAACAGCCTCTCCGCCCTATCGGGGCAGGGGTAAGGTCTGTGTACACGTTACCCTCCCCAGACCCCACTATGTGGGACTTTACTGGGTAGTTGTTGTTGTTGTTGTTGTTGGGTCAGTGAGCCAGTTTCCCCCTTGATCTTGTAAAGCAGTTATACGATTATGTCTTCTACGATTTAAAGTGGAGAGATGGAAAAACTTTGTGTTTGCATCTCCATCATTTAACCAGTTAATACGGGACTTCAGTTTCCAAAAATCCTCCTCAAGTTTGAGAATAAGATTGAAATCAGTCTGTAATTGTCGTTCCAAACTATGTAAGAAGGTACTAGTAGGATAATTTGTTGAGGATTGAATACCTCCTAATTGAGCCAATATTTTTTTCTTTCGTTTAAAAATATTTCCAAAAGTGGATTTATCCCATTCTTGTACAATATCAGTGAAATTTTTAATTGCTGGGAGTAAATGTAAATTATTATTCCAAGCTTGTTGAACTAATGCAGGGAAAGTAGGGTGGGTAGCCCATATAGTTTCAAAGCGAAATTTTTTTCTAGGTAAAGGGCAATGTTTTAATTGTAATAAAAGAGGACAATGATCGGAATGTATACGTGGGATGTGTGTGACAAGAGCATCAGGGTAATGACTAATCCATTCATAATTTGCTAGAAAACGATCAATACATTCTAGAATATTATGATGATTATAACGACCATTTGTTCAAGTATATCGGCTACCCTTATACCCTAAATCAGTAAGGTTACAATAATTTATACAATCTATGAACTTATTAGAACGGGAATTGTTAATCTGTTGGCCTCCAAATTTATCATTAGCATGAGTTATGTCGTTAAAATCCCCTCCTATAATCCAAGGGCCCTTGTAATTATCATACATACACATAAGATTTTGCCAAAGTATTTGTTTATTACTTAAATCACTACTAGCGTAAATTGCACTAAATAAACACTTAAAAGTAGAGGGGTGTACCTGAATGTGGTAGTGTATTTCTTGTCTTGTAGTTGCCACTGGTTCGACTGTGAGTACATCACAATGCCATAAAATGACTATACCTCCCGATTGGCCTATAGCAGCCTCCTCAATCATGCCAGTAAAATTAAATTCATCCTTCAGATTTTGATGATCTTGACAGTGTGTTTCCAGTAACACAACCAAAGAAGGGCGATTGTAGTCAAGTAGGGATCGGAAGTTACGTCGAAAATCAGCAGACTGAGCTCCTCTACAATTCCATATAATGAAATTCATATGATTATTATTGGGGTTGAGCAGCTGGCTGCTCTGTGTGTTCCTGAGGGTGTTGGTGCTCTCCCCTGGACGCAGACGTAGTGTTGGCATAAGAAGCATTGCGTATTTGCCCACGTCTGGATTTGTGGTGGGCTTGATTTGAAGTGAGGTTTTCATTAGATTTGGAGGACAACGTATGTAAATTTTTCTTTCATATTCCTCTTTCTAGACAAAGACCTTGATTCCATCTAGCCATGCATGCACTGGTCTTGTCTCCCTGTTGTAAACTACTGCTACTTCGAGTTCTTCCTGGAAGGCTCTGTTTTGTGCAGCTTGATTAGGAAGGTTTGGTGGAGATTGTGGTGGTGAGGGAATTGGAGGTGTGAGGGGTTCCAACAATGGAGTGTCTGTCTGTGGGACTGAGTATGGTTGTATCCATGGTGTTACAGGAATTGGGGTGAGAGGTGGGTAAAAGGGCAGTTGAAGAACATTGGAGTGAAGATGAGTGGGATCCCAAATGGGTACTGGAAGATGTAGAGAATGGTATGGTGCAAGATAAGGGGCTTGCATCATAGATCAATAGTACCTGCCATAGATGTCCGTCCCTAGACTCATTCCCTCCGCTACTATTTGCGCAAGGTCCCTCGGATTATTGCTAAGGATTGTCACTTCTTGGTGGTTTACCTCCATTGTGAAGGTTAGAACATGATTCTGAAGATCTATCTCTAGCCAAGATGATGGTTCTGTCGTTGCATGTGGTGTTTGAGCAGTGTATATTATGGTGTTGAGTTCCATTATGAGATGTGAAGGAGGGAGTGAGTATGGATTTTGATGATGGTTGAGACGATGAATATTCTGGCTGTTGGTGGTGTTGGTGTGTCTGCGTAGGTGATTGAAATTATTTGGAAACATCTTTTGTATTTGAATTAGGTGATAATGGATGGTGAGTGATTTGTGTAATAACTGGGATTTGATTTAAAGAGGAAGATATATCAGTGGTGGAAGAGGACGGTTGAGTATTATGAATTAGAGAATGTGTGCGGGATTGATGTAGATTTTGTGAAGTGGTAGTAGGTGATATATCATCATTTGGTGTTTGCATGGAGCATGCAGTAGGTTTTCGTGGTGAGGAGGGTAAACCGTTATTGGTAATAGGGGTGTTATGATTGTGTAGGTTTTGTATTAGATTTTGTAGGGGTGCTGAATGGGATTGGGTTGAGTATGGTGAGACGTCTTGCATGTGGGTTTGGGTGTCGTGTCTGTGTGCATGAGCTTGGGGATGTGTTGGAGGTTGTGGTTGTTTTTATTGGGCCGTAGGAATAAGTGGTTCTAATAGGTTATTATGCGTAATTAAAGGGCTTAGGTTATTATCGGGTAAAAATTTATCGTTATTTAAATTAGAGGTATTAAAGTTGGTTTTAGGAGTAAATTCGTTATATAATAAAGAGGCGAATTTACTATTAGTCAAAGCAGCTGATGTGGAAGCTTGATTAATAATATTTTTTTGTAGGATTAGCATTGTTAATAGACAGATTAGTGAACAACAGTTTGTTAGGGTTCTTTAACACATCTATACGATTGACGTGCTTACCTGACGATGTAGAGGCTGATGAAGGTGAAACTGTCATGGATTGGAGGGAGTTCGATTGGGTAGCAGTTGTTTTCATCATGGATTTCCTTGGAAATTTGACAATCTTCCATTCTTCATTAGTTGGCGTGGGAACTTTGAAAGAGGGAATGTCTATAGTGTTTGGAGTTTGGGACAGATTTGACGGAGTTAATTCTGGGGAGAATTTTGTTATAGTTTGTATGAACATGCCCTTTGGTTATGGCCAAGTCGACCATAGTTTATGCAGAGCATGTTTAATCCTTCGTAAAGGATAGTTTGTTTATGACTGCCTATAAAGAGATGAGTTTTTAACGGTTGATCCAAAGGCACCTCAACACAAAGCCTAGCATATCTGCCTCGTGTTGTTGTAGATGTGCATGCATCAACTGTAAGTAATTTTCCTATTTTATTGCAGTTTCTTCAGTATCTCAAGGTCATAAAATTCGATAGGTAATTCTGGGAGACGCAACCATATGACGGAGTATGTGATTTTTGTTTCTGAAGCCATAAATTTTGGTTCCCATTGACGGAGAGAGAAAAAATGGTTTAAAACAAACCAAGGTTCATCCTGCAAAGCATGAATCTTGTTTTCCTCCTTTTGGAATTTGAGAAGGAAAAAAATCAGAGCCTAGGTCTATTAATGGAAGATTTTCAGTTGGTTTCCATTGTGCATAAATTTTTTGCCGAAGAAGCTGGTGTCCAATCTTTCGACAAAAATCCTTGATAATAACGACATGTTTTCATGGAGCATAAAGTCTGGTTTTTTCTTCGAGTGATAGAGGAATGAAATTTGAAGGGTCAGTGGGTGCCTCCATTTCGTCTAGGATATCTAAGCTAGGGTTTAGAGAGTAAGTGTTGTTGGTATGAGGAAGTATACTGTTGTTAGAGATAAGTGTGTTAAGGTAAGATTTATGGGTGGAATTTTCTGATTGTGATTGGGAAGTAGGGGAGTGGAAATCTATGTTCATGTTGCCGGCAGTGATATCAGGTGGTTTGCGTGGAATGGAAGGTGAGGATTCATATGATTGAGGGTTTATAATAGAGAGAAGTTTTTCAATTTCACTGCTGCTTTTGCTTCAGGGCACACATTACAAAATGGATTTACGTTGCCAATTACTAAGAAAAACAAATATATACAACATACTCAGAAACTTCCATGTAAAATCTACATATTCTTAATTTACACACAAAAAATAGTTACAAACTTTTTCTAATACCAAAATAACAAAACGATAAATTTCAAATGTTAGTCAAAATTCAATTAATTTGATCCTAGGAATGCGGAAGGTGTCAAAATTCAATTAATTTTCTATTTCATTATGGTTTAATTAAAATTTTAATTTTTATTTTCTTTCATTTTAAAGTTTAACTTTGACCGTATTAATCAGCAAAGAGGGCATTGTCTTCGTTCATGGACGGACTCACTCTCGTTTCAAATGGTAAAAACAAATAATAAAACAATTAGCACAAAACTCAATAACTTCTAATTAATCCTCATTTGGGCACTACGTTAGAGCACTACAAATATGAGAACTATATTAGGGCACAAGACACCACTACAGGGAATTAAAGTTACATATCTGTATATATGTACAACAACAATAACAACAATTCAGTAAAATCTCACTAGTGGGGTCTGGGAGGGTAGTGTGTACGCAGACCTTAACCTTACCCCTAAGGGGTAGAGAGGCTGTTTCCGAAAGACCTTCGGCTCAAGAGAACGAAAAGATAAAAGTAGACAATATTAGTATCACCACAGAAATCATAAGAAAAATAGGAACAACATGAAATCCAGAAGAGAGATGCAAAGCAAAACCGATAGCTAGTAAATAGGTTCTGCACTAAAAATAGTAAGACACAATATTGTCACTAGTTATCTTAGACAAAAACCCTATCAGACTAGTCTCACAAAGGTATTAGTAAGGCAAGACTCAGCTACCTCCTAACCAATAACCTTAATACTCGACCTCCACAACTTCCTATCAAGTGTCATGTCCTCGGAAATCTAAAGCCTCGCCATATCAAGTGTTATTGTTGCATATATGTATAACGATAACATCTAAATAAGATTAATTATTCCTAAAATAACAATTTATCTATTTTACTAGTCTTTTAGCAAATAAATCATCCAAACCGGATAAAAATAATAAATTCATTTAATCATAAAACAATCACGATTAGACTTGGCAAACAGAGGTGGGTCCACCTTCTTCTGCTGTCCTACGACTTAGGTGGCTAGTACTCGTCCTTAAACTGGACGGTAAAACACAACTATACAAGGATGTTGCATTGTCCTATTTGTTCCTGGCAAACTACATCATTTCGAAGGTCCAAGAATCGAACATGAAGCTCATACTCGGATCAGGCTGCATTTCAAAGCACAAAATGAATGTGAACTATTACATGTCAAAGTATGAGAGGATGGGATGGAACAAAGTATTGACATCATTTCCTAAGAATTTAACGACTGGGATTTTATTCGTGAAAGTGAAGGAATGGTTTAGCAAATTCAACTTGGGTTTCGAGAAGGTATATCGAGAACAAAGTTCATGGGTCATACTTGACCCAAAACTCCGAGACCAAGTCAGAGTATCACTGGCTAACAAGATTGTTATGAGGTACCAGGCTTTTTACAAGAACCATCGGGTAGAATCGCATAGGAATGACACCAGAATGGATGCAATAATATGTGAAAAGATAGAGAGATGTGAGACCTTCTCTCTCTAAGATATCTACACCTCCTCAATTCTATCCTCTTTACCTTCAATCTTTAATGTTTTACAAGCTTCAATGACGACTCATACCCCACATCAATTCCCATCAACGCTATTTCAAGAATCACTAGATATAGGGAAAATGCAAATTGATGATCCTACATCATCGTTCGACCCACATAAAATATTCCTTCAAACACTGATTACAAACAACTCCTCAATGATCAACTCTGACAACCACCTTTCACACCAATCAGTAATTAATCTCTCTGATGAAACAACAAATACTGACTCTGAAGAAGATCTTTTTATACCTCTAACCACTAATGATAAATCACGTCTCTACACCCCCTGGAAATTCTCCATAATTGTTAAAGTTTTTGGGGAAAAATTGGGCCATCAACTATTAAAACAGAAACTTATCTCTTTATGGCAACCAACTGAACAACTATCTTTAATTGATCTAGGGTCTGATTTTTTTCTCATCGAATTCCAAAACGAAGAAAATATGCACAAAGCTCTCCATAGGGGACGTTGGTTTATCTTAAACCATTTTCTCTCCGTACGACAGTGGGAACCTAAATTCATAGCTTCCAATACCCAACTAACATAACTCCCTACTGAGTTTTATGATTTACAAATTCTACAAAGGATGGGATCTAAGCCAGGCAAACTATTAAAGGTTGATACTTGTACCACCACGACTACCAGGGGAAGGTATGCACGTATCTACATTGAGGTACCTCTCAAGAAGACACTAAAAACGCACCTCAGTATTGGCAACCACAAACAAACCATACTATAGGAAGAGCTCAATCTCCTTTGTACTGATTGTACGATTTGGCCATGCTTCTTTAAACTGTTCATTCCAAAAATCACTCACTAGCTTTACATCGGAACTTCTAATACACCTACTTCTTCTACTCACCACCCTACTGTCAAGCCTCAACAAATGGAATGGCAAACGGTTCAATTCCCACGGAGGACACACCATCGTACAACCAATAATGCAAGTTCAACAGCGAGGATAGCAAGGGAGGCGGAAGCTAGGACGCCACCGGTTGCAACAGGTTAGTTCTCTCAACCTAATGGGCCGACTAAGGCCCAGTTACACTGCAACTACCCAAACCCACAAGAGCAGCCCACTAAAAACCCTTCTAACATTTTTCTACACCTAATGGATAAAATGGACACTAGTATGCCTAAAAATGACATACACCCTAGTAGCCCAGAAGCTTTTTCAAACTCTGATAGGCCCATTACTCAAGCTACCAATAAAAATACTCACCCCTCTATTTCAAAAGGAACCATTTCTGAAGCCCAAGGGAATTCTCCAACTGGACTAACATGCAAGCCCACACTGACAACTACCCTACTAATCGGGAGAAATTCAAAAATAGCCAGATTTACCACTGGTCGTTGAAAAATAGCCAAGTTTCAAAAGTCATCGAAAGTTAGCCACTTTAAATCTGAGCGAAAACACTGTTCAAAATCCGGAAAAATACGCCCGCAAATTTTACGGGAGTTCCAACATAAGTATGCTTGAACTCCCGTAAATTTACGGGAGTTCCAGGATAACTATGCTGGAACTCCCGCAAATTTTACGGGAGTTCAAGCATAATTATGCTGGAACTCCCGCAAATTTTACGGGAGTTCCAGCAAGTATAATTGTCCAGTATAATATACTGGAGTTTGGAGCACTGGTGCTCCAGTCTCCCGCAATTTTTACAGGAGTTAGCAAAGTATACCGGTCCAGCATAATATGCTGGAATTCGTACACAAATGCACCAGAACTCCCGTATATTATACTGGACCGGTCCCTGTTGCAGCAAAATAGTGGCTATTTTTCATTGACTTGATAAACGCTGGCTATTTTTCATTGACCAGTGTGAAAACTGGCTATACCATGATATTTCACCCTACTAATCACCAAAGTTTTTTTAATAACAATAATCTTTGTCCACAAACCAGTCTATCAGACCCTAGCTCTCACACGCTACACACCAACATATGACACGTAATGATAAAACATCTCCAATTACCACAGCCACTACGGCTGACCAATCAACTCAGGATACATTCCCAAAAGCAATACAAAATACTTCAGATTTACCCATGCAAATCGACATTAACACCTCTAATTTGCATGCTACAGTAGCCTATGAACCTAGGATTTCCCCAGTCCCAACAAATCAAAATGATTATGGTCTATGTGATGAACATCATGTATCCACCACCCTTCCCTCTTCTCCTATATGTAATATTAAGCCACCGTCTACATCTTCTATTACCACTAAGGGAAATAATTCTGCTCTTACAGAAATTCCTACAATCTCAAACCTAACTACAGAGTCTACTAAGCTGCACACTTCCACCATCAACCATGCAGCTCCCCTCCTTCACAAACACTCCCAACAACAGTTATCTCAGGGAGGCAATACACCACAACAACCAGTTCTTTCACCTTCCCTATTTGATCATGCAAGGTCCACAAATCCCTCACCCATCAACACCTCTGATATACACTTCCCAACCACAAATGACAGATCAGCCTCTCCAGTCATGGTTGGAGATGGGCCTCAAAGGCTATGCCCTAGTCTTCACTTTAGAGCTCAACAACCAAGAAGTAGTTCTATAGTACAAAATCCAACACACTTAGCCGAAATAGTAACGAAGGGAATGAGGTTTGGGATGGAAGCCTATTCCCAAACCTAGTGGTACACAACTCAGACTCCGCTTCTATTGGATCACCAGGCATCGAGTTCTCACCAACCTCAATGGTCATATCCCATGCACCCCCGGACTCCGCATGTCAACCCACACATGAACCTCCTTCCGTTCTATCCTCCGCACAACTGGGGCCAAATCTACGCCCCTTAGTTCCAACCAATAGATTCCTTCAACCTTCTGTCGCCCTGCTCAACACAACAAAGTCTATACGACCCACTAAATCCACAAACAACACCACTTCTTACACCACCACTTTCTCCCAACATACTAGACACTCAAACAAACTAGGAGCTAGTGGAAATATTAGCGGAGATGAGGGAGACTCGCACGGAGTTTCTGTGGTTAAAGGGCATTCATCTTTACAACCTCAAGGAGCAGTATGAAAAAAAGTTCATTCTGAAATACCCCGCCATAGTTAGTTTTATGCAGTCTAAACTTCTATCTGATGACAAATCGAGAGGCGGGAAATATGCCATGGTCATAATTCCAACGCTTCAACAGACTCACTCACTAGAGGATCAGGGAACGATGGCCATGCAGGCTGCCAATCCCAGAGTCCAGTTCCGACTGAGCAAGTTCTCAATCCACTCTCATTCATGGATTTTATAGTTTGGAATTGCTAGGATTCCCATTATGCTAAATTTAGGCACCACTTTAGATCTCTGTTGGACAATCATAGGCTAGTTTTGGCTATACTCCTGGAGACACACATGCAAGATCACATAGTGCTTCGCGACGATTTCCAGTTCAGTAGCATGTCACAAGTGCCTGCTGATGGACTCATAAGTGGTTTGGTCGTGCTGTGGTATGACACACTAATTATTGTAGAAGAGCTGAGGATGTCAGAGCAAGAAATTCACTACCTTGTCCAGGTATGCCCAGCCACTCCCAAAGGGTTATTATCTGCTATTTATGCTAGTAGTTATTATGATGTTAGACATATACTATGGAATAATTTAATATATTTCCATGATAACTATGTAAATGGCCCTTGGCTGATAGGTGGGGACTTTAATGAAATTCTTAGTGCAAATGAAAAATTTGGATGCCTGCCAATAAGTAATAATAGAGCAGACAACTTTGGTAATTTTACTAATCAATGCAGTTTGATGGATTTAGGGCTTAGGGGTAGTCATTACACTTGGACTAATAAATGCCGTAATGGAAATACAATCTTAGAACGACTCAACCGTATATTAGCTAATTATGATTGGCTTAATATATACCCAGAGGCAACAGTAAAACATTTACCAAGAACTTAGTCGGACCACTGTCCGCTTTTAATAACCCTGGAATCTAGGCGCCCTCATCATAAAAAGATTTACCACTTTGAGACAATGTGGACATCTCACTCTCAATTCCATCAATTAGTGCATCGAGTCTGGGGCATTAATTCAGACCTCATTCATATGACCAAATTATTTCAGGAAGAAGTCCTTCACTGGAATAAATACACGTTTGGAAATATCTTCTATCGTAAACGTAAGTTATTAGCTCGACTTACGGGCATCCAATCTTCAATTCACTATCCTACTAGTACCTTCCTTCAAAATCTAGAACAACAACTTACAAAAGATTATAGAAACATTTTGCGGTTAGAGGAAGATTTTTGGAAACTTAAATCTCGTATCGCATGGCTGAATGACGGTGATGCCAGCACTAAATGTTAGCATATGAACACACTTCAACGTCGACGAAAAATAGGATAACGACTCTAAAAGACTCCGTAGGAAATTGGACTTTCAACACTAATGAAATCCAAATGCAAATCTTTGATTACTACCAACACTTGTTTTCAACAGAACATACTTTTTCTTCTAAGGATATTCTACTGCCCCATTCCCACATAATCGAGCCTGCTGACTTCTAACCATTGGATTCAGCTCTTGAGGATGTTGAAATTATTAACGCCCTCAACAGGTTCAAACATTTCAAAGCTCCAGGTCCCGATGGCCTACATCCTTACTTCTATAAAAAATATTGGCATGAAGTAGGCCCTAAAGTTAAACGTTTTTGCCAACAAATTTTCACCGACAAGGTCATTCCCTCTGACCTTAATCGCACTTATATATGCCTTGTCCCGAAAGTCAAGCATGCACACACAATCCAGCAATACATGCCTATAAGTTTGTGTAATACTATCTACAAATTAATTACTAAAATATTAGTTAATAGGCTAAAACCCATTCTTCCAAAAATTAAAGGCCCAACACAAACTATCTTCCAACAGGGAAAAAGAGCTTCAGACAATGCAATAATAGTTCAAGAAATTATTTCACACTTCAATAAGATGAAAGGCAAATCGAGTTACATGCTTCTTAAGTTAGACCTTGAAAATGCCTTTGATCGTCTAGAATGGTCTTTTGTCCGGAAAACACTCTTATACTTTAATATTCCTAACTCCTTAACGGAATTAATCATGTCCTGTATTACCACTACAACTACGTCAATACTCATTAATGGAATACATACTTCCTACTTTTCTCCTTCACGAGGCATTCGTTAAGGGGATCCCCTGTCTCCTTACATCTTCATTATGTGCATGGAAATGCTTTACCGCATGATTAATCAGTCAGTAGACCATCTAAACTGGCATCCCATACGCATTTCCAAACATGGCCCTCATATATCCCACATTTTCTTTGCTGACGATATCATGCTATTATCAAAAGTAAACACGCAAAGCTGTCATGCTATTATTGATGTTCTAACTCATTTCAATTAAATATTTGGTCAAAAAATAAACTTTCTAAAATCTAAGTTCTTTTTTTCTAAAAATTGCTCCACTACTAACAAAAACATTGTACTTCAATCCTTTTAGATGAAGGAAGGACAATCTTTTGGTAAGTATTTAGGTTTCCCAATATTTACTAATCGACTTCGTAATAGTGATTTCCAGTTTATTCTTGACAACTTTAAAAGTAGACTAGCTGGATGGAAGACAAAATTCTTATCTATGACGGGACGAACTACTTTTATTAAATCTACACTAAATACTCTTCCAAACCATGCTATGAAATATATTCATATTCGGGCTACTATCATTAACAAAATGGAACGCAACCAAAGAAATTTTCTTTGGGGAACCACTGAGACGAGAAAAAAATTACACCTCCTTAGATAGGAACAAATTACTACTCCTATGATAAGGGGGGTTTAAATATACAAAACCTTAGAGCTAAGAATTATGCCTTATTAGCAAGCCTCACTTGGAGGAATTACAGAATCCTCACGCTCTTTGGGCAATGACTCTTAAATAAGTACCTACCTCGAACAAAGGTTGCAAATCATTCTGCAACTTGGCGTAATATTTTAAAGAGATGGAATCACTGTCAACGAGGTATTAAGTGGAAAGTGGGAACATGGAACTACATTAAGCTATGGGCTGATCCATGGATTAACACAGGAACAACTTTAAGATCAAACAGGACCACAACCACAGTTCCATGACACATTTACACTCTATAGTGTACTAAAAAATCAAGCATGGAACTCGGCAAATTTCAGTTTTGAAATACATGAGGGCATAGAAAAGTATATTAATAAACAATAACTCTTTATATATACACAGCAACAAGATCAACTGATTTGGGGTCTAACAAATAATGGACAATTCACAGTGCAAACTATGTACAAGGAGCTCACTACCAATAGTTCCTATCTCCCACATACAACAAATGATTTTGCTTGGATATGGAACCTACCAATTCAACCGAAATTTAAAACTTTTCTGTGGCTGCTTCAACATGATAGATTACCAACACTTTACTACCTCAATCATATAGGTATATCTACGACACCAAATTGCTAAGTCTGTCATGCTACTCAAGAAACAACAACCCATATCTTCATCAACTGCTATCAAGCCAAACAATACTGGGACTCCATATGACTGCGCGAACACATTAACAAGCTGTCAGTCACAAATTGTTACATCCCGTACTTTAATATTAGGATAAGTCGTAGTAATCCATATGAGCTCGAAGGGATTAAGACCATTCATGAGATTATAGAGGATTTGTGACTATGTTATTGTAAGACCCCTAAGTTTAGCAACCTTGATACCGTTATATACATTTGATATGATATTTTGAGTGGCATATTTTTGTAAAAAGTTTGAAATTATGATTTTTTGTAGTTATTAATATTACTACTTTCGAATATGCTTTAAATTTCCACATATATAATATGAGAAAGTTTATGAGATTTTTTTTATTGTAAAGATAGAGATTATTTTCTCACAAGAAAAGAAGGTTATCTTTTTACCATTTAAAGAATTAGCATACGAAAATTTGTACTCTTTATATGAGATTAGAAAAATTTTAAGTTGAGAAAATATATGTATTTTTACATAGATGTTTTAATGAAATAATAATGTATATATTGATTTTATATGATACCACATGACCATGATAGTATGTTAAATAAAGTGTGTTAAAAGTGAGTAGTAGTTTANGGACTTTTTTCTGGGACACAAAACAGAAAGATCCTCAGCAGCACTATAAGAACTTTCTATCTATATGCAAAAACTCCAAAGGCAACCCAACGTGACTCCGGAAGCAATCAGGCTATTATTGTTTCCATTCTCGGTGACAGGAGCTGCTCAGGTTTGGCTAAACTCGCTCCCCATAAACTCTATAGAAACTTGGGATGAGTTAGTCAAGCAATTTCACAACAAGTTCCACCCGCCCAACAAAACTGCTCAACAAATTGATGAGATCGTAAGTTTCAAACAGAAACCAATGGAGACACTACACGAGACATGGGGCAGGTTTAAAGGGATGTTGGTTATGTGTCCCTACCACGATGTTCCAGAATAGATGTTGGGACAACGGTTTTGTGTCATGACACGTAGACTGGTCAAACAGTCAAAGAATTAAGGTTGGTTAACAGATACGAGCAACAACAGATACGGACAAGTTAAATGGAGAAGGCACGAGCAGTCATACAAGTAATTCAACGCTCGTACCTATTCAAGACATTTAAAGGTCAAAGATCGTGAAGAGTCAAAGGAATGAATCTGACAGCAAAAAAGAGCCCAGATACAGCATTTAATGAGTATTAAATACTGAAAACGTTAGAAAATATGTATTTAACATATATGATTGCATAACGTAACATTTAAAGTCATTAATTGCCCATAATTATCTTATTCTGACAAAGGTAAAGTCTGTATTCCCAAAATGGCTATAAAAGGGAAAGTCACAAACAACTGTAAGCACGAAGAAAACACTATTGGAATATACTTTGATTTACTTGCTTTCTGATCATATTATTCACAAATTTCTTTCTTTATATACTCTTTTCCGATTATCAGTAACCCCTGTTCTTCTAAATTCAAGCTTTGACCTGAAATCTAATTTTTGGTTAAACAAATTGGTTCTGTTGCCGGGAATCTGATAATCAATTATATCTCAGCTTGATTTTCTTTGTGGAATCAAGTTTGTCGAACAACAATGACAATATTCAAGGAAACCCAATCAATCAGCAAAATCAGGGAGATCCGCAAAATGATCAAACTCCACGAGACTCACCACTACAATCTCGTGAAGGCACTCCTGAAAGATCTCACACAGAAGAACGAGGTCAATTTGAAAATGCTGAAGCTCTGGATGATGCCTTACAAAAACTTATCGCTACTCAGGTCAACAAAGCTTTACAAGCTTTTGTTAGTCAATTACCTGCTGCTCCACCCATACCTACTCCAAATAACAATACTTTGGAGAACCCTCGTTCTGGACTGGTTAATTCAGGCAGCAGTGGAATCCCCAGTGAAACACAGGAGGGAGACCCAGGCAATCCAATTAATTCTGATTTGCAAAATCTAGTGCTAACATTGCAGAAACAGCTTAGGGAGCAAAACGACCGCATAGAACAAATACCTAGAGTACCACCCGTGATCAAGGGAGTAGATATAGATAAATATTCTCAACAGCCATGGAAGCCAAGTGCCGCCCCTCTCCCAATTCCCAAGAAGTTCAAGATGCCCGATATTCCAAAGTATGATGGGACAACAGACCCACAAGATCATGTTACTGCATTTACAACAGGAGTCAAGGGCAATGATTTGACTAAGCAGGAGATTGAATCGGTATTAGTCAAAAAATTTGGTGAAACACTCACCAAAGGAGCGTTAACATGGTATTCTCTTTTACCTAAAAATTCTATAAATTCTTTTGCTGAGCTTGCAGATTCTTTCATCAAAGCACACTCGGGAGCTCAAAAATTGAAAAAAGAATGGAGGATATCTTCAAAATTAAGCAAGGAGATTCAGAGCTGCTTAGAGAATTCGTGGATAGATTTCAACGGGAAAGAATGACATTGCCACGAGTACTTGACAATTGGGCAGCCATAGCCTTCACCAGCAATTTGAATGCGAAGAGTTCAAAAGCCACGAGGCGACTCAAGGAAAGCCTTCGAGAATTCCCAGCAACAACGTGGAATGATGTCTACAACAGATACAGTACAAAGATGAGGATTGAAGAAGACATTATTTTAGGACATAAAACAGAAGAAAAAGTAAGCTCAAGGCGTATCGAAAATGAAAAGAGATCCAGTAAAAACAGGTACAAGCCTTACATGGGACCTGCGGGAAAGGACTCACTGTCAAGGCAAGATAATCAAAGGTACGATCACAAACCTAGAAATAGGGAATCAGGCTCTTCATCAAGGTTCGGGAATGATCGGAACACACGCGGGTCACGAGATGATGGTGGAAGTCTAAAGGCAAGGTTCGGTGGTTACAACTTCAATGTAAGCACCTCTGAACTCGTAGCTATTTTAAGAAGCATGGGAGATAAGGTACGGTGGCCAAAGGAAATGCGATCGAATCCAAACAGACGAAACCCTGATCATTGGTGCGAATTTCATAACGATCACGGGCATAAAATAGCAGATTGCAGGTTTCTGCAAGGTGAAGTTGATCATTTGCTAAAACAGGGGTATCTCACTGAGTTATTCAGTGAGAAAGGTAAACAAGCATACATGAAGAACAGGCAAGAGCCTCCAAAACCACCTTCACCCAAGAGAACTGTCAACGTTATAAGTGGGGGTGAAGAGATCAACGATGTATCATATAAAAAGGTTTCAAATGTAACAATTACCCACGGGAAGCGGCCTCGACATGTACTGGAAGAGGAGAATATTATATTCAACGATGCAGACGCCGAGGGACTCTTAACTCCGCATAACGACGCACTGGTATTATCTTTACTTGTACATGACACTAACGTGAAACGAGTTTTGGTTGATCCAGGAAGTTCAATATCATTTTAATACGAGTATTGTGCGAGATGCAAGCGGAGGATAAATTGATTCCAAAAGCACATACTTTGTCGGGATTTGACAACTCTAGTGTTGTAACAAAAGGGGAAGCAATACTTACTACATTAGCAGAAGGCGTCGTTAAAGATACCAAATTTCAAGTCGTAGATATGGAAATGGCTTACAACATGATTCTTGGGAGGCCATGGATTCATGAGATGGATGCTGTTCCTTCAACCTTACATCAAGTTATTAAATTTCCATCTCCATGGGGAATACGTCAAATCAGAGGCGATCAACAAACATCTAGAAACATCAATTCCGTTAGCAGATTCAACTGTTAAGGTTGAAGACAAATAGCAATTGCAGAATTTAGGTGAGGGNTCTTCTTTTGTATAAATCTATTACAAGGAAAACAGTTACGAGAAAGTTATAGATGTAATTCAAATACATGTAAAACATTACTCAAAACTTGTCAAGGTTCAGAAATAAAAACTTGTCAAATTTATTGCAAAAAACATGTGTGTTCCTATTTCTTTTATCGTATGTAACACCATTATGAAGTTGAGACGTCTTCTTCATTAAGTGTCAAAATATAAAAGGGCCCTCTTTTATACGACTCATGTTATTTAGTCATGGGATTAACAGAAGCATTTTTCAAAGAACAAAAATGCAGACTATTCTTTAAGTCCTTGAAAATAAAAAGGCAAGAATAGAACAGACGGAAGTTTAATGATAATAAAAACTTCTTAATATTTAAAAACTAAAGACTAAGTATAAACTTAGTCATCGAATTGTTTATACAAAATGCCCCATAACAAGACTTGGGGACTTGTACTTCTAAAAATCAACCCTCAAGTGCTAGCCAAGGGTTTGATTACAAAAATTCTCAAATGAATCCAGGAACTTTAAACACAGTTTTCCAAACAGGTACCTGCAAAAAGGGAATTTAAAACAGATGTAAATTTTTTCACTGAGAGGAAAGGACTGAAGAAGGATCATCAGTGGGCTCAACTGGAACAACATCGCCAACAGAAGCGGGTTGATTTTCAACCATTGGAGTATCAATAGACGAAGTTTCAACTTGACTTGCAACAAGAGGCACGGTTGAGCTTGAAGAGGGTGCATCACCCGAAGCAATTTTAGTGTTCATGGGGACTTCAACTGCATAAGTTTCAGCCAAGGGAGCCTCACTCACCGGAACTTCACCCACGGGAACATCAACTCCGGGAACTTCAGTTTCAAACACTTCAATCGCGGGTGAAGGGAAGTCCAGTGGTTGTTGAGATTTTTCAATAGTCTCCATCACCTTAGCTAACCCTGACTCCAGATTAAAGTTTTCTTGGCTAGCTTCAACTAAAGCATCACGGCGGGTGTTCAGAAAAGCCCAGCTTACATCAATTGCAACCTTATCTTCAAGAAGCTCATAATCTCTTTCCCAAGCAGCAATTTCATTCTTGAGACCTTCATTTTCATCCAAGGCTGAGTTGTAAGAGGATTGGAGAGAGGCATGAGATTTTTCCAAGCCCTACATCTTGTCTTTAGAAGTTCGCAGATTTTCTTGTGTCTGAGTCAAATTCTGTACCAAATCTCCAGCATAAATTTCTTTTTGACTTAAAAGAGCTCTCAGCTCTCTAATCTCTTCACTTTCCTTAGATTATTGTTCTGAGAAAGAAGACTCGAGACGCTCTCTTTCTTTCTCTGCCTGACTTGAAGAAACCTTGACAACCGCAAGCTCTGAAGTTAATGCTCTTATCTGCTGTTCCAGATTATTCTTGTTCTCTTGCAAATCTTCAATAGTAATTTGAGCACTATCAAATTGTTCCTTCCAATTGAAAGTCACGAGCTTCCCTCTCTGAATCAAGAACAGCCTTTTCAGAGTCACGTGCCACCTTCTCTAATAAAGAAATTCTGCTCATCAGCTCTGTACCAATAAGGTTGGCCTGAAAATGATAAGGGAAGAAAAATTAGAATTCTAGAAAATTCTGGCAAATTAAAGAAAGAAGGGACATACCTTCAAGGTGGAATGAACTATGTCATTCATCAGAGTCAGACAGCTATGGCTATTCAGTTTTTCTTTCTCAATTGGGCCTATTAAAGGTTCAAGCCAAACATCCGCCTGACCGGATTTCCTCAAAAGGCTGTTGTTAGCAGGAACTTCGATAGTCACGCTCCTCATAGCAATCCTTCTACTTGTAGAACCCACTTCTGTGTTGTGGACAGTAGAGGGAGGAGCGGTAGAAGAAGTAAAAACAGCATAGGGAGGTTCGGAAGCAGGTGGAATAGGTACGGAAGCAGATGAAACAGGTAAGGAAGGAACCAAAGGCACGACAGAAGAAGGAAGAGAAGGAACTGAAGATATGGGAGTTAAAGAGGAAGATAGGGGAAGTTCATCTAAAACAGGTCCTAACTCACCACTCTCAAAACCACTAATGAAGAGCTGGTTAATCGACTCATGAGTGTCATGAGGGGTGGCAACGTCATCATAAGAGACAAGATTAACAAGCCCGGTAGGAGAAAGATGATGAGAAACTTCAGCTTCGTCAGAGACGATACGTCTCTTTACTCTTGGCCTTGTCACCAAGGAACCATCCTCCTCTTCTTCGTCGGAGCTATCATTGTTTGTGGTTTTTCTTTTCAGAAGAATACCCTGGGCACTTTCTAAGGAAAGATGGGTTCCTTAACGAGAGGCCGCAACTGCTTCAGCAGTAACACCTCGAATAGCAAAACCTGACAAAGAGAAGGTTGAAAGTTAAAGCAACCAAGGGAAAACTTTTACGTATGAGAAAGACAAAAACTCATACCCTGAGTCTTTACTTTCCAACCATGACGATTGGAAATAAATTTCCAAGACCTAGCCTCCATAGGCGCGATCTTCAACAATTTATCTACCCAACCACGAAAATTGGGAATGTTCTCCACAACTCCCATGGTTGCTAAAAAAAAAAAGAGAGAGGGAAACAAAGTTAAAGAAATTGATAAATTCGAAGGAAAGAGGTACGAGAGAGATAAGAGACTTACGTGCAAAGTTCCACTTCTCAGGGAAAGGAACGTTTTGTTCACCCACTAAACCAACTGTGGGGGCAGCAACAAATCGGGCATACCAGCCACGATCCTTATCATCTTCTGGGCTCACCAAAACCCTCTTACTCCTAGCCACTAAGGTAAAGACGCCATTACGAAAAAGTCTAGGGGAGTATAAGTGAATTAGGTGAGGGAAGGTGAAATTAACGTCTGCCAAATTGGCCAGATGCCTTAAACAAGCAACAACCCTCCATACAGAAATCGAGAATCACTGGATCAATAGCTGGTTTAAAACCAAGAGTAAAAAGGGTATGTGTAAACAAAAGAAAGACCAGTCATATAGGAGGTAATTCTTTGAGTTGGATTGGGGATTACAATGGGAAAATCGTTACTCCAGTGACAATCTTTGCGGACTATGGGAGCTAAAATCTCTGTAATCAAAGTGGAGTAAGCATCGGTATGATCTAGACCAGAAACTTGGGTTTGAAGTGATTGTCTATCGTGGTGAAAAGATAAATCGTTAGGGACTATCTCTTCCACCAAGGGCTCCTGTAATGGTTCAGAGGCCTCCTTGCTCTTAGAAGATGATTTTTGGGTAAAAGAACCTCTAGTTCTAGAGGAAGAACCAGGGCTAGGAGAAGGCATGGCAGAACCGCCACCACGAGAGGATCCTAAGCTACAAAGTCTCCCACCCCTTCTATGTCTAACAGGGGCATTGGGAAAATTGTCTAAAATAGGAACTCTCTTAAGGGTTAGGGTTCGAAGAAGACATGATGAGGAAGAAGAAGTAAATAGAGATTTGCACAGTTCAAGTGTTCGAGGAAAAAAGTTTTATGTGGTAGAAGGTGAAAGGTAAAATTGTATTTATACTGATGGGTGACCGTCAAAAGTAAAAATGCAGTAATGGAAGGGTCACAATAATGGTAACTGGTACTTCATGAACAGTGGAGCCGAAAAGAAAGCCTGAGAAAGTGTTGTAAAGCTGTGGAACCAATAAGAAGATGACACGTGTCTAAAGCATTAAATGGAAGTTATAATTGAAGAGTCAACTCTGTCAGAGCATTAATGGTGACAAAAAATCTCCTTTAATGAATTTCACTTCCCAAATATTCAAACTGATGAATAAATGGAAAGTGGGGGGACTATCTGTATTGGGGAAAATTGTAGTTATATATATATGGTGACGTGTCATGACACGTAGACTGGTCAAACAGTCAAAGAATTAAGGTTGGTTAACAGATACGAGCAACAACAGATACGAACAAGTTAAATGGAGAAGGCACGAGCAGTCATACAAGTAATTCAACGCTCGTACCTATTCAAGACATTTAAAGGTCAAAGATCGTGAAGAGTCAAAGGAATGACTCTGACAGCAAAAAAGAGCCCAGATACAGCATTTAATGAGTATTAAATACTGGAAACGTTAGAGAATATGTATTTAACATATATGATTGCATAACGTAACATTTAAAGTCATTAATTGCCCATAATTGTCTTATTCTGAAGGTAAAGTCTGTATTCCCAAAATGGCTATAAAAGGGAAAGTCACAAACAACTGTAAGCACGAAGAAAACACTATTGGAATATACTTTGATTTACTTGCTTTCTGATCATATTATTCACAAATTTCTTTCTTTATATACTCTTTTCCGATTATCAGTAACCCGTGTTCTTCTAAATTCAAGCTTTGACCTGAAATCTAATTTTTGGTTAAACACTTATGTTCTTGATTCCCCATGTGTCATAGTATTCTATCATCTGTTCATGAGTCTCAGAAAATACGTAAGTTGATAAAGTTTGTTTTATGATATTAATCAGAGATATAATGGTCTTATGATGTTCCGAGAGATTTTATTGACGTACTTCTCATGCATTGCATTTATTTATACATGTACATTGACCCATGACTATACGGCGTTATATACGCGTATATATGTATATTATATGTATATAGGATATGGGAAAATGGTTACGGCGTTATATACGCACCACCACCTGATCAGCTGGGATACGTTGATGATTTTACCCACAGTGGCCGAGATGATATGATGGGATGCCCTCAGAGGCTTGATGATGTTATGAACATATGTACCTATGCATGACATGACATTCATACGCATATGCATGACACTATAAGTATTTCATGATTTACATATCTATCCAGACTTACAGGTTGAGTCCTTTATTCCATGTTTCTTCCATGCTCTTTATATATTTATTTATATGCCTTACATACTTAGTACATAATTCGTACTGACGTCCTTTTGTTGGGGATGCTGCATTCATGCCTGCAGGTATAGATAATCAGTTTGACGAGCCCTCATAGTAGACGAGGTTAGCATTCAGCGAAGGATCGGTAAGACTCCAACTCGTTCGGAGTGCAGCCCAGTCTATGAGTCATCGTGTCAGAGTTTGACTACGGACTTATGGGTAGGCCGGTGCCCTGTCCTGTTTGATGTTTAGTACTCTTAGAGACTTTGTAGACAGCGGTTTATTTTGTACAATATGTCAGGGGCCTTGACGGCCCATATGTATTCATGTTTTAAGAACAATGGTTCATTGATACAATCTGATAGGCTGAGCGAGTCCCTCAATAAACCTCCTCTTGTCTCTCTCGATGAGGAGTATAAGAAGAGCATGACGATCCAAATCAATAAACCTAGTCTCGTACTGGGTGACAATCATAGAAACCTGCTGAAGATGCTCGAACCGCCTATGGTATTCCTCTCTCTGAGTGACAGGAAGGAACTTCTTGAGAAATAGCTGAGAGAACTGGTCCCAAGTCAAAGCAGGCGACCCAGCTGGTCTGGCCAAACAAAAATCCCTCCATCATTTCTTGGCGGAACCTAATAGACGAAATGCAGCAAAGTCGACCCCATTGGTCTCCACTATCCCCATGTTCCGTAAAACCTCGTGGCAACTGTCCAAATAGTCCTGGGGATCCTCTGAAGATGTATCGCCATAGGTAGTAGTGAAAAGCTTGCTGAACCTGTCCAATCTCCACAAGGCATCAGAAGACATAGCTGATCCATCAGCGGTCTGTGCTACAACACCCGGCGGAACTACCCCAACTGGCTGAGTTGTTGGAGTCTGAAACTGGGGAGCCATCTGCTCCGGAGTGTGAGTAGCGGGAGTCTGTGATCCTCCCCCAGCTCGAAAGACGGCTGGTGCTACAGGAAGTACTCTAGCCTGAGTAACACTCTCCATAAGGCCCACTAGAAGGACCAGAGCATCCTGGAGTACCGGGGTAGCGATGAACCCCTCTGGAACCTGAGCTGGCCCTGCTGGAACGGTCTGTGCCGGAACCTCAGCATCAAACTCTACCTGAGGCTCTGCTGGTGCTGCTTCTCGAGCTTGGGCTGAGCCCTGCCCCTGCCCCTGCCTCGGCCTCGTCCTCTACCCCTCGTAGGAGCTGCCACTGGGGGCTCGGGTTGTTGATCAGCTGATGAAGTGGTACATGTTCTCGCAATCTGCGAAAGAACAGAGTAGAAGTTCAATTAGCATTGATAGATCAAACCGCACGACAGAGATGAATAGAAGTGAAATTGTTCCTAACTCTGTAGCCTCTGGGGATAAGCACAAACGTCTCCGTATCGATCCCTCAGACTCTACCAAGCTTGTTCGTGAATTGTGAGACCCAGGCAACCTAGTGTTCTGATACCATCTTGTCACGACCCGAAATTTCCACCATCGGGATCGTGATGACGCCTAACTATTAGAATGCTAGGCAAGCTAACAGATACAGTTCTAACACAAACATCATTAACCAAAACAGTAATTTATAATAATTAAAACTAAGCAGATATGAAGTGCGGAAATTTTTGTAACAGTTTAAATACTCTAGTACAAGACTATCCAAAAAATCTGGTGTCACAATCCACGAACGTCTAAGAATTTCTACAAACACTGGTCTCAAGGAAATACATTTGTTTTTCGAAATGAAAGAAAACAGGAATCTAAAAATAGAGGGAAGGGGACTCCAGGGTCTGCGAACACCGGCAGATCTACCTTGGGTCTCCTGTGGACTGAAGGCAGCAACCTAAACTCTGATCAGTATGGTCCAGTACCAAGATCTGCACAGAAAGTCCATAGTGCAGTATAAGTACAACCGACCCCATGTACTGGTAAGTGCCGAGCCTAACCTCGGCGAAGTACTGATAAGGCTAGGACACGACAAATAACATAAATCTGTGCAGTTAAACAATATACTAACATAATAACAATTAATAGAAGCTAAGCAGAAATTAACGGGAAGGGGCAACATGCTATGGGGGGGGGGGGGTACCAAAATAAAGAATCACAACAGTAGAAGAATTTAAACAGCTAGTACACTTTAAACCGGTAATAACAAGTAAACACAGCAAACAGAAAATGCACGGCATCACCCTTCGTGCTTTTACTCTCAATCTCACCAGGTATTCAATAATAGAAACGTGCACGTCATCGCCTTTCGTGCTTTACCACTCAACCTCACCATATGAATAATAAAAATGTGCACGGCATCACCCTTCGTACTTTACCACTCAACCTCACCATATGAATAACAGAAATGTGTACGGCATCACCCTTTGTGCTTTATCACTTTTCCTCACCACATAAGTAATAGAAATGTGCACGGCATCACCCTTCGTGCTTTATCACTCTTCCTCACCATAAGAAACAACTGAAACAATAACAACCCGGCAAGGGCATCATAATTTAACAACTTCGTTTCATCACTTACACAACACAAATCTCAACTTGAGCCAATACTCAACCAATATCCAAAACCAGGAAAAACATAATAAGATTTGTTTAACATGAGTAATAACCAGTTTAAACAGGAACAGAACGTATAAAGAAACACAACGGTTACAAGTATAAGACTCACTCGCATGCTATGACCTGACAACAACGTATAGATACTCGTCACCTCACCGATACGTCGTACTTAACAACTAAACATATAGAAAATAAGGCAAAACAACAAAAATTGTCTTTTTAAGCCAAAAATCATCTTTTCTTAAATTTTTCACATTAAAGCTTTCCGGTTACGCGCCCGGATTGCACACGCAAATCGAGAAAAGATAAATAGAAGTTTTTAAGGCCTCAGAACACGAAATCGGATTCTAAAACAAAAGATGACCCTTTGGGTTATCACACCTTTCCACAAGAAAAAAGATTCCTTTATTTCATATTATTTATGCACAACGGGGACCACAGAATTTCTAATTTTCAAAATTAGTATCCACCATAATTAATTACGAATTATTCCACTAAAAATTCGTACTTGCACTCCTTACTCAATTTCGAAATTCATTCATTAAATCTTATTTAACTCCCCATGTTAAGATTCTTATACTAATCAATTAAATTAAATTACTGACGATTTAATTTATTGATTATTTTCTTTAGACTTTCGCCTAACTTATTTCATGTGTTGGATACAAAATTCACCGACCGGGTTTACACATGAAAACTTTTAAGCTTTCATAAAGGTGTATCAACAATCTCTGAACCGAGACATGGATTCCATCAACTAACTATTACTTTGCCAATGTACATTTTTATTGTCCAATTTACCAGGCATATTGACCCACGAAAGAATCTCGCCTTTTAATAAATTAAAATAATAATAATATACACAACTAATAATGATTATATCAATATTAAGAGTATAAGTACATTTAATGGCTAGAGAGTTTATTTTATTAAGTCAGTATAAAATACTTATCTCAACATGGTCCGTTCAATACATAAAAAATGTACTAGCACAAGAAGTTAGAATTAAACCATTCCCATAATCAAGATAAATTATATTTAATCTTGTGCTACAATCATTGCTGATGATTTGTCCAATCCCATCATTAGATTGTGAACTCAAACATTATACTTATAAGAACCAATGATTTAATCTTCCGTGTATAAACTAAACTATATACACTAAATCATCTACTATATAAGTAAAGGACACAGTATATGATCTATTTAAAACTTTATTAAAACTGAATATAATTATTTCATAATAAATACTATTTCTAAACCTAACCCATAGTTAATAGTATATATCCCAACAATTTTTATTGCTATTGATTCAATTTTTCCCCCCGTTTTTTACATATATTTTAATCATGCATATATGATAGTAGAGATTTTTCATGATTCAAAAAAATGACAAGTCTGAATTCCACCATTAATATATTTCATGGATTGAGATTTTAGTTACTATTTTTTCCAGGATTTGAATTGAACATCTTATTCTGCTAACTACTACTGCAACTATTTTAAATATGGAAATATCTCAAGAGTCTGATTCTTGATAAGTGATGAAAATGAATTTTTTTCTCAAACAGTTAATTTTTGTAAAAAAATGGATAAATTATTATTTGTTTTCAAAGACTTTCCGAATGAACATTTAATTTAAGCTCATCCACCATGGGTAAGTTAATCATTTAAATAGAAACGAACAAGAAAAATAAAAAAAATGAACATTTAATTATCAGAATGTTTTTTGAGACACCAAACTTTCCTGGAACTCTAACATGTTGATATACAAAAAGGAATTGTTTATGCTAAGACAAATTACTTTTTAGCATACCTTATTATGTTTAGAGAAGTTATTTTCATGTTGCTTTTGTTAAAATTTTACTTGGTAATTAGTAAAAGTTTCTACTTACCAAAAAAAAAAAAGGTTACATTCTTGGCATTGACTATTGATTCTAATGTATTTTGTTTACTCATAATGCATAATAAAGAATTAGTAAAAATGTCAGTGGCATGTTTTACTGGACCAGGATTAGCTATATTATACAAGAAGGTGCGTAAAGGATTAGAAAATACAAAAATATTATAAACGTACATAAAAACTAAAAGTTGTGCTACCTTTTGTAGTACTAAGGTTTTGTTGAGTTATACATATAAAGTAGGGGATGAAAAAGCTGGCGTGACACATCTCTTTGGCTTTTATACACATATATTTTTTTTCTTCTGGTTTTTTCGTTTTTTACTTTATTTTAGTATAACTATTTATTTACTCAATATGAATTATAGCCTTCTTGATAGCTCCAATAATTTCTATCATAAATGAAATAAGGGAAAGGAAAGAGATCTTTTGGTACGTTACTTATTTTTGCAATTACTCAATATTTACGACCTCTGTAGTACTATCACAATTATAACTTTTAAGACTATGACCTTCATTTTAGTAAAAATAAATATGGCACCCAAGAGTCAGTCCCTTCAAATAGTCCTGTTCTCAACTATGTTTTTCATTCCTTTTGGCATCAGATCAATCCCTTTGGAATCTTTTTTTTTCTTGCTCTTTAATTTTTTTGTAATATTTTGACTTACAAGATTATTACTCTGGATGTAACACTACTTTTGTTTTCGAAGATGTATTAATTTCCTTATAATAATTATTTTCAAATGTTATTTTGTTCTCTTGAAATTTTAATTTGGTGGATGTAATTCTTTTACTCTGTTTTGTTTTTATATTTTATTGATTCAACAATATATTGTTTGTAGCAGATTATTATGGTTTTCAATTGATGTTGCTTTCTTCTTCTTTGTTTCGTTCTATTTTGGACATGAAAGTGGAACATCTATTTGATTTTTGATGATTATGAGTTTATGAAGTGAAAGCAAGTTTGTCAAGGTATTATAATCTTTAATGCAAATTGTCTTATGTTTCTTTTTGATATAATTTATACATCTTATTTTCTCCATTTTGGAATACATAAATAGCTAAAATACTGTCACGATCCCAAAACCAACCCGGTCGTGATGACGCTTATCATGGAACTAGGCCAGCCGACACATTTCCAAAGTAGTTCACATTTCATTAAAACTTAAATAGCAACCTTTTTCAACTGAAATTCCCATAAAAATATAAAGTCATATACCAAAATAAATGCGGAAAATAAAAGCCCGACCTCGAGTGTCACTAAGTCATGAGCAATGCTACAAATGTTCCGAAACATAACAAGACCAAAATAGTCTGAAAATAGCCAAAATATACTAGAAGGAAGATAAAGAAGGAGAAAGGCGGAACTGCAATCGCCAGACAGCTACCTCGCTATCTCCGGTGATAACCCGCGACTAGAATAGTCAACAGCCGCTACCGTGCCCTGAGGTACCTGGATATGTGCACAAGGTGCAGGGGGTAACGTGAGTACACCAACTCAGCAAGTAACAAGTCCAACCAATGGACTGATAGGTAGTGACTAACTAAACCTCAGCAACTATAGCATATTTAAATAGTACAGTAAAGTAGGCATGCTGGCAATTCAATTATTCAACTCAATAGTAAAGCAAAATACCAATCCGAACAGTGTGGATTATAAAGCTCAGCAAAACTCTACATGTAAATGCCAGAAATGTATGAAAATGCACTGTGTGCTCCTACTCTCAAGTGCTCAACCAGTCGGTACCACATATGGCCATTCGACCCAAGGAAATCCATCCCGGAATATATACAACACTGACTACAAGTCATCCAGTACCGAGGAAACAAGGGTAATCCAACCCTGAGGAGAAATCCATCTCCAGGTATAAGTACTTCGGACAGATCCATGCCCAGGGAAATCCATCCCTCAATAACATCATCCGCGCTCACTGGGGTGTGTAGACTCCGGAGGGGCTCCTCTCAGCCCAAGAGCTATAAGAAGCTAATGAAAGCATAATCAATAATCTGCTGCGATATGCAGCCCGATCCCATAACTGTCACTCATAATCAGGCTCTTGACCTCACTCAGTCATCACTCTCCAGTCTCACACACACGGGCTCACAGTGATATGAAACTAGCCCGAAACAATGATATGATGTGCCAAATAACAACAACCAAGACTGAGACATGATATGATATGCATGAACAAGACTGAGTACAGAATATCAATGAAACTAATGAGATGCCAGCAAGAAACGACCACTCAGGTCTCAACAGTATCGGCATGAAGCCCTAACATGGTAATTAGCCTGATTTACAGCTTATTAACTTAATCTCATAGTTACAACACAGATATCAACAAGAAAGAGTTACTAAGCGGTGCCATGGAAAGAACCAGGCTACAATTCACATGGTGCACGCAAATTCCCGTCACTTGGAATTTGCGTCACCTCAATACGAATCATATAGCACGATGTTTGGGGTTTCGAACCCTCAGAATCAATTTTAGAAGCATTACTTACCTCGAATCAAGCCAAAACCTACTCCGCTACGCCTTTGCCTCTGGAATCGGTCTCCAAATGCTCCGAACCTAACTAAAATCAGTATATTATCATCAATATACGCCAAAGAAATGAAATCCACACGAAAATTACCAAATTAGACAAAAAATCACGAATTTGGCTCAAACCCGGCACCCGAGCCCACGTCTCGGAATCCGAAAAAAATTACGAAACTAGAAATTCTTTTCACTCCCGAGTCTATATATACCAAAATCACCAAAATCTGACCTCAAATGGTCACTCAAATCCTCAATCAAAACTCTCCAAAACTCAAGCCCTAACCCCTTCAACTTCTCCCCAAATTCCCACTAATTCCATGTTTAAACAGTGGAAAAATCATCACAAACACAAATAATAAAGCCCAAGTAACATACCCAGCTGACAACCTTCAATTCTTCTTGAAAATCACTGCCTTAAGCTCCAAAATCATCAAAAAATGGTGAAGAATGGGCAGAAATTCGCGAAGTGAGGCTTTTATAGTTTCTGCCCAGAAGACTCGCACTTGCGGTACAAATGAGCGCACCTGCGCTACCGCATCTGCGGTCAAACAAGCGCACCTGCGGATTCCACTTATCCGCAAGATTCCGCATTGCGGCTACACACTCGCACCTGCGGCCTCGCTAGTGCGATCAAACCGCCGCACTTGTGGTCAATCTCCAACAGGTCCAAAACCGCATCTGCGGCCTCCCTCTCGCATCTGCGACCTCGCACCTGCGGTCCCCAATCCGCAGGTGCGGAAATAACAGAAGCAGCAACTTCAGCTGCTCAATCCAAGTTCCAATCTTTTCGTTAACCATCCAAATTCATCCCGAGGCCCTCTAGATCTCTACCAAAAGTACCAACAAGTCATATACCACTATTCAAACTTATTCAAACCTTTGGAACACTCCAAACCACATTGAAACACCAAATCAGCCTCAGATTCATGCCTAAGAACTCTTAAACTTCCGAATTCCGCAAACGATGCCGAAACCCGTCAAACCTCGTCCGAATAACCTAAAATTTTGCACACACATCACAAACGACACCATGGATCTACTCCAATTTCCGGAATCCCATTCCGACCCCGATATCAAGATTTCCACTACCGACCGGAAAATACCAAATTTCCAATTTCGTCAATTCAAGCCTAAATCTACCACAGACCTCCAAATTATATTCCGATCACGCTTCTAAGTCCAAAATCACCTAACGGAGCTATCCGAACCATCAAAATTCACATCCGAGATCTTCTACACATAAGTCAACATCTGGTTGACTTTTCCAACTTAAGCTTCTAAATAAGAGTTCCTCCCAATAATATTGCTTACACTCCCGCACGAACTTCTTTTTTTGATAAGCTTCCAATTCGTTGGGGATAAATTCACTAACCAAGAAGTTAGCGATGTAGGCATACCAAGGAGTAAAGGTGCTAGACAATGCCAGTATGTGTTCATCTGGGAAGGAATCATCAATTTCAAGATCTTCTTTTGGTCTCCCTGCCTCTTCAAGCCTAGATAGGTGATCCACAACTTGATTCTGTGTTCCTTTTTGATCTTTGACTTCAAAGTCAAATTCTTGTAACAAAAGAACCCACTTAATCAATCTTGGTTTAGCATCCTTCTTCGCCATAAGGTAGCGAAGAGCAGCATGATTGGTGGAAACTGTCACTTTGGATCCCAACAAATAGGCTCAGAATTTTTCAAAAGCATAGACAATAGCAAGAAGTTCTTGCTCCATCACAGTGTAATTCATTTGTGCGCCATTGAGTGTCTTGCTTGCATAGTAGACAGGATGAAGAATCTTGTTATGCTGTTGACCAAGTATTGCTCCAATGGCTACACCACTAGCGTCACACATGAGTCAAATGGAAGAGACCAATCAGGTGTGACAATAATAGGTGTCGTGGTGAGCCTTGCTTTCAATTCCTCAAAAGCTTTGAGGCATTTCTCATTGAACTCAAACTTCGCATCCTTTTCAAGGAGCTTGCACATGGGACTTGCAATTTTTGAGAAATCTTTGATAAACCGCCTATAAAAACCGGCATGCCCCAAAAAGATCCGAACACCTTTTACCGAAGTGGGAGGAGGAAGCTTGGAAATGATCTCGATCTTCGCCCAATCAACCTCTATCCCTTGTTTGGAGATTTTGTGGCCCAGAACAATACACTCGTCCACCATAAAGTGACATATTTCCCAATTGAGCACAAGGTTTATTTCCTCACATCCTTTGAGCACTTGCCGAAGGTTGTCAAGGCAATGCTTAAAGGAATCACCAACCACAGAAAAGTCATCCATGAACACCTCTAGGAAATCCTCCACCATGTCCGAGAAGATTGACATTATACATCTTTGAAATGTAGCCGGAGCATTGCATAGCCCAAATGGCATCCGTCTAAAAGCAAAAGTTCTATACAGGCATGTGAATGTTGTCTTCTCTTGATCTTCTAAGGCGATGTTGATTTGGTTATAGCCAGAATAACCATCCAAGAAGCAATAAAATAACCTTCCCGCTAGCCGATCAAACATTAGATCAACAAAAGGCATAGGGAAATGGTCCTTGCAACTAGCACTATTGAGCTTCTGGTAGTCCATGCAAACTCTCCACCCGATCACCGTCCTCGTTGGGATGAGCTCATTCTTATCGTTCTGAATGACGGTCATGCTTCCTTTCTTTGGCACACATTGCACCGGACTCACCAGGGACTATTGGCAATGGGGTAGACAACCGCGACATTCAACCATTTAATAGTTGCTTTCTTCACCACCTCTTGCATGGAAGGGTTTAACCTTCTCTGATGCTCCACGCTAGGTTTGCTTTCTTGCTCCAGTTGTATCAGCGAGAATCCCTCGGATGTCCGCTATTGTCCACCCAATGTCTTGTCTGTGCTCCCTCAAGATATTCAACAGTTGTTCAACCTGCACATCATTCAACAAAGAAGAAACGATTACAGGTAAAGTGTCATTAGAGCCAAGAAATTTATACCTTAAGTGCGGTGGAAGTGGCTTGAGCTCAAGTTGTGGCGGCTCGATAATTGAATGCTTAGCGGGAGGAGTGACTCTATTCTCTAAGTCAAGAGAAAGTTTCTTTGGTGCAAAAGTGTAGGACCCATTCCCTTCCAATGCATTCACCAATTCCATGTATCCTTCCATATCTTCACCATCAAAGTTTACCAAAATAGCCGCCAATGCCTCACCAAGGCATTCCTCTTCCATCTTCACCTAGACTGCATCCTCTACCTCATCAACAACATTAATGATTGAGATACTCTTGTATGCACGCGGCAATTTCATACCCTTACTTGCTTGAAAGGTAACCTCTTCATCATTAACTCGGAACTTGATCTTATTTCGTTCCGAATCCATGAGTTCTCTTCCGGTAGCAAGGAATGGTCTCCCTAAGATGATATGGATTTCTTTATAAATAGCACAATCAAGGATAACAAAGTCGTTAGGGAGGAGGAACTTCCCCACTTTCATAAGGACATCATCAACAATTCCCACCGGTCTCTTTATTGAACGGTCGGCCATTTGCATCCTCATATTTGAAGGCATAGGAATATCTAACACCTCTTGCTTGTAAATAGCAAGAGGCATTATGTTTATGCTAGCCCTATTATCACAAAGGGCTCGTGCAAAATTGCGCAACCCAATAGTGCATGGGATGGTGAAAGCTCCCGGCCCCTCTTTCGTTTGGACCGTGGTTGTTACAATGATTGAACTAACCCGGTGAGTCGCATTCACCACTTCATTATTGGTGGTTCTCTTTTTAGTGATTAAGTCCTTCAAATACTTAGCAAAAACCGGCATCTCTTGAAATGCTTCCACAAATGGAATGTTTACCGATAATTGCTTGAGAATGTCATAGAACTTTTCGAGTTTGGTATCATCAACCCTCCTAGAAAGTCTTTGAGGGAAAGGAGGCGAAGGCCTAGGAATTGGTGCTAGTGTTTTTGGTGCCTCTATTACCTTTTCCTTAACCTCCTCATGGTTCACTTCTTGAGTTCTCACCTTCTTCGGGAGTCTTTCAACTTCAACAACAATTGGAACCTCAACTTGTGCCTCAACTTCTTGTTCGGAATCTTCCATTTCAACCACTTGTTCATTCTCTCCTTGAAGTAGTTGGGCCACTCCCACTACCTTTTGGGTTTGCAATTGTGTCACTTAGGGGTGTGCCCTTTTGCTTCGGATTTTGCTCTCTTGAGAGATCTCTCATTTGCATCTCCAACTTTTGAATAGATGCGGTATGAGAGCCCACAAGCTCGGTCATATTCTTTAGTGAAGTGTCAGATCTATCTTGATTTTGCAATACACGTTCAAGCATGTTTTCCAACTTGGACTCACTCGAAGAACTTTCTTTCCAATGTGGAGAGTTTGAATATTGCCCCTTTGGAGGAACATAGGGGTTGGAACTCCGATTTGAAAAATTGTTGTTGTTGTTACTCCAATTTCCTTGATTTGAATTACCTTGTTCATTTTGCCACTGTTGGTTGCCTTGCCCGTGCGGGTTAGGCCTCCATTGGTTTTGTTGTCCTGAACCTTGGTAGGTTTGCCTTTGATGACCTCCTTGAGAGTTGTTGACATAATTTGCTTCCTCGTAATCCTCATTTGACATGGGTTGAACATCTTCCACCACGTTCACCTTTATTGTTTGGCTTTCAGTGAACATCTTTGTCAACACATTGACGTTGGTGACAAGCCCGACAATTACTTGATCTCTTTCTTGGTTCTCCTTAATCATGTTGGTCAAGGAAGGAGTACCAAATAAAATTCCACCTGTGGTGTCCTCTGAGTGCCAAGGATGGTTATGTTTTGCCATTTTGCCAAGGATTTGTGTGATCCTTGCAAATGTTTTATCCATAAAGGATCCATCTGCTGCATTTTTGGCTATGGATTGATTCATAGGATCCAAGCCCATGTAAAATTTCTCCAACAAGATAGTATCCAGAAAACCATGATTCGGAGACCTTACTAAATATAGCTTGAATCAATCCCATGCCTCATGTAGATGCTCTCCTGATAATTGCTTGAAAAAGAAAATTTTATCCTGGAGCTCAGACTTCTTGCTCTGCAGAAACCATTTTGCTAGGAAAGCTCGGACAAGCTCGGGCCAAGTATGAATGGAATTAGGCGGTAGATTTTGGATTCATTGTCTTGCCTCTCTAGTTAGAGAATACTTGAACACCCTCAACCTTAGGTCATCATCTGAAACGTGATTCTGCTTGTGCATCACACACACACCCAATAAATTTCTGTGATGTTGTGTCGGATCATCATCTGTGGAATTTCGAAAAAACCCCTCTGCCTTGAGTATTAGGATTAGACTGTGTTCCACCTTGAAGGTAGCAACATCAACTCTAGGAGAGACAATGGCATTTGTATCCTCAATATACTCATCTATATCAAATATTCTCTTCTTCCGGCCGGCCCATGTTTACCTAGAGACACTAAGCAATGCAAGCAAGGTGTGATGAAATAGAAGAAGACGTAAAGTAAAGCACACATTAATTAGTAATTTCAAAACCATATTCCCCGGCAGCGGCGCAAAAATTTGATACGCTCAAATTATACTTAAATAAATTGTGCAAGGCGGTCGATGTCAAATATAATAACCCAACAAGGTTGGGGTCGAATCCCATAGGGAATAGGTGTGAAAAGGTTACTTGAATAGTGTGAAACTTGACCTAAGTTGTAATTCTACTCCGTTAGCTTAAAAAGAGAATGTTGTAATTGTGAATTAACAAGATAACTATTTTGTTATGAGAGTGTAATAAAGTTGATTAAGAAAACCAAGGTTGTGTCCCCATTAATGGAATATAATGCTATCAGTGTGAATATGATATATTTCTAATGGAAGGTCCTTTGATATACAAATGGTTCCTAAATGACTACCCAATATTTCCCAATAGTTAGGTAGCATTTCCTCTTTATAATTTTCCCAATATAAAAGAGTTGCAATTAAGGACAACTAATTTATGACAAATAAAACCCACTTTTCCTAAGATATTCTATTAAACAAGGTTTGAAGCCTTGAGTTTTGTTATTCAATTCTACCAAACCCTAACCCATTTTTCCAAGTAAAGATAGAGTGAAATGGCATTAGTCAATGTTTGCAACCATCAACATTAATTGAAGCATGAGAAATGAATAAATACCAACCAACCATTATATATGTATTCAAAAGTAAATACCCATTAACATTACACCCATTTAGGGTCCACAGCCTTAGTAGTTAAAGCTAGATACTCGTACTAGAATCCAAGAACAAAGAAATAAATAATGTCATAAAGATTACAAAGATGACAAGATTCTCTTCTTCAATAGCTTCCGAAACAGTAGTGTATTCAAAGCCTCTTTTTCAGACAAGATACCCCCACAAAACCCTAGTTATTCTATTTATAATGGGCTAAAAGTCGGGGTCAAGATGTGACAAAAATATCCCTGCAGATCACATCTGCAGCCGTAGAACACTTTTGCAGTCCGCGAAATCACAATTTCCATCGCAGAATTGAATCTCCAGTTTCCCAGTTCTCCATCGCAGAATCATTCTGCGGTCCGCATATGGATTGCGCGATCTAACTTGATGTCGCAGAACTGCTCTCGTAGAAATTCTCTTTTTAATTCTGCGATCATTAATGCATACGTGTTATGCAACCGCACTACAAAGTCAATTTCCAAATTGCGGCCCCCACATCACTTTTGCGGTCGCAAACCTGCCACATTTCTACCCTTCTATGGATTTTTGTCTTCTTTTCCTTGTTCTTGATTCTTGAAGACTAGGCAAAACACCAAAACTACATAATAATTGACTTAATATGCTTTAAAAGACGAGCTACAACCTATGTAATTAGTATCAAAAGTGCCGCAATTCTACGACACATCATGTACACGGGCTAAATGTGGTAATTGACAGATTTTAGCTACGTAGATTCCTTTCATACCTTTAATTGAGTTGCCATACATGTTATATTCATCATCATTTGTCTATCTTCACATGCTTTACTTGACATTGTTAATACTTGTCTTATATCTTACTTGCTAATTTCATTTACATGCTTAGTTGAAGTTATTGTTGTCTCATTTCTTTATTCATTATTTAACCATTGAGTTCCTTTACTTGAAGTAGTTATTTCTTGGAATATCCGATTGTTGGTTTTTGGTGTTGAAGTTATAAAGGTCGTGATTCACATTGAGGCAAGGTTGTAGATTTGATGAATTACCATTCTTGTTGAGTTATTCACTTTCGGTTGTTATTGTTGAGACTCTTATATATCGTGGCTAAGCCATGGGCTATTTATTGTGGAAACACTATTATTGTTGACTTGTTTGGCAAGTTGTGGTATTGGGCACCTGAGGTGCATTTGTGATATTGATACGCATGCGATGGTATAAGGATCAGGGTTGAAACACATGCGATGAGATAAGGTGGGCTTGATACGCGTGTAGCTAGTAGGGGAACTACTTGAAGCCATGGGTGAGTCGAGCTTGGATCAAAGACTTCAAGGTATACCTTCTGGCATCTGCAGGCCTCGGAGTCACCCTCTATCTAGTTCTATTTCATTCTCCTTTTATTAGATGTTTTGTATAGGGATGTTCAGTATGCTCATGTAGAGCTTATGACTCGGTATCACCGAATTTTGGGAGGTATGTTCAGTTGAGTTGCGGAGTCCTTTTATGATATCTATTGGTCAAATTGAAAGTTTTATTACTATTTCAGTTATTTCTACATGAATGTTAGGCTTACCTTGTCTTAGAGGCTAGGTGTCATCACGATATCCTACAAAAGAAAATTGGAGTCATGACAAATTGGTATTAGAGCTCTAGGTTCATGGGTATTATGAGTCACAAAAACGTTTTGCAGAGTCTCATGGATCAGTACGGAGACATCTGTACTTATCTTCGAGAGGCTAGAAACTGTTAGAAACTTCACTTCTTTGATTCCTTATCATGCAAATTTGAATTTGGAAACTTTGTCTTCTATTCACTCACAGATAGTGAGGACAAGCACCGCTGGATTCGATGATCATCGGCTTGCGTCCCATGCTAGAGCTGCAAGAGGCCAAGGCCAGGGCAGAGGCCGAGGAGTGGCTCGTGGTGCAGCCAGAGCACCTACCCGAGCTGCAACAAAGGAGCCACCGGTAGTTCTAGTAGGGGGCAGGCACTTGAGGCGCCTGTCGCTACCGCTACACTTCAGGAGACCCTCGCACAGTTCTTGAGTATGTTTGGTACTCTAGCTCACGCGGGGTTGATCCCACTAGCACCAGTCGCATCTCTGGCTGGGGGAGGAGCACAAATTCCCGCGGCCCATACCCCAGAGCAGCGGTTTCATGTTAACCAGGTCCTAGTGGTTATACCGGTGCAGCTGGTTGTCCCAGTTCAGCCCGAGGTTAAGGCAACAATATCTGAGGAGGAGCAACTCAGACTTGACAGGTACAAGAAGTACCATCCTCCTACTTTCATCGGCCTAGCTAAAGAGGATGCACAAGGTTTTTTGGAGGTGGTCCATCGTATTCTCTGTACCATGGGTAAATTGGAGACGATCGGGGTTGCTCTCACTACTTTCAAGCTATCGGGACTAGCATTCCAGTGGTGGCGGGCTTATAAGGAGGGTAGCCCAACCGAAGCAGCTCCACTCACATGGGCTCAATTTTTAGAGATTTTCCTAAGAGAATTTCTTCCCTAGAGCCTTCGGGATGCATGGCGCGCAGAGTTTAACAGTTGAGCGAAGGTGTTATGATCGTGTCAGAGTATGTGGTCCGATTTAGTAAGTTGTCCAGACATGCACATGCCATGGTTTCCACAGTTAGAGAGAGAGAGAGAGAGAGAGAGAGAGAGAGAGAGAGAGAGAGAGAGAGAGAGAGAGTCCGTCGATTTATCTAGGGGCTCAACTATGGTATTAGATTCAGCGTGGTTAGAGAGTTGGAGACAGATACTCCATATCAGTAGGTGGTAGAGATCACACGGAGATAGGAGGGTATGCAGGGCCGGGAGAGGAAGGACAGGGAGGCCAAGAGGCCTCGTGATTCTAACGGATATAGTGGTGCTCGTGCCTCAATTGCAGCCCGTCATGGTAGAGGCTATGTGAGCCGTCAAGTTCATTATGAACTTCCAGCTTCTAGTGGTACTCCGGCTACTCCTAGGCCTCGGGTTGCTCCTTATGCACCGCCACTGTCTAGTGTACCTCCTGCACGGGCTGCTTTCAATGGTCAGTCTAGCCGACCAGGCATGAGCCAATTTCAGCAGCCACATCCTCCGAGAGCTTGTATTTAGTTTAGTGATACTCATCATATGGTGAGGGACTGATCCAGACTCAAGAGGGGTGCACCTCCATAGACTAATTAGGCTCCACGTATTCCACAGGGTCCCGATAATTCTCAGGCCATGGTTACCGCACCAGTTTCCGCTCCACCTATACAGCCAGCTAGGGGTGAATGTCTAACTAGTAAGGGTCACCCTAAAGGGGGAGGCTAGACTAGATGTTATGCCTTTCCAGGTTAGACGGAGGCGGTTGCATTAGACGCAGTTATCATAGGTATTTTTCTAGTTTGTCATATAGATTCATCGGTCTTATTTGATCGAGGCTCCACTTATTCATACATGTCATCTTACTTTGCTCCGTATCTGGGTATATCTCATGATTCTTTGAGTTCTCCTATTTATATGTCCACGCTTGTGGGAGATTCTATTGTTGTTGACTGTGTGTATCGGTCGTGTTTAGTTGTTATTTGTGGTTTTAAGACCAAAGTTGATCTATCATTTCTTAGTATGGTAGATTTTGATGTTATTCTGGGCATGGACTTGTTGTCACCCTATCATGCTATTCTTGATTGTAACGACAAGGCGGTGATTGCTATGCCAGGTTTAACACAGTTGGAGTGGAAGGGTACCTTGGATTTCGTTCCTAGTAGGGTTTGTGTCCTTCCTGAAGGCACATCGGATGGTTGGGAAGGGGTGTGATGCATACATAGCCTTTGAGAGAGATGTCGGTATTAATAACCATACCATTATTTACTTTTTTGCCGGGCACTCAGCCCATTTCTATTATACCATATCGTATGGCCCCGGCGGAGCTGAAGGAGTTAAAGGAGCAGTTGCAAGAGTTGCTTGATAAAGGCTTCATTCGGCCTAGTGTGTCACCTAGGGGTGCTCCGGTCCTATTTGTTAAGAAGAAGCATGGTTCTATGCGCGTATGTATTGATAATCGTGAGTTGAACAAGGTTACATTGAAGAATATATATCCATTACCACGCATTGATGACCTATTTGATCAGCTACAGGGTGCCAAAGTGTTCTCAAAGATTGATTTGCAGTCAGGCTATCTTCAGCTGAAGATTCTGGAACCACATATTCCGAATATTGCCTTTAGGACTCGGTATGGTCATTACGAGTTCCTTATGATGTCATTGAGGCTGACCAACTCCCGAGCACCAATCATGCACTTGATTAACAATGTATTCCAGCCCTATCTTGATTCATTCGTTATTGTGTTTATTGACGATATCTTGGTGTTCTCATGGAATCGGGAGGATCATGAGCAACACTTGAGGGTCGTGCTCGAGACCTTGAGAGAAAATAAGTTGTATGCACAACTTTCAAAGTGTGAATTTTTGCTTGATTTGGTGGCTTTATTGGGCCATGTGGTGTAGAGTGAGGGGATCAAGGTAGATCCGAAGAATATCGAGGCAGTGTAGAGTTGGCCTAGACCGTCGTCAGTTACTGAGATCCAGAGCTTTATTGGTTTGGCATGGTATTACTATCATTTCGTAGAGGGTTTCTCATCTATTGTTGCACCTATGACTAGATTGACCCAGAAGGGTGCTTCGTTCAGATGGACTGAGGAGTGTGAGGAGAGGTTTTAAAAGCTCAAGACTGCTTTGGCTACAGCCTTTGTGTTGGTTTTGCCTACGAGTTCGGGGTCTTGCACTGTGTACTGTGATGCATCACGTGTTGGCCTTGGCACGGTGTTCATGTAAGATGGCAGGGTAATTGCCCAAACGTCTAGGCAGGTGAAGGTTCATGAGAAGAATTATCCTGTGCATGACCTGGAATTAGCCACTATTCTTCATGCCTTGAAGATTTGGTGTCACTATTTGCACGGTGTCCCTTGTGAGCTCTATACCGACCACTGGAGTTTGTAGCACCTATTCAAACAAAAGGATCTTAACTTGCAACAACGGAGGTTATTAGAGTTTCTTAAGGACTATGATATCACCATTCAATACCATCCCGGGAGGGCCAACGTGGTGGCCGATGCCTTGAGCCGAAAGGAAGAGAGTTTTGGTAGTTTAGCATATCTACCTGCAGCAGAGAGGCCATTAACATTGGATGTTTAGGCCTTGGCCAACCAATTTGTTAGATTGGATGTTTCGGAGCCGAGTCGAGTTCTGGCTTGCGTGGTTTCTCGGTCTTGTCTATATGACCGCATCAGAGAGCATCCGTATGACGACCCCCATTTGCTTGTCCTTAAGGACACGGTACAACACAACAATGCCTAGGAGGTGTTTATCGGAGATGACAGTGTGTTGCTGATGCAGGGACAATTATGTGTGCCCAATGTGGATGGGTTACGTGAGTTGATTCTTTAGGTGGCCCCAGTTCATGGTAATCCATTCATCCGGGTGCCACTAAGATGTTCAGGATTTGAGGCAGCAATATTGGTGGAGGTGAACGAAGAAGGACATAGTGGGATATATAGCCCAGTGCCTAAATTATCAGTAGGTGAAGTATGAGCACCAGAGGCTAGGTGGGTTGCTTCATAGAATTGAGATTCCTTAGTGGAAATGGGAGCGAGTTACCATGGATTTTGTTGTTAGACACCCATGGACTTAGAAGAAATTTGATGCAGTATATGTGATTGTGGATAGGTTGACCAAGTCTATATTCACGAGGTTGACTACTTATTCTTCAAAGCAGCTTGCTCAAGTCTATATTCGCAATGTTGTCTGACTTTATTGCGTGCTGGTATCTATCATCTCTGTTTGGGGTACGTAGTTCACATTACAATTCTGGAAGGCCGTACAGTGTGAACTAGGCACACAGGTTGAGTTGAGTACAACATTCCACCCTCAGACGAACAGACAGACCGAGCGCACCATTTAGATACTGGAGGATACGCTGCATGCATGTGTTATGGAGTTTGGGGGTTTGTTGGGATCCGTTCTTTCCGCTTGTGGAGTTTGCATACAACAACAACTACCAATCGAGTATTCTTATAGCTCCATATGAGGCCCTATATAGGAGACGATGTCCCTCCCTAGTTGTTTGGTTTGAGCCGCGAGAGGCTAAGTTATTTGGCAAGGATATGGTTCGAGAAGCGTTGGAGAAGGTCATGTTATCAAGGACCGGCTTCGTACAACCCAATCTAGGCAGAAGAGTTATGCGGACCGAAAGCTTCGTGATATTGCATCCATGGTTAGAGAGCGGGTCTTGCTCCGGGTTTCGCCCATGAAGGGTGTTATGAGGTTCGGGAAGAAGGGCAAGTTGAGCCCTAGGTATATTGGACCTTTTGAGATTCTTGAGAAGATTGGCGAGGTGGCCTACTGTTACACCCCATATTTTCGTACGTGGAAGTACGCCATAAGTAAATTGATATAAGATCGGAAATGAGATGTTACATCCTGCAATTTTGTATATTAAAGTTTCGTCGTATGTTAATCGACATAAGCTCGGGAATGAGATTATTTTTGAGGTTATAAGTATTATGCTATTTCAAACAAGGGATAAGTAAATTTGTGAAGGTGAGAGGGTAAGCGAATCGAAGAAAATGAGTTCGTCGAAGTTTGACATTTTGAGATAAAGCACGGTCCAAGCTATAATACCCCATAGTTATGGACTAGTGCCATACAAGGTACCACGTGACCATGATAGTAAGGTATATAAGGTATGTTAAAAGTGAGTAGTACTTTAAGTAATTTGAGATAATTCTTAATTATGTGGATAATTGGATAATTATTGATTTTTAGTGGGAGATTAACTAATTAATTAAGCATATTTGGATAAGATTGATGGGCCTCAACGTGGCAGCAATTGAAGTCTTGATCAAAGTCAATTAGTGACTCTTGATCACATTGCAAGGTGGCAAAGTTAGGGGAATTTCGGTGGCCAAGTCTTACAAAGTGGGGCCCACATCACCAAGACTTAAAAACCAATCTAAATCACTTAAGAAGATGCTTGCATCTCTACAATGAAGTGAAGGGGAACTTCAGCAAAGTCACACGAAATTATTTTGTGTAATGACAGTGTAAGATGCAATTCTAAGAGAGCAGGGTACAATCTTTTTCAGGAATATCATACAGAGTTTTCCCTCCTTCAACCCACCGTTACATGTTGTCGCAATTGACGTGTGTTGGAAGGATTATCAAGAGAATCGGCTCAGGTATGTTAAGGCTATCCCTTCTTTCCTTTTGGCATGATCCATATGATACAAACGAAATGGGTAAATGCACAACTTTCATAAATGACTATGCATAGAAGTGCCAATGTTCTTGATTTCCCATGTATCCTACTATTCTATCATTTTTTTCACGGATCCTAGAAAATATGTAAGTTGATATAGTTTATTTCATGATATTAATCAAAGGAGTAATGATCTTGTGACATACCGAGAAATCTTATTAACTCACTTCTTATGCATTGCATTCAGTCATGCACATTGACCCACGACTAGATGGCATTATATACGCATATATATATATATATATATATATATATATGTATGTATGTATATATATATGTATGTATGTATGTATGTATTTGGGGTATGAGGAAAGGTTATGGCGTTATATACGCACCACCACCCGATCAGTTGGTATACGTTGATGATTTGTCCACAGTGGCCGATATGATGCAATGCAATGCCCTCAAAGGCTTGATGATATTATGTACGCGTATACCTATGCATGGTATGGCATTTATACGCATATGCATGACATTATAAAAATTAAATGATTCACAGAGCTATTCAAGCTTACATGTTGAGTCTTTTACTCCACGTTTCTCTTATGTCTATTATTTACTGATTTTCATTCCTTACATACTCGGTACATTATTTGTACTGACGTCCCTTTTGCCTGGGGACGCTGCGTTTCATGCCCGCTAGTCCCGATAGACAGGTTGAGAGTCCTCCAAGTAGGCTATTAGCTCAGTGAAAGGTGTTGGTGCACTCTATTTGCTCCGGAGTTGCCTATTTGGTCAGTATTATTAGTACATGTATTGATTGGTATGATGGGGCCCTGTCCCGACCTTTTTGATATTATGTACTCTTGGAGGCTTGTAGATAGATATCATGTATACGGATAATTGTATGGCGTTGTCGGCCTATGTTTTGAATATATAAGGGATCATGTCGGCCTTATAGGCCCGTAACATATGTATAAGTCGGTATATCATGTTGGGTCATCCTACGTCAAGTATTCCCTCATGTTTTATTCTAGTTATCTCTTGACAACCTTTCCGGCTCATTTACCTATGATAGTATGACACGAAATATACGTTATATTGGTACTCGGTTGAGTAAGGCACCGGATGCCCATCACGGCCCATCGGTTTGGGTCGTGAAACCTACAAGCTTGCATTGCAACCTAGTCTAGCTGTGGTTCATCCGGTATTCCATTTTCTATGCTCCAAAAGTATCACGGTGATCCGTCCCATATGTTAGATTTCAGCTCAGTCCAATTAGATAAGGATTTACCTATATTGAGGAGCCGGTGGCCATCTTAGAACGACATGTCCGAAAGTTGAGGTAAAAAAGCATTGCTTCAGTGAAGTTCAATGGAGGGGTCAACCAGTCGAGGAGGTGACTTGGGAGACCGAGCATGATATGCGTAGCCGTTATCCTCATCTTTTCACCACTTTAGGTATGTCCCTATACTCGTTTGAGGACTAATGTTTGTTTTAAGAGGGGGAGGATGTAACGACCCGAACACTCGTTTTGAGTAATTTAGCCCCATTCCCCTATTCATTTCCTCCACTATGTTGTATTGTGGTATTGTGACTTGCCAAGGTGTTTGGTTTTGGTTCAGGTGAGTTTCGGAGTGAAATGAGACACTTAGTCCCAAAGTTGGAAGTTTAAGTTAAAATAGCTGACCGTAGTTTGACTTTTGTGTAAACGACCCCGAAATTGAATTTTGACTGATCTAATAGCTCTGTCTGGTAATTTGGAACTTAGGAGCGTGTCCGGATGTTGATTTGTAGGTCCGTAGGTCGTTTCGACTTGAATTGGCAAAAGTTAGAAAGCTGAAGGTATGGAAGGTTGAGAAGTTTGACCGGTAGTTGACTTTATTGATATCACAGTCAGATTTTGACTTCGGAAGTTGGAATAGGTCCGTTGTGTCAATTATGACTTGTCTGCAAAATTTGAGGTCAATCGAAGTGGGTTTGGCATGAATCGACGTTAGTTTTGGAAGACAGATGCTCACAGTTTCAATACGCTTGAAATGGGTTGTGATTTGTAGAATCGGTGTTATTTGATGTGATTTTAGGCCTCGAGTAGGTCCTTTTCGTGTTTATAAACTTGTTTGTATATCGGATGGGGTCCCGGGGGCCCCGGGTGTGAATCACATTGAAATGGGGAGTACTTTGGACTTAGTTGTCTGCTTAAGGACAGTTCTGGTGGTATCGCACCTACGGTGGGAATGGTCGCAGGTGCGGACTTGCTGGTGTGAGTGAAATATCGCAGAAGTGCAAGGGTTAGTCCAGGCCACGGTTGCAGGTGCGGACGCCTGGGTGAAGATGCGCATCCGCAAGTATGGCGTTGTTTTCGCAGAAGCGGAACTGGGAGGGATTTATGAAGGACCACAGGTGCGGTCGAATCTCTACATAAGCGGGCTCGTAGAAGCGAGTATATGTCCACAGAAGTGAAGGGGGCTAGACCTACGTGAGGACCGCACGTGCAATGGAAATTTTCGCAGGTGCAGAGCCGCAGATGTGGCTGATGGCTCGCATGTGCGAGATCGCTGGGTAGAAAAGGGCTGGAGACGAGGGTTTATTTCACTCTTCATCTTTGAACCTAGAGATCTCAGTTTGTGGCAATATTTCGAGGGATTTTCAAGGAAATCACCGGGGTAGGTGATTCTAACTCGGATTTTGCTATTATAAATGAATCCATTATTATTTGTGTCATCTAAGTAGTGACTTGAGTTGGAAAATTTGGGAAAAATTTGTGAAACTTCATAGACCAAATTTTGGGGAGTTGAAAGGCTATTTGAGATCGGATTTGAGTAATTTTAGTATGGTTGGACTCGTTGTAGACCGGAATTGGCTTTTTAAGTTGACTTTTTTGTTTCTCTTTAAAGACTGCAACTTTATTGTTCAGAGTAGTTTCCTATGGTTTGTATTTATGGTATAAAATTGTTTTGGCTAGATTCGAGCCGTTCGGAGTTGGATAATCGCGGAAAGGTCTTACCAGTGGATTGAGTTAGCGTGTTTTGAGGTAAGTGCCTTGCCTAACTTTATGTGGGGGAATTACCCCTTAGGATTGGTGTTGTTTGTGTTAATTGTGGTATGTGGAAGCCGTGTAGGTGACGTGTGTGTAGACGGGTTAAATATGGTAATTGACCGGTTTTAGCTATGTAGATTCCTTTCAAACCTTTAATTGAGATGCCATAACATGTTATAATCATCATCGTTCGTCTATATTCACATGCTTTACTTGACATTGTTAATACTTGTCTAATCTCTTACTTGCTAATTTTCTTTACATGCTTAGCTAAAGTTATTATCCTCCCATTTCCTTATTCATTATTTAACCATTGAGTTCCTTTACTTGAAGTTTTTATTTCTTGGAATATCTTATTGTTGAATTTTGGTGTTAAAGTTATAAAGGTCGTGATTCACATTGACGCAAGGCTGTAGATTTGATGAACTAACATTGTTGTCGAGTTATTCAATTTCTGTTGTTATTGTTGAGACTCATGTATATCGTGGTTGAGCCATGCACTATTTATTGTTGAAACACTATTATTGTTGACTTCTTCGGCAAGTTGTGGTATTGGGAACCTGAGGTGTGATTTGTGATATATTGTGAGATTAATACACATGCGATGGTATAAGGATCGGGGTTGAAATGCATGCGATGAGATAAGGTGGGCTTGATACGCATGTAGCTAGTAGGGGAACTACTTGAAGCCACACGGTATGATAAGGTGGGATAAAACACGGGTAGCTATTTCGGGAAAATGATTTTCAAACTAAATGGATCTTGTACTGGTTGGGTCGTTAAATATTTAAGGCTAACATGTAAATTAATAGGTTCTTTTTTTTGTTCTCATTCCAGGTAATAAATAAATCCAAATATGTAAGATAATGAATTCGCAACCATAGCAGAGATTAAGACAAATTATACAATCAATCTAGAGTTAGAGTTTAAGAAAGTGTACTGTTCAACTCCACTGATTCAGCAACGACAACAAATGATGATTAAGACTGAGACCAACTTCCACGATCCACTAATTACCCGTTCCCACATCCTGGAGAACTTTACTGATGGGACGTTTACCGTTATCACGTATTCAAGAGACATAATACACTAGAGTTTTCTAATAGCTAGGGATTGAGGGGTTGGCCTCTATTTATAAAGAGTGCCTATCTATCAAAAACCAAAAGTTATTGATCCTCACTTATCCACACACACAATAATTTAATATTCGGCCTTTTCTTTGTCTAGCACTTGGGCCACATCACTATCCCTTCAGGCTATAAAAAATTCACGTAAGTCCAAATTCCAACATTCTCCCATCTGGACGGCAACATTAATTGAGAACAAGAAAACAACTTTAAAACCTTTGAGTTTTGAGAAAATCATTTTTAAAAAGATTTTAGACTCTATAGTTGAATACTACTCACATATCCAAGGATAGAATAGCCCATAAAACAATCCATCTAGTCTAATGGAGAAACTAATAGTGAATCGTAGCAAACACCACACCATTTCAAGATATGAATTCTATCTATGATCAAAATATGCTAAAATTTTCATCAACATGGATCAAACATGTAGCTACTCTTTGCTCCCTTTGTTGTTCTGTGGGGTGTTTTTTCTCCTTTTCATTTTTAGACCTTCATAGATATAGAGACTGTGGTTTGGAATGGCTCTATACCATTTACAAGCCACAGGGTAACTATCAAACTTTTTATAATGAGAGTAGGGTCATGTCCTCGGGGAGGTCGGGTGGTGGGGAGGGGGGTAGGGCAAGGGTCAGGGGGTGGGACGGGGCCCAAAGGGGGTAAAGGGAACAAGGTAGCCTGTAGGTTGAGAATTGGATCGTGGAATATAGGGACGTTGACGGGTAAGTCTATAGAGCTGGCGAAGATTCTCCAGAAGAGGAGGGTCAATATAGCGTGTGCGCAGGAGACTAGGTGGGTAGGATCGAAGGCCAGGAATGTAGACGGGTATAAATTGTGGTTCTCAGGAGTCGTGAAGGGCAAGAACGGAGTGGGCATTTTGGTGGATAGGGAGCTAGAGAGTCGGTGGTAGTTAGACGGGTAAATGACAGATTGATGGCGATTAAGGTAGTAGTTGGAGGGAGCACTCTGAATGTCATTAGCGCTTACGCGCCAAAAACGGGCTTGGATGAGGAGGCTAAAAGGCTCTTCTGGGAGGCGCTAGATGAGGTGGTACGGGGTATTCCGCCTACGGAGAAGCTATTCATAGGAGGGGATTTCAATGGTCATATTGGGTCGTCTGTTGGTGGCTATGGTGAGGTGCACGGTGGCTTTGGCTTAGGTGATAGGAACGGGGGTGGTACCTCACTGTTGGATTTCGCTAGAGCTTTTGAGTTGGTGATCATGAACTCTATGTTTCCGAAAAGGGAGGAACATTTGGTTACTTTCTAGAGTATGGTGGCTAAGACTCAGATTGACTATCTCCTCCTCAGGAGGTGTGATAGGGGGTTGTGCAAGGATTGCAAGGTGATCCTGAGTGAGAACCTCGCAACCCAACATAGGCTCCTGGTGATGGACGTCGGTATCTTGATGAAGAGGAAGAAGAGGTTTGTACGGGGTCAGTCCAGGATCTGGTGGGGAGCTTTGTCTAAGGATAATGCGCAGGAGTTGGAGGGGCCGCTGACGAATATGGGTGCCTGGAAGAGTGGTGGGGACGCTAACGCTATGTGGACGACGACGGTGGACTGTATAAGGGAGGCAACTAGAGAGGTGTTGGGAGTTTCGAAAGGTTACTCTGGAGGGCACCGAGGTGACTGGTGGTGGAATGACGTGGTTCAAGGTAAAGTGGAAGCCAAGAAAGCAGCTTACATTAAGTTAGTAGAGAGCACCGACGAGGATCAGAGGAGAACGAACAGAGAAAGATATAAAGAGGCTAGGAAGGAGGCGAAATTAGCGGTCACAGAGGCTAAGACTGCTGCTTTTGGTCGGCTTCATGAGGAACTTGGGGGCAAAGGTGGGGACAAGAAGTTATTTCGGTTGGCCAAAGCGAGAGAGAAGAAGGCTCGCGACCTGGATCAAGTGAGGTGTATCAAAGACGAGGACGGTCGAGTATTGATGGAAGAGGCCAAGATTAGGCAAAGATGGCAGTCATACTTTAATAAACTTTTGAATGAAGAGGGGGATGGAAACATCGTGTTAGGGCAATTGGGGCACTCCGAGATTCATCGAGACTTTAGGTATTGTAGGCGCATTAAGGTTGAGGAGGTCGTGGGTGTGATGGGTAAGATGAGTCGGGGAAAAGCGACCGAACCAGACGAGATTTCAGTAGAGTTTTGGAAATATACGGGTAGAGCAGGCTTGGAGTGGATGACTGGGTTGTTTAATGTTATCTTCAAGACAAAGAGGATGCCTAATGAGTGGCGGTGGAGTACAATGGTTCCGGTGTACAAGAACAAAGGGGATATCCGGAATTATAACAACTATAGGGGTATCAAGTTACTAAGTCATACCATGAAAGTTTGGGAGAGGGTGGTGGAAGGGAGGATAAGGAGGGCTGTGTCAATATCAGAAAACAAGTTTGGGTTCATGCCGAGTCGTTCTACTACGGAGGCTATCCACCTTGTCAGGAGGTTGGTGGAACTATACAGGGATAGGAAGAGGGATTTGCATATGGTGTTTATTGACCTAGAGAAGGCGTATGACAAGGTCCCTAGGGACGTCCTTTGGAGGTGTCTGGAGGTGAAAGGTGTGCCAGTGGATTACATTAGGGAGATAAAGGATATGTATGATGGAGCTATGACTCGGGTTAGGACTATGGGAGGTGCCTCAGAGCCTTTTCCGGTGGTTATGGGATTACACCAAGGATCTGCGCTGAGCACGTTCTTATTTGCTCTGGCGATGGACGCACTGACACACCATATCCAAGGAGAGGTGCCATGGTGTATGTTGTTCGCTGATGATATAGTTCTGATTGATGAGAGGCGAGGTGGCGTTAATTGGAGACTGGAGGTATGGAGGTAGGCCCTGGAGTCTAAAAGTTTCAAGTTGAGTAGGACTAAGACGGAATATGTGGAATGTAAGTTCAGCAACGTGATGGGGGAAGCGGATGTGGAAGTCAGGCTTGACTCACAGGTCATCCTCAAGAGAGAAAGTTTTAAGTACTTAGTTCAACTATCCAGGGAGATGAGGAGATCGACGGTGATGTTACGCACCGTATTAGGGTGGGGTGGATAAAATGGAGGTTAGCATCTGGAGTCTTGTGTGACAAGAATGTGCCACCGAAACTCAAAGGTAAGTTCTATAGAGCGGTGGTTAGACCGGCCATGTTGTATGGAGCTGAGTGTTGGCAAGTCAAGAATTCACATATCTAGAAGATGAAAGTAGCAGAAATGAGGATGTTGAGATGGATGTGTGGGCACACTAGGCTAGATAAGATTAGGAATGAAGATATTCGCGAGAGGGTGGGCGTGGCTCTTGTGGACGACAAGATGCGGGAAGCGCGACTTAGATGGTTCAGACACGTGCGTAGGAGAAGCCTAGATGCACCAGTTAGGAGGTGTGAGCGGTTAACTTTGGCAGGTACGAGAAGAGGCAAAGGGCTTCCTAAGAAGTATTGGGGCGAGATGATCAGGCAGGACATGGGACGGCTTCTGATTTACGAGGACATGGCTCTTGGTAGGAACATGTGGAGGTCGAGCATTAGGGTGGTAGGCTAGGGGATAGTCGAGCTAGGGGGTCGTCGAGAGTTCTTCCCTTTTTGTACCGGGTAGCCTGATAGAGTTTTGTTTAGGTTTGTAGCGGTCTATGTTGTATTCACATTGTTGTTTTGCATAGTTTTGTGTTATTGTCCTTTCTCTTATTCGTTGTTGTTATTTTCTTTCTAGCATCTTTTGTTGTTACATGCCTTTTCTTTTGTTTCTTTTCTGATATTAATTGTCTCTCCTGTTGAGCCGAGAGTCTCCTGGAAACAGCCTCTCTACCCTCTTTAGGGTAGGGGTAAGGTCTGCATACACTCTACTCTCCCCAGATCCCACTAGTGGGATTTTACTGGGTATGTTGTTGTTGTTGTTGTATGGATCAAACATGTGTTCCAAGCATATCATCTTTTTAATAAAGGTGAACAGAGCCACACTGTAACGATCCAAAATTCCACCTTAAGGCTGTGATTTCGCCTAGCCGTACTTGCTAAGCAAGCCAACTCATAATATACAAAAAATATAGTTAGATACCTTTAATTAACTGTTCCATACTATAAATAAAGACAGAAATAGTCCAAAACAGTAACAATATTCGATATAGTCATAACATGGCCTAAACACGGCCAATACAGTACAACCCTCAAGACCAGGTGGCACAAGTTCAAGAGCAACTACGAAAATAGAATAAGTCTATATACATAACAAAGCTGGCTGAAATACAAATAGACAAAAAATAATAAAGGAACAAGGACTCGGAAGCTGGCCGAGTCTCCGTGCTACCGCCTAAGCTCAACGGAGGCTCCGCTAGCACTAACCTGAGGATTTGCACAAAAGATGTACAGAAGCGTAATTTGAGTATACCACAATCGGTACCTATTAAGTAACAAGTCTAACCTCGAAGAAGTAATGGCGAGGCTAGATGTGTCCAAATGCTTACAACACAGATATAATAACAAAGCTTTGAAATGAAATAGCATGTAATCCCATTAATAACGAGAATAATCGAAGATATCAATAGTCGAGCAGTATAGAGCATGCTTTTCCAATACAAAAGATGATCACAAGGCTACTTAGATATAACACTTAAAGAAAAAATGCTTCAATCACCGGAATCGAGGCTCCCATCTAGCATATAGAGATATCATGCAATAATTAGTAGCTAAATGAACAGCTCTGAATGTTTCAAATATATCTATCCATGCTCAAACCAGTACAAGATCCATGTAGCATGACACAAAATACATGTATCATCATAACCTAATACGAAATTTATGTATCGCCCCGATACAAAATTCATGTACCGACCACGCTCACATGGCCCAAAGTAACATGGGTAATCACTTGAATTCAGAGGGACAAATCCAAGTCCAAGTGCAAAGATGAGTTTAAAAGCTCACTCATAATTAAATATCCGATCATCATGTCCTGTATGCCATAACTATATCTCATCAATACGCCTTACCTTTCATGCGAAAATTGTCAATCCAACCTAAGTATCCCTATACAAAAAAGTATGCACGTGTTCAAGGATTTTAGATAAAAGATACACAAGGACTTAATAAAAATCATATAGATATGTGCTCATGAAATATCTACATGACTACAGGTAATTCAAGCAATATAACATTTAAGGTGTCCTAATGTACCTTAAATACTAGGTGGCGACTTCATAACTCTAATTAACCTTGTAGAATACCATAACTTGTATTTTGTTTAATTCGTATAATATAGGATGCAACACTTAGTAGCCTCAAGATCATAAGCATAGGCACCTACATTCCTAATGTTAGGCTTAAAATCCTTATTTTCCATATAAATTGCTTGCATTCTCCCTCGACCTTGTTAAATTTAGTGAAAATATTTGTGACTCGAGCTTAATAATGATATTTTTATGTATAGAAATCAATCGGAGGTGATATATAAGGATTGTGCATAATTTTAAAGCTAAAATGGAATAAATTAGAGGATTATGATTTTTTGCCGTCCAGGTTTGAGCCAAACACAGTTCAAAATACAAAAGACAGCACTACACAGAGTTGTCCATCCAGCTTTGTGCCATGCGCGATTCAAAACGCCAAAGCGGGAAACTTTTCTTATTTCGGCTAGGACTTGGTCGTTTCGATCCTACACACCCCCAACATGTAAGAAAGGGATTCTAAATCTACTTTTTATAGGGGAGACATTATTGGAGAGGAAAAATACCATGGAACACTTGGAAGCAACGAATCACAAGAATTTTTCTCTCCATTCTTCCTTAATCTGTATTTTATTGCTTTCGGTTATTAACATGATTGTTAGCATGCCTATGAGTAGATAAACTTTTTTATCTAGGGTTTGATGGAACCTCTTTGAGGATGAATTTTTTATACGTTTAATATATTTTAGCTTTTAAATTTGTCTACTTGTTTAACTACATACTTATTTTAGTTGATTGAATGGCTCTCAATTGACTACGCCTATTTATTGTGTATTTCTTGGAAAAGGGTACACATTTAGGTAGTTACTGAACAACATCACTCCTAATGTATGTGAGAAATCAATATTGAGGGTTTAAATGTAGGATTAGAAATAACGAAACCTTGGTGCGATCTTAGTGAGTAGTGAACTAGTGCTAGCTAGTGTAGTTCAGAAGAATATGTCTAGTAAATTGTGGTAGTTGCTCAGAAGAGAACTACGACACCCGAAGTACTCACGATCGGTAGAGAATACTTGGGGGAATTTATAGAAATTGTAGCGGGGAGGATTTCGAACATTGAAAAAATCATACTCTAGGCGTCCTTAATCTTTTCTCCAACTCTTTGATCTCCTTAGTTAATAATTTTATTGCTTTTAATAGATGCTAGTTAACTAATTTAAAATAAAATTCGCAATCTTTGTAACTTAAGAATTGCTCGAGCTTGTCTTCTTAGTGATAATGAATAATTATAGTAAAACCTTAGTTCTCTGTGCGATTCGGCTCTCGACTTTTAGATCGGATTATATTTGCAGCGACCACTTATCTTTTTTAGGACTAGAGTTGGGCGTGATCAATACCCATAAACAAAACTTTAGTAAAAATTACTCTATGACCCAAGACTTAAAGCTTAAGATATGATACTAATTTTGTCACGGCCCAGATTAGGATAATAACTGGCGCTTAGTAGCCAGCCAAGTAACCTCATCAGTATTTTATATAAAATCAAACACAATTTTCCCTATTATTTAACTATCAACAAATTGTTTGCCCTAGAAAGTAACAACAAAACCATCCAATTTGCCAAAATAAGTCGTAATGTTTATCCACCAATCAAATAGTTCTCCACCATTATTATCACGACCCGGGTTTTCCACCCTCGGGAGTCGTGATGGTGCCTACTAGTGAAAGCTAGGCAAGCCAATTATTTCAACTATTTACCTTTTTATCAATTTTAATCCTTTAACAGTTATGAATCAACATTATATAATCAGCGGAATTAAATAAGCGGAAGAACAAATTATAACAATTTAAATATTACCAATACAATTCCTTAAAAATAGACTACCCAGAACTGGTGTCACAATTTCACAGACTGTCTAAGAATACTACAAATAAGGGTCCGAAAGATAAATACAACGCTGTCCCTGAAATACATAAAAGAAACAGAATGAAGGGATAGAAGGAGACGCGGCCTGCGGACGCCAGCAGGACTACCTCGGGTCTCCGAATGGATTGAAGGCAGCGACCCAAAGCTAAGGTCCGTATGCTCCAGTACCGGGATCTGCACAAAAGAGTGCAGAGTGTAGTACCAGCACAACCGACCCCATGTGCCGATAAGTGCCTAGCCTAACCTTGGCGAAGTAGTGACGAGGCTAGGACCAGACTACCAAGTAAACCTGTGCAGTTAAATCATATACAACGGAAAATAAAGGCAAAACTGTTCAACTAAAGACAGGAAGGGGAAATCATGCTGCATGGAACAACAAGTATCAACAGAAAGCCAACAGTTGAATGTAGAGAAACCATAACTCAGTTATCAATAAAAAATCAGGAAATCAAAGACAAGTGCACGGCATCAGCCTTCGTCTTTTACTCTCGTCTTCACCATAAAATCAATATAATCGGCATGGCATCACCCTTCGTGCTTTAACACTCTCTCACAAATATCATGCACGATATCACCATTCGTGCTTTACACTCTTCCTCACCCAAGTAACAATCACAAAGCAAATTGGGAAATGGAATCAATAATATCACAATAAAATCAAGTAAACAACAGAAAATCAGTACACCGACGTAAGGAACACCATAATTCAATTATCAGCAGAATCAGGAAAATCAAGGACAAGTGCACGACATCACCCTTCGTGCTTTTACTCTCGTCCTCACCATAAGAATCAATATAATCGGCACGGCATCACCCTTCGTGCTTTTACCTCACATAATCATGGCACGGAATGATCCTTCGTGCATTATCACTCATATAAAGGCACAGAATTGTACATCGAGCGGCACGACATCACCCTTCGTGTATTAACACTCTCTCACAAATATCATGCACGGCATCACCCTTCGTGCTCTACACTCTCTCACCATTACAATGCACGGCATCACCCTTCGTGCTTTAACACTCTTCCTCACCCAAACAACAATCACAAATAATAAGGGCAAGGAAATAAATAAAATCACAATAAAATCCCTTCAAGGAAACAATAGTACAACAATCATATCCCGGCAATGGAAACAATATCAAAAGCAACAACATCCCGGCAAGGGAGATAACATAAAAAACAACATCCCGACAAGGGAGACAATATCATAATCCTCTTTTTTTTCACATTTGCTTCACAGCTCAATTCACAACTTGAGCCATTGCTCTATAACGTTCAATTGCCAATAATACTTCCACAAATCATTTTACCACTCGAGCCAACGCTCTTAAATGTTCAATTAAAAATATTACTTCCACAAATCATTTTACAATTTGAGCCAACGCTCTTCAATGTTCAATTACCAATATTACTTCCACAAACCTCGTTCAACAATAGAAATCATCACATAAATCTTGAATATTACAAAACGGAGTCACATTAATCATACTATAAGACTCACAGGCATGCTTGACACCAACGTATAGATACTCGTCACCATGCCTATACGTCATACTCAACAATTAACACATAGCAAATAAGACACGACTCCTAATCCCTCAAGCTAAGGTTAGACCAAACACTTACCTCGATGCCACAGACACAATTCAAGCCTCAATTACACCTTTACCTCTTGATTCCACCACCAATTCGTTTGTATGTAGCCACAAGTTACTTAACTATATCAATAAATGCTAAATGAATCAATTTTAATGCATGAAAATAGATTTTCTAAAGTTTTTCCCAAAAAGTCAAAAATCGATCCCGGGCCCACATGGTCAAAACCCGAGGTTCGAACCAAAAACCGATTACCCATTCACCCACGAACTCAAATATATATTTTGTTTTGAAATCGAACCTCAAATCGAGGTCCAAATCCCCAAAATTCGAAAATCCTAAGTCTACCCAAAACACCCAATTTCCCCCATGAAAACCCTTGATTTTGAGCTGAAATCATGTAAAAAGATGGATTAGATTAAAAGAAATGAGTTAAAAATGACTTACAATTGATTTGGAAGAGTAGTTATCTTTGAAAAATCGCCCAAAGGTGTTTAGGTTTTGAGAAGGTTTGAAAAATGGCTGAAAATGCGTCTATATGTCAATTAACTGGTCTCTGATGTCGCAATTGCGACCAGGGTTCGCAATTGCGAACCCCTCAGAAACTCTTCACTTCGCAAATGCGAAGCTTTTGTCGCATTTGCGACCAAGCACGATTCCGGTCACCTTCGCATTTGTGAGGGACCCTTCACAAATGCGACATCGCATTTGCGATATAAACGTCGCATTTGCGACCAAAGGTAGCCCAGGTCGACTCTCGCATTTGCGAGCCAGGCTTCGCATTTGCGAAGCCTGCAGACCTGCAACATACCAGCAATTTCCTAAGTTTAAATTTCACTCCGTGGCCTATCCGAAACTCACCCGAGCCCTCGGGGCTCCAAACCAAATATGCATGCAAGTCCAAAAATATCATACGGACTTGCTCGTGCGATCAAATCATCAAAATAACATCAATAACTATGAATTTAGCATCAAAATCAAAGAAAAATCTCATGAACTCTTAAGTTCAAATCTTAACAACCGAAGGTCCGATTCACGTCATTTCAAGTCTTTTTCTTACCAAATTTTACAGGCTCGACTTAAATACCATATAAGACCTATACCGGGCTCCGAAACAAAATTACGAGCCTGATACCATTGAATTCAATTACATTCAAATTTTCAAAAACTCTAATAATTTCAGTTAAATAATTTTCTTCAAAAATTCATTTCTCGAGCTTGGGACCTCGGAATTCGATTCCGGGCATACGCCCAAGTCCCATATTTTCCTACGGACCCTCCGGGACCGTAAAATTACAGGTCCGGGTCCGTTTACCCAAAATGTTGACCGAAGTCAACCTAACTTCATTTTAAAAGCAAAATTTATTAATTTTTCACAGATTTTTACATAATGGCTTTCCGGATACACGCCCGTACTGCGCATGCAAATCGAGGTGAGACAAAAAGGAGGTTTTAAGGCCTCGGATCATAAAATTTATTTCTAAAACAAGTGATGACCCAAAGGTCATCACATAATCCACTATGCAAAATAGTAATACTCAATCCATCTCTGAATAAATATGATATGAAATTTTAATACTAGTTGCAAGTCCATAATAATAAATGAATACTCACGACACTATAAAATGACTATAGTACGACTCTAGGAGTTTCAAGGAAAAGACAATAACAAATAAATAAATTCTTTGCCAACGCGAATAAGTGTGGGGTTCACAAGGAACTGTCAACTCGTAGGCTCTAATTATTGAAATCCTTGCTGGCTTTAACTGTAGTCTCTGTAAAATAAATAGTAGGGAATGAGTCGCTAGCTCAATCAGTAATAACACTTAACCACAATCATTTTTAATGGGGTTAAGTACGAAAATATGCCAGTGTAATAATGATAAAAAATATCAAAAAAATACCCTTTCAGAAATGGTAACAGTAATCAGTTTTATCTGTTTCATGAAAATAAAAAAAATATTAATAACTTGGTAATAAACTCTATAACATGTGCCATATCAAATATTCTTGTTCGGAAGGTTTTTATGAACGAATCATGTAGTCGGTATAACCGTGGGCCTCTTCATAATAAGCCAAATATAATGGTGGTCTCTACCCAAGGAAAATCGGTAGCACGATGCTAGTTTTACCTTCCTACTAGCCAGTGCTATAATGGTAATCGGTAATCCAGAATTTGTAAGGTGCACCAGGTCTAAAGGACCCGCCTTTAGCTACGGGATCCTTTCAAAGTCTCGTCCCATTTATACTTATCTTTGTGTACATTAAATACTCGTATGTAAATATTTTTAAGACGATACATAGCATTTTAGTTCTTATCAAATCAAGTAAAATTTCATTTCGGTAACGTCAATCATATTTCAAGTAACAATAAAATACGTCCAATAACAGTAAGGACATTTATAATAATGGTAAAGATCTCAAATATGATTTCGGTATCATATCAAGTAAAGGACTTGTCCTTCTTGCAAATTTAAAATATTCGATAACATATTCATTTTAAAAATTATGTGTAAATTATGAAAGAAATAAAATTCAAATTGCGGTAAAGGTACTGCTCACAATACCCATGCCAAAATACCAAACTCATCCCTTTAAGTGACTCGTATGACTTCCTTCAATCTATAATTACATCATATCGACCTCCCATTAGTTTCTTGTTTAGTCTAATTTATAATTAATTTAGAATACCATACTGTCGAGGTTTCATTGTCTAATTTTCAACTTGTAGAATTATATTGATTCATGCTACGGATAACATAAAGAAATACATAATGTTCTAGTAAAACTGTTGTCATATGGTTTATTCGTGGTATTGCTAAGTAATATTTTTTATAAATATGTAAATGAGTCCCAAGCTCAATTTGCATTGCTGTCCATCATATGCTTAATGGTATATCATTTTCCATACCCCGTGGAATTATCCAAACACAGGAACAAATTATTAAAAAATTACTAGAAGAACTCAGAGAGTAACAACCAGTAAGTGTTAAAAATTTCTCAACTTCTATTAATATGGTTCAACGTAACGTAGTGGATGAGATTCTTCCTTCTTCTTCTCCCTTCTTTCTTTCTGTCTTTCTCTGTCTATTTTGCCCTAGCTTCTATTTTGCGTTGCCAAGTATAAGAGATGCCCAAAACCTTTTAGTTTTAATTGTTAAAATGGGAAGCCCTTGTTCAAGAGTGTGCCCACGTAGTTTCTCTTTTCATTAATTTCTTTTTCTGTGTATCTTGTTTATTCGTTCATGTCTTTCTTTCTTTCTGTTGATGACTAATATGACCTTGTTTAAATATGGGGTATTACACCAGTCCAACCTGCCGCTTGCCCACACATCTCCCCACATGTCCACCCCTCCCACCCCCATAGTTTGTCCTAGATTATATATAAAATTTTTGGGATAATATTTTTTATTTACTTATCAAATACAAAAAAAAAAAACCACTATTTTTATGGAAAACATATTCTGTGAAAAATATTTTCTTACATACAATAAACACCATTGTTTGACCTAAAATTTAGATCTAGGTTTAAAAACATAGATATTCATAACAAGATGGGATTAATCTTAGCCAACAATAATATCAACCGAATTATTTAACTAATGCCGTGACAAAATATTTCAAGATCCGTGATAATAGTGGTAAATTTATAATAATGAACAAGACTCAATGGCGCAAATATGAAGTGAATGGCACTCAATAGCAATAAATGATGTTTAATGGTATTATGTAAATATATGTAACAAAGATGACCGAAAGAGAAGATGAAGTCGTTTAATATTCCTTCTGACAATGATAAACGATTGATAAGCCTTAAATATTCGGGTTCTCCTTGGATCGTGGGAGAAAAGTTAGATACAGTTCTCAAGAAAAATTTATCTTTTATATGTATGTAATAAAGCAAGAATGTCAAAGTGTTGTTCTTTTACAAATGAGTGTTCATTGTCCCCTGTAACTATGTCCCTTTCTATTTATAAGGGGACATATGCCACAAAACCCTAATAGTACATATCCACAGAATATTCATTGGAATATTCCCTTTACAGTCTAATCCTAAAACTATCCATTATTACTCTGCTTAAGGAGAGTGCTCGTCCTCGACCTTGATCTCCGTTGACTCCTCGACCTAGCCCTTCATCTCTTATCGGACCACTTCGACCTTGAACCTGCCTCTTGTTGGAATCATACTAATGACACGAGGCAGCCCTCGAAGGCCTTCTTAATGCTGAAGTGGTCTACTAAGATAATTTTTGGCCTACACAGTTAGTCCCTCCGCGTGTTGAGGTCGTCTTCGCGGCGAGTTTAATGAGCGGATAATGTCGTTCATGGCTGAGCTTGTCGAACAAATAATATGGGTCGTGGTCGTTGTAGCAAGCGGGCAACGTGGCTCTCCGTTGGCCGCACAGTTCAAATCCCTTAAATTTTCCAGGTGACTTGTTGGAGCAATCTGGTCCAACAGAAGAGGTGACGTCATAATGTCATGTGTTATGATGATGTTTGTTCCCGATGCATTGCGTCGATTTGCATGTGACCTTTGATTGGATCTTCCATTTCGTTCCAGTGCCAATTATGATGAGTCGTTTCGGGTTTGGTTCCCTTTATGACAAACGTTTCCGGATTTGGTGCCTCAATCTCTATAAATAGGGATGGCCAAACCCAAATTTGAAACTTTATTCTCCCAAACTTTTGAGACATCAGACTTCTTCTCTGCACTGTTGCTCTCTTCTTTATTCTAAAGTCTCTTCCTAGTTTCCTTCTTTACTTTCTCATAATCATGTCGAATGTATCATCAGATGTTGGTGAGGGGATTTACGCCTTTCCATTAGCAGTTGTGTTCCCTGATCAAGGAGAGAATGCAACTGCCACCATAGAGGATGAATCTTTTTCCTCAGTGGAGGAGATCGTCCCCCATAACCCCGAAGCCAGGTCCGATTTCCAACGATCGCCGGGCGCAGTGCTTGGAAAATTCTCGTCGATAATGGCACCCAATAATTTGGCTGAATATAAAGCCAAGTTTGGCTTTCCCGTTATATGGACTGATCCCCACTGAGGGGGATGAAGTACATGTTCATCGCCCCGGGTGCTATGCTCTATACGCTTACCTGTTCGCTATTGGTTACTTGCTTCCCCTTCTCCCGCTGGTGAAGGAATTTTGCTGTCACTATGGCATTTTCCCGGCTCAGCTGACCCCTTACGTTTATAAGGTCATCAAGATGCTGACCAAGTTTGTTGAGCTTGCCGGTGTCAAGGTGATAGTGCGGTATTTAGTGCGCTTGTTCGCCCCTACCTTTTATAAGGGGATAATATTGAACCTCCATCACCGTGGAGCAAAGTGCTTGGTGATAAAAATGGATGACAAGGCCAGTCGTTAATTCTGGCTCGATTTCTTTTATGTCAGAACCGATGATGTAGTGGCCAATGTTGACGGCTTCCCCGAGGCTTGGGATTATACACGTGAGTGTCTAAGTTTTCTTCGTTTTTACCTTTTGTATCTCTTCGCCTATTTTGGGCTAGTCATGTAATTATTCCTTTCTTGTAGCCAACAACGGTCTTCCCCCTCTAGCCATACGTATCGCCGACTGGGTCAGGCAAATTCTCCCTTATACTGTAGGGATTCGTCATTGGCCGAGATTCTTTAAGAAGTTCAGACCGGCTCTCCTTTCTATATGTAACTTCTCTTTTGGCCGTGGTCGTTGCCTCTTTTTGTATGTTGGTCATCCGACTTTGTTAACTTTTATGTTTCTCTCTTTCTCAGGTCCGTAAGGGGATCTTCTTGTAGGAGAAGGGCACTTGTGTCCTCGTTTAGGAGAAGGGCTGCTATGCCTTTGGTTTCTACCCCCCTTGCAGCTACTGCGCCTTCGACACCTGCCACCATACTAGCTGCTATGGCCTAAGAATCTTCCCCTATCCCAATTGTTATCTCTGCTCCTCAACTATTTTTGTTGATTGACAAGGACGACAAAGTCTCCCCTAGCAATGGGGATCAAAGGCCTCGCAAGAGGAGAGTTGTGGATGCCGGAGGGGAACTCTCGTTTGCCATTAATTTGACAAAGGATTACTTACTTTTTAGAGAGATGGCGACGATTCATAAAGGAGAAGATGCTGGGGCGAGCACCAAGACCCCACAACTGGAAGAGGTGGCCACAGACGTGCTGGTATGTCCCGAGGGAGAGACACGATTCCAATGGATCATGATCTGCTTGTAAATACCGAGGAGGTAGTCCCTGTCCTCGATCCTCTCCGTTCTGACGTCGAGGGTGGGACCCTCAGGAAGATAACCGACAGTACTTTGTCAAAGAGTATCGCTGGTCACGCTCTCAGGTTGAGTACAATTGTTACCCCCCTTCCTTATGCCTTATTTTTTTTCTTTAAGTTCTAACCTATTTCCTTTGATTTGTTGACGGTCATTCTGGATATCGAGAGTGCTCATAGGGAGGAAAGGCAAAAAGAGATTGTCGTGAAGCTGAAAGGAAAGTATACCTCATACCACGGGAAATACCGGGATCTCTGAAGTCAGCTTTCTAAGGGCGGAAATGTGCGGGCATTGAGAGAAGACTTGAAGAAGAGGGACAAGGAGCTGATAGCGGCCGTAGAAAAGTGCAACGTCCTCGAGGGAATGTTGAGGAGCAAAGAAGAGGAGCTTGAGCTTAGTAAGGGCGTGGACGCCTAATGTAGCGACCTTCAAGCTCAAGTGGTCAAACTACAAGGCCATCTAGAAGAGTGCCAGTTCCAGCTGAAGGCTCTCGGGGGTGAGATTGTCGAGAAGCAGAAGAGGCTTGAACAGGCAGAATCTTCTCGGTTGGATGCTCGGAGGAAGGTGGACATCCTTGAGCTGGCAAACAAAACTCTTCGTGCTGAGCGCGAAAATGATCAGTCGACGGTGAGGGCTAAGGAATACCGGCTCGAGGAAAGAATCAGGGAGCTAGGCAAGGAAAACTCTGATCTATATAATCGAGTTGTTGCTCTGGAGGCTGAGAAAACCCAACTGCTCGCGCGGCCTTCCTCGTCTAGTGTTTCTGATTTCCCCAACGTACCTTGGGAGCTATATGAGTGTGGATTCATGCTGAAGCCTTACTGGATGTGTTCCGTGACCCGCATGAAATAGGCTCCGTTTCTGAGGTGGCCCTCGAGGATGCTCGGGTCAAGGCTCGAGAGTCTCGGGTTTCTTGAGACTATGATTTTGTTATGCCCCGATCTTGTTTCGAGGAAGATAAAGACGAGGATGAGGATGTGGATTGACTCATGGACGATGCTTGGTATGATTCTGCCTATGATCAAGGATGAAGAGGGCTTTCAAGGTCGATACGGCGATAGTGTTAAAGATCGGGGTAGTGATGACGTTGAAGGACTAGACGGCGAGGGTGTCGAGGGCCGTGATGGCGATGGCCAGTAGTTTTGTTTTAACCTTTTTGTGTATTTTTGTTGGCTTCTTTTAGTGCCTTTGTAAAAACTCTTTAAGTATGAATATCAAAGTTGATCTTTGTTTTACATGTACCTTTTTCATTTGCTGCGATTTGTTTCAGTACTTGTATGTTTTGCTTCTTTATCCTTTTTTTGTTGTCAACTACTAGCTGATCGTAGCCTTTGAGCCGAATAACCATGGGCATATATGCCCTTTGTTTAGATAGATTGAGTATGCCTCTTAGTTGAGATTTGGCCGAGGGTCGATAGGTGTTTGTTCGAGCTTGGTCAAACTTGGCCTTTCTTTAAGTTGTGGCCGAGAGCCGGTAGCTATTGTTAGAGCTTGGTTGAACTTAAAATTTTGTTAAGTTGTGGTCGAGGGCCAATAGGTGTTGTTCGAGCTTGATCAAACTTAACCTTTCATTAAGTTGTGTCCGAGGACTGGTAGGTGTTGTTCGAGCTTGATCGAACTTAACCTTTCGTTAAGTCGTGGCCGAGGGTCGATAGGTGTTGTTCTAACTTGGTCGAACTTAACCTTTCGTTAAGTGGTGGCCGAGGGCCGATAGGTGTTGTTTAAGCTTAATCGAACTTAACCTTTCGTTAAATCGTGGCAGAGGGCTGATAGGTGTTGTTCGAGCTTGTGGGTGGCAGTGAACTTGACGCCGTTGACGGAAGGCATCGTCATTGCCACTAATAATCATATTGATGGTACGAGCTAGTGAAGGTGGCTACGGAAGGCCTTGACGTTCTCGACACCCAGAGAAAGTGCTTCTTCCTCTATCGCTCAGCAGCTCTTTGAGGTGCCCTTGCTGCAACATGTTTGCTACCTCTCACCTTAGGGCGATGCAATCCTCTGTTTTGTGTCTGCGTTCTTGGTGGAACTCGTAGAGGGCGTCGGATTTCCTAGTGCTCGGATCGTACCTCATCTTGGGCGGCCACTTTACCTTTGTTTCGAGCTTTTCAAGGGCGTAGACAACCACGCAGGCGAAACATGAAAATTGTGAGCAGATAACAAAGGGGGGGGGGATACCTCTCTCGTTCCTGTGAGCCCCCATCCTCGGCCTAGACGAGCCATCATCATAGTGAAAGGAAGGAGGGGTGGATGCCCTGACATAAGGATGATGTCGTTCCATGTTTGGACTTGGAACTGGGTGATCCCTTCTCATATTATCTCTTTGTTATTCCCTGGGCTCGGTTTGTACCGAGATGGGTCGTCGAGTTGGTCTGTTGAGGTCGTCATCAGCTGCTCCGACCTAAGCACAATAGGCATTATGGATTTCATCCCAAATAGTTGGAGGATACTTTATCAATTGGCTCAGCAGATTTCTGGTCGCTCTTGAACCCTCTCTACTCAACCCATTCTGAAAGGCTACGACTGCCATTCCTTCGGACATATTTGGTAAGGTCATCCTTACCTTGTTGAATCGGGTGAAGAGGTCCTCTCCTAGGGATTGCTTGATGGCGAAGATGTCGTTTACTCTCGTTTGGCTTTCTTCGCCCTTACATGTGCTGTCATGCACTTGTCGGTCATTTCTTTGAACGTTTTTATGGAGTAGGCTGGTTGTTATGAATACCATGTTAATGCCCCTTCAATAAGGGTTTCACCGAATTTCTTCAGTAAAATAGAGGACATCTGTTCCTTGGTGAGGTCGTTTCCCTTCACGGTGGTGGCGTTAAGCTTCAGGGTCTATTGTCCCATTGTATATTATGAGATACGGTGGTATTTTGAAGGTCCTTGGTATGGCTTGTGGGGACGCATCCTCGTTATACGGATGTTTTACGAACCTGTCGGCATCACTTTTCAATGTAGCTTAGGGGAACCCGGTATCTTGTCTACTCGTTCCTAGTGTTCCTTCATTTGGTCTCTGAGTGCCTTGTTCTCATTCTCCATTTCTTCCATTTTCAAAACAGCCACGAGGAAGCTATCACCTGCACTGTTAGTAACATTGTGAGTTATACCTGGAGTTGGAGGGTCTGGTTGATCCCCATGTTCATCCCCTCGCTACACCGTGTGGGCTCTTGTGGTTTCTATGGTCGTGCATGGAGCTTGTTTGTTGAGCACGCTTACTAGGGTGTCGGTTAGCCATGCTTCGAGGAGCTTTTTCATGGTAGGTGGCATCCTTTCTCCTCTACACTTGGAAGCTCCTTTCCTGTTTGGTTTTGTTGTGCTGTAATAAGGGGGAGGTGACCTCTCATGCCAGGGAAGGCAGTGGGCGTCACATCCTCGCCCTGTATTTTATAGATCTCGTTGATTGCATTCATGAGGTTAATAGGGACATCACCTATCGCCCTAGTCCCGTTACCCTGGTTACCTGCCATGGAAATTTTTATACGTGCAGAGAGGAGAAAAACTTTGTGACCCGTTAGGTTAGCAAGTCACGTGAGTTAGAGATCTAATGAAAACTAAGAGATTATCTAAGAAATCCCCACATACGGCGCCAAACTGTTTGACCCAAAATTTAGATTTAGGTTTAAGCAATTAGATTTTCTTAACAGGATAGGGTTAATCTTAGCCAAAAATAATATTCACTGGATTATTTAACTAATGTCGTGACAAAATGTTACAAGATCTGTGGTAACAGTGATAAATTTATAATTATGAACAACACTCAACGACGCAAATATGAAGTGAATGGCATTCAATAGCACCAAATGATGTATAATGATATTTATGTAAATATATGTAACAGAGATGACCGAAAGAAAAAATGAAGCTGTGTAATATTCCTTCTAACAATGATAAACGATTGATAAGCCTTAAATATTCGGGTTCTACCTGGATCGTCGGAGAAAAGTTAGATAGGGTTCTCAAGAAAAAGGTGCCTTTTGTATGTAAATAATAAAGCAAGAATGTCAAAGTGATGTTCTTTTACAAATGAGTGTTCAACGTACCCTATAACTCTGTCCCTTTCTATTTATAAGGGGACATGTGTCACAAAAACCTATTAGTACAGATCCAGAAAATATACACTGGAATATGCCGTTTAAATTCTTATCCTAAAACTAGCCGTTATTACTCTATTTAAGGAGAGTGCTCGTCCTCGACCTTGATCTGTATTGACTACTCGACCTAACCCTTCATCTCTTATCGGATCACTTCGACCTTGAACTTGTTTTTTGTTGTAATCATACTAATGAAACGTGGCAGGCCTAGAAGGCCTTCTCAATGTTAAAGTGGTCTACTAAGATAATTTTTGGCCCATACAACCCTGAGTGAAGGTGTTTTCTCAAGAAAAAAATATTTTGATCAATTTACCAGATATTGAAAAATAATTTTATCTAGAAACATTTGGCTCGTGGTTCTTGTAATATAGTTGGTTCTTTTTGTCCCCCCACGACAAGTATTATCAGTTTCTTATGTTCTCTCAAATTATTGCAAAGACAAAAAGAAAGTCAAATAAGATAACACCCAAAATAATTTATTTTTTATTCTCAATATTCAAACCATTACCATCACCATCATCTTCATCTTCACTAACTTTACAAAAGTGCCATTTTTATGGTTCTTTTTCTAAGGATTCAAGAGCTCTGGGTGTGATTCTTCAAAGATATTATATTTTGCATCTATGTGTGTATAAAGTTCGTTTGTTGTATACATGTGCCTTTAATGCCTCCTTCTCTTAACTTCTAGCACTTTTACACTTTCTCCACCTTGTTCCAATTTATTAAAACCAAAAAAATAAAAAATGAATAAACGTTAAAAGGTTGTGTTCCATGTTAGAATTTTTTTTTTTACAAATTGATCACTTAGGTGGTTCATTGATTTATAAAGAGAAAGGGGGCGGATTTCCAGGTAATTTTTCTTTTTCTTTTTTATGAATCTGGGAATCATTTTACGTGTAATAAGTATTATACAAAGATAAAAAAGAGTCCAAGGTTTCAAAAGATACTAATGGTTCTGTTATTGTTTTTACCAGGGGCATTGATTTTAGCTCAAAAGAGTTGGAAATGAAATTGAAAGGATTTGCCTTTGATGAATCTAGAGATGTATGATTCTCACATTTTGCTTCAGATAAACAAAGTTTTCCTTTTGGTTTCTGAATCTATTTTGGTATACAAAAATGTGACTGATTTGGGTGTTTAAGGGAAGGAAGAAAAGGACTTTTCATAAAGATTAGCATAGGCCAAAGGGTCCCTAATCTGTCCAAAAGATAAATTTTTGAGTAGTCGAAAGAAACGATTCAAAGGGAGTAGAATGGATATTAAGTATTCATATAGATGACCTGACTAGTTTAGGATTGAGACCTAGTTCTTGTTGTTGCATTGGCTTAAGGGTGGTTAAAAGAGTGGAATGAATATTTAGGTTTTATATAGCCGATTCCAACTAATTTGGAACTGAGGCGTTGTTGTTGTTGTACAGACTGAAGGGTGGTGAAAGGGAGATTTTTGGCAATTGAATAGGATGGAAGCTCCAGCAATGCAGCCGGTGGCGCCCCGAAAAAGATGACAAAACAATTGACAGGGAAAAGGGATGACAGTTCCATGCATGCAGCAGCAAGAGCTGGAAATATTGTTGCAATAAGAGAGATTCTTGAAAAAGACAGGGAGAGGAGATTTGGCAGAGTTGATGATGAAGCAAAATTCAGCTGGGGAGACATGCATTTGATGTTGCAGCAGAATATGGTTATTATCAGTTGGTTAGGGAGATGATCCATTACTATGATCTTGTTGCTGCTGGAATCAAAGCGAGGAACGGCTATGATGCTTTGTGTTTAACCAAAAAATGAGATTTTTGTCAAAGCTAGAATTTAGAAGAACTCGGGTTACTGATAATCAAGAAAATGAATGAAAAGAAGAAATTCTGGATAGCAAGATGATAATCAAGAGAAACAAATAAATCACTGTCTATTCCAATAGTATTTCGTGTCCTTACAACTGATCATACATCTCCTTTTTATAGATACCTTTGGAAATATACGTTTTTCTCATAATGAGGCTATTATGAGTAATTAAAAACATTGAATGTTACGTTACACAATCATTACATTTAAAATATATTCTCTAACGAATTCAGCATTTAATACCCATGAAATGCCGTATCTGTACTTTTTTCCATTGTCAGATTCATTCCTTCTGATTCTCGAATATAAATGACTTAAATAGGTACGGGCGCCGAGTTAATTGTCAGATTGCCCGTGCCTCTTCCTCTTTCTTTGCTCGCTCCTGTTGCACCTCATGACTCTTGGCTAATTGCAATTCTTTGACCATTCGACCAATCCACGTGTCTTGACACGTCACCTTTATATATAAATATAATTTTTCCCAATACAGATAGTCCCCCCACTTTCCATTTATTCATCAGTTGAATATTGCAAAGTGGATTTCACTAAAAGAGAATTTTTGTCACCATTAATGCTCTAACAAAATTGATGCTTCAATTGTCACTTCCATTTAATGTGTTTTTACACGTGTCATCCTCTTATTAGCTCTACAGTTTTGCAGCACTTTCTTAGGCTTTCTTTCCGGCTTCCCTATTCATGAAGTGTCAGTTATCATTATTATGGTCCTTCCATCATTGTACTTTTTCCTTTTCCCGGCTGTCCATCAGTATAAATATAACTTCTTTTCTTGTCTTTTACCACATAAAGCGTATTGAACACTTCAATTCTTCAAATCTCTATTCACTTCTTCTTCACTTCAATCTTCTTCGCCATGACTTCATCAAACCCTAACCCTAGGAGAACTCCTATTTTAGATAACTTCCCCTATGCCCCCATTAGGTATAGAAGAGGTGGTAGACTTTGTAGCTTAGGGTCTGCTCGCGGTGGTAACACATCCACGCCTTCTCCTAGTTCTGGTCCCTCTTCTAGAACTAGAGGTTCCTTTTCTCAAAGGTCTTCTTCTAGGAACAAAGAACCCTCTGAGCCTTTACGTGAGCCTTTAGTTGAAGAGATAATCCCAACAGAGCTATCTTTTCATCATGAGAGGGAATCTCTTAGGAACCAAGTTGCCACTTTAGATCGTGCCGATGCTTTCCCTACTCAAATTACAGAAATTCTAGCTCTTATAGTTCGTAAGGACTGTCACTGGAATGATGATTTTCCCATTATCATTCCTAATCCAAATCAGAGGATCACTTCTTACATGATTGGATTCTCTTTTGTTTATACATACCCTTTTACTCTAGGGTTCAAACCGGCCATTGACCCAGTCATTATAGATTTTTGCCATTTTTTGAACATTTGTTTGGGTCAAATCGGTCCAATTGTATGGAGGGTTGTCGCCTGTTTGAGGCACCTCACCAACATGGCAGATGTTGGCTTTACTTTCCCTCACCTAATTCACCTCTACTCCCCTAGGCTTTTCCGCAATGGCGTTTTTACCCTAGCGGCCAGGAGAAAGAGGGTTTTAGTGAGCCCTGAAGATGACAAAGACCGTGGCTGGTATGCTCGGTTTGTTGCTGCCCCCACTACTAGCTTAGTGGGTGAAGATAATGTTCCCTTCCCTGAGAAGTGAAATTTTGCACGTAAGTGTTATATCTTTCTCGTGACTTTTTCTTTCAAGCTTATTAATTTCTCTAATGTCGCTTCTTTTCTTTTCTCAGCAACCAGGGGTGTTGTAGAGAATGTGCCCAACTTCCGTGGTTGGGTAGAGAAATTGTTGAAGACCGCTCCAATAGAGGGTAGGTCCTGGAAAAACCTTTCCAACCGTTACGGTTGGAAAGTAAAGACTCATGGTAAGAGTTTCTATTTTATCTTTCACGTATATGAATATTTTCCTTTATTGTTCTAACTTTCTTCCTTCTTTTTATCAGGATTTGCTATTCGGGGAGTTACTGCTGAGGCAGTTGTGGCCTCTCGTGATTCTTCGGGTACCCGTACCTCTTTAGCCCGAGAAATAGTCTTGGGTTCTTCTTCTGCAAAAAGAAAAGCTTCTGAAGAAGAAGACTCAGAAGAAGAGGATGAAGGAGGCCCCCTGGTGACGAGATCACGAGCTGGAAGACGTATCGTCTCAGATGATGAAGCTGAAGTCTCACCTCGTCTACCTCTTCCTGAGCTTGTTGATACCCCAGTTGTTATTCCTGATGATGACGTCACTCTTCACGATACTCGTGAGTCTATTGATCAACTTTTTATCAGTGGTTTTGATAGTGGAAATTTAGGGTCTGTTTTAGATGAACTTCCCTTATCTTCCTTTTCTACTCCCGCGCCTGTGATTCTTTCCTTACCTGCCTCAACTGTTTCTGTTCCTCCCTCTACTATTTTTACTCCTTCCACCGCTTCTCCTTTGACAATTCCCCCACCTATCGTTCACCATACGGAGGTGGGTTCTTCGAGTAGAAGTACTGCTATGAGGAGCGTAACTATTGAAGTTCCTGCTGATAGCAGCCTCTTAAGGAAGTCAGGTCAAGCTGACGTTTGGCTCGAACCTTTAATTGGACTAATCGAGAAAGCAAAACTGGAGAGCCATAGTAGCCTGACTTTAATGAATGACATAGTGCATGCTACTTTGAAGGTATTTTCCTTCTTTCTCTTCTTTACTTTGTAAAAATTTCTATCTTCGAGATTCTTATTTTCCTTCCTTTTTTCTTAGGCCAATCTTATCGGCACTGAGCTGATGAATAGAATCTCCCTCTTAAAGAAGGTAGCACGTGACTCAGAGAAGGTTGCTCGTAATTCTCAGTTGGAAGCAATCAATTGGAAGGAATAATTTGACAGTGCTCAAATTGACATGAAGGATTTACAAGAGAGCGAGAGTAACTTAGAGCGACAGGTGCGAGCATTAACTTCGGAGCTAGCGGTTACCAAGGCTTCCTTGAACCAAGCAGAAAAAGAAAAAGAACGCCTTGAATCCTCCTTTTCAGAACAGCTGTCTAAGGCTAGCGAAGAGAACAATGCGTTGAAGGCTCTGCTGAATCAAAAAGAAGTTTATGCTGGAGAGCTCGTGCAAAACTTAACTCAAGCACAAGAAGAGCTTCGAGTCTCTGCTGATAAGGTACGTGCTTTAGAGAGCTCTCATGTTTCTCTTCAAGCTTCTTGTAACTCCGCCTTGGCCGAAAATGAAGAGCTCAAGAATGAGGTGGCTACTTGGGAAAAGGATTATGAGATCCTTGAAGAAAAATTTGATGTTGAGGTAAGTTGGGCTTTTTTGAATTCACGTCGTGATACCCTAATTGAAGCTGGTCAAGAAAACTTTGACCTGGAGTCAAAATTAGCTAAGGTTAATGAAACCATTGAACAAGCTCAGCAAGCACAGGACTTTCCTTCTCCCGTGATTGAAGCTCCCGTGGTTGAAGCTCCTACTGATGCAAGCCAAGTTGAAACTGCATCTGCTAATGCTCTTGCTCAAGTTGAGTTAGTTGCTGTGAATCAAGATCAACCTGCAACCGTTGATGCTCCTATCCAAGTTGAGCCCGTTGTCGTTGATGCATCTTCTTCAGTTCCCACATCTTCTTAGTGAAAAATTTATGTTGTCTTGAATTCCTTCTTTTTTGCAGGCACCACTTTGGAAAAATGTGTTAGAAACTCTTGACTTCATTTGAGGGTTTATTTCAGAAAATTGTAATCAATCCCTTAACTTCATTTGAGGGTTGGTTTTGGAACGTAAGTCCCCAAGTCTTTTATGGGGCAATCTGTATAAACTATTTCGTAGTTTTATGACTAAGTTCGTACTTAGTCTTAAGTATTTAAGAAGTTTTTTTATGTTATTATCTTAGACTTCTGTTTATTCTATTCTTGCCTTTATTCTTAAGGACTTATAGAATAGTTTGCATTTTTGTTTTTCGAAAATGCTTCTGTCAATCTCATGACTAAATAATTTAAACATGAGTTTTATAAAAGAGGGTCCTTTTATATTTCGACACTTAATGATGAAGACGTCTCAACTTCATAATGGTGTTATCATACGATAAAAGAAATAGGAACACACATGTTTCTTTTGAAATAACATTGACAAGTTTTTTTTTATTTGAACTTTGTCCAGTTTTGAATAATGCTTTACATGTATTTGAATTACATCTATAACTTTCTCGTAACTGTTTTTCTTGTAACAGATTTTTAAGAAAAAATAATAAATACGAGGTTTTTCTTTATAACCCGTTTCAGAATAATAAACGCAAGGTTTTTCTTTATAACCTGCTTTAGTACATAGCTTTTACCCTAACTACAGTAAGGTCTTGTTTAGCCTTGGCTCGTGACTTCGTGACTTTTACTCTGCACTTGACTTTTTCAGGCTTGATTTCTCTTCAATCTTCTTTGCCTTCTTTATACATACTCGTGTCTATTATGTAGTCCCCCAGGTGTTTGAGTGTTGAAGTATGAAGCCTCGAGCACTTGATTGTTTCTCTCTTTTGGTCCTTTTCCTGAAAAGGAAAATCATACGGGACTCGGAGGTGCAATTTTAGATGAAGACTGCCTAACCCGTTTATATTTCTATCAGAATAATTGTAACCCTAGGCCAGGAATTTTAGTTTATTCCGGGTGCCTTACAGGTCGTGACTCATCATTTAGTACGGGTTAGTTTTTTTGCCTAGCATCTAAAATCGTTAGTAAAATTTTAACAATTCAAAAAATTAAATGAAAAATGGTGATACCTGACCGTGGGTATTCCTTAGAAGTAATATCTCTTCAAATGAACAACATTCCAATGTGAAGGTAGTATTTTGCCATCCATTGTCTCCAATTCATATGCTCCCTTTCCTGCAATATCACGAACTCTATAGGGTCCTTCCCAAGTTGGACTTAGTTTACCCGCGTTGGCTGCCTTTGTAGACTGGAAAACCTTTTTAAGTACGAAGTCCCCAACTTTAAAGAATTTGAGGCGTGCTTTCCTGTTGTAATATCGTTCTATGACTTGTTTTTGTGCTGCCATTCTTATTAATGCAGCTTCTCTCCTTCCTTCAAGTAAATCTAGATTGACCCGCATCTCCTCATCATTAGATTCTTGTGTCGCTAGTGTGAACCGTGTGCTTGGTTCTCCTATTTCAACTGGAATTAAAGCCCCAGCTCCGTAAACCAATGAAAATGGTGNTCCAACTAATTTGGAACTGAGCGTTGTGTTGTGTACAGACTGAAGGGTGGTGAAAGGGAGATTTTTGGCAATTGAATAGGATGGAAGCTCCAGCAATGCAGCCGGTGGCGCCCCGAAAAAGATGACAAAACAATTGACAGGGAAAAGGGATGACAGTTCCATGCATGCAGCAGCAAGAGCTGGAAATATTGTTGCAATAAGAGAGATTCTTGAAAAGACAGGAGAGGAAGATTTGGCAGAGTTGATGATGAAGCAAAATTCAGCTGGGGAGACATGCATTGTATGTTGCAGCAGAATATGGTTATTATCAGTTGGTTAGGGAGATGATCCATTACTATGATCTTGTTGCTGCTGGAATCAAAGCGAGGAACGGCTATGATGCTTTGTGTTTAACCAAAAAATGAGATTTTTGTCAAAGCTAGAATTTAGAAGAACTCGGGTTACTGATAATCAAGAAAATGAATGAAAAGAAGAAATTCTGGATAGCAAGATGATAATCAAGAGAAACAAATAAATCACTGTCTATTCCAATAGTATTTCGTGTCCTTACAACTGATCATACATCTTCTTTTTACAGATACCTTTGGAAATATACATTTTTCTCATAATGAGGCTATTATGAGTAATTAAAGACATTTAATGTTACGTTACACAATCATTACATTTAAAACATATTCTCTAACGTATTCAGCATTTAATACCCATGAAATGCCGTATCTGTACTCTTTTCCATTGTCAGAATCATTCCTTCTGATTCTCGGATATAAATGATTTAAATAGGTACGGACGCCGAGTTATTTGTCTGATTGCCCGTGCCTCTTCCTCTTTCTTTGCTCGCTCCTGTTGTACCTCATGACTCTTGGCTAATTGCATTCTTTGACCATTTGACCAATTCACGTATCTTGACACGTCACCTTTATATATAAATATAATTTTTCCCAATACACTTTGCACATTGCTGCCAAACAAGGAGATTTAGGTATGTTGATGTTAGTATGAGCTTTTACCGACCCCTAACTTGTTTGGGATTAAGACACAGTTGTTATGATGTTGTCGTTGCTGTTGATGTTAGTATGAACTGCTCAGGTTTGGTTTTCTATTTTCTGATGTCCAATTTAATCGATTTTAAGGAAGTGTATTTGCAGTAAAAAAAGCTGATGCACCTAGAAGTACGAAAATAGTTCTACGATTAAGATGTTTAATACTAATAGTAATATTTAAGTGTTGTAGCTATAGAACAGAATGTTGTTCGCCTCTTGACCGTTGGAAAGGAATGATTTTAAACTGTCGTTTCAATTCATCAAGGGATACTATCCAACTTTTCATAATTATCAATGTCAATTGTGGACTTAAATTGTGATGTTGCAGAAGTGGTGAAGGTATTAATGGAAGCACATCCAGAGCTTACAATGACCGTCGATGTTTCAAATACTACAGCTTTGCATACAGCTGCAAACCAAGGGCATATAGAAGTGGTGAATTATCTATTGGAGGCAGAGAGCAGTTTAGCCACCATAGCTAAAAGTAACGGGAAAACGGCGTTGCATTCTGCTGCAAGAAATGGACATTTACAGGTCCTAAAGGCACTTTTGAGTAAGGAGCCAGGAATTGCAACGAGAATGGATAAAAAAGGACAGACTGCACTTCACATGGCTGTCAAAGGACAAAATCTTGAGGTTGTGGAGGAACTGATTAGAGCTGATCCTTCATTGGTAAATATGGTAGACAATAAGGGCAATACTGCTTTACATATTGCTGCTCGGAAAGGCAGGGATCAGGTATTTTCTTTCTCTAATACAACAATCAATAATACATACTCCTCAATCCCAAGTAAGTTGGGGTCGGCTCCCAGTCCATGTCGCTCCATCTGAGCTCCTCTCAGTCCAATACATGATCATTTTCTAATACACGGATCCATTTTCTTCTGTTGAGTCTTAAAAAATTTTGTTTTTGACTTGTTTGTTCATCTTCTACTTTCTTGTTATTTTAGCATCCCAATAACTGTTGGAAGTGTAAAAGCATTAACTTGTACAGATGGTCAAAAGTAACTATGAAAAAAAGATAAACTAGAAATACAGATTGATCACTGTGGATGCAAGGTTTGCGCGAAAATGTCCGCTGTGTACACCAGTAAAAGGTGAAATTTTCACATGGTATGGAAAAGAATGCTAGATACACTCTTTATACCGAACCAGAAAATGGAATTGTCTAAGTACTATTTGCCATCGCAGATAGTGATTTCCTAGCTGATCTTGAAAAACTCTCGAGGTTTCTACAACCAGAAATCCAAAGAATTTGCTCCTGATTTTGTTCCTATTTTGCTTATGGAATAAATTGACAGTCATTTCACACTTATTCTGTCAATAATATATCACTTGTCTATTCCTTGATTTGTAACAGATGTCATACGAGCCTTGTTTTGTTGATTAGAGTGCTAAGATTTATCTCTTGAAGTTATTTTTCTTTTGTTGTAACCACACTTCAAAAGAGCCCTGAACTTGATCTTCTATTTCAATCTCTGCATGCTTAGAGCGCGCTGCTAGACTAATTATCTTCAGCTTCTTCTACTTTGAGCATGATGCTTCTAAATCTCTTTAGTAAATTGAATGTTGAAAGGCTATTTCCTCTTGAAGGAAAATTGACATCAACATTTTTTATGCATAAGAGAAGACATAACTAAATCACTCTTAAAAGAGAAGAAAGATACTAGTTAGTTAAAACATGAGTCATAAAACGTCACTTGTCCTAAGACCAATATATCAAAACTGAATTATTAGAGCTTATTTGTGGAGAAATTGTTGAACGGATTGATGAAGCGTTGTACGCGCGAGGGGAATATATTGAGAGCTCATTTCATACTTGTTTTGACATATGCAGATTGTGAAGCTGCTACTTAGGCAGAACGAAACAGACACTACAGTCGTCAATAGGACAAATGAGACAGCCCTTGACACTGCAGAGAAACTGGGACAGGCTGACATAGTAACCATCTTGCAGGAACATGGTGTTCAAAGTGCTAGATCTATCAAGCCACAGGCAACAAATCCAGCAAGAGAGTTGAAACAAACTGTAAGTGACATAAAGCACGGGGTGCACTATCAATTAGAAACGACACGCCTTACAAGAAGACGCATACAAGACATCGCCAAGCGCGTGTACAAAATGCATGCAGAAGGCCTTAACAATGCAATCAATTCTACAACAGTTGTTGCTGTGCTCATTGCCACAGTAGCCTTTGGTGCAATTTTTCAAATCAATGGCCAATGGGTCGATGATCCGAATGATATCCCACCTGATCATTCCCTTGGAGAAGCAAATATTGGTCCAAATCCAGCATTTCTGGTTTTCTTCGTCTTTGACTCAATATCCTTATTCATCGCTCTTGCTGTTGTGGTTGTGCAAACTACGATCATGGTAATAGAAAGCAGAGCGAAGAAGAAGATGATGTCAATCATAAACAAGCTAATGTGGGTGGCTTGTTTGTTTGTTTCAGTGGCTTACTTGTCCCTATCGTACATTGTTGTTGGCGACGATAATTTGTGGATGCCTATATTAGTATCCGTAATTGGAGCAAGCATAATGGCTACAACTATTGGAACAATGTGTTATTGGGTTGTTATGAATCGGATAAGGTCCTCGAACAAGAGAAGCATCCGAAGGAACTCTCTGGCAAGCAGGTCGCGGTCCTGGTCAGCATCAGTCCTCTCAGATTCAGATGCTCTAAACAATGAATACAAGAAAATATATGCTATATAGAAAGTTTCCTGGTGTATCCATCCCCATGTTGTAATTTGTTTTTGTGGGGTAATCGGAGCCCTTGGCTTTATCTTCATGTGCACACTTGAATTGAAGGTAGGTCTTTTATCTCTGAGAAACTTTTGGTTAATCCTTTTGCTCTAAGTGACAGTGAATAGCTAGCTCACTATTCAATCTCAATTCTAGTATAAGGGGGTCGTTGCACTTATTCAATTTGTACCCTTAGCAAAGACAAAAAATAAGCTAGGTGACTTAACGAATTATTTTCATCAGCATAAGTTTTGGTGGGTAGAGTTACTTGATACACGTGATGGCTGTTTACCCGTAAAATGGTACAGTTGAATTATTACGTGGTTTATAAACATTCGAACTGATTTGATCCAAAATGGTAAATAAATAAGATTAAAAGTAAGACTTAGCAATTGAAATTGAAGAAGATAACAAGCCCGACTCCGAGAGCAGTCTCCGAGGAAAAAAATGAGAACAATGTAAAACAGAAATAAAGTTGTTTAATTGAGAGTGAAAATGAAATATAGCATATGGTTTTCCCAGAATTTCGTGTCTTACAATGGCTGCTGAGCCTGCTATTTATAGCTATGCCTAGGGAAACAAGATCTTAAGATCAAGCCCCGCTTAAATGATAATAAAGGAGTTGTTGATGAATAAGTAATGCCAGACCATAAATGCTAATATTTTCTGTAACGGCTGGCCATTTAATGTTAGAGGATATTCTTCATTGAATGTTATCTGATGGCCAATATACGATATGTTCCTGTTGACCATTCTCCCTTCGGGGTTTACCCGATGTGAATTGCAGATGTTGTTCCCGGCACTAGTTGTTACTTGATTCGCCTTTTACCTATCTCTGGTTCCACGTCTCATGCTATCATTCGATCATTTATTATATATCAATTTTACCTATACAGATAGTCCTGCTTTTTGGTGACATATCTTTGTGTCACCGGGAAGTTGGTGAAGATCCCTTTCTTGGCGAGACATCTCCTGAATAGTCTATGATGCTTGGAAGGACGCACGTCTTCTTGCATTTAATATCCCGAACACGTGTTCCCCCACGATTCACAATATTTTCGCCGGTTCTCGAGGTAATCATAACCATGATTTTTGCTGTCTATATCTGTGATGACCCGGCCGGTCGTTTTAAGGGTTGTAGCCCCGTTCCCCCATTTTATTGCTTGTTTTATGTTTTACAACTGTTATATGACTTATCGGATTAGTTGGTTCGGGTCCGGAGAGATTTCAGAGTGAATTGAGACACTTAGTTTATTAATGAAAGCTTAAGTTGGAAAAGTTGACTGGATGTTAACTTATGCGTAAACGACCTCGGATTTGAATTTTAATGATTCTGTTAGCTCTATTAGGTGATTTTGGACTTAGGAGCGTGTGTGATTGTGATTTGAAACTCCGTAGTAGAATTAGGCTTGAAATGGTGAAAGTTGGAATTTTGAAATGTTTGACCAAGAGTGTACTTTTTGATATCGGGGTCGAATTGGATTTCCAGAAGTCGGAGTTGGATCGTGGGGTCATTTATGGCTTATGTGCAAAATTTTAGGTAAATCGGATGTGATTTGATAGGTTTCGGCGTCGTTTCTAGAATTTGGAAATTTCAAAGTTCATTGGGCTTGAATCCGTGTGCAATTCTTGTTTTTGATGTTGTTTGAGGTGATTTGAGGGTTCGACTAAGTTCGTGTCGTGTTTTAGGACTTGTTGGTGTGTTTGATTGAGGTCCCGGGGGCCTCAGGTTGATTTCAGGTGGTTAACGGACGTGGTTTTGAGTTGCTGAAGCAGCTGAAGTTTGTTATGGCTGGTGTAATCGCACTTGTGGAGTGGGAACCGCAGGTGCGAGCCCGTAGAAGCGGGGCAAGGGCCGCAGAAGCGGCCAAGCGAGAGGTGAGCAGAGGTCGCAGGTGCGAAGATTTTTCCAGCACCTGCGTGGTCGCAGATGCGGGCAGAAGGGCGCAGATGCAGGCTGCTTCCACAGGTGCAATGGCATTTTCCGCACCTGCGATATGCACAGATGTGGTCCAAGGCTCGCAGAAGCGAAGGCGGCTCGTTAATTGGATTTCGCAGAAGCGGAGATTTTACCAAAAAAGTGGTTCCTGTAGGTGCGGAAATATGGTCGCAGGTGCGAACAACCTGGGCAGAATGATTAAAAATGAGGGTTCGCGATTTTGGCTTCATTTCAACATTTTCTACTCGGTCTTAGGCGATTTTGGAGAGGATTTTCGAGGGGATTCTTAAGGTAAGCTTCTTGTACTTGTTTTTGGTCAATAATCTTGTTTCCCCATTGTCTTTTCCACCTAGATTGTGTGGTTTTGAGGCGAAATTTGGGGGTTTGAGGCTAGGGATTCAGAGAGTAGATTTAGGGTTTTAGGTGACGATTTGGTGTTGGATTTTGATAGAAGTTGTATGGTTGGACTCGGAGTGAATGAGCTTTCGGGTTTTGTGACTTTTTTTGGATTTTGAGACGTGGGCCCTTGGCCAATTTCGGATTTAGGCTTGTAACTTTGTATTTTTCTTGTGGAATTGATTCCTTTAGCCTGTATTTATTGTATTGTACTGCTTGTGGCTAGATTCGGGACGTTTAGAGACCGATTTGATAGGCAAAGGCGTGTTGGAGTAGAGTTTATGCCAGGATTGAGGTAAGTAACACTTTCAAACTTGGTTCTGAGGTTTCGAAACCCCCAATTATGTTTATATGATTGGTATTGAGGTGATGCACATGCCAAGTGGCGAGCGTGCGGGCGTGCACCGTGTGAATTGAATCCCGGTTGGTTCCGTGGCACTATAAAGTGAACCTATCTTTTTGATATCCATGTTTTCACCATGTGATAAAATAACTGAGCTGTCAATCATGTTAGAGATCATAGTGGTCATTTCATGATGTTGCCTTACTGATCTCATTGATATTTTGTACTCAGTCATAGTCATTCATTTCATATCATATCTAAGTCTCTGTTGTTATTTATTGATACATTATATCATCATGTTCGGGCTAGTTTCGTGACATTTGTGAGCCCGTGAGTGAGACTTGAGAGGTTGATGACTGAGTGAGGCCAAGATCCTGATTAAGAGTGACATTTATATGATCGGGCTGCACGCCATAGTGGTGATACTGATTTATGATAGCGCTAGGTTGAAGGAGCCCCTCCGGAGTATGCACACACCCCAGTGAGTGCAATTGATATTATTGAGGGATGGATCTTCCATGGACAAGGATCTTGTCTGAAGCATTATATACCAGGAGATGGATCATCTCCACGGGCTGGAATGGCCCTACTCGGTACTGGGTGACTGATGATCAGTGATGTATATATTTCGGGATGGATCTTCCGTGGGCCGTATGGGCCATATCTGTGCCGGTTGAGTTCGTCACTACATTTTAGTCCAAAGGTTGGAATTGTTACTTATTGAGTTGGTAGTACTCACGCTACACCCTGCACCTCGTGTGCAGATCCGGGTGCTTCTAGTCGCGGCTTCTCCTAATTGAGGAGTCAGGATCTCGGAGACTATTGAGGTAGCTGCATGGTGCTCGCAGGCCTTGACTCTGTTTCACTATCTTTATCTATATTTTAGTTCTTATTCCTTAGACATTGTAGTAGACTGTAGACTGTATTCCGGTATAGATGCTCATGTACTCGGTGACACCTCGGCTTTGGGATAGATTGTATTGTGTTGCAGATTTATTTATGTTTCAAAAAGGGTTTTCTTAAATATTAATTGCTTCCATCTTTATTTTAAAAGCCTTTACTGTGTTGAGATGTTGAGTAGCGGCTTGCCTAGTTCCACGATAGTCGGTATTGGGTCGTGACAAGTTGGTATCATAGCCTAGGTTACATAGGTCTCACGAGTCATGAGCGGGTTTAGTAGAGTCTTGCAGATCAACACAGAGACGTTTGTACTTATCTTCGAGAGGCTGCCGAACATATAGGAAACTTCACATTCTTGAATTCTTGTCATGTGAATCTGTTGATTTTGGTAAATAAACTTTTGTTATTCTATTCTCTCACAGATGGTAAAGGACACGTACTATTGGGCATGACGGACAGCCACCAGTACCACCAGTCAGGGCCGCGAGAGGCTGAGGTCGCGGCAGAGGCCGCGGTAGGGGCAGAGGTGCAGCTCGTACAATAGCTAGGGCAGCACTTGCAGATTCACCAGTTGCCCCAGTTCAAGAGCAGGTCCTAGCTATGGATTCACCAGTGGGGCCAGCTCACGCACTAGCTGCGCCCATCGTGATTCCAGGCCTTCTGGAGGCCTTAGCTTAGATTCTGATCGTGTGCACCAGTCTTGCTCAGGCAGTCTCTATTCTGACCGCGACAACGACTTCTGAGGCCAGGGCAGGTACTCAGACTCCCACCGCCCGTACACCAGAGCAGGTGATGCAGGGACTCCAGAACTTGGGGGCACTACCAGCCCAGCCGGTGGCAGCAACTCAGGCCCTTGTGGTTCCTGTTATGACCGATGACGAGCAGCGGAGACTAGAGAGGTTTGGTAGACTTCAGCCTCCATCTTTCAGCAGGACAGAGTCGGAGGATGCTCAGGGTTTCTTGGACAAGTGTCAAACGATTCTATGTACATCAGGTATTTTGGAGACCAGTGGGGTGTCGTTCACTACTTTTCAATTTTCTGGGTATGCCTTCAACTGGTGGGAGGTTTTGAGAGGCGTAGCCCGGTCGGTGCAGCGCCACTTACATGGCAGGAGTTCTCCATTTTCTTCTTGGAGAAGTATGTGACGTAGTCTCGCAGAAAGAAGTTGCACAGATAGATCTGTTTGAGCAGTTACGTTAGGATGATTTGACTGTGACGTAGTACAAGATAAGGTTTTCTGAGTTGGCCCGTCATATAGTTTGGTTGGTCCCCACTGATAGGGAGAGGATCAGGAGGTTCATTGGTGGCCTCACATTTCAGCTGCGGGTGCTTATGACTTGGTAGAAGGTATCTGGTGCTTCTTTTGATGAGGTTGTTGACATTGCTCGGCGGATAAAGCTGGTCCTCAGCCAGGAGCGGGTTGAGAGGGAGGCCAAGGGGTCTCACGGATCTGGTAGTTTTAGTGGTGTTCCTTCTGGAGGTCAGTTCTACCACGGCAGGGGTCTTCCTAATAGGCATGCTTAGACGGCTTGTCCAGTTCATTACGGTGCATCATCTGGCCATGGTTCACATTGTTTTCAGCAGGGTCACTCATCTCTAAGTGCCCTTCCAGCTCAGAGTTCATGTCATGCACCACAGCTCAGGGTTCATCTATATCGGGTCCTTCTAGAAATTATCTCGATTCTCGGGGCTCCCTTCAGTCCCCACGTCCATTCACAGGGAGAGGTTGCTTTGAGTGTGGAGATTTGGGTCATATAAAGAAGCATTGTCCCTGCCTTTTAGGAGGTTCAGCTCAGTAGAGGAGTCAACCTACGACTTCAGCACCCGCCCAGCAAGCTCGGGGTGGAGCTAAGTCAGCTCGGGGTCACTCTAGAGGGGGAGGCCGATCAGGTGGCGGACATGCCCGATTCTATGCACTCCCTGCCAGGGAGATGCTATGGCTTTAGACACAATGATCACAAGTATTGTCTCAGTATTTCACCGAGATGCTTCTGTATTATTTGACCCTGGTTCCACCTATTCATATGTATTATCGTATTTTGCTCATTATCTGGATATGCCCCGTGAGTCTTTAGCTTCATATGTTCATATATCTACGTCGGTGAGTGATACCATTATTGTGGACCGTGTGTAAAGGTCGTGTGTAGTGACTATTGGGGGATTAGAGACTAGAGTTGATCTCTTGCTGCTTAGTATGGTTGATTTTGATGTGGTCTTGGGTATGTATTGGTTGTCTCCATGTCATGCTATTTTGGATTTTCACGCTAAGACTGTGCCGTTGGCGATGCCGGGGTTACCACGGATTGAGTGGTAAGGTTCTTCAGACTATGTTCCCAATATAGTGATTTCATACTTGAAGGCCCAGCTGATGGTTGGGAAGGGTTGTTTATCTTATTTGGCTTTTGTGAGGGATGTTGATACTGATACCCCTACTATTGATTCTGTTCCGGTGGTGCGAGATTTTCCGGATGTGTTTCCTATAGACCTGTCAGGCATGCCGCCCGACAGGGACATTGACTTTGGTATTAACTTGGTGCCATCACTCAGCCCATTTCTATTCCTCCGTATCGTATAACACCAACCGAGTTTAAGGAGTTTAAGGAGAAACTTTAGGAACTCCTTGAGAAGGGCTTTATTAGGCCTAGTGTTCCACCTTGGGGTGCACCGGTTCTATTTGTGAAGAAGAAGGATGGCACTATGAGAATGTGCATTGATTATAGGTAGTTGAACAAAGTCACAATAAGGAACAAGTACCCTTTATCGCATATTGATGATCTATTTGACCAGCTTCAGGGTGCGAGGGTGTTCTCCAAGATTGATTTGAGGTCAGGGTATCACCAGTTGAAGATTCGGGACTCGGATATTCTTAAGACAGCTTTCAAGACCCGTTATGGTTATTATGAGTTCCTTGTGATGTCTTTTGGGCTGACCAACGCCCCAGCAACGTTCATGCATCTGATGAACAATGTATTTCAGACTTATCTTGACTCGACTGTTATTGTATTCATTGATGATATCCTGGTGTACTCTCGTAGCCAGGAGGTACATGCCCAGCATTTGAGGGTTGTGTTGTAGCGGTTGAGGGTGCCAGTCAGCTATACGACGATGAATTCATTCCTGGGCCTTGTACACACCGCCCTGAAAAGATTCTTTATGCCAAGTTTTCCAAGTGTGAGTTTTGGCTCAGTTTAGTGGCATTCTTGGAGCACGTGGTGTCTAGTGTGGGTATTCAGGTGGATCCCAAGAAGATAAAGGCGGTTCAGAGTTGGCCCAGACCGTCCTCAGCTACGGAGATTCGGAGCTTTCTAGGATTAGATGGTTATTATCGTCGCTTCGCGTAGGGTTTCTCATCTATTGCATCAACCTTGACCAAATTGACCCAAAAGGGTGCTCGTTTCAGGTGGTCGGATGAGTGTGAGGAGAGCTTTCACAAGCTCAAGACTGCCTTGACCACAACTCCAATTCTAGCTCTACCATCAGCTTCTGGTTCTTATACAGTATATTGTGATGCTTCTTGGATCGGTATTGGGTGTGTTTGGATGCAGGAGGGTAGAGTGATTGCTTATGCTTCACGTCAGTTGAAGCCCCATGAGAAAAACTACCATGTTCAAGATTTAGAGTTGGCTGCCATTGTTCATGCGTTGAAGATTTGGGGGCACTATCTCTACGATGTGTCTTGTGAGGTGTTTACAGATCATCGGAGCCTCCACCACTTGTTCAAATAGAAAGATCTCAATTTGAGGTAGCGGAGATGGCTGGAGCTGCTAAAACACTATGATATTACTATTCTGTATCATTTGGTGGCCGATGCCTTGAGTAGGAAGGCAGTAAGTATGGGTAGTCTTACATTCATTCCTGTTGTTGAGAGACATCATGCATTTGATGTTCAGGCCTTAGCCAACTAGTTCGTGAGATTAGATGTTTCGGAGCCTAGTCGGGTTCTAGCCTGTGTGGTTTCTCGGTCTTCCTTATTTTATCGCATCAGAGAGTGCCAGTATGATGATCCTCATTTTTTTTGTCCTCAAGGACAAGGTTCAGCACGGTGATGCCAGAGATGAGACTATTGGAGATGACAGGGTGTTGAGAATGCAGGGCCGGATATGTGTGGCCAATGTAGATGGGCTATGGGAGTTGATTCATAAGGAGGCCCACAGTTCGCGGTATTCCATCCATCCGGGTGCCGCGAAGAAGTACCAGGACCTTAGGTAGCATTATTGGTGGAGGAGAATGAAGAAAGATATAGTTGGGTTTGTAGCTCGATGTCTCAACTGTCAGCTGGTAAAATAGAATCATAAGAGACCGAGTGGATTGCTTCAGAGGATATAGATTCCAGAGTGGAAGTGGGAGCGAATCACCATGGATTTTGTAGTTGGGCTCCCACGGACTTCAAGGAAGTTCGATGCTATTTGGGTTATTATGGATCGGCTAACAAAGTCCGCGAACTTCATTCCAGTAGGTACTACTTATTATTCAGATCGGTAGCTAAGATTTACATAAGAGAGATTGTTCACCTTCATAGTGTGCCAGCTTCCATCATTTCAGATAGAGGCATGCAATTACATCACAGTTTGGAGAGCCGTGCAGCGAGAGTTGGGCGCTCAGGTGGAGTTGAGTACAACATTTCACCCTCAGACGGATGGACAGTCCGAGCGCACTATTCAGATATTAGAGGATATGTTACGCGCTTGTGTCATTGATATCGGGGGTTCATAGGACGAGTTTCTGCCACTCACGGAGTTTGCTTACAACAAGAGTTATCAGTCGAGCATTTAGATAGCTCCGTAAGAGGATTTATAAGGGAGGCAGTGCAGATCTCCAGTTGGTTGGTTTAAACTGGGCGAGGCTAGGCTATTGGGTACTGACTTTGTTCAGGATTCTTTGGACAAGGTTAAATTGATTCAGGAGCGGCTTCGCATTCTTTGGACAAGGTTAAATTGATTCAGGAGCGGCTTCGCACGGTGCAGTCTAGACAGAAGAGCTATGCCGACAGGAAGGTTACATGGTTGGGGAGAAGGTTCCGCTGAAGGTGTCACCCATGAAGGGTGTTATGAGGTTCGGGAAGAAGGGCAAGTTGAGCCCTCGGTTCATTGGGCCTTTTGAGGTGCTTCACAGGATTGGGGAGGAGCTTACAAGCTTGCCTTGCCACCTAGTTTGTCGAGTGTGCATCCTGTATTTCATGTCTCTATGCTCCGAAAGTACATCGGCGATCCGCCTCATGTTTTGGATTTCAACACGGTTTCGTTGGATGGTGATTTGACTTATGATGTAGAGCCGGTGGCCATTTTGGATCGGCAGGTTTGAAAGTTGAGGTTAAAGGATATAGCTTCAGTGAAGGTGCAGTGGAGAGGTCAGCCCGTGGAGGAGGCTTCTTGGGAGACTGAGCGGGAGATGCAGAGCAGATATCCACCCCTATTTGTGACTCTTGGTATATTCTAGACCCGTTCGAGGACGAACGTTTGTTTAAGAGGGGGGAGGATGCAATGACCCGGCCGGTCGTTTTGAGAGTTGTAGCCCCCTTCCCCTATTTACTGCTCCTTTTATGTTCTACAACTGTTATACGACTTATCAGGTTAGTTGTTTGGGGTCCGGAGAGATTTCAGAGTGAATGAGACACTTATTGGGCGTTTGGACATAAGAATTGTAAAATTCCAAAATAAAGTGAAAAAAAAAATTTCAAGTGAAAATGGTATTTGAAATTTAGAGTTGTGTTTGGATATGGATATAATTAGGGGTTGTTTTCGATGTTTTGTGAGTGATCGGAGTGAAAATTTTGAAAAACTGCTTTTCGGAATTTTTCAAATCTTCAAAAAATTCTAAAATGCATCTTCAAGTGAAAACTGGATAATTTTTGACCAAACGCTGATTTCGAAAAAAAGTGAAAATTTTTCGAAAAACTATTAGTCTCTTAATGGAAAGCTTAAGTTGAAAAAGTTGATCGGATGTTAACTTATGTGTAAACGGGCTCGAATTTGAATTTTGATGGTTCCGTAAGGTGATTTTGGACTTAGGAGCGCTCCAGATTGTGATTTGGAGGTCTGTAGTTGCAGTAGACTTGAAATGGCGAAAGTTAGAATTTTGGGAAGTTTGACCGGGAGTGAACTTTTTGATATCAGAGTCGGATTGGATTTGCAGAAGTTGGAGTAGGTACGTGGGCTCATTTGTGACTTGTGTGCAAAATTTGAGGTCAATCGGACGTGATTTGATAGGTTTCGGTGTCATTTCTAGAATTTGAAAATTTCAAAGTTCATTAGGCTTGAATCCGTGTGAAATTCGTGTTTTTGATGATGTTTGAGGTGATTTGAGGGTTCAACTAAGTTCGTGTCATGTCTTAGGACTTGTTGGTATGTTTGGTTGAGGTCCCGGGGGCCTCGGGTTGATTTCGGATGGTTAACGGACTTGGTTTTGAGTTGGTGAAGCAGCTGAAGTTTGGTGCGAGCCCGCAGAAGCGGAGCAAGAGCCGCAGAAGCGGCCAAGCCAGAGCTGAGCAGAGGTCGCAGGTGCAAAGATTTTTCCCGCACCTGCGTGGTCGTAGAAGTTGGCAGAGGGCGCAGATGCGGGCTAGTTCCGCAGGTGCGATGGCATTTTCCGCACCTGCGATATGCGCAGATGCGGTCCAGGGCTCGCAGAAGTGGAGGAAGTTGGTTAAGTGGATTCCTCAGAAGCGGAGATTTTACCGCAAAAGCGATTACGCAGGTGCGGAAATATAGCCGCAGGTGCGAAAAACCTGGGCAGAATGTAAAAATGAGGGTTCGCGATTTTGGCTTCATTTCAACATTTTGAACTCGGTCTTAGGCGGTTTTGGAGAGCATTTTTGAGGGGATTCTTGAGGTAAGCTTCTTGTACTCGTTTTTGGTCAATAATCTTGTTTCCTCGTTTTTTCTCCACCTAGATTGTGTGGTTTTGAGGTGAAATTTGGGGGTTTGAGGCTAGGAATTTGGAGAGTAGATTTGGGGGTTTTAGGTGACGACTTGGTGTTGGATTTTGATAGAAATTGTATGGTCGGAATCGTGAGTGAATGGACTTTTGGGTTTTGTGACTTTTGTTGGATTTGGAGACGTGGGCCCGGGGGTCGGCTTTTGGCTAATTTTCGATTTTGGCTTGTACCTTCGTATTTTTCTTGTGGAGTTGATTCCTTTAGCCCTTATTGATTGTATTGTACTGCTTCTGGGTAGATTCGGGATGTTTGGAGACCGATCTGAGAGGCAAAGGCGTGTTGTAGTAGAGTTTTTGCCCGGATTGAGGTATGTAACACTTTCAAATTTGGTTCTGAGAATTCGTAACCCCGAATTATGTGTTTATGTAATTGATATTGAGGTGACGCACATGCCAGGTGACGGGCGTGCGGGCGTGCACCGTGTGAATTGGGACCCAGTCGGTTCCATGGCACTGTAAAGTGACACTATCTTGTTGATATCCATATTTTCACCATGTGATAAAATAACTGAGTTGCCAATCATGCTAGAGCTCATGTTTAGGCTATACGCTGGTACTGTTGGGACCCATAGTGGTCGTTTCTTGCTGTTGACTTACTGATCTCATTGATATTTTGTACTCAGTCATATTCATTCATTTCATATCATATCTCAGTCTCTGTTGTTATTTATTGATACATTATATCATCATGTTTGGGCTAGTTTCGTGACATTTGTGAGCCCGTGAGTGAGACTGGAGAGAATGATGACTGAGTGAGGCCGAGAGCCTGATTATGAGTGACATTTATGGGATCGGGCTGCATGCCGTAGCAGTTATACTGATTTACGATAGCGCTGGGTTGAAGGAGCTCATCCGTAGTATGCACACACCCTAATGAGCGCAGTTGATATTATTGAGGGATGGATCTTCCCTAGACAAGGATCTTGTCCGAAGCGTTATATACCTGGAGATGAATCTTCTCTACGGGCTGGAATGGCCCTACTGGGTACTGGGTGACTGAGATCAGTGATGTATATATTTCGAGATGGATCTTCCCTGGGTCGTGTGGGCCATATACAGTATCAATGGATTGAGCATTTGAGAGTGTGAGCACATGAGGCTGTCAGCATGGTGCATCACGTACAGCATGTGGATTGGCATGTAGAAGTAGCGGAGTTATATTCTTCATATCATTCAGATTTGATCTATTTTACTGTTTTGAGCTATTTATTGAACTGGAAAGCGTGCCTATGTTTCTGCACTGTTATTTCTATATTGAACAGTGCCGATTGAGTTCGTCACTACCTTTCAATCCAAAAGTTGGATTTGTTACGTATTGAGTTGGTTGTACTCATGTTACACCCCGCACCTCGTGTGCAGATGCAGGTACTTCCAGTTGCGGTGGCTGCTGATTGAGGAGTCAGTATCTCGAAGACTATCAAGGTAGATACATGGCGTTCGCAGGTCTTGACTCTCCTTCACTATCTTTATCTGTGTTTCAGATCTTATTCCTTAGACATTGTAGTAGACTGTATTCCAGTATGGATACTCATATACTCAGTGACACCCCAGTTTTGGGATAGATTGTATTATGTTGCGGATTTATTTTTATTTCAAAAAGGTTTTTCTCAAATATTAATTGCTTTCATCTTTATTTTCAAAGCTTTTACTGTGTTGAGATATTGAGTAGTGGCTTGCCTGGTTCAGGCGCCAACACTACAATTGGTTTTGGGGCGGGACAATATCTTTACTTATACTTATCATTTTACCTCTTACACTTCCAAAAACTTCATAAGCTTATCGTTTTCCCTACACTCGGTCTCCTCCTGCTTAGAAAACTTTCATATTCTCTAACTTTTCTAAACATTTTACTACTATTTTAATACAATGAGTTCTTATACTGCATCTTTTAGAAACTCTGATCTTTTATTCGGTGGAGGCCCGAAGAGAAACAAAGACAAAGAAGTTGACATTGATTTAGAGCCTCCCACTGTGAACACCATCATACCCAAACACCTGAGTACCATCAATGACTTCCAAGAGAAGGTTCCATCTGCGTCTCCACGTACTTGGGTTGTTAGTAGGTACCCCTCCTCTATTCTCCCTTCTAGTATTCATACTATGAAGGAGGACTGCAACTGCCCAAACCTTAACATCCTAGCTCCGAATATGATAGAGCGGGTTTCCTTCACCAAGGAAGGTTTTACGTATGTCTATACATACCCCTTTACTTTGGGTCCATTTTCCTTAGGGACGAGTGAAAGACTCGACCCCGTAATTTTGGAATTCTGCCAACGATATCGGGTCTGATTTGCACATGTAGGCCCGTCTATATGGCGAACGATGACTTACCTATGCCAGTTGTGCACGGAGATTGGGAAAACCCTACCTCCCCAAAATTTTTCATGGGGAAGTAATAAACTTCAGCAAACATGGCCATCACGCTCTTCTCACCAGCGTGGGCGAAGATAACGATCTTGGGTGGATGGGGAGATTTGTCATCATCGCCACTAGGGACATCATCCCAACCACAACTCTGCCTTTTCTTTAGTCGTGGAACCGTTTTCGTAAGTTTAGATTCATTCCTTTCTTAATGGAAAGCTTGTTTTCTATTATTGTTGACCTTTTCGATTCTTTTGTTTCAGCTACCCGGTTGGAACCACCATGCGTTCAAGGCCTGAATCAATGGTTCACGATTCTGAAAATTACAACACCAGAATCCCGCTGATGGAAGGAGATGGCTCCTAAATATGGGTGGAAGGCCAAGAACCACAGTAAACCGAGTACTCCTTCCTTTTATCTTTGTATGAACATAGACAACTTTTGCTAACATTATTTTTTGCTTGGTTTAGGACTCCCGCAGGTCTCTGTCACTTGCCCTGAGGTCGACATTTTATCCGATCCCGAGGAAGCCATGAGGGTGCTACAAAGTGCCTTTGTCTGAAGCAGTGCACGCGAACCTGCTTCCGGTGAAGGTGCTTCCTCTCGGAGTCCCCAGCCAGAGAACAAGCAGCCAAAAAGGCGATGTTCTTCCTCGACTGGGGCTCCAAATAAGAAAATAAAGACAACAACGACTCAGATGGCCACAGTGGTTGTTATGGAAGATGGAGAAGCCAGTGATGAAGTGGCTCCCCTCCAAAGGAGAAAAATAACTTCATCAGCTCAACCGGACGCTTAGCCGAGAGAGCTTGAAAACCTGACCGCAGATGAGGTCCAAGCACTTTGGGGTGTGATGGATATAGTAGAGGATGATGATTCTTGCTTTCCAACCCCCGTTGCTGTTTCTGGTCTAAGCTCCTCTAACCCCGGGCCTCTTCTGCCTTCGAACACTGAGCAACCAATTAACGCTGATCTTGCCACAACTGCTTCTTAACCTTCAATGCCAACAACTTCACGCACCTCAAAAACTAACCTAAATTTGATTACTACCTCTTGGATTTTTCTCATTAAACGTACTTTCCATTGCTTCTTCTCAAGGTCGCTTAGATTTTTCACTAGATGATTCACATTCATTTTTATACGGATAAATATTCTCAAAGAATTCAGCATTATCGAATTCGATAACCGTATTAATATGAATATCGCGATTTTCTAATTTATGAACCAACAAGCGATATGCCTTACGATTTGTTGCATATCTTATGAAAACGCAATGAACAATTTTCGGCCCAATCTTTATCCTTTTGGGTTCAGGAACTTGCACTTTAGCCAAAAAAACTCCACACTTTAAAATATTTTAAGTTGGGTTTCCTACCTTTTCATTTTTCTTATGGAATAGGATGCGTTTTGCTATGGAGAACTCAATTGAGTATTCGGTTAGCTGTAAGGAGATCCATATTCACCACCCTTATTATTTTGTTGAGTCAACCACATGAACTGTTGTTTGTGTCATGAAACAGCCAAAATTAATAAACGGTAAAGTTTTTAATCTTCAAACCAAGTAAATATCTGACACAACTAGATTTAACAAACGGTGAAGTTTTTTTATCTTCAAACCGAGTATTAAAACGGGGTAAACAAATCACTAAGATTTTAAACTCCAAAAATAAGTAGAAAGTCATGAAGACTTTAATTTCAATGAACGAGTAAAAATTCTCATAGATTTTATTTCTGAAGCAGGAGTAGAAAATCACAAAAGATTTTAATCTCCATGGTAGACAATCACAAATATTTAATTTTCTTTTCAAATGGCTTTTCAACTAAACCATCGTAACACTTAAGCAGTTTGATTTTTTTACTCTAATCAAACAATCTACCCTTACATTTGTAAAAACAAAATATCATAAATCACAAAAGGGTAGAAAATTAAACATAATATTGTCACTTTCTTCTTAACTTGTTGCCTTGAATTTCACATCTTCTTTGCTGAAATTTCACAAAGTAAAATTCTACTTCTCTAGATTTCCTTTCGACCTCATGATCTATTTGGGTTTGCTTCTTCAATTCCATATCATATGGATACACTGGAATTCATGTGAATGACCCCTGGTACCATTTAATTAATAGTTGTCAATATATATGATTCCATTCTCAAAGAAAATTGGTGTTTCTGTTCCCTTCGTCATGTGGTACAAAACGCAAGCCATCATTATAGCTTTCACATTCTATAAAAAAATTCAAACACTAACTTGAACAAATTGTTGAAGTGTCGACTCAATTTTATTTGAAGAAGAAAGCATCGGTTCGAAGATAATAGATTAAAGAAGGAACTACTTATTTCCCTTGTTGCCCTCACAATTAGTGACTGTGTTAATAAAGTTCTCATCCTCCCATTGTTGTGATATTTCCCAAAAATAGACAAATGTCCATGTGGCAACTTGCATGGGAAGTTCAAAAGAAGTGTCATACACTTGGCATGCCCTAAGCCTTTCAATTAGCTTATAAATAGGCCTTCAAAATAGCCATCATGTGTCAGCACATTTTTTACTTTGCCTCTTTCGTTCCTTTTCTTCCTCCTTAAAACATTTATAGTCTACTTTGTTTTGTTTCCTCTTTTAAAATAGCTGGGTTTGTAATTTACTATTTTGCTGATTCCTGTATCCTCCCTAATAGAGGTAGGCTTGTTTAATCCTGGAGAGACATTTCACACTGCTGAAATAGTTTCTTAGGACAGTGCCCAATACGACCCAAGCCAATTCGTGTATTTCCGCTCACAAATAATATTATTGCAGTATTATTATTATCGTTACTTTTGGGTGTCATTTCCCTACATTCTAAGAAACTATGGCAAATAACACTGATGCTGAAAATACTACTGGCACCGCCAATATTGGTGTTACATCCGCTGCTCCAGCCCCAGTTGAACTGCCATATGCCAGGCCATTTCCAGATGTGTCAAATATTGAAATTTTCGCCAATGAAAATTTCAAACGTTGGCAAGAACGTATTTTCTCACTGCTTGATGTCCATGGTGTTGCACATGCACTGCTGCATCCACAACCTAGTGCAGACGCTGATAATAAAATAATAGAATCATGGCAATATGCCAACAAGGTATGCCGTCATACAATATTGCAAACTATTTATAACGAACTGTTTGACGTGTATTGCAGTTATAAAGAAGCTAAAGCTATATGGGAAGCTTTAATTAAAAAATTCACTGCTGAAGATGCTACAAAACAAAAATTTTTAGTAGAAAAATTTTATCAGTGGCAGATGAGAGATGATAAAGAGATGAACATACAAATCAACGAATTTCAAAAATTGTTAGAAGACTTGAAGGCCGAGGGGATGTCTTTACCAGAGAAATTTGCTGCTGGAGTGCTAATTGAGAAGCTGCCTGACTCATGGAGTGACTACAAAAACAACTTAAAGCACAAACAGAAAAATTTCACCATTGAGGAAATTGTGACCCACATCCTAATTGAAGATTCCAACAGAAAAGAATCTGTCAAAGCTATGACAACTCTTAAAGCAAACTTAGTGCAAAGAAGCAACAACAACCGCAAAAGGTACGAGAATAAGTCTCAAGGTTGCAAACCTAAAAATCCTAATCTTAAATGGAAAAAAGGGCTCTTGTTTTGTTTGTGGAAAACCAGGTCATCATGCCTCACTGTGCAAGTACAGAGCAAGAAATGACGAAGAAAAAACTAATAATCCTAAGGCTAACTTAGCTGAAGGAGGTGATATTATTGCAGCTGTCATCTCTCAAGTAAACACTGTAGCACATGCAAAAGAATGGGTGATAGACTCTGGGGCTACTCGGCACATTTGTGCAAATCGAGAAGCATTTTCCTCTTATACTCCTGTAGAGGATGATAGAGAATAAGTCTACCTTGGAGAATCAAGTACTACCAAAGTCTTGGGTAAGGGTAAAGTTCTCCTGAAACTCACTTCGGGAAAAACTTTAGCCCTTGTTGATGTACTGCATGTTCCTACTATGAGGGCAAACTTGATCTCTGCATCCTTGTTGGGAAGAGCCGGAGTGAAAGTGTCATTTGAATCTGATAAGATCATAATGAACAAAAATAATGTGTTTGTGGGAAAGGGCTATTGTAACCAAGGACTCTTTGTACTTAATATTTCTGATGTTATCAATGGAAATGTATCTACTTCTGCTTATATGGTTGAGTCTATTTCTCTATGCATGCTAGACTAGGACATGTTAATGTCACATATATAAAGAAAATGCAGTCACTAGGATTAATATCTTGTTTAGACTCAAATAATATTAACAAGTGTGAAATATGTGCTGAAGCTAAAAGTACTAGAAAGACCTGTTTTTCCGTAAATAGAGAAACTCAATTGTTATCTTTAATTCACACTGATTTAGGCGACTTGAAGCAGACTATGACTAGAGATGGTAAAAGATATTATGTAACTTTTATTGATGATATTTCTAGATATACTAAGTTGTATTTGCTTAGAAATAAAGATGATGCATATAATACTTTTATTTCTTATAAAACTGAGGTTGAAAATTAACTTAGTAGAAAATTCAAGAGAATTAAATCAGATAGAGGTGGAGAATATTTATCTTTAAATGATTTTTGTGAAAAGAATGGAATAATTCATGAAATAATTCCGCCTTATTCACCTGAGTCAAATGGAGTAGCTGAAAGGAAGAATAGAACATTGAAAGAGATGATGAACTACCTGTTAGTTAGTTCTAATGCTCCTGATAACATGTGGAGTGAAGCTATTTTATCTGCATGTCACTTACAAAATAGAATACCACATAGAAGAACTGGCAAACCTCCGTATGAATTGTGGAGGGGCTATAAACCTAACTTGAAATATTTACAAGTGTGGGGGTGCCTTGCTAAAGTTCTTTTGCCTGGACCTAAAAAGAGAAAAATAGGTTCTAAAATTTTTGATTGCATGCTTATTGGATATGCTGAACATAATACTGCATATAGATTTCTTGTTTTAAAAAGTGATGTGCTTGATTGCAATACTATAATTGAGACAAAGAATGCAGAATTCTTTGAACATATTTTTCCACTATCTGATAAAATTTCTCATACACCTGTTGAAACAAATAGTGAAATTACCTCTAATGAGGAATTGAGAAGGAATAAAAGGCCTAGGAAAGAATATTTTTTATATGGAAATTTTCAAACATTTCTTGTCGATAATGAACCATCAAATTATTTTGAAACTATATCTTCTTCAGATGCTAAATATGGAAAGAGGCAATAAAAGTTGAAATTGATTCTATTAAGAAAAATAATAAATGAATTTTAACTGATTTACCTCCTGGTGCAAAGCCTATTGGTAGTAAATGGATTTTCAAAAAGAAATTTAATCCCGATGGATCTTTAGATAAATATAAAGCTCGGTTAATAGCAAAAGGTTTTTCTCAAAAACAAAATCTCGATTATTTTGATACATTTGCACCACTGACTAGAATTTCTTCTATTCGAATTTTAATTGCCTTATTCCACCAAATGGATGTGAAAACTGCTTTTCTAAATGGTGATTTAGAAGAAGAGATTTATATGGTTCAACCTGAAGGCCGTGTCATTCCTGCACAAGAAAATAAAGTTTGTAAATTAATTAAAAATCTCTTTATGGCCTTAAACAAGCTCCTAAGCAGTGGTATGAGAAATTTGAACAAGCCTTACTGAGAGACGGTTTTTCTTCAGTTGAGGTGGATAAATGTGTTTATGCTAAAGTGGTAGACAATGATTATGTGATAATATGTCTATATGTTGATGACATGCTTATATTTGGTACAAGTTTAAATATTGTGCAAAGTACTAAACTATTTTTGTCTTCTAACTTTGATATGAAAGATCTGGGTGAAGTAAATATGATATTGGGAGTTAAAGTGATAAGGAGTGAAGATGGCATAATGTTGTCACAAGAACATTATGTTGAGAGACTTCTTAAGAAGTTTGAATATTTTAATGTCACATCTGTGAGCACTCCTTTTGATGCTAACTCTCAGTTGAAAAAGAATAATGGTGACCCAGTTGCTCAGTCTAAATATGCTCAGATTATTGGGAGTCTGATGCATTTAATGAATTTTACAAGGCCTGATATAGCCTATGCGGTGTGTAGACTGAGTAGATATACTCATAATCCCAACAGAGAGCATTAGTCAGCATTAGATAGACTAATGAAATATTTGAGAGGAACCATGAATTATGGTATCTTATATAGTGGATTTCCTTCTATTTTAGAAGGGTACAATGATGCAAACCGGATCTCTGATTCAGATGAGACAAAATTCACTAGTGGTTATGTATTCACCTTTGGTGGTGGTGCAATATCGTGAAAATCAGCTAAACAGACGATCATTGCTAGATCGACTATGGAATCAGAGTTTGTAGCTCTGGAGTTAGCTGGTTCACAGGCTGAGTGGCTAAGAAACTCCTTAGCTAATATCCCTTTAATAAAGGACGTATTGCCTCATGTGTCTATACATTGTGATTGCCAGGCGGGAATAGCTATAACAAAGAATAAATCATATAATTGTAAAAGTAGACACATGAAATTGAGACATGATGTCATAAAGCAGCTGCTGAAAGATGAAATAATTTTCATTGATTATGTGAAGTCAGAAGTTAATTTGGCCGATCCTCTGACTAAACCTGTGGGAAGAAAATTAATTTTTCAAACCTCTAAAGAGATAGGGTTAAGGCCGACGTGTTATCAATAGAGATGGTAACCCAACCTATGTGATTGGAGATCCCATGAAGTAGGTTCATATGGGTAATAACAAGTCGATATTGGCACTGAAGTACTAAAAGAGAGTGCTTGACTGCTACTAATTGAGAGGCTGAGTTATAACTCTTAATGAAATTCATAGTCCTTATGGATGGTGTATTTAAAAGCAGTATACACTTGATGAATTCACCTATATGAGAGTGGAGTGGGCCGCTCCTATGAGATTTTGGCCTAGTCTCTAGAGCTCTCGTGAATAACCAAGCACGTGCATGGCCTATTGGGCGCAAAACCGCGTTGAACAGCAAAATTACCGGGGGTCGAAATGTGATTGATAAAATCTCTGACTTACAATAAGAATTATTGGTTCATAGAAATATTATATTTCACCAGTAATTCTATAAGTTAAACTTTATTGATCTAAGTTTGGTTCATAGTCCAAAAGACACCAAACCTATTGCATTTGGACCATACAAATCCAGCTAATCTTACTCCTCTTTGTATGAATTTTTTTGAAAATATGTGGGGGAACTGTTGTGATATTTCCCAAAAATGGACAAATGTCCATCCATGTGGCAACTTGCATGGGAAGTTCAATACAAGTGTCATACACTTGGCATGCCCTAAGCCTCTCAATTAGCCTATAAATAGGCCTTCAAAATAGCTATCATGTATCAGCACATTTTTTTACTTTGCCTCTTTCGTTCCTTTTCTTCCTCCTTAAAACATTTATAGTCTACTTTGTTTTGTTCCCTCTTTTAAAATAGCTGGATTTGTAATTTACTATTTTGTTGATTTCTGTATCCTCCCTAATAGAGGTAGGCTTGTTTAATCCTGGAGAGATATTTCACATTGTTAAAATAGTTTCTTAGGACAATGCCCAGCACGACTCAAGCCAATTCATGTATTTCCGCTCACAAATAATATTATTGCAGTATTATTATTATCGTTACTTTTCGGTGTCATTTCTCTACACCCATTAATGTCAAACGTTGCACAATATAGTTTGGTGACAGTTTGAACTCCTTTGGCAGTATTACCAAAAGTCACAATTTTTGTATCTCTGTGAACATCACCCATGCGGCTCTGTAAAATATGGACATAATTGCCGTTATTTTCATATAGCAAAGTATTCATGTTAAATGCGTAAAGGCACTTTTGTTTGCATCCACATTCATATTGTTCCTCTATGAATTTTCTCATTCTAGTTTAGTCTCCATAAAATAGATGTTAAGATGAACATATAAAATAAATTTAAACTCCTTTAGATTGTTGATAAACTGTGTTCAAAATCAGAAAATCAACGAAGGAAAATACGTTAGTTAATAAACAAAATTTAAAATAATTCTGAGCCCACAAGTTTCTTGTATTTCCTTCAGAAATTTAATCCCCTCACTGTTGCCCAAGGTTATGGATTACTTCCTCCCATGATAGAACGGATAAACTATTTTGTAATAGTGGCAATCGAAATTATAGAACTTCAGTGAACTCAACAAACGAAGCTAATCACACCTGACACTTTATTTATTTGGAAAAACAATGCAACAATGTAGAAATTAAAGAGAGTGAAGTTTTCCAGATTTTTTCTGTATATAAAAATGAGGCGAAGCCTCTAAATTTATAGACAATCAAAGGGTGAGATTAAGAGGTGCAATCCAAGAGGCGACTCTTTTATTTCCCATTTACACCCCTTGGAAAAACCCAACAGGCATATCTATTGAATTAACCTCATACTATAAAACTTTTGTCCATCATTCTCCATTTTGTGATATTGGTAGTGCGCCATCTATTGCGCGTTTGTTGTAACAGGAAACTTTAAAGGAAAGTTTTAAGCATAATTATGGAAACGTGGGAAAAGAAATTTGAAGCATTTTCACAGTATGAGTTGACCATTAATTAATTGTTTACATAAATTAATACAGTTGAATTTATACGTGATTTCTAGACAAGTGAATTAATTTGATCCTGGAATAATAAAAGAATTGAAAAATATGCAATACTTAGCCTTGAGATGAAGATCAAATAGCAGAAACAGTAGTTCCGGGAGCAAGGCTTCCGGGCATAACAACAACGAAATCAAAAAGTAAGAAGGTAAAGTTGAATAAAGGCCAAATACATATAGAGCCCATTAAACTTGGCCCAATTTTTCATTTTGGCACTCTAACTAACTCTTGTTCCATTTTGGCCTCCAACCCTAATTTTTGTGTTCCACTTTAACACAATGCTGACTAGATTTAGTGTGTGATTTGCCTCACCCTTTAGGCACGTGAGGGATATTTTTTCAGCCAAATTTCATACTCTCAACGTAGAGGCGGATCTAGAATTTAAATCCTATGGATTCAATTTTAATATTTTTAACATTGAACCCATTATATTTTTAAAGTTATGGGTTTATATCTATTTTTTTTATAATTTTAATAAAATTTTACATACAAATTTTTACTCCGCGTCGAAAGTTATGGGTTCAGTTGAACCCGTAGTTATTACTGAAAATATATATATAAAAAATATTTTTTACACGGAAGGAGGGCAGAAAAAACAAAAAAGATTATCATTTGAAATTACAAAAAAACAATTGTAGGGGGGGGGGGGAATGGGATGGGGGTAGCAGCTGGATATTTGTCCGTGCTGCATTTTTACCTGGGATAAAAGTTTTTGTGTCAAAGTGGAACAAAAGAACCCATTATACTTTTAAATGTTATGGGTTTATATCTATTTTTTTTATAATTTTAATGAATTTTTACATACAAATTTTTACTCCGCGTCGAAAGTTATGGGTTTAGTTGAACCCATAGTTATTATTGAAAATATATAAAAAAGTATTTTTTCCATGGGATGTGGGCAGAAAAAACGAAAAAAAATAACAATTTGAAATTACATAAAAAAAAAAGTAAATTTTTTTTTGCGCGGGGGTGGGGGGGCAGTGGGGTGGGGGTAGCAGCTGAAATGCACGTGCTGCATTTTTACCTGGGAGAAAAAAATTTGTGTCAAAATGGAACACAAAAATTGGGGTTGGAGGGCCAAAATGGAACAAGAGTTAGTTAGAGTGCCAAAATGAAAAATTGGGCCAAGTTTAATGGTCTCTATATGTATTTGGCCTTGAATAAAGCTTTGAATAGGTTATAGCATAAGTTTGCTAGAAAATTCCTCTCTTTACAATGATAACAAATCTCACTATTTATAGGTGCACCTAGGGAACAAGTTCCTAGGATCATGCCCCTCTTTAATGTCAATTATGAGGGTCATTGAAGATTGTGCAATGGCGGACATGAATGACAATTTCTTTGTAACGGGAGGTGTATTAAATGCTGCAGAGTATTCTCCATTAAACGCTATCGGGTGGCTGGAATTTTTGCATCTTTATGAGCATCATTCTTTTTGATAACAAAAGGAATAGTTGTCTTCGATTTTAGCTACCCTCTGCCTCCGGTTCCACATGTCACTCTCTTACGTAATTCCTTAGCATGGCATATTTTACCCTATACAGATAGTCCCGCTGCTTTTTGATGACATAACTTTTTGTCACCAGGAAGTTGGTAGAAACGTTCCTTTTGGCGGGAATTTCACTGACCCCCTCTAAGAGACTTCTGATGGTTGATTAGATGCACGTCTCTCCGCATTTAATGAACCGAACACACGTTATTCTAGGATTCAGCATAACATTTGCTAGCTATCGAGGTAATTATGGCCACGAATTTAGCCGCCTAAACCTTTAATTATACGTATATGCTTCTTTAATTTTACACTTCATAACATTCTGAATTTTCTAAGACTTTCTTTACTAAACTCACCTTCCGACTTCAACCTTTCCTCAACTTCCTTCTTTGAGAGAAAAAACTCTTTCACTGATAAGAAATGGCCTCCTCTTCAAGAAAACCTAATTCTTCAAAGAACAAAGGCAAAGCTGACGATGATGTTTCCCCTACGGTGAGTACCATTGTCCCAAAGAGCCTAACTACCACCAAAGATTTCGAAGAGAAGTTTACTTCTGCTAACTCTCGTACATGGGCCGTTGGCAAATACCCTTCTTCCATCCATCCTTCCGGTATTCCAGCTGTGAAGGAAGATTGTCGTTGCCAGGATTTAGACATTATCGCTCCTGATCTGGTGGAGCTGGTAACCCCACCCAATGAGGGATTTACATACTTTTACACGTATTCTTTTACTTTTAGAGCGTTTTCTCTTAGTGGGGAGCTTGGTTTCGTTATTGCGGAGTTCAGTCTCTACTTTCAGGTGTGTTTGGATCAAGTAAGTCCTTCCGTGGGAGAACGATTGCTTGTCTTCCGCGCCTGTGCCAAGAGGGAGAGGAGCTATCCCTGGCTCACGTGATGAACCTCTATTCTGCCAAAAACTTCCGTGGGGAATGATAAACTTCACCAAATGTGGCCACCATGCCCTTCTATCTAGCATGGATGATGAAAACGACCGTGGTAGAAATTGCCAACTCCCATTGCTTGATCCCCGTCGCTGCGCCCCGTACCGTGAGACTAAGTACCGGGCCCCTGCCGTCTTCACTTGATGAGTAACCAATAACCAGCACTGCATTTTCCGCAACTGCTTCTTACCCTTTCACACCATCACCTTCTTCACCCATTCTTCCATCAACAACTGCTACATCATCTCCACTAGCCGCATCTGTTCGAGAAGAGCATGTTCCTCCTCCCTAGTCCCCAGTTCATAGCAATTTGGGGCAAAATTATGCCGCCCCATCAGAAGATCCGCAAAGGAGGAGGAGCGTTACTCTCTCGGTCTCTACCGGGTGCAACCTGTTATCCCAGCTGGTGGAACTTGCTAACTATCTGAAGCCTTTTGCTTCAGAAAAAGATTGGGAAAAGATACAGGCTCTCTCGGGAGAGTGCTTGTTGAATAATGCCATGCACAACGCCGCAGCGGTATATTGTTCTTTTCCTTTGTTATTTCTTCTATCTTTGATTTAGTATTATTTTTGAATTAGCTTTTCATGTTTCGCAGGTCAATTTCCTTGCTTCTGAGGGCCTTCAGAGGTTGATTCGGGAAAAGGAGGAACTTACCTCCGAGCAGGATCCACTTTTGGTCGAGCGAGACCAAACCGCTACTCGCCTCTCAGAACTAGAAACTAAAGCTGTTAGGGCTATTGTGTTGGAGACTCGTTTGCAGCAAAGCGAGCAAGAAGTAGAAACCCTTAGCCAAGAGATTGCCCTGCCGAGGGTTCAATTTAAAGAGGCTAGGGCCAAATGGGTTGAAGTTCATAGTGTCATTCTTGCTGCATCAGATCGCGAGGCTGCCTTCGCTGAAAGATTGACCAAATTGGAGGCATCGTCTAACTCAAAACCCGAAGAGTTTATTGTTGCTAGGGTGAAATATGCCCAGTTGGAGGAGAAGTACAAGAGGACTATCGATTATAACAGACTTTTCAGTTCTACTGTCCGCGATCTCGATGTTAGCCTCCGGTCCATGAGGTCCGCGTAAGAGAATCTTTCTGCCAAGGTTGAGCAACTTAAAGAAGAGCTTCAGCGCCGAGCGGCTTTCCTCATAATTGAGAAAATGCATTCCATGCTTAGTATGAGGAGAGAAACCTTGGAAGAGGCTAAAGCGGGTGTCAGAGATTTTGGTGCCGAAATTGCTAAGGCCCTTGAGTTGGAGTTAGATGCAAAGAGGTCTTCCAGTCAGGCCTGATGCTACCGATTCTTCTGGTTCCGGTTCTAAGTTCTCGTGAACTGGAGAGGAGCCGTAAGGTGATGATGTTGAGGTCCAAGGTGATGATGGCCAAGATATCGAACCGGCAGCGAATCTACCTACTTCTTCTAGGGGCGCATATGCTTCTCTTCCTCTGGGTTGCGGAGATGCAGCAGTTTAACTTTTCCCTTCTTTTCCCAACTTTCGTACCTGTGCCGTTTTGGAACATTTATTGTGAATAAAAACATCTTTTGCTCAAGTATTGCATGAGTCTTTCTGCATTCTTTTGTTTGAACATTTATGCAAGTTTTAATCTTTGCATTCTTTTTTGCTTAAGTGTTTTGCGCAAGTTTTGCTATTTGCGTCTAGTTATGTAAGCTATTGGTGTATTTTTCCCCAAAAGCATTTAGATTTCGAGCACAAGTTCTTCCGAAATCAGCCCTTTATCGTGAGGGTTCCTATAAGAGAGGGCCCTCTTATGTTTACGGTGGTCTTGAAGAGGACATCTCTTATTCATTAAAGCACTAGCATTTGAAGTGTTGTTTAACTTTCAGATGACAAAATCAATTCATCTCTCAGACAATAAACAAGATAGAAATAAAGAAACTTTACTTTATTCCTTTCATTTTCAAAAAGTACATGAGCATTCACTATGCTAAAAAGAGATTGCCATTTCTTGTGGCTAACTTGTACAACTTGTTTCTACGGGGCTGGCCGCACAGTCCCCGATCTCGATGATACAGCTATGTTTTTGGTTTTCGTTTTCAAGTCAATGTGGCAGTCATTGTTTCCGTATCCTCATATCATTCTCCCCTAGTGTTCGAATGCGAAGGAAGTGAATCAGAATACTAGAAGTTTTGCATCTTCGAGGATTACACTAAATAATTTATTACACTAAATAATTTCTTGATGACCTTCAGTTTGGTAACAAACTTCACTTCCCCTTAGGAATTTATGATATCGATCCAAAGACTATCTAACAATCCCCTAGTGGTTTGCACTTTTGTACGGTCGGGTAACCTTTGCTTGATAGCAAACTTAATTTCCCACTGGGAATTTTGCTATCGAGCAAAATATTATCTAACCGTTCCGAAGTGGTTCTTCGCTTGCGTGTCTTGCTATTTGTAAGGCCCCGTGAAAATTTCTACTCAAAACCCGAGAGCTCGTAGTGCCAAGTTAGGAATACGTGTTAGAAATTTGTAGAATTCTTCGCGGCGAGCTTGCGATCCACGGTTCGGACCTTTTGGACTGATCTATGCATTAAAAGTTGAGGAATAATGTTTTCTAGAAAAGTGCATTTATGCGGTCCATTATGCGGTCGCATAATAGCTATGCGGACCGCATAATCGCCGCAGAGTCAGTCAGTTTGATGGTAATTTTGAGGTCAACTATGCGATCGCATAACCAATATGCGGGCCGCATAGTCATCGCATAATCCCTTGGAATTTTGCGAGGGGTAGTTCTGCGATGCGACCGCAGAACAGGTATGCGGACCGCATTTCTGTCGCATACTCGGGCAGTTTGCTCAGGTTCTTGAAGCCATTTTTGCGGTCCATTTTGCGGGCCGCATGTCAATTATGCGATCGCATATGCGACTGCAGATCTGAGTCGGGGCTCCAGATTTTTAAATTTTAAACCCGACCCCCTGTCGTTATATCTTATGCAATGGCTCATTTTGAGCCTATTTCCTGGTGCTTTTAGAGTGAGAAAGAGGATCTAAGAGAGAGGAAGTGCCTTTCATAAAAAATTGCTCCACAAATTCTTGTTAAAACATTGAAGATATTCAAGTGAGGCACCTAAATCTTCATCCCAGGAGGTAAGACTTCATCACCTCAGCTCTTAATTTTAAACATAGCTATAAGGGGTCAGTAGTGGGGTAATTCTTGGGGGTAAGGGTGATTACATGGCATGCATGTGTTCTTAGAAGATATGAGGAAATTATAAATAGAGAGGCATGGGGAACGGGTTGGTGTAATCTTGCATAAAAGGACCGTAAGCCCTTAATGAACACTCAATGCTTGATAAAATGCTCAAGTGAGCTAAGATTATGATCTTTTCCTGATTATGGGTTCAATTGTGCTACAATGCTTAAATAGATTGAAGTTGCGAACATTCCGAAACATTATAGGATTAAGGAAAGCTAAATTAAGGTATGTATGGCTAAAACCCCGTCTTTTTAGAAATTGAGCTCCGTTGGTGTTCGTGTAAATGCGGTAAGATTAAAGTTGGATTGTTGTATTGATTGTTATTTCACATGAATTGGTGTTACAACTTTATATACGTGAAATGCGTGTCTCAATATGATCAATGTGCTATTCTTGATAACTTGAAAAGGTGCGAAGAATATGAATCATGTATTGAAATGCTATTATTGAAGTTGCGTTTGTTGTGCCATCTATGTGAAGTTTTATCTATGCTTACAATCTAAATTGCTCTTGTGTGCACCTATTATCCTAAATTGCAAAGCTAACATTGAAATTGGGAATGATGTGAAATGTGGCCTAGTGCCAAAAATGATGTGATAATTGTGGCCCCAAGTGCCTATGAAATGATATATGTGAAACGAGATGATTAATGAGAAGGGAACAACGCCTTGGTAAGGCGACCTAGTCGATCAGGCCGAGATCAGATGCCATGCCGCACACATGGTGCTATTTTGCTGATATTGAATTCCGGAAAAAGGAAACTAAGATTTGTGATTGAGGTATATGTCTCAAATGAGGCAACCTAGCCGATCGGGTCGACATCGGACTCCACTCAAGATAGCAGTGGTATTGTAAAAATGATGAAAAGTATGAAATGCCCCAAACTAAAAGCAATGGAAAATTTTGTGAAAGTTGTATGATCTTTTATTTGATGATATGGTGATCGTACTAAGCTTTCGAATTGTACTTGTGATTTCCTTATTCTTGTATGAAATTTCTTTCTAACTAAATGGTGTTTAGTTATACATACTAGTACTATTCCATGGTATTAACGTCCTTTTTGCCGAGGGCGCTTCATTTTTAAATGAATGTAGGTGGCTCTATAGCGGACAATGCCGATCGCGCGTAGCGGAGTGTCCTCCTCTCGAAGTCTTGGTGAGCCCCTTTTTCCTTCAAGGGGTTATGATGTACATCTTTTGTTGTAGACTTCCACTTTTGAGGTATAGACGGGGCCTTGTTGCCGGCATTGTCATAATTCGTCTTTTGTATCCATAGAGGCTCCGTAGACGTTTGTGTGGGTTATATATGGGTGTTGGATGGGTTAATGAGCTGTGTTGTAACTCTATACTCTAGTTCATCTAAACTATAACTGTATGAAATCTTGGAAACTTATCCATGATTTAAGGTTTGTGATATAAAAATGAACTATCAATGTTGAATGTTCGAGTTTGCATGGTTTTATTAATCGTATTGAGTTGGGTTGAAAGTGTTAATAAGGCTTGCTCAGTTGGGTTCACTCGATTGAGCGCCGGTCGCGCCTCCCGAGGTTGGGGCGTGACACTATTAAAGGTCTTATTTCTGCTGTTGAAACCTTCTTTGTAGTTTGCTTTCCGTTGATGCCTCGTTAAATACCTCACGAGAAAAACTCAATTGGGACAAAAACTGAACGAAGGGAAAAGTGCTGCACATACTTTCAGTACAAGTGATGTTCATCAGCAATAATATCTCTTGAGGTGTGTCACATTCTAGTGGCTTGGCAACGTTTCTCCGTTCTGATTCTCCAACTCATACGAACCATTCCCGGTGACAGCTGAAACCCGGTAGGGGCCTTCCCAGGTTGGACCTTGCTTCCCTGCATTGAGTTCCCGGGTGTTTTGAGTTACTCTCCATAGAATCAATCTCCTACTTTGAAATAACGGAGGTTGGCTCTTCAATTATAATAACCTTCCATTCTCTTGTTTTGGGCTACCATTCTTATATGCACCAAGTCCCTGCGTTCATCGAGTAGCTCCAAGTTGATTAACATTGCTTCATTGTTTGTCTCTTCATTTGCTTGGAAATATCTCAAGGTGGGATCCCCTACTTCCACCTGGATTAAGGGTTCTGATCCGTACACAAGGGAAAAAGGAGTTTCTCCTGTGCTTGATTTGGCCGTTGTTCGGTACGCCCATTTACTTTGGCCGCTTCCAACCACTTCTTGAGATTCTGTATAATCACTTTGTTCGTTGATTCCGCTTGACCATTTGCGCTTGGATGATAGGGCGAAGATTTGATTCTTTTGATTTTCAAGTCTTTAAGAAACTTTGTGAGCTTTGCGCCTATAAATTGTGGCCCGTTATCGCAGGCTATCTCTTTTGGCATTCCAAATTTGCAAATTATGTCCTCCCGCAAGAAATCCACCACCTCACGTTCGCCGATCTTCTGATAAGGACCTACTTCAACCCACTAAGAAATAGTCAGTTAAAATTAAAATAAATCTTACCTTACCAAAGGCCGGCGGTAGTGGTCCGACGATATCCATTCCCAATTCGTAAACGGCCATGGAGATAGAACTGAGTGTAATAGTTATGCTGGTTGATGTACCAATGGTGCGTAGCGTTGACACTCATCGCATTTTTGCACGAAAGCTTTGGCGTCTTGTTCCGTTCAAGACCAATTGTATCCTTTCCTTATCAATTTTAATTATAAGGAATCTGCGCCCGAATGATTTCCACATATCCCTTCATGGACTTCTCGCATAACATAGTTAGCTTCAGAGGCTCCTAAGCATCGGGCCAGCGGGCCTTGAAAGGATTTCCTGTATAGTTGGCCTCCTTTGAAGCTATACTGTGTTGCTTTGGCACGCAGCGCCCGAGATGCCTTGGAGTCTTCATGCAATTTCCCGTGTTCGAGATAATCAATGATCTCATTCCTCCAGTCCTAGACCAAATTGGTCGTATTTATCTCATAGTAGCTATCCGCATCCAGAACCGAGTGCATGATTTGCAATACCGTCCCGAAATCTGATCCCTTCACTTCCGTTGATGAACCGAGGTTAGCTAGTGCATCCTCTTCTGCGTTTTCTTCCCTTGGGATATGCGTAATTGACCACTCCTGAAATCGAGCAAGCAGAGCCTGAACCTTCACCACGTATTGTTGCATGCGCTCCTCTTTGGTTTCAAAGATCATGTAGACCTGATTTACCACCAGCTGGGAGTCACATTTTACTTCTATGACCTCGGAATCTAGTCCTCGGGCCAATTCGAGTCCTGCAATCAAAGCTTCATACTCTACTTCGTTGTTAGTCAAAGGGACTGTTCTTATGGCCTGCCTTAGGGTTTCTCCCGAAGGTGTAGTTAATATTATGCCAAGCCCGGACCTCTTTACGTTGGAAGAACCGTCCATAAATAAGGTCCAAACTCCCGATGTCGATTCTGACACCATCACTGCTTCTTAGGTTGCCAAAGGCAACAATCCCGGACTAAAATCAGCCACAAAGTCAGTTAACACTTGTGACATAATCGCAGTCCTAGGTTTATACTCTATGTAGAATTCATTCATTTCAGCGGCCCATTTGGCCAATCTACCCTAGAGTGAATAGGATATTCCGCAGGGGAAAGGTTCTCACCACAACTATTGGGTGACATTGGAAGTAAGGCCTCAGCTTTCGAGCGGCAGCTATGAGAGCTAAGGCCAGCTTCTCCAAATGCAGGTAGCGAGTTTCCGCTTCCATTAAAATTCTACTAACATAACAAATGGGAGATTGCATACCTTCGTCCTTATCGACTAAAACGGCACTTACTGCTACCTCCGAGACTGCTAGGTAGATTAACAATTTTTCACCTTCCTCCAGCTTGGATACTAACGGAGGGCTTGACAAGTACCTTTTCAAATCTCTCAAAGCCTGCTGGCAATCTGGGGTCCATTCGAAGTTGTTTTTCTTTTTGAGTAGCGCGAAGAAATGGTGGCATTTCTTTGATGATCAGGAAATGAACCTTCTCAAAGCGGCCAATCTCCCTGTGAACCTTTTAACTTCTTTCATGCTTGATAGCTGATCCGGGATGTCTTCGATGTCTTTGATCTTATTGGGATTTACCTCAATCCCCCTTTGTGATACCAGAAATCCTAGGAACTTGTTAGAGCTGACCTTGAACGCGCACTTCTCGGGGTTAAGCTTCATGTTATGCTTCCTTAAGATGTCAAAAGTTTCTTGCAAATTCTTAAGGTGATCACATGTGTTCAAAGACTTAACAAGAATATCGACTATATAAACTTCCGTGGTTTTCCCTATCTGGTTTTCAAACATATTGTTTACGATCCATTGATAAGTGATTCCGGTGTTCTTTAGCCCGAAGGGCATCGCATTATAGCAATATGTGTCGTAATTCGTTATGAACGAATTTTTTTCCTGATCCTCCGGGTTCCTCTTAATTTGGTTGTACCCGGAATAAGCATCAGGGAAACTCATTAACGCATGCTCGGTCGTTGATCAATCATTTGATCGATGTTTGGCAGTGGGAATGAGTCCTTTGGGCACTCCTTATTCAAGTCCTTATAATCTACGAACAAGCAAAATTTATTTTCTTCTTAGGCACTACTACTACGTTAGCTTGCTAGTCGGGATACTTTACCTCTCGGATCGAACCGATATCAAGTAGGCAAGTTACCTCTTCTTTGATGAATTTATTCCTGGCCTTCATAATAGGGCATTTCTTTTGACTTACCGGAGGGATTCTTGGATCCAAGCTTAATTTGTGTACGGCCACATCCGTTGGGATACCTGTCATATCTGTATGCGAACACGCAAAACAATCGGTATTATACTTAAGAAATTCAATGAATTCATACCTGAGCTCATGATACAGTCCTGTCCCCAAGTGGAATTTCCTCTCCAATAAGAGCTTTTCAAGTAATGCAACTTGTTCGAGCTCTTCCGATGTGGACTTCGTTGCATCTGTCTCTTCTAGTACCTGGAAATATCTTGGCACCTCATAAGAGTCCGACGCTTCTTCCCCCTGGTTAACTTCACTTGATTCGGGAGTAGGCACCGGTTCCTGTAATTGCTATGCCGCATGCTCCTTCCCTTTGTTACTAGAGACCGAAATCACATTCATCTCCCTTGCTGTCGGTTGATAGCCTTTTATCTGTTTGATCCCTTCAGGAGTTAGGAATTTCAGCAACTGATGATATGGCTCTCATCTTGTGCAACCACGGTCTTCCTAGAATAATGTTATAACCCGTATCACCATCCACAACCTCAAAAAGGGTTGTCTTCATCACCCCCCAGCATTTGTGGGCAGCAGGATCTCTCCTCGGGTCGTTACGCTTGCGAGGTTGAATTTGGCGAGGAGTTTTGTGGCCGGAATGATGCTTTTGGTAAGTTTGACTTGCTCCAATACTCTCCATTGTATGATATTAGCCGAACTTCCTAGATCCACCAAAACACGTTTGATTTTAAAATCTAATAGATTTAAAAAATTACCAGTGCATCATGTGCGGTAGCAACAATCCGTCTGCATCTTCCTGCTTAAAAGTGATGCCGTCCTCAGCGACGTCCCGGAGCCTCTTGTCGTGGGTTACTGTTACCTTTGTCCTTTTTTTGCTACCGTGAAAGTAACTTCGTTAATCTTGTTCACCCCAAAAATCATGTTGATCGTCTGGTGTTGGGGATCTTCTCCTATTGTTCTTGGCCCGGTCACTTAAGAATTCCTTGAGATGGCCATTTTTTTTAGTAACGTCTCCACCTCTTCACGCAGATGAAGGCAGTCTCCAGTCCGGTGGCCATTCGTCCCGTGGTATTCGTACCACAAGTTAGGGTCCCTCTGGCTGGGATTGGACGTCATCGGCTTCGGGAACCGTGCTTTTTTAATGTTCCTTATAGCCGATATATACTCTACTACACTGACATTGAGTTGTATTCTGATAGTCTAGATAGGAAGGATCCCGATAACCTGACGTTTCTTTGTCTTTCAATGATCTGTTGTTCCGGCCGTGATCAATTCTTCTGTTGGTAACGAACCTATCTGTCGACCGGAAATCTCTGTCGCGTTCTTCGGCCCGTTCGTAGGGAAAAAACTAGCCCCTCGAAAACCGTCTATCTGTGTCAAAATCCTCTTTTGATTTTTCTTTATTCTTCTCTCGACCTTTTGGCGATGCCGGAAAGCTAATTTGATCATTTTCAATCCTTATCTTGACTCGTACCGGTTGTGAACATCCGCCCAAGTCGTTGCTTGGAACTCAATCAAGTTTTCCTTCACTTTTCGGGAAGCATCAGAACTTCTCGAATTTAGAACCTTGGTGAATGCTTCAGCCGCCCATTCATCCAGAACAGCCGGGAGCAACATTTCTTCCCTTCGGAACCGGGTGACGAATTCCCGTAGCAACTCGGACTCTCCTTGTGCAATTCTGAATATGTCGGCCTTTCAGGCCTGCACCTTTCTAGCCCCGGCATGGGCCTTAATAAAAGAATCCGCAAGCATCTCCAAGAAATGTATGGAATGCTCGGGCAATAGCGAATACCACGTCAAGGCTCCCCTCGTGAGAGTCTCTCCGAACTTCTTTAGTAAAATAGATTCAATCTCATGGAGAGCTAAATCGTTCCCTTTTACTGCCATTGTGTAGGTTGTAATGTGCTCCTGAGGTCCGAAGTACCATCAGATTTTGGCACATCGGGTATTTTAAACTGCTTCGGGATTTATTCTGGTGTCGCACTTGGTTTGCAAGACAACTGAGTATACTTTTTTGAGTCCGGCCCTTTCGGCACCTGCGGTGCACCTGAGATTTGATCCATGCGGGCGTTCACTTCCCTCATAAACCGTAAGCGTTCGCTTTTAAAGGGATCGCTCTCGTTGTTATGACCGAACCCGCTCCCCCCGGTCCATCAAAGCTGACCTCGCCACTCGGGATGTTGTTTTCGACCCTCTGTGTAGTTTGATTTGCACGAGCACCGGGAGGAACTGGACCTCGTCCATTCGCGTTATTGGAAGCACCCGAAAACGCCTGTTTTAGCTTTGTCATGACCTTATCATGTGGTGTGAGATGGCCTAGAATGACCTCTTGTTGCTCCTGTAGAACCTTTACTGCTTACCCTAAATGCTCCTCTTTAGAATCATCAGGGGTTGCCTCCTGAACATGACGCGAGTACCATCTGCTGTGGATCGGCGTGACATCACTCCCCTCATTGCGGGTATCGCTGATTGAATTCGCACGCTAAGGCAGGTCTCCTTGGGCCTCAAGATTGTGTGTGTTGTAACACCATTATTTGCTATTTTTTGTGATTTTTGCTAAGAACAAATTATCAAAACACGTTAGTAAATGAGGCAAGGATCAACTTAATTACACGACTGTCTAGGCCCCACGGTGGGTGCCAAACTGTTTACCCGTAAAACGGTACAGTTGAATTTAAACGTGGTTTCTAGACAAGTGAATTAATTTGATCCTGAAATGGTAAAAAAATTGAAGAAATATGTAGTAGTTCCGGGAGCAAGGTTTTCGGGCTTAACAACAACGAAATAAAAAAGTAAGAAGGTAAAGTTGCATAAAGCTTTGAATAGATCATAGCATAAGTTTTCCAGAAAATTCCTCTCTTTACAATGATAACATAGCTTACTATTTATAGCTGCACCTAGGGAACAAGGTCTTAGGATCATGCCCCTCTTTAATATCAATTATGAGGGTCATTGATGAATGTGTAACGGCGGGCATGAATGACAAATTCTTTGTAACGGATAGTGTATTAAATGCTGCATAATATTCTTCATTAAACGCTATCGGGTGGGTCATTTATTGCATCTTTATGAGCATCATTTTTTCCAGTAACAAACGGAACAGTTGTCTTAAGTTTTAGCTACCCTCTGCCTCCGGTTCCATGTGTAATTCTCTTACGCAATTACTTAGTAAAGCATATTTTACCCTGTACATTAATATTAATATTTACTTGTTGTACAAGCCATCGATTCATATAGATATCCTTGCTAATTCAGATCAAATAAGTAATTCATAAAACTTTTATTTGAAACTTCGAAATATTCCATACTAAAGACCTTTTGCAAACCTTAGGAACAAGAAGCAGAAGTAAATCGCCAAAAGTCCAACACCAAGAGAGACATCCGGTTGCATGTTTCTCTTAGGCAAAATGACAAGAGCCCAGAGCAAACCTACCATAAGAAATCCCAAAGTTTCACAAAGGAAAGGATCTTTGGGAAGCACATAAGAAGCTGGATACTCCCACCATGATGCAAACACAAGGGAGACCCCCAAACCAATCAAAGTATTGAATAATGGGCCGGCGTAACAAGCCGAAATCGCCATTTGTTGCCCATCTTTTCCACCATTCAGTGCCATGGCAACGTTAGATATCAAATCCCCAGTTGAGTTACCCCAAGCTAGGACAGTGAGACCTAAAATTGAAGGGTTTATCCCTATAATATATCCAAATGAGACGAGCAAAGAAACCAATTCCTGTGCAAGAACATATGTCCATGTAATACTCATGAGAAACCCTCCAAGGAGCCAAATCAACAAGCATTCTTTTGGAGGGCGAGATTCTTTTGTGGACAAAAATGCAAGATTCCCTAGAATAAGCCCTACTAGAACTGATGTCATGCCAATGGCTAAGCTTGTCGGGGAATCCATGCCTTCACTTGAAACAGCTACTGCCAGAATTGGTGCCAATGTTGCTGAAATTACAGCCATTGGCTTGGACCACTTGTCCTCACTAACGACAGGGATGGTCAGCCTTCTTGGCAAGTAAAGGGGAAAATCCAAAACACCAAGAAAACAATTTATGAACTTGCAGAAAGATGAGGAGGTACCAAAAATAGAGGAATTTATTACTTCAGTTTGTTTCTCATTAGGACATAATTCAGAACACTTTTCCTCATCAACACACCCTAACAATGCAACCCCAATCTCGTTATCCAGTTCATCTTCTTTGTCCGTTGAATTCACATTTTCTACTGTTTCCTCCTTACTAAAGAAATGCATGGCGCAGACCACACAAATGTAAATGACATAAATAGATGAGAAACAAATCGCTATCCACAAATTTACCCTCCCGAAAACAATGATCCCAAGGAGACATGAGAGTGAAAAAATGATGAAAAGCACATCTCTAATGAAACTTGGCTTATCAATGGTTAGCCTATGGCTTGGCGATACGACTATACTTATGACTCCCACAACGACACAAGACACGAAAAATGCACCACCTAAAACACTGTTAAGTCCAACGCCGTCACTGCTGGATCGAGTGAAGGAGATGATACTAGAGAAGACATCATTAGCACCATTTCCTAGAGGGAGAAGAGTGGTTCCAGCTATGGTAGGGGAAAGATTCATGACTTTGGATAAACCTTCAGCAGAAGGGCAGAAGTACTCAGCTGCTGTATTACCCAACAAATAAAACAGCAAAACAAGCCATAAAAGCAGAAGAGTGTACCCTAGTAGTGGAGACCAACCTAGGATGCAGTAGAAGAATTCGAGATAATTCACATACCCTTTTCCAGAGCATGAAGTGCTTGATTTTATGTAGGCACATTTAGATTGTGAATCAACTAGTTTGTATAAGTCAGAGCAGTCATTAATATTAGTTTTCGATAAATGGACGTGTGTTTGGGATTGGCTAAACCCATTGAAAGTGAGAGTGTAAAGCAAGATTACAAAGAGGAAAGAGGTGTTGAAAAATATAGAAAGAGCTGACCTGGGCTTGAAATGGAAAGGAAAAAAATCCATCAGAAAGTATGGAAGACAAGAAGAGCAGATCTACAAGAGATAAAATGGCCTCACCTTTATATGTTATTTTTAGCTAAACTAAATTAATTTATGTTAAGTTTGGGAAATTTAGTGTCCAAATGTGAACTTGATATATTCGCAACATGAAGCACACCACCAGCATAGGAGCGTGACATGAATTTTTCTTTTTTTACATTTAATTACTGTAAGTCATTGTAATTTAGTTTATTGTAATTAGTTATCTAAAAACTTGTCTTTGTATTTGTTTTTTCTATTCAGTCCTTTTGGGAACTTGAACTTGTATACTCAGTACTTGACATCACTAGTATATGTATTTTATACTTTCGTTCTTAGGACTGATATAGTCAGAAGACGTTTAGTTGGTCTTGTTTCTTGTCTTTTTAATTCAACCAGTAGTCGGACATGCGCGATGCGCGGTTATTTTAATTAAATTAAATGTGATCGGGCTTGTTTAAATATATTAGATCGTATTGTTTAATAAATTTCAATTATCGTCTTATTTGTCAATATGATATATACAATAATAAAATCTCTATTAAATTAAAGGGACTTATATAGTCATTGAATAACTTTTTTGTTCTATATTTTTGTTTATTCGAATAAAAAATATTTAGTATTTTTACATTGTTAATAGAATTTTTTATTAGCAAATTACTTTGTTTGTTTTTTTATAGCAAAATATTTTATTTTATTATTTTATAGATAATTCATAATCAATAACAAATTATTAACTACTTATACCATGTGGCTTTTTTATAGGCTACAACTTGGCTTAAGGAGAGGGTTTTTTCCTCTCCTTTTAATAATATATAGAAGATAGACATCAAATAACTTTTTTGTTCTGTATTTTTTTTTATTATATTATCCAATATTTAGTATTATATTGTTAATAGAAACTTTTATTAGCACATTACTTTATTTAAGTTATTGTTTGCTACTTTATTTTTATTATATAATAGAAGATATATTTTTTTTATTTTATATTTTATTCTATTATTCTCAATAATATTTTTTGAATAAACAAACTTTTTTGATTTATTAAAATAAAAAAATTATTTTATTTTATTTTAGTTTTTTTAAAAGAAAAAACTTTTTGGAAAACTTTTTGTTTTTTTTTAATTTTAGTCTTTTGAAAACTCCAACTTGAAACTACTATCCAATTAAATGGACAATTATTTTAAATTTTCGTTTTAATATAAAATATTTTATTTTATTATTTTATAGATATTTAAATTGAAAACCAATAGCCAATAACTAATTATTGACTAAATAACTAATTATAACTACTTATGCCATGTGATTTTTTTCTAGGCTGCCACTTGAATTGGTAATTTATTATTTCTTAATTTTGTTTTTTATATTAAAATAATTTTAAAACTCTAACTTGAAACTACTCCCCGATTTGGATGGGCAATTTTTCTTCTCTTATTTTTGTTTTTTTATTATAGCTAATTTTTTTTTTTTGCTTTTTTAATTTTAAAATAATTTTAAAAGAATAAAACTTGAAACTAGTCCCACCCAATTCTAACGGGTAGTTAATTTTTTATATATTCATATTTTTATTTTTTTAATATAGTTAATTATAAGATATCTATATTTATTAATTCAATATATATATATATATATATATATATATATATATATATATATATATATATATANTTTATTATTTTCGTTTTTTATATATATATATATATTTAAATTCAAAAATAATAACCAATAAATAATGATTAATTAAATAACTAATTAGTAACTAATTATGCCATATAGCTTTTTTTAGGCTGCCATTTGGCTTAAGACTTTTTAATAATATATAGGCTTTTTGTTTTTATTTCTAAAAAATATGGAAAAAATTTATTTTAAAAAACAAAGAAATTTGAATTGGAAGTTTTTTTTTTTTTAGTTTTTTATTTTAAAATAGTTTAAAAACTCCAACTTGAAACTACTCTCCAATTTGAGTGGAAAATTGTTTTTTAATTTATGTTTTTAATTATAAATTATTTATTTTATTGTTTTATAGATATTTAAATTGAAAATAAATAACCAATAACTAATTATTGACTAAATAACTAATTATAACTACGTTTGCCATATGGCTTTTTTCTAGGCTGCCACTTGAATTGGTTATTTATTATTTTTGAAAATTTGTTTTTTATATTAAAATTATTTTAAAACTCCAACTTGAAACTACTCCCCGATTTGAGTGGGTAGTTTTTCTTCGATTTTTTTCGTTTTTTTTATTATAGCTTATTTTAATTTTCTTTTTCTTTTTTGCTCTTTTATTTTAAAATAATTTAAAAATGACAACTTGAAACTACTCCCACCCAATTTGAATTCATAGTTAATTTCTTATATATTAATATTTTTGTTTTTTATTATTGTTAATTATAAGATATCTATATTTATTAATTCAAATAAAGTAACCAAATAATTAATATATATATATATATATATATATATATATATATATATATATATATATATATATATATATAAAAAAAATTTATTGTTATCGATATTATGTCGGTCAAATAAGGGAGGATTATGTGATGTCTGGTGGGATCGGGTTGCACGCCGCAATAACCTATATGTTGCATTTTCTTGAGCTGCGTTGTTTTTCCGGTACCCTTATTTGAACTGGTAGAGATTGGTAATTTTGGACAACACTAGTTTATTTTCGAGGTTATGGTTATCATTTCCTGTTGGCTGTTTAATTCTATATTGTATTTCAATTATTCTGTCATTATTATAGACTGCGTACAGGTTTTTGCGTAGGTGACCCGCCTTAGCCTCGTTACTACTTCATCGAGGTTAGGCTCAGCACTTACAAGTACATGGGGTTGGTTGTACTGATACTGCACTCTACACACTGTGCAGGTTTTGGAGATGGTCCCAACAGCGGCTACTAGAGAGCTCGAATCTGACAATCGTGGAGACTTGAGGCATGGTTATTCACCGCCGCAGCTCCTGGAATCCCCATCCTCTGTTTGTTTAGCTGTGAACTTTCATTCGAACATCTTGTTATTTATTTCAAACCCTTATGTGTATTACTCTAGAAGTTCGTACACTCGTGACACCAGGTTCAAGGAATTGTAATAGATATTTGGCCAGTTCAACTTCCGTGCTGTTACTTTAAGTTTATTCAGTTATCTAGTTCTTCTTTAATATCTAACTTAAACTATTAAAAGGAGTAGATTGTCCTAACGTTGGCTTGCCTAAAAGTGTAATGTTAGGCGCCATCACGGTCCCGATGGTGGGGAATCCGGGTCGTGACAAGTTGGTATCAGAGCACTAGGTTACATAGGTCTCATGAGTCACGAGAAAACTTAGTAGAGTCTGCCAGATCGGTACGGAGATGTCTGTACTTATCTTCCGGAGGCTATGGAGTTAGAAACAGTTTCATTTCTATTATTCTCTGACGTGCGATTTTATTCTATCATTGCTGATTGAACTCTTCTATTCTGTTCTCTCGCAGATGGCGAGAACGCGTACCACATCTTCAGCTGAGCAGCAGCCAGAGCCCCCAGCAGCAGCTCCTACAAGGGGCAGGGGTCGAGGTCGAGGTCATGCTAGAGGCCGAGGCAGGGGCAGAGCTCAGCCCCGAGCTCGAGCAGCAGCACCACCGGTGGAGCCTCAGGAAGAGTTTGATGAGGAGGTTCCAGCTCAGACTGTGTCTGTCGGGCCAGCTCAGGTCCCGGAGGGGTTCATCGCCACCCCAGTGCTTCAGGATACTTTAGTCCATCTAGTGGGCCTTATGGAGAGTGTTGCTCAGACCGGCACATTTTCTGTGGCACCAACCGTCTCTCGGGCTGGGGGAGGAGTCCAGACTCCCGCTACTCACACTCTGGAGCAGATGGCTCCCAATTTCAAACTCCAGCAGCCCAGCCGTGGAGGCAGTTTCGCCGGGTGTTGCAGCACAGATCGGTGATGGATCAGGTATGTCTTCTGAGGCTTTGTGGAGGTTGGATAGGTTTACAAAGCTTTTCCCAGTTCACTTCAGCGGTGCATCTTCGAAGGATCCCCATGACTATTTGGACAAGTGTCATGAGGTGTTACGGAACATAGGGATAGTGGAGACCAATGGGGTCGACTTTGCTGCATTTCATTTGTCGGGTTCCGCCAAGAAATGGTGGAGGGATTATATGTTGACCAGACCAGCTGGGTCGCCTGCTCTCTTACCTGGGACCAGTTCTCTCAGTTATTTCTTGGGAATTCCTTCCTATCACTAAGAGAGAGACTATCGGAGGTAGTTCGAGCGTCTGCAGCAGGGTTCTATGACTGTCACTCAATACGAGACTCGATTGGTGGATCTGGCTCGTCATGCTATTCTCTACTTCCCACCGAGAGAGAGAGAAGGTGAGGAGGTTTATTGAAGGACTTGTTCAGCCTATCAGATTGCATATGTCTAAGGAGACAAGGATCGAGATTTCTTTTCAGGCGGCAGCCAATGTTGCCAGGCGAGTTGAGATGGTATTAGCTCAGGGGAGTGGTCAGGGATCTGACAAGAGACCTCGTCATTCAGGTGGTTTTAGTGGTTCCTCGTCTGGAGGCAGGGGTACTTTTGGTAGGGGTCATCCTCCCAGGCCATACCATTCAGCACTTCAGACATCCCCTAGTGCTTCAATGAGTCGTGGTCATTATGTGCCTCATTCTGGGCAGCCAGCCTACAGTGCACCGCCAGCTCCTATTAGTGCACCTCCTATTCAGAGT
>NC_031990.1:77382044-77485155 GCF_001879085.1 Nicotiana attenuata
ATGAAGACAGAATTTGGCAAAGAAATACGGGCAATGTTACATTCACATATGTAAGATCATGCCTAAACTAACTGAAAGGGTAATGTTTCTTTGCATTTAGAGTCGCGCAAATTACAAATTTTAATCCATGTAGTTTAATCATTCCTAATACTTTATGAGTTTTAATGAGAATACTCCATTTTTAAAAACAACCCCATCTGCTAAGAATAAAGGCTAAACTGATATGAAAGAATTCTAGAAAAAAAAAATCTTCCTTTCACTATTTAAATCGAGGAAACAAACAAAAACTTAAGAAATTCTTTCTTGTGTTTTAAAGATTTTAAAGAAGGGAAAAGTTTTATGTATTACGTTGATAAAAACAAAGTATGTAGATAGTCATATATATATATATATACACATGAAAGGAAAAAGTCAAAAGCAGAAGGAAGTACATCACCCGAGATGCATAATTGCAAAATGATGATTAGATGCTTAGCAATTTACTCATAAAACAACGAAAAATCACAAAGAACGATTTTTGATGAAATTTTTCCCGGCAAATTTTCGGTGAAAGAAAAAAGGGAACTATACATTTTTTCTAATCCAATATATGCAAGAGGAGAAATTCAGTTAGTTTTTACAAGGAAGGGGAGTGGAGGAAGTGGGAGTAGTTGGTGGTTTTTATTGGTAGTTTCTATTGCTTGAACAATTTAAAATTTTTGAATTTTGAAAAAAAAACGTGTCTTGCAAGAGAAGAAATTCAGTTAGTTTTTAAAAGGAAGGGGAGTGGAGGAAGTGGGAGTAGTTGGTGGTTTTTATTGGTAGTTTCTATTGCTTGAAAAATTTAAAATTTTTGAATTTTGAAAAAAAACGTGTCTTTCACATCTATTTTTAAATGAATTTGAATTTTGAAACTCCAAGAAAGTTGGAGGATTGTCCAAATTTTTTACATGTGTCATTTTAATGTTATGCCACTTGTTATCATAATAGTTCTTTGCCTCTCCTATTCTATATTAATAGATATAGATATAGATTGGAAAAGAAACAGAATACAAAGTCAACCATTTATTTAATTACGAAACCCACGAATCACGTAAAGACTACAACAATATTATAAAATAATATGTTCTCTAGACGATGATCTGTGCTCCCGATTACACTCCATTCTGCACCGCAATCACATAATACTCCCCCATTAACGGAGACTAAAATAATATGATACTTCAAAGCTAAAATTTATTAGATACATATATTGTATGATACTTTTTATATTCGGCTTAAAGTATGTATAAATATATGCATATTGCCTCGCATTTTACTCATATTTCGTAGATTTCGGATGTTTAATGTTATAATATGCTAATTCGTGGTATTTTTATGTGTAAGAATCATCCGGAGGCAATGTGGGATGAAAGTGCGAGATTGGAATGTCACGAACCCAAAATCCAGCTAGTCGTGATGGCACCTAACCCAACCCGCTAGATAAGCCAATTAACAACTATCCAAATTAATGAGATCTATCAAGAAAACAAATCATAATAAAATTGCTTTTATACAAGAATTTCCTAAGGACTGGTAGTACAAATCATGAGCTTCTAAGATTTAGAGTTTACAAAGCTAGTATGAAATAAAGTACATCATCTATTTGAAATATACATGAACAGATCTTTCATATGTCTAGAGCTAGCCTGAACTAGAGGCAACTTTAACCGGAACATAGGTACATCTTCAAATCCAGCTCCCGTCGAACATATCAACATCGGCAACCAACATCTGCACGCAAGGTGCAGAAGTGTTGTATGAGTACAACCAACCCCATGTACTCAATAAGTAAAAAAACCTGACCTTAGGTTGGAAGTGATGGCGAGCTGGAACAAAGGTCGGGTCCAACACCAATAGCCAACAGCGGTTCATAACAACGTAAAGCAAGCAATAAAACAAGTAACTTAGAGATAAAATGCTCAGCTTTTTTATAGTCTTACAAAAAATAGTTCCGCTTTTCAAGTATCAGTGAAAACCCAAATTCTTTACCGAACTCGCCGAAAATACTAGTAAGTTCGAAAACTGTAACTTTTCCCAAAAATCTTTTCAACAATAAATAAGATGTTTCATTTTTTTTCCAGATAGCGAGCGTAAAATACCTCTCTATGCCCATATGTCAATATGTGTGGGAAGTCATGAATGACGTGATACCGTACAACATGAGGAAAATGCATCTCTATGCCTGTATGTCATGTGTGTATGCCAAATGCGTTGCGACTCAGTGATAAAACCATATGCATACTCTCAGAGTATCAATTCACTCAGTCCTCCTAGTCACTCAGTCCTCCCAGCCACTCAGTCCTCACAGTCACTCAGTCCTTACAGCCACTTAGTCCTCAGAGTCACTCAATCCTCCCAATCACTCGACACTCGCACTCAGTAGGTACCTGTGCTAATTAGGCTTGTGTATACACTCTGGAGGGGCTCCTTCAGTCCAAGCGCTATAACAAGCCAATCATAGCATAAACCAGTAAAATATGTTGCGGTGTGCAGCCCGCTCCCATCATAAATCAATAAAACATGCTGCGGCGTACAGCCCGATCCCATAAACATCCTCGCCATCAGACCCTCGGCCTCACTCTGTCATCAATCTCTCCAGTCTCTCCATCACGGGCTCACAATGTCATAAAACTAGCCCGAAAATGATGATATGATGTATCAATAACTAACAATAGAGACTGAGATACGATATGTAATAAATGAATATGACTGAGTACGAAATTTCAATGAAAGCAATAAGTCAATAGTAAGTAACGACCACTATGGGTCCCAAACAGTATCAGCATATAGCCTAAACATGATCTCTAACATGATTGACAGCTCAATTACTTTAGTACAGAGAGATTTCATGGTTACAGATAAGATCAAGTAACTACACAGTACCACACAAATAACAGAGTTACAATTTACACGGTGCACGCCCACACGCTCGTCACCTAGCATGTGCGTCACCTCAACACCAAACACATAACACGTATATTCAGGGTTCATATCCTCAGCACCAAGTTTTGAAGTGTTACTTACCTCAAACAAGCCAATTCCAATACCGGGCAAGCCAAGCGACGCTCCAAAAATGCCATCTCGTACGTACCGACCTCCGAACGGCTCAAAACTATCCAAAAGCAACTAAAATACATAAAATAAAGCCCAAGGAAACAATTTCAAATGATAAAGGTCGCATCTTTAATCAAAAACCAAAATCGGCCAAAAGTCACACCGAGCCCGCACCTTGGAACCCGACAAAACTTATAAAATCCGATAACCCATTCAATTACTAGTCTAACCATACTAGTTTCACTCAAATCCGACTCCAAATCGATGTTCAAAACTCAAAAATACGCGTTATGAAACTTTAGGCTAAAACCCCCAATTTCCTCTTTAATATTCATCAACCAATTGCTAAAATGAAGATAGATTCGTGAAATAAGATTAAAACCAAGTGTATAATACGTACCCCAATCCTTGTGATGAAATTTGCCTAAAATATCATCTCAATTTGAGTCCCACATATCAAAATATGAACAAAATGGCCAAACACTCGATAATTTAGCTTCTGCCCAGTGATTTTCGCTTTTGCGAACAAAGGGCCGCTTATGTGGTATCGCTTTTGCGACAAAATTCCCGCTCCTGCGGAAAACACTGGAGGTCTGCTCCTCCGCACCTGCGTAACAGGCACCGCTTCTGCGCAAGCGCAGGTGCGAGACAAAACGCGCTTCTGCCCATAAACCCGCTTCTGCGATCACAGCTTCTGCTCCTGTGCATACGTAGGTGCGCATCTTCCTCCGCATCTGTGATGATCCCCATCCAAGACTTCCTTCGCTTCTGTGACCAACTGTCCGCATCTGCGTCCATTCTTCTGCAGATGCAGAAACACCAGAACCAGCAGCCTTCAACAATGCAACATGAAACGAAAATAATCCGAGCCTCGTCCGAAACTCATCCGGGCCACTCAGGACCCTGTCCAAATATACCAACAAGTCCGATAACATAACACGGCCCTATTCGAGGCCTCAGATCACACATAACAACATCGTAACGACGAACCGCACCCCAAATCGAACTTAATGAACTTTTCATATTCCATAACTCGCGCTGAAACATAGCAAATTAACCCAGAATGAACCCAAAATTTGCAGACAAGTCCCAAATGACATAACGAAGCTATTCCAATTCCCGGAACCACAATTCCAAATCCGATATCAAAAAGTCCACTCCCGGTCAAACTTTTCAAAAATTCAACTTTCGCCATTTCAAGCCAAATTCAACTACGGACCTCCAAATCACAATTCGGACACGCTCCTAAGACCAAAATGGCCCAACAGAGCTAATGGAACCGTCAAAACTCCAATCCGAGGTCAAATACTAAAAAGTCAAACTTGGTCAACTCTTCCAATTTAAAGGTTCCTAGTTGAGAATCATTGTTCCAAATCAATTCCGAATAACCTGAAAATCAAAACCAATGATTCACATACGTCATAATACATCTTACGGAGCTACTCATATCCTCAAACAACCGAGCGAAGTGCAATTGCTCAAAATGACTGGTCAGGTCGTTACATGGAAGCAAAAAGGGAATGAAATGGGATAAAGGCCACAGAGTAGTGCACAGGGTTGCATGGGGCGCTACCTGTGGTGGAGAAGGCTAAACCTATTTGGGGGGGGGGGGGGGAGACGCCACTTTTTGAGAAAAATACACATGCGGAGCACTCGATAGCAAGAATTCTCAGTATTTCTTCATTCGTTCTTAGTATTTTCAACTATGCAACACTTGTGAATTTGTTTTGATATTATCATGAGTGGCTAAAATCCATTGTTCTATGGTTGTGATTTAGCCATGAATATTGTTGTTTGAAGTTGAATTGACCTTAATTACAATTCGTTAATATATGGTTGTTTCTTCAATTCTGTGATTAATTGCATAATTATTTGGCCGACAGTTAGGCTCCGTTTACTATCTATGCTATGCTTGGGAAAGCTACGTCTAGACTAGAGAAGAATTGAAGAGGGCATGATCTTAACTCTGAGTGGGGGGCAGATTTTTGGTTAGGATAGGAATATACCTAGTCACAATGCTTAATTGAATATCATAATCTTAATGCATTCTTAATAGATTGATTCTATAGGAATATAGGTGTTAATCTATTTTGAATAGGCGAGTAGCAATTCGGGAAAATACTACGAGAGCAATTATTTATCAAAATATAGCAACCGTGAGCGAATTATATGATAGGGAGAGTGAATTAGAACACAATGAGATTGGTGAATCGATCACAACCCTGGAATATTCATCTCTACTGAATACACAACAATCATTTTGTTGCTTGATTTATTAGTTACTTGTTAGAAATGCTTACTATAATCACACTTTTGAACTCCGATTGACTCGGCTGAATAATAATTTTGGTGAAACTAGTGGGTAGTTAACACAAGTCTTTGTGAGTTCGACACTTGATTTATCACTTTATTACTATTACGACCACGTATACTTATGTGTGCTTTTGTGAGCAATAACCTCTCAACTACATCAGAGGTTTACTTACCATTAAAACTCATAATCTTGTTTGCTTATATTTGGTTTCAAATAGCATTTTGGTTACAATAATCCTTATTATGATCACAACCGATTTTGCTACAATGACCATCTTTCTTTTTTAATTTTTTATTTTTTAAATTAGGACATTAGATTAGCACTTTATGCGAATAAAGCCTTTACAAGCTAAAAAACCGATGTACTGCTCCTGCGTTGGGAGTTCTTATTGCTACAGTTTGGCACCAAAAATTTCTCAAGAACTTCTGTTTCTATTTGTATACTGTAAAAATCAGAGGGCTCGATTTTGTTATCACTAGGGCGCCTCAAAACGGACCACCTCCGGGAGGCTTGAAGTCTAGCTCGGAGTTTGCCCCCGAGAGTTCTTGATGATCGACCTCGAGGCAGTGCAAACCAATGGATACGACGCACCATCGAGAAGTTCCCAAGGCATATGATCAAAACTAACAAAGCCTGCAAGGGAAACACTAGTTTGTACCAGACTACTAAGTAGTTGTTCCAGCTATGTTTCTTTGTAATAATTACTCATGTACTATGATGGGATTTCCCTGCTTATATAAAGGGGATCCTTGTCATTTTGTAAAGGGATCTGGTACACAAGATACTTCATTCAATACAAGAATATTCTTTCTGCTCTCTAACTCAAACATACTCTCTATTTGGATCTATTGCCTACATTTATTGCTTTATTTACATTTATTATATCTCATTAATTGTTCTTCATTTATTGCTTGTTATTGGTCATAAAGAGCGCAATCACAACCCTAGTAGCTGTTAATCCTTCATCGACTAACCCTTTACGAACATCTGACTCGACATCGAGGCCCCGCACGCGCTAGCTTGAGGCCCCGATTCTCAACCGTTTGGTTTGGTTTCTAAAGCTATCTTTAAATTCTTATCTTATTTCCTAACCTCGTCACTTAGCATCTAATGCTTAACAACTAGCATGAAAATAGAACACATATTTTTAGAACCACAAAATCAAATCTAATTGTTATTACCATTTTCAAGGTAAACAGTTTGGCGCACCGTGGGGCTAAAAATAATAGTGATTATTTTCTTGCTGGTTCACTACATAACGCAAGTTATCTTTCACACTTTTTCTTGTACAATATCTTTGATTTCTGGTCAAAATGTCTAACTAGTAAATGCACACGGAAATAACGGTCTTGAGGACCATGGAGAAAATGGTGTAGCTGCTCCAGGTGTTGGTGTACCATCACGAAACCATGAGGAGGCACAAGAACCAATTCCTGTGGATGCGGTATCGCGCGACGCTCAGCATGTCGAGACAAGCTCCCACACCAATAGGAGTATACACCAAGGAAACCAACAGGAGGCTAAAAAAACCCCGACTCAGGAGGAACAAGGGGTCAGCCTTCATGCCATTTTCGAGATGTTACAAGCACAACAGCTGGCAATTGCTCAGCTGCAAAGCCAACAGAAAACTCCAAGCACAGTAGCACCAGAAACGGCTCTCCAAGCCGAGCAGGTACCGGAAAGATCGAGCAACCACGGGTCGGCAACCGACCCCGCCATCATAAAAGTGCTCGAGGACCTCAAAAAGAGGATCGAGTCGGGCGAGAAGAAGATAGAAGCCAACGACAAGAAGGTGGAGACCTACAACTCTAGGGTCGATCGAATTCCGGGTGCACCCCCGATCCTGAAAGGTGTCGATTCGAAGAAGTTCGTGCAAAAGACGTTCCCACAGGAAGCGGCTCCAAAACCCATCCCAAAGAATTTTAGAATGCCTGACCTTCCGAAGTACAACGGAACCTCAGACCCCAACGAGCACGTCACTGCTTACACATGTGCGGTGAAAGGCAACGACCTAACAGACGACGAGATCGAATCCGTCCTACTAAAGAAATTTGGAGAGACGCTCTCAAAAGGGGCGATGATGTGGTACGACAACTTAGCCCCACACTTGATAGATTCGTTTGCCATGCTGGCAGATTCCTTCATAAAGGCACATGCTGGTGCCGTCAAGGTGGCTACAAGAAAATTCAACGTCTTTAAAATCAAGCAAAGAGATAACAAGATGTTGCGAGAATTCGTATCTCGCTTCCAAATGGAGCAAATGGAACTACGGCCGGTGTCCGATGACTGGGCAGTGTAGGCCTTCACTCAAGGTTGGAACGAGCGGAGCTCGGTAGCTTCGAAACAGCTAAAGCAGAACTTAGTCGAGTATCCCGCCGTGACTTGGTCGGACGTCCACAACCAATATCAATCGAAGATCAGGGTCGAAGACGATCAACTAGGAGCTCCCTCGGGCTCGGTACATCCAAGTAGGCCCCCGGCAAAGGAGTCAAAGACAAATAAAGAGAGATACCAACCATACACTGGAGATAGAAGAAACGCCCCGAGGGGCAACATGACCCACAATGACCGAAGGATCGATCGAGGCCAGAACCTTCGGGGACTTGTTAGCAGAGCTGGGTTCGATAGGCACACAGGGCCGACGGAGGCACCCCACTTGTCGGAATACAACTTCAACGTCGACATTTCAGACATCGTATTCGCCATTAGTAAAACAGAGACACCAGATGGCCAAGACCTGTACAATCAGATCCTTCACAACGGAATCACAACTTAACGTGCGAATTTCACAACACGCACGGTCACAGGACCGAAGACTGCCGACAGCTTCGGGAAGAAGTCGCCCGGTTACTTAGCAAAGGTCACCTCCGAGAATTCCCCAACGACCGAGCCAAAAATCAGTTCCGCAAAAGAGAGGCGGCTAAGAAGAATGAAACGGATGAACCACAACATGTCATCCATATGATCTTTGGAGGCATCGATGCTCCACAAGAACCCATGGTCAGAAGAACAAAAATATCCATCACCTGGGAGAAGCAAACCCCATGTTACATACCCGAGGATGCACTCACATTCAGCGACGAAGATATCGAGGGCTCTATCTCAGCCCCATAATGACGTATTGGTAATTTCTTTCCTTGTAAATACATTTCAAATTAAGCGTGTACTTGTGGATCCAGGTAGCTCGGATAACATTATCAGATCGAAAGTGGTGGAGCAGCTCATACTACTCGACCAAATAGTGCCCGCCTCTCGAGTCATTAACGGATTCAACATGGCAAGCGAAATGACCAAAGGAGAAATAACCCTCCCGGTCAACGTGGCTGGCACAACCCAAAATGCCAAATTTCATGTCATCGAAGGAGACATGAGGTATAACGCCTTGCTCGGAAGGCCATGGATACACTGCATGAGAGCACTACCGTCCACCCTCCATCAAATGTTCTGAACAAAGGACGGAAAAAAACCGTCTATGGAGAACAGCACGCAGCGAAAGAGATGTTCGCGGTACACGAGGTGGCACCGGTGCCGATACCTCCGCCTTCAAAGGAGCCAAAGGATAATCAAACGGTAAAATAGCAATAACAAGCTATATTTTCAATTACACCCGACTAAAACAAGCAACGGACCGTACCGCATCCTCAAAGCAAATAATCGAAGCATATTAAAACGCGAGGCATCGCCGGCACTAAGGTATGATCATCTCCCTTTTTCGTTCATATTTTGCTCTAACCGTGTATGCAGGCACTCGATCGATGCTACCGAAGCGCTTTCCAACCTGAAGGCCTTAGGTTTCGAAAGCATGCGTTGCACTTTTTTCCTTCGATCGGGTTTTATCCAAGAAGGATTTTTACCGACAAGGTTTTTAACGAGGCAACATCTATATGCTACCTAAGGAAGGCTCAACAAGTATTCAAGGCTTCTCTTCAATAAACCTCGAATACTGAGGGGCATCCCCCCGGAAGGTCACCTCCTCGGAGAAGCCAAGATGTGCTGAACGGGGTCTCAATAGGAAAATGATGTACCGGACCAAACGGTCCAACGAACCGTGTCCATATAGAATAACCGAGCCCTTGATAGCAAAAACGTGTATACTTGTACCAAGTAATCAAAGAATACTTTCCCCTCCATCAAAGCATTTCGCGTTCAAAGAAGCTCGGTAATTTTTACAAAAATAGCTCTAGAGCCAAAAAACGTTCGAACAATTGGGGACTGGCGTCAAAAACTCGAAGCTAAGCCCTCGATGAGGCAACATCAAAGTTACAAAAATGGCTCCAGAAGCCAAAAACGTCCCGAACACTCGGTGACTGGCGTTGAAAACTCAAGGCCACATGACCTCCGGGTCGGAGACTCCGAACTTGTAAGCCCTCAATGAGGCAACACCAAGTTTGCAAGGAATGGCTCCTGAGCCGAGAAACTTTTGATGACTCGGGGACTGCCGCCAATTGCCACTCTCATCGATCTGTCAAAAACCCGAGGCTATAAGGCCCCAAGCGGGCAACCTCGAGCGCGTAAGACCTTCATAAGGCAAACATCAAATCTGTAAGACCTCAAGAAAGGCATGAACCATACTTGTACCAAGTAACAAAAACGGTAAGACCTTAAGCAAGGCATGAACCATGCTTGTACCAAGCAAGAAAAACTGTAAGACCTCAAGCAAGGCATGAAAATTGTAAGACCTTACAAAAAGGCATTACCCCGACCATAAAGTTAAGGCTATATATTCGAACTTGTAAGACCCCTAAAAGGCATACCCTCGATATAGACGCCGAAACTACTTCATTCGGGAACCAAAAGGCTCCGGCCAAACATAAATGACTACGGTCATAAGGCTCCGGCCAAACTACCGCGACTCGGGGACACCTGACCGTTGCTACAAAATCACAGGCCTTCAATTACTTCGAAAAAACTTCGAAAAGAACCGGTTAAAACAGGCTACCCTCGACATAGGCAAAAAAGCTTCGACCATGTCAGCTCAAAATTATACGCTTCGAAACAATCAGCCACCGAGCAAAACCACCCGAGGTGCTCGATCACTGCCACATAACGACTCGCAATCGAGGTTTTACCGAACCGTCGAAGAGTCAGGCAAACACAATTCTGAAAAGTCCTTAACGAGGGAAAAATAAAGCCTATATTAGAGGTCGTACCGACCCAACGCGTAAGAGCCACTGTTGCCAGCCCATATAAAAGGTCATACCGACCCAATGCGTAAGAGCTACTGTTGCCAGCCCATGTAAAAGGTTGTACCGACCTAAAACGTAAAAGCCACTGCCGCCAGCCCATGAAAAGGTCGTACCGACCAATCGCGTAAGAGCCTAAGGGCCAACTTTTAATTCAAAAACTTAAGGGTCAATAAGCTCGAGTCGAAACCTGACTCGGAGATTGAACCCGAAATAGTTAACTGAATATGCCTAAGAGTAAAAGCATAAGAGCTTAAACGCCGGCTTATACTAAAAGGTCGTACCGACCAGACGCGTAAAAGCCTACGGGCCAGCCCAACGAGCTCCAAGGCCGTACTATAAACCTAAGGGTTCTTTTAACCCGAAAACCAGTTCACCTGGCTAATAAGTAACAAACATCAAAGCAAAGGGAAGTGTATGAAAAATGAAACCGCAAGGCTTCCTTTTATACATAGATGCGAAAAAACACAAGCTTGATTTACAATGTTCTTTGAGAGCACTATACAGAATCAGAAAAGGAAGGCCTAATCTACGTCCCCCTCGGGGACTATGGCCCGTCGGCCTCTTTCTCGCTATCCTCGGCATTGGACCGAAGGGACTTAGCGTCATGTTCGTCCGCCTTTGCCTGCTTCACCTCTTCCGAGAGGTCAAAGCCCCTAGCATGGATCTCCTCGAGGGTTTCCCTATGAGATTTGTACCGAGCATATTCCTTGCTCCTGCCCTTACGGTCAAGAGCCCTCCTCAACTCAGCTCGAGCATCGGCAGCATCCTTCAAATAAACGGCCACTTTCTTATCGGCCTTAGTTCGACTCATTGGGGCTTAGGCGCGGGCATCCACAACTTCGGCCTTCACCTTCAGAAGCTCAGACTCGAGCCTTGTAATCATGTCCGCTCGGACCAAGCTATTTTAGCATGCTACGTGAAGTTGAACTTCGAAGGCGGAAGCTTTGGACAAAGCGGCCTTTTCCGCCACAACCTGAGCGTCCACCCGAGCCTTCAATTTATCGCACTGGCACTTAATTTGGCCAATTTCACTCTCGAGGTGTTCCAGGTCCTCTGACTTCCTCTACAACTAGAATGAACGAGACATCAGCCTCAGGGATAGAAAAGGGAACATGTACCCCTTAGAATAAAATTTACCTGCTCCTCGAGGTAGCTTTCATTGTTCAGGCTTCGACTCGCCTCATACCGCAAGTGTACCAACTCATCTTCCTTTTCATCTCGAAGGAGCCTAAGGGATTTCTCCCCATCCACGACTTTTTGCAGCCTGGCCTCACGGCGAAGTAGCTCAGATTTGAGCTTGTTAAAGGCCTATGAAGGAGAAACTCAATAAGAAAGTGAAAGTTGCAAAAACCAAGAAATCAACACGGCCGGCCAAAACTCGCCACAAAGTAAAGCCGCTGAGCTTCCTCAAAGGTCGAGCGCACATCTACCAGCCTGGCTCCATCAGCCTCGGTAAAACTGCTCCTGGCCGGGATATGGTCTCCCGACCTACTCGGCCCCTGTCCTCGAATATCCCCCGAAGTACCTTCGACGGGAGAAGAAGTTGGCGGCAAAGAACCCTCGTTCCTCGAGGAACCTCCGATGGAAAAAGAGTATGACAATTGGGGAGGGGCCGCTTTTCTAAAAACAGAGGCCTCGGGCACTGCCGGCTCAGATAACACGTCCTCCCTAAGCCTCCGGGGTGGACTCGTCTTGCTATAAGCATCGTCACCCTGCGAGGGCTCTTTTCGCTTATTATTATTATTCGGCCCCAAAGCTGATGATTCTTCTCCTTCTCCGGGAAGGAACGATCTCGCTTCAGAGAACCCTCAATGCCTGCACGGACGGAATCAATACGCTTAAAAGGAGGGTGCTTCCCAAAAAAGAGCAAAGACGCATAGCACGTACCGTGGTGTTTTGCCTCCCATCTTCCCTTAGACAGATCTCGCCACTTACGACCATCATGAGTCGAATGGATCGCCAACTTCCGAGCCCAATCCGTCATGTCGGGGACCTCGTATGGCGTCCATGAAGTTGCTGCAGAAAGGGAAGGAAAAATGCATTTACGGAGCCCGCCTCAGCCACGAGCAAAACAAACAAAACAACAAAGACACAAGTGTACCACTTACGTGCAAAATTCCATTCCTTGGGAAATGACAGGAACTCCATCAGGATAATGTCAGCAGTCCGTACTCGGATGAATCGGCTCATCCATTCCCGTTCCCCATCTTCTTCATCATCAACAACGAAAGGCCTGGTTGATCGGCATCGCAGGGTTAGTAGGCCTCGATGGTGAAAAGGACGGTACAACCTGATAAGATGACTAAGGGTAAAATCGAGCCATGCTCCCTCCGCAAAGAATAGCATCATCAGTACTATACGCCAAAATGACAGATGAACCTATGCCAAGGTAGCCCGATATTTTTGACAGAAGTCGAGCACAACCCTATCGAGGGGGCCCAGCGTAAAGGGGTACGTGTATATGCTCAGAAACCCCTCGGCACGGTCCATAATGCTCTCTTCCGGGGAGGTACCTGCAGTACTACTTTCTCCCCCCATCTACAATCTTTTCTGACTAACTCAAGATGCCCCTCTCTGATAGGAGAGGTAAGCTCCGAAGCATACTCCCAATGGCCCTAAACATTGGGAGGTTTTCCTGTAGGAAAATTCCCCCTCGAAGCGAAATGTCTTAAGGGCGGCTTGCCTGACTCCGGCAATGCGCCACCAACCAGACAATGATCGGAGGCAGAACTTCCTTCTCCTTGTCGAACGAATCCTGGCGCAACAACCATAATTATGGCAAAATCAGAGAATTAGAGCGGAAATCTGAGCAAGGATTCCTAAGTTAAGGTAGTGAAGAACCTAACGTAGAGAGAAGAACTTTATGAAGAAGAATAAGATACTCAGGGTAGCGGAATCCTCAAAGGGGAGAAGACAAACCTATATATAGAAGCAAGCGGTGACTGTCCGCCCGTCTCAAAGGCCAGTTAAAAATACTGGCTAAGCCATTATCACTTTGGGAAGATGTACCGGTGCGATCTCCTCGGTCATTTTATAACCATGTCATACAATTTATGCGGTCGTACGACATTTGGGGATCAAAAACCCCCGCATCAACAAGCCTCGAGATGGTACCCGATCTCGAGGACCTCTATCAAAAAGAAGATAGGCTCTAAGGAGCCCTTGGCATCGTTACAAGCCTCGAGATGGTACCCGATCTCGAGGATCTCTATCAAGAAGAAGATAGGCTCTAAGGAGCCATTGATGTCGTTACAAGCCTCGAGATGGTACCCGATCTTGAGGATCCTTGTTAAAAAAGAAGATAGGCTACAAGGAGCCATTGATATCACTACAAGCTTCGAGATGGTACCCGATCTCGAGGTTCTCTATCAAAAAGAAGATAAATTCTAAAAACCTACTCATATGGGCTTGTCCTCGATGTGGTACCCTACCTCGAGGATTTCTGCTATTGCAAGTGCGGGTCATTTACCCGATCATCTGGCCCCCGAGCTACCTGTGCTTGAGCCAAGTTTCACTCAAAAACTACTGATAAAACCTTAGGGCTATTTCTCGCCTCTGGGTCCAGTTAAACATCCTCTCGGTTACATTAATCCAGGGGCTATCCAAACCCAGGCGAACCCTCATCCGGGATCTATCTGCAATGCCTTAAGGTTATCTTTGCTCTAAGTTCAAAGCAAGTTTTCAGGTCGCCCGAGCTTGAGCGAACTCTCACTCGGGGACTGCTTTCGAAAGCCTAAAGGCTATCTTTATTCTCGGACGACCGAGCGAGTTCCCCCTCGAGGACTATTGACGGGGTGTAAAAGGCTAGGTTTCGTTCTATAAATTCGAAGCCCTATTTTCACTCGGCGGTCCCGACGGCCTAAGTTTGTATCCATCTAATCCGGGCTCAGTCCGAGGGATGACAAAGGGTTCCATAGGATATCGTACTAATCAATCAGGAGCCGAGGAAATACCTACACCCTGGCCCGATATTCGGGCCGATCAGTAGAGTCATGCACTCAGATTCTTCACAAATGCAAATAAAGGAAAATCCAACATAAATCAGAGACAAATTGAAGAAACTTCTTTGCATTAATAAACATTGATTACAAAAAGCCCATGAAGGGACCTGACACATGATTACAAAAGCCCACGAAGGGTCCTTACACAGAAACAAAGAAGCGAAAGTAACAGCTCAAAGTCTAATCTGCTCTCGGGGGTACATCCTCGGGAGCAATGCCTTCGAGAATCATTTCTTCGGGCCCTCGTCTCGACTTTCCAAGCAACATTTTCAAAAACCTCCTCCGAAGAAGAAAAAGATGAAGAAGCAGAAAACGATGAAGAAGTCGAAAAAGATGAAGAGGGGGTCGTGGCTCGCCAAAGAGCAAGAGCTCTTTGCAGGCCTTACCAGCACGGCTACTTTGAGTCCACTTCTTGGAACATTGTGCTGTGCAGGTTAGTAGCTGGTAGCACCGCTTCACTCCACGGAGAGCAAAAGGGGTGAAGCGCCACACCCAGCCGAAGTAGGGAGGTGAGTAGCTGTGCATAGTTCGAACGTCCTCCAGAGCAGCAGTGTAAAGTTCGAAAATCTTCCAGAGTAGGAAAAAATCCAACGCCCCCTCCCCATATTGTCTCGAGCCAACGACAACAATAATAACAACAACAAGAAACTAGTTCGATCCCGCTCAATAGGGGAAAACTCTGAGAAAGAGCCATAACACAACTGGCAAGAACACCATCGTATGACCTCGTGGCCACAGACTTTAAACATGGGAAATAAAATTGGATGAAGATGAAGAGAAGTAAGGAGCCGAAGATTGGTGGAGAATGACTGAATGGAGTTTTGATTCAAGAAAGCTTCCATTTATAGAAAGGTGGAAGCGTAACCAACAACGCGATCAATGCCTCTAGGAAACGTGCCGACGGCACAATCAATGTCTTGGGAGAACGGATCGACGGCGCAATCAGTGCCTGTTGGGAAATGGGGTCGGCGGCGATATTATCGCCTTGAGAAAGTAAACTGGCGCTACATCAAATGTTCCTCGGAAAGACGTGTCGATGGGACGTCTCAGTTATCGGAAAAGCTGACGTCATGAGAATGACATCATCGCAAGAGGCTCAAGGGGATCAGTGTCAAAATCGTTTCTTATCATTTTATTCTAAGAAACGCGAGGACTATCTGTATACGGTAAAAATTAGAGGGCTCAATTTTGTGATCACTAGGGCGCCTAAAAAAAGACCACACCCGGGAGGCTCGAAGTCTAGCTCGGAGTTTGCCCTCGAGGGTTCGTGATAATCGACCTCGAGGCAGTGCAAACTAACGTCTGCAACGCACTAGCGGGAAGTTCCCAAGGTATATGATCAAATCTAACAAAGCCTGCAAGGGAAACACTAGTTTGTACCAGACTACTAAGTAGTTGTTCCAGCTATATTTCTTTGTAATAATTACTCATGTACTATGATGGGATTTCCCTGCTTATATAAAGGGGATCCTTGTCATTTTGTAATGGGATCTGATACACAAGATACTTCATTCAATACAAGAATATTCTTTCTGATCTCTAACTCAAACATACTCTCTATTTGGATCTATTGCCTACATTTATTGCTTTATTTACATTTATTATATCTCATTAATTGTTCTTCATTTATTGCTTGTTATTGGTCATAAAAAGCCGCAATCACTACCCTAGTAGCTGTTAATCCTTCATCGACTAACCCTTTACGAGCATCTGACTCGACATCGAGGCCCCGCACGCGCTAGCTCGAGGCCCCGATTCTCAACCGTTTGGTTTAGTTTCTAAAGCTATCTTTAAATTCTTATCTTATTTCCTAACCTCGTCACTTAGCATCTACTGCTTAACAACCACCATGAAAATAGATCACATATTTTTAGAACTACAAAATCAAATCTAATTGTTATTACCATTTTCAAGGTAAACACTGTTCTATTTCTTCTTTCAACTCTCATAAACCTATTTCGAATCCTATTCAACTAGATGTACTATTATAAGCTACGAGAATTTTAAGATTTACGTAAGCCAATTTATTGGTAAAATCTTGAATCTAAGTTGTGAAAAAACTGAACCAAAATGATTAATTTTAATTTTCAATGTAGATGTTATACATTTAAGATTTTATTGATGATCTCGCTAAATTGTTTAATAAATCATGTAAATTGTTTATTTAGTGTATATATTAACGTAAATTGTTTAATATCGTCGGCACCCCTTAGGTCTTTACTGGAACTAAACTGCCTGATTGGATTTTTTTTTTTTTTTTTTGTTTTTTTGCAATAACGGCATTCATCTAGCATACGGCATACCCTTAAAGAGACGATGTGACTTCCATGCGTACAATGTGCTTTGAAGTTTGTACGTCACTGATATACACTAAATAAACTCTCTTTTTTCCATTCAAGTAAATTTTATAAAGTCGATAGAAGGGCACATTCCCATATTTGGCTTGCCAAAAAAAAAAGGAGGTCAATTTTCCCATAATATTTAGTATTGCATTTGGTGCGAAGATTTAGTGAAATCGAGAGAATGAGCAAGGAGCAGCATAAGTTGAAATAGAAGAAAGATTGGACATATTGCAAATTTAACATCAAAAACAACTGGAGCAGTGTTGAACTTCTAAGAAATTAAAATATATATATATATATATATATATATATATACACACACACTTGACCTTCCAAATAGTAATTATAATATACACCATGAGAAAAGGTGAGTATTTTATCCACTAACATCACAACATTTTACATATTTGTAGCCATTCATAAACGATAGATTAGCCAAAAAGAAAGAAGAAAGATTTTACTTGGGAAGTTTCGCTAAGGAGACAAAAAGGACATCTATGCAAAGAATTAGGTATGGTACAATTGCCACCCACTCTAAGTAGAAAGGAAACTTCGTGTACCAAATGTCAGGCGAAGAGTTAAAATAGGCTGCTTAACCCCCAAGCTATTATAGCTGCCGCTTTAGGCCTAAAATAATTAGATGCCCCAAAAGCTAGCTTCTTATATGTAAATTAAATATTTATTATACTTATTATGTGGTTTTTCTTTGTAGTTAGTTGAGAAATTCTAATGAAATTAAAAGGCAATTAAATTTGTATTTACTTTCTAATTTTTTTCATTTCAACTTGAACAAATTTTATTCATAACTCAAATTTTGTAAGATATTTTCTTTTAAGGTCTCTGTAGGTACGTTATAAGCTAATTAGATTGTAAAAAACTATAATTGATTTGTTTATCATCTTTGTAAATACATTTCTCACATGGTTGTTACTTTGGGTGGCAATGATATATAGTGAGTTACGTTGACGGTCATATGAAAAAAATCAAAACTAAACTTAAAAAAATCTTATCAAAAGTTATAATGTTTTAACAAAAATTAAATGGTTTGGTTTCATCTCATCAAGAATAAATTGCATCTCAGAAAGTAAAAAAAATAAATTTTAAACAAAAATATTTAAAATTATTAAAACAATTTAAGGTATCTTATTACAGCTTGTCTTTAGGCCTCCGGAACCAAAATGTTGTTATTTTGGACTCAAAATACACAAGTAGGTGTAAAAAAAAAGTTACCATACTATGTATAACGCCAAAAAATCTGGCGCTATATATTAACGGTAACTGCACCGTTAATGTATAGCGCCAGATTTTTTGGCATTATACTGACACACTGATATAGCGCCAGAAAACTTGGCGTTATACCCTTTTTTTCTGGCCCCAGCAATAATAGCAGAGTACAATAATTCAAAAGCGAATAGTGCCAACTTATTTGGCGCTATATATGTAAAAAAAAATCTTCCCGGCTATCCATTTTCTATATAAAGAGGTTAGAATCGCACAGAAATGCATTAAAATTTTTTTTTAACTCTTGTTGAAACGTCTGTTGTTGTTAAATTCTCCAACATTTTTTCATTATGTCTGAAGAGCGTAGGATAAGAGTTTCATTATATTGGGGTGGTGAGGTTGTGATGGAGAATAACTCCGTGGGCTACAGTTTATCTGCTAAGTGTCATGTTAAATTGCCACTGACAATGGAGTACGATACATTGATATCGTTGTTATGCAAAAAGATGAGTGTGAGGAAACGTTCGGTGATACTTAAAGTAACCGGAAGATATCCTGATTCCGTCACTCCGCAAGGGGTTGCTTTTTACTCGGAGTTTAACATCGACGATGATGAAACTTTGAGTGATTTTTTGAGGACTCCGGACGAATGTCGGCATTTTTTTGTAATCACAATGTTGGAGATGTACGTGAAGGTCGAAGACTTTCCAAAAAATGAGGTTGTGCGTAGTAGAGATAACCCCCAGTTATCGGGTGGTTATTTTGGAACAGTTTTTGCCGGACAAGTCTCGGATGAAAGAGGTATCTTTGATTTAAACTTATCACCGCCGGTGAATAAGGAGCGAGAAAATAATTTATACCTTGCTTTCCATATCTCACAAGACGAGTGGTAAATTTCAATTTTCATTTGTGTTAATTATGTATATTTTTGTTCTATTGAATTCGTATTAACGCTCACATATTTAATAGGGGGTACCGGCCGGATATGAATTTTACAAGAGGCCCATCCGGTAGTCATCACCTAATTGATAACGTCCATCATGAAATTTTATCACATTATGACTTGTAAGTGAAGTGATTTACGCAAAATATGGAAATCATTTATTAATTTAGTAGCTTATATTTTTGTTGGTTGTGCAGTGAAAACGAGCAAGTTGAACTCACTCAATTGCCCGAAAATGATGTATTACATCGGGACCTGGCAGATGCACAGAGTGAGGAACAGAACATTGATTACGATAACAATGCGGATGAATCCGGGGATGAGACACCCTTTGCTCGTGAGGATGGTGATGCAGAGGATGAGGAGGAAGGACCTGATTTGAAGAGAGACCCCCCTAGACGAAGAGTGTATGAGTCCGAAGTGTCGTTTCATTCAAGAGAGATTCCTTACATTGATAACTTGCCAACGGTGCCGGATGTGGAAGCTCTCACAAGGGATTTTGATGAAATCCGGACAGCAATGTGGGATGAGTCTAGACCAACGGTGCTTGCAAAGGGGATGCTTTTTCCTGATAAAGCGCGCCTAAGCAGGGCTTGTAAAATGCACAACGTAAAAGAGTGTCATGAGATGCAGGTATGGGAGTCAAGTCCGACGGTATACAAGTTGAAAAGTTGAAGGTTGGAAAGTTAAGAAGTTTGATAGAGAGTTGACTTTGATACCGGACTCGGACTTTTGTTCCGAAAGTTGGAATAGGTCTGTTGTGCCATTTATGACTTCTGTACAAAATTTGAGGTCAATCGGAGTTGAATTGGAGTGCGATTCGTGATTTCGATGTTGTTTGATGTGATTTGAGGACTCGACTAAGTTCGTATGATGTTTTAGGATGTGTTGGTATGTTTGGGTAGGGTCTCGAGGTCCTCGGGTAAGATTCATATTGATTTCGATTGAGTTTGGCCTTATGGAATTGCTGATTTTTCTGTTGTCTGGTTTCCTGTTACGCGATTGCGTGAAGGGGGTCGCGATCGCGTAGGGTTAAATCTTGCAGGAGGATTTTTGTTCTACGCGTTCGCGAGTTTGTTTACGCGATCGCGGGTTAGTTATGCAGCGCGAATGCGGGTAACGGGACGCATCCGCGAAGAACGAAGGGGAGGTCTGAGAAGTTTATGCATTTGTTCTTCTCGATCGTGTGTCCTTGTCTGCGTTCGCGTAGGTATGAGTTGCTGAGCATTTTGTTCGCGACTGGTTGTTCGTGTTCGCATAGACCATTTCTTGAGGGTTGTAAGCTTTGTTCTTCGCGATCGCGACGGAATTTCCGCAATCGCGAAGGGGAACACCTGGGCAGACTATTTAAAAGTTCACAACGAGGGTTAGAGTATTATTTCATATTTTGGCTTGTGGAACTCGGCTAGGGGCGATTTTTGTGAGGGATTTCACTACAAATCAAGAGGTAAGTTATTTTTGATCACCTTTGTCCAATAATATTGAATACCCATTGATTTTTACACCTAGATTATGTATTTTTAAGATGAAATATGGGGGATTTTGGACAAGGGATTGGAGAGTAAGATTTGGGTGTTCGAGGGTCGATTTATGGTCGGAATTGAATGATTTTAGTATAGTTGAACTCGTTATTGAATGGTTGTTCGGATTTTATGAATTTTTTCGGGTTTCTAGGCATTGTCCCAGGGTTAAATTTTCAAATTTGGTAAAAAACTTAGCTTTATCGTATGGAATTGATTCCTATAGCTTATATTGATTATATCAAGTTGTTTGTGACTAGATTCGAGTAGTTCGGGGGCCGATTCGTCAGGAAAGGGTTTGTTGGAGCATTGAGTTGCGCACTTTGAGGTAAGTAACACTTCTAAACTTGATACTAAGGTATGAATCCTGAAATACGTGTTATGTGGTTGGTGTTTAGGTGATGCGCATGCTAGGCGACGGGCGTGTGCGCGTGCACCGTGGTAATTATGACTCGGTTGATTCTGTGGTACTGTGTATTGATCTATTCTTGTTTATAGTTGTGCAATTCCTACGTGTTAGAGCGATTAAGCTGTGATCCATGTTAGAAATCATGTTTAGGTTATATGCTGATTCTGTTGGGACCCACTGAGTTTATTTATATTATTGAGTTATTTGCTTAAGTTGCAATTATGTACTCAATCATATTTATTCATTTGCATTCATATGATCTCAGTCTCTGTTATCATTTACTGTTACATCATAGTATCATTGTTTGGGCTGAGTGGTATGAGATTTGTGAGCCCGTGAGACTAGAGAGATTGATGACTGAGTTGGGGCCTGAGAGCCTGTAACGATCCAGTCGGTCGTTTCGAGAGTTGTAGAACTGTTGCCCTATTTTTTGCTTCTTTTGTGATCTACAACTGTATTATGACTTATCAGGCTAGTTGGTTCGGGTCCGGGGTAATTTCAGAATGAATTGAGACACTTAGTCTCTTATTTGAAAGCTTAAGTTGGAAAAGTTTACCGGATGTTGACTTATGTGTAAACTACCTCGGATTTGAATTGTGATGGTTATGTTAGCTCCTTTAGGTGATTTTAGATTTGGGAGCGCTTCCGAATTGTGTTTTGGAGGTCCATAGTGGAATTAGACTTGAAATGCCGAAAATTGAAAATTTGAAAAGTTTGACTGGGAGTGGGCTTTTTGGTATCAGGGTCGGATTGGATTTCTGGAAGTTGGAGAAGGTTCATAGTGTCATTTATGACTTGTGTGCAAAACTTGAGGTCAATCGGACGTGATTTTATAGGTTTTGACGTCATTTGTAGAATTTGGAAATTTCAAAGTTCATTAGGCTTGATTCCTTGTGTAATTCGTGTTTTTGATGTTGTTTGAGGTGATTTGAGGATCCAGATAAGTTCGTATGATGTTTTGGGACTTGATGGTATGTTTGGTTGAGGTCCTAGGGGCCTCGGGTGAGTATTAGATAGTTAACGGATCATTTTTGACTTTGGTTGATGGCTGATATCTGCTGGTGTGATTCTTTTGGTTTCCTTATACGCGATCGCATGAGTTAATCCGCGATCGCGTAAGCTTATTTGGGGCAGAGGTGATTTTGTTCTATGCGGTCGCAGAGTAAGGAACGCAATCGCATAAGTGTGCTAAGTTGTGCTTCGCGAATGCGAGGCTAAGGACGCGTTCATGTTTGAGCAGAGGAAGAGGTGAGGCAATTGCTCTACGCGATCGCGTTAAGCTGGGTGCGATCACGTAGGTCTCTGAGGCAGTAGTACGCGATCGCGTGGAGGTATTCGCATTCGCAAAAGGTAAGGTGAGGGGGAATCTGTTTTGTGCTTAGCGATCGCGAGGCTATTTCAGCGATCGCGATGAAGGAAATCTAGGCAGGCAATATTAATTTCAAAAACTAGGGTTTGAACCCATTTTTCATATTTTGAGCTATAGACCAGGGATTTGGGCGATTCTTGAAGGGATTTTCGTGGAGTTGATGTGGGTAAGTGATTCTTACTTGGTTTTGGTAAAATGTCATGATTATGTGGTTAATTTTATCATATAATTTGTGATTTGGGGTGGAAAATTTGGGGAAAAGAGGAAGTGTTCTTGAGTTAGGTTTTTGAGGTTTTGAATGAGATTTTGTTATCGGAATTAAGTAAATTTGGTATGATTAGACTCGTGACGGAATGGGTTTTCGGGTTTTGTGACTTTTGTCGAACTTCGAGATGTAGGCCGAGGCCGGGTTCGGGTCGATTTTGGATTTTTGGCTATAATTTAGTACTTTTCTTATGGAATTGATCCCTTTAGCATATATTGATTGTATTGTACTTTCTTGTGGCTAGATTCAGGACTTTTGGAGATCGATTTTAGAGGCAAAGGCATTTCGGAGTAGAGTTTTGCTCGGATTGAGGTAAGTAACGCTTTCAAACTTGGTTCTGAGGGTTCGAAACCCTGAATTATATGTTATGTGATATGTATTAAGGTGACGCATATGTCGAGTGACGGGCGTGAGGGCGTGCACCGCGAGAATTGTGGCCTGGTTGATTCCATGGCACCGTATAGTGACTCTATCTTGTTGATATCCATGTTTTCATCATGTGATAAAGTAATTAAACTGTCAATCATGCTAGATATCATGTTTAAGCTTTATGCTGGTACTGTTGGGACCCATAATGGTCGTTTCTTGCTGTCATCTTACTGATTTCATTGATATTTTGTACTCAGTCATGTTCATGCATTTCATATCATATCTCGGTCTTAGTTGTTATTTATTGATACATCATATCATTGTTTCGGGCTAGTTTTCATGACATTGTGAGCCCGTGAGTGAGACTGGAGATATTGATGACTGAGTGAAATGGAGAGCCTAATTATGAGTGACAGTTATGGGATCGGGCTGCACGCCACATCGGTTATACTGATTGTGATAATGCTTGGGCTGTAGAAGCCCATCCGGAGTTTGTACACACCCTTAGTGAGCGTGGTTCATATTATTGAAGGATGAATCTTCCCTGGACATCGATGTTGTCCGACGTACTTGATACTTGGAGATGGATCTTCTCCATAGGGCTGGATTGGCCTTCCTAGGTACTGTGTGACTGATGGTCAGTGATGTATATATTCCAAGATGGATCTTCCCTGGGACGTATGGGCATATGCAGTACCGGGTGGTTGAGAATTTTAGAGTGTGAGCACATGAGGCTGACAACATGGTGCATCACATATAGCATGTGCATTGGCATGTGGAGATAACAGATATATATTCTTTACATTGTTCGGATAAGCTCTACTTTACTGTTTTGAGCTGCCTATTTAATTTGAAAGCTTGCCTACGTTTTTGCTCAGTTATTTCTATTTTATTTGTACCGGTTGAGTTTGTCACTACCTTTCTGTCCAATGTTTGGACCTGTTACTTACTGAGTTGGATGTACTCACGTTACTCCCTGCACCTCATGTGCAGATCTAGGCGTTTTCCGTCACGGTGGCGGCTGCTGATTGAGGCATTAGAGTTCGGAGACTATCGAGGTAGGTGCATGGCGTTCGCCGGCCTTGGCTCTCCTTCTTTATGTCTATTTCTATTTTAGTTTTTATTCTCTAGAGACTAGTGGGCTGTATTCTGGTTAAGATGCTCATGTACTTAGTGACAGCCCGGCTTTTGGGATGAATTGTATCATGTTTTGAATTATTTTCCTATTTTCAAAAAAGGGCTTTTCTTTAATATTAACTGCTTTCATCTTTATTTTTAAAAGTTTTCACTGTGTTGAACTGTTAAGTAGAGGCTGACCTAGTTCCACAATAGGCGCCATCACGACGGTTGATTGTGGGTCGTGACAAGTTGGTATCAGAGCCTAGGTTACATAGGTCTCATGAGTCATGAGCGTGTTAAGTAGAGTCTTGCGGATCGGTACAGAGACGCCTGTACTTATCTTCGAGAGGCTATAAAACTCTTAGGAAAACTTTACATTCTTGAATTCTTGTCGTGCGAATCTGTTGATTCTCGTAACTAAACTTCTGTTCTTCTATTCTCTCACAGATGGTGAGGACACGTACTACTGGGCAGGACGGACAACCACCAGTACAACCAGCCAGGGCAACGAGAGGCTGAGGTCATTGTAGAGGCCGTGATAGGGGCAGAGGTGCAGTTCGCGCAGCAGCTAGGGCAGCACCTGCAGATCCACCAGTTGCCCCAGTTCAGGATCAGGTCCCAATTGTGGATGGACCAGCGGGACAAGCTTAGGCACCAGCTGTGCCCATTGTGATACCAGGCCTTCAGGAGGCCTTGGCTCAGATTTTGACCGTAAGCACCAGTCTTGCTCTAGTGGTCTCTGTTCAGATCGCAGCAACCACTTCTCAGGCCGGGGGAGGCACTCACACTCCCACCGCCCGTATACCCGAGCAAATGATGCAGGGATACCAGAAGTCGGGGGCACTACCAGCCCAGCCAATAGCAGCTGCTCAGGCCCATGTGGTTCTTGCTATGACTGATTATGAGAAGCGGAGACTAGATAGGTTTGGTAGACTTAAGCCTCCATCCTTCATCGGGGTATAGTCGGTAGATGCCCAGGGTTTCTTGGACAGATGTCAAAAGATCCTTCGTACAGAAGGTATTCTAGAGATCAGTGGGGTCTCGTTCACTACTTTCAGTTTACTGGAGCTGCCTTTACCTCGTGGGAGACTTATGAGAAGCGTAGGCTGGCTGGTGCAGCGCCACTTACGTGGTAGGAGTTATCCGTTCTCTTCTTGGAGAAGTATGTGTCGCAGTCTCGCAGTCTCGCAGAGAGGAGCTGCGCAGACAGTTTGAGAAGTTGTGTCAGGATGATATAGCTGTGATGAAGTACGAGATGAGGTTTTCTGAGTTGGACCGTCATGCGGTTTGGCTAGTTCCCACTGATAGGGAGAGGATCAGGAGGTTCATTGATGGCCTTAAATTTTAGCTGAGGGTGCTTATGACTAGAGAGAGAGTGTCTAGTCCTTGTTTTAATGAGGTTGTTGACATTGCTCGGGAGATAGAGTCTGTCCGCAGCCATGACCGGGTTAAGAGGGAGGCCAAGAGGTCTCGTCGGTCAGGTAGTTATGGTGGTGTTCCTTCTGGAGGTCAGTTCCACCACGGCAGGGGTCACCCCTGTAGGCATGCTCAGACGGCTCGTCCAGTTCACCGTAGTGCATCATCTAGCCATGGTTATCACAATTCTCAGCAAGGTCACTCATCTCTCAGTGACCTTCCAGCTCAGAGTTCATCTCATGCACCATCAGCTCAGGGTTCATCCATGTCGGGTCCTTCTAGCGGTTATCTTAGTGCTCGGGGCTCCCTTTAGTCCCCACCGCCATTTGCAAGGAGAGGTTGCTTTGAGTGTTGAGATTTGGGTCATATCAAGAGGCATTGTGCCGCCTTTTAGGAGGTTCATCTCAGCAGAGGAGTCAGCCTTCGACTTCAGCACCAGTTACTTCACCACCCGCCCAGCCAGCAAGTGGTGGAGCTCAGTCAGCTTAGGGTCGCTCTATAGCGGGAGGCCGATCAGGAGGCGGTCAGGCCCGTTTCTATGCACTCCCTGCCAGAGTAGATGCTATTGCTTCAGACACAATGATCACAAATATTGTCTTAGTATGTCACCGAGATGCTTCTGTATTATTTGATCCTGGTTCCAACTGTTCATATGTGTTATCGTATTTTTCTCATTATCTTGATATGCCCCGTGAGTCTTTAGTTTCATCTATTCATGTATCTACGTCGGTGGGCGATACTATTATTGTGGACCGTGTGTATCGGTCGTGTGTAGTGACTATGGGGGGATTGAAGACTAGAGTTGATCTCTTGCTGCTTAGTATGGTTGATTTAGACTACCACGCTAAGATTGTAACGTTGGCGATGTCGGGGTTGCCACGGATTGAGTGGTGAGGTTCTTTAGACTATGTTCCCAGTAGAGTGATTTGATACTTGAAGGCCCAGCGGATGGTTGGGAAGGGTTGTTTATCTTATTTGGCCTTTGTCATGGATATTAGTGCTGAGACCCCTACTATTGATTCTGTTCCGGTGGTGCGAGATTTTCAGATGTGTTTCCTGCAGACCTATCGGGCATGCCGCCCTACAGAGATATTGACTTTGGTATTGACTTGGTGCCGGGCACTCGGCCCATTTCTATTCCTCTGTACCGTATAAAACCCGTTGAGTTGAAGGAATTGAAGGAGCAACTCTTGGAACTCATTGAGAAGGGGTTTATTAGACCTAGTGTGTCACCTTGGGGTGCACCGGTTCTGTTTGTGAAGAAAAAGGATGGCTCTATGAGGATGTGCATTGATTATAGGCAGTTGAACAAAGTCTCAATGAAGAACAAGTAACCTTTTCCACGTATTGATGATCTATTTGACCATATTTAGGGAGCGAGGGCGTTTTCCAAGATTGATTTAAGGTCAGGATATCACCAGTCGAAGATTCGAGACTCGGACGTTCTTAACACAGCTTTCAGGACTCGTTATGGTCATTATGAGTTCCTTATGATGTCTTTTGGGCTGGACAATGCCCTAGCAGCATTCATGCATCTAATGAACAGTTTATTCCAGCCTTATCTCGACTCGTTTGTTATTGTATTCATTGATGATATCCTGGTGTACTCTCGTAGCCAGGAGGAGCATGCCCAGTATTTACGGATTGTGTTGCAGCGGTTTAGGGATGAGAGGCTTTATGCCAAGTTCTTCAAGTGTGAGTTTTGGCTCAGTTCAGTGGCGTTCTTGGGGCACGTGTTGTCCAGTGAGGGTATTCAGGTAGACCCAAAGAAGATAGAGGCGGTTCAAAGTTGGCCCAGACCGTCCTCAGCTACAGAGAATCAGAGTTTTCTTGGTTTGGCTGGTTATTACTGTCGGTTCATGCAGGGTTTTCCATCTATTGCATCGCCCTTGACCAAATTGACCCAAAAGGGTTCTCCTTTCAGGTGGTCGGATAAGTTTGAGGCAAGCTTTCAGAAGCTCAAGACTGCCTTGACCACAGCTCCAATAGTAGTTCTACCATCAGCTTCTGGTTCTTATATAGTATATTGTGACACTTCTTGGATCGATATTGGGTGTGTTTTGATGCAGGAGGGTAGAGCGATTGCTTACGCTTCACGCTAGTTGCAGCCCCATTATAATAACTACCATGTTCATGACTTGGAGTTGGCTGCCAATGTTCATGCGTTGAAGATTTGGAGGCACTATCTCTATGGTGTGTCTTGTGAGGTATTTACTGATCATCGTAGCCTCCAGCACTTGTTCAAATAGAAAGATCTCAATTTGAGGCAGCAGAGATGGTTGGAGCTGCTAAAGGACTATGATATTATTATTCTGTATCATCTGGGAAAGGCCAATGTGGTGGCCGATGCCTTGAGTAGGAAGCCAGTGAGTATGGGCAGTCTTGTATTCATTCCTGTTAGGGAGAGAACTCTTGCAGTTGATGTTCAGGCTTTTCCAACCAGTTCAAGAGATTAGATATTTCGGAGCCCAGTCGGGTTCTAGCATGTATGGTATCTCGGTCTTCCTTATTTTATCGCATCAGATAGCGCCAGTATAATGATCCTTATTTACTTATCCTCAAGGACAAGGTGCAGCACGAAGATGCCAGAGATGTGGCTATTGGATATAATGAGGTGTTGAGTATACATGGCCGGATATGTATGCCCAATGTAGATGGGCTACTGGAGTTGATTCTTTAGGAGGCCCACAACTCAAGGTAATCCATCCATCCCGGTGTTGCGAAGATGTACCATGATCGGAGGCAACACTATTGGTGGAGGAGAATGAAGAAGGATATATTTGGGTTTGTAGCTCAGTGTCTCAACTGTCAGCAGGTAAAATATGAGCATCAGAGACCGGGTGGATTGCTTCAGAAGATAGAGATTCCAGAGTGGAAGTAGGAGCGGATCACCATGGATTTTGTAGTTGGGCTCTAACGGACTTCGAGGAAGTACGATGCTGTTTGGGTGATTGTGGATCGGCTGACCAGGTCCACACACTTCATTCCTGTGAGTACTACCTATTCTTCAGACCAGTTGGCTGAGATTTACATCCAAGAGATTGTTCGTCTTCACGGTGTGCCAGTTCCATCATTTCAGATAGAGGCACGCAGTTTACATCGCAGTTTTGGAGAGCCATGCAGCGAGAGTTGGGCATTCAAGTTGAGTTGAACATAACATTTCACCCTCAGACGGACAGACAGTTCGAGCCCACTATTCAGATATTGGAGGACATGCTACGCGCTTGTGTCATTGATTTTGGTGGTTCATGGGACCAGCTTCTGTCGCTCGCGTAGTTTGCTTACAACAACAGTTAGTAGTCGAGTATTCAGATGGCTCTATATGAGGCTTTATATGGGAGGCGTTGTAGATTTCGGTGGGTTGGTTTGAGCCGGGCGAGGCTAGGCTATTGGGTACTAACTTGGTTCAGGATGCTTTGGACAAGGTTAAATTGATTTAGGAGCGGCTTCGCACGATGCAGTCGAGACAGAAGAGTTGTACTGACAGGATGGTCCGTGATGTGTCCTACATGGTTGGGGAGAAGGTCCTACTGAAGGTTTCACCCATGAAGGATGTTATGAGGTTCGGGAAGAACTACAAGTTGAGCCCTCGGTTCATTGGGACTTTTGAGGTACTTTAGAGGATTGGGGATGTGGCTACAAGCTTGCCTTGCCGCCTAGCTTGTCGAGCGTGAATCCAGTATTTCATGTTTCTGTGCTTCAGAAGTATATCGGTGATCTGTCTCATGTTTTGGATTTTAGCACGATTTAGTTGGATGGTGATTTGACTTATGATGTGGAGCCAATGGCTATTTTGGGGCGGCAGGTCCGGAAGTTGAGGTCAAAGGATATAGCTTCAGTGAAAGTGCAGTGGAGAGGTCAGCCCGTGAAGGAGGCTACTTGGGAGACCGAGCAGGAGATGCGGAGCAGATATCCACACCTATTTGAGGCTCCAGGTATGTTTCTAGACCCGTTCGAGGACGAACGTTTGTTTAAGAGGGGGAGGATGTAATGACCCGGCCTGTCGTTTCAAGAGTTGTAGCCTCGTTCCCCCATTTTCTGCTTCTTTTGTGACATACAACTGTATTATGACTTATCGGGTTAGTTGGTTCGGGTCCGGGGATGATTTCAGAATAAATTAAGACACTTAGTCTCTTATTAGAAAGCTTAACCTAGAAAAGTTGACCGGATGTTGACATATGTTTAAATGACCCCGAATTTGAATTGTGATAGTTCCGTTAGCTCTATTAGGTGATTTTGAAAAATAGGAGCGCGCCTGGATTGTGTTTTGGAGGTCCATAGTAGAATTAGGCTTGAAGTGCAAAAATTTAGAATTTAGAAAGTTTGACCGGGCATGGGCTTTATGATATCGGGGTCAGATTGGATTTTCGGAAGTTGGAGCAGGTTCGTAGTGTCATTTATGACTTGTGTGCAAAATTTGAGGTCAATCGGACGTGATTTGATAGGTTTGACGTCGTTTGTAGAATTTGGATATTTCAAAGTTCATTAGGCTTGAATCCGTGTATAATTAATATTTTTGATGTTGTTTGAGGTGATTTGAGGATCCAACTATGTTCGTATGATGTTTTGGAACTGGATAGTATGTTTGGTTGAGGTCCCGGAGGCCTCATGTGAGTTTCGGGTGGTTAAGGAATCATTTTTAGACTTTGGTTTATGGCTGATATCTGCTGGTGTGATTCTTCTGGTTTCCATGTACGCGATCGCATGAGTTCATCCACGATCGCATAAGTTATTCGGGGAAGATGCGATTTTGTTCTATGCGGTCGCAGAGTAAGGAACACGATTACATAATTGTGCTAAGCTGTGCTTCGCCAACGCGAGGCTAAGGTCGCATTCGCGTAGAAAGATTTGAGTAGAGGAAGAGGTGAGGCAATTGCTCTATGCGATCGCGTGAAGTTGGGTGCGATCGCGTAGGTCTCTGAGGCACTAGTAGGCTATCGTGTGGAGGTATCCGCGTTCACGAAAGGTAAGCTGAGGGACAGTCTGTTTTGTGCTTCGCGATCGCGAGGCTATTTCCGCGATCGCGATGAAGGAAATCTGGGCATGCAGTATTAATTTAAAAAATGAGGGTTTGAACCCCTTTTTCATATTTTGAGCTAGAGACCACAGATTTGGGCGATTCTTGAATGGATCTTTGTGGAGTTGATTAAGGTAAGTGATTCTTACTTGGTTTTGGTTAAATATCATGATTATGTCATTAATTTTATCACCTAATTTGTGATTTGGGGTGGAAAATTTGGTAAAAAGAAAAAGTGTTCTTGAGTTAGGTCTTTGAGTTTTGAATGGGATTTTGTTATCGGATTTGAGTAAATTTGGTATGGTTAGACTCGTGAGTGAATGGCCTTTCAGGTTTTGTGACTTTTGTCGGATTTCGAATGTGGGCCCTGGGCCGGGTTCGGGCCGATTTTGGATTTATGGCTATAATTTAGTACTTTTCTTGTGGAATTGATCCCTTCAGCCTATATTGATTGTATCGTACTAGTTGTGGCTAGATTCGGGATGTTTGGAGACCGATTAGAGAGGCAAAGGCATTTCGGAGTAGAGTTTTGCTCGGATTGAGGTAAGTAACGCTTTCAAACTTGGTTCTGAGGGTCCGAAACCCTGAATTATGTGTTATGTGATTGGTATTGAGGTGATGCATATGCCAAGTGATGGGCGTGCGGCGCCGTGAGAATTGTGGCCTGGTCGATTCCATGGCACCGTATAGTGACTCTATCTTGTTGATATCCGTGTTTTCATCATGTGCTAAAGTAATTGAACTGTCAATCTTGCTGTCATCTCACTGATTTCATTGATATTTCGTACTCAGTCATGTTCATGCATTTCATATCATATCTCAGCCTCAGTTGTTATTTATTGATGCATCATATCATGGTTTCAGGCTAGTTTTATGACCTTGTGAGCTCGTGTGTGAGACTGGAGAGATTGATGACTGAGTGAGTCTGAGAGCCTGCTTATAAGTGACAGTTATGGGATCGGGCTGCACGCCACAGCGATTATACTAATTGTGATAGCGCTTGGGTTGTAGGAGCGCCTCTGGAGTCTGTACACACCCCCGGTGAGCGCGGTTGATATTATTGAGGGATGGATCTTCCCTGAACAAGGATCTTGTCCGAAGTACTTGATACATGGAGATGGATCTTCTCCATAGGGCTAGATTGGCCTTCCTCGATACTGGGTGATTGATTGTCAGTGATGTATATATTCTGGGATGGATCATCCCTTGGCCGTATGGGCCATATACAGTACCCAAGTGGTTGAGCATTTGAGAGTGTTAGCACATGAGGATGACAGCATGGTTTATCACATACAGCATGTGCATTGGCATGTAGAGATAGGAGATTTATATTCTTTACATTGTTCGGATCTGCTCTACTTTACTGTTTTTAGCTGCCTATTTAATTTGAAAGCATGCCTACGTATCTGCTAAGTTATTTCTATTTTATCTGTACCGGTTGAGTTCGTCACTACCTTTCAGTCCAAAGTTTGGACTTATTACTTACTGAATTGGATGTACTCACGTTACTCCCTGTACCTCGTGTTCAGATCCAGACATTTCTGGTCACGACAGTGGCTGGTGATTAAGGCATCAGTGTTCGGAGACTATCAAGGTGGATGCATGGCGTTCACATGCCTTGACTCTCCTTCTTTATCTCTATTTGTATTTTAGTTTTTATTCTTTAGACAATGTAGTGGAATGTATTCTGGTTTAGACACTCATGTACTCAGTGACACCCAAGTTTTGGAATGAATTATATCGTATTTTTGATTATTTTCCTATTTTCAACAAAAGGGCTTTTTTTTTTATATTAACTGCTTCCGTCTTTATTTTAAAAGTTTTCGCCGTGTTGAGTTTTTAAGTAGAGGCTGGCCTAGTTCCACGATAGGCGCCATCACGACGGTTGATTTTAGGTCGTTACAAGTTGGTATCAGAGCCTAGGTTACATCGGGCAGTACACCGCAACAGGCCTTATTGGCTTATTTATGGGATCGGGCTTCATGTAACAACCCCTTTGGGAGAGTGCTACTTACAAGAAAAAGTGCAAATTTAGCATATTACAAGACCTGGGTTTTTAATATGCCCTAAAATAGCAAAACAAGTTACAAAAATTACATACATAAGTGTGACATATAGATCATGTACAAGTCCCAAAACTATATAAAACCTAGGTGCATATGCAAACGTGATCTCCGCAAAAGTTCCCAAAAAGTCCACCCCAGAAGGCCTTCTTCAAATCCCTTATCGCACATTACCTACAATAGGAAACAATTATCGCTAAGCATAAAGCTTAGTGGTGTACAAACTTTAGTCTTGGAGCCATTAGATTCTTCAATTCCCCTTTTTCGGTCATAGGTAGCTCAAATAAAACAAAATTTGAAAGCAAGTAAGAAAATATACAAAAGGTATGGAATATCAAATCTTGAAGTGTTTCCAAATATCAATATCAATATTCAATATTCAAGAGCGTATAACATCAATCCAATAGAGTTTGCCAAATATCTATTTTTGACCAATATGTACGTCATGTCATCACACTAAGCGTAATCGGATATCAATATTGATCGAAGCCCCAAATCAAGTATGGTCGAAACCTAATAGTCAAGAGAATCAAGAACCATATTTAAAATTGCTTTCTGATTTGTACTTAACATGGACAGGTTCCATAATTTAAAACGAACCAGAAATCCAAATTAATATGGCAGAAGATCCGAATCAAGAGGCATGCCGAGATGAGTGACAAAGTCACTGCCACAAGAAGGATAAAGTCCCAACAAGAATGCAAAATTATCAAGCAATCTGTACAAGTGGACAAGTTAGCGAATATCTTGCAATACATGATTAACATGAATACAAAAAAGACAAGGAAAAGAAAATCGGAAGTTATTTCAAAATAATCCACCAAGTAAAAATAGTACAACTTCAGGTTTATACAAAAACCTTGATGTTTTACCACAAAACAGGTCAACCACAACTTGAGGACGATCGAATTGTCTACGCTATATACCAACCAAATCCGTCCACTTCCTCAAATACTTTCCTTTAGATTTGTACAAGGGTATATATACCTTAAATACATAATAAAATATCTATAAAAGTTCAGTGATTTCAACATGTCGAACTAAACATGATATCCGAAAAAATCACCCTAAAATTTGAAACAGAAATTCTGGACAGTAGTATTTTCTTGTGTGGTGATTTAGTTTTTTTAAAATGTAAACAGATAAAATAAACCGTATAGTCTTCATGAGAGTTGTATATATATGTCTGAGGGTTTCATGAATCATGAATCACCCCATATAAGTTTTGTACAAAAATCCATGCTCAAAATACTAATAGTAGGACTTGGAGGGTTTATAAAACTGAAAATCTGGGCAACACCTGCATGTACTCCATCACCCTTTTTCAGGTAAGTAAAAGCAATACTAGGTTTTGGACACTGAACAAACGTTATAGATCTATAAAATAGCTTTTCAGAAAAGTTTGGCTCACTTAAAAAGGCGTTTTATACAAAGAGATATGCTAAAACTACTAACAATGTTCCAGTTTAGAAACAGGCTTGATAAACTTACCTCAAAGGTGAGAAGTAACTTGTGGCTCAACCAAGACAAGTCTTGTTGGTAACTTGGTGGGAGAATTTTATGAGAAAGAGGAGTTATTGAGGTTTTCTTTTGCTGGAGAATACGAAATTAGAGGAGGCGGTCAAGGATATCTTCACAAGGGTGATATATATTACCTTGGATAAGGATGAAGAAAAGGTGGCTGCCCAAACTCTAAATATCTAATGTATTTCACAACAATTTATCAAAATGATATTATTTGTAGACATGTAATTTTTGACCCTCCCCAAGATTTTACACATTTTAACTTAAAATATTTAGTTTAGGTTTAGTATTGTTATTATAAACAGTTTTGACTCTTTCACTTTATTTTATCACAAAAATAAAAATTGCAAAACTATTTTCTTTTATTTAGCTAATTAATATTTTATCTAGTTACTTTTAATTTATCAACCTTACATAAAATTCAAAAATACAAAAATAGTTCCACTTTGTTTTCAGGAATATTATTTTAATTTTACAATGATTTTTCCATTTTATCTTTTAGTATGATATTTGAAAAATACCAAAAATAGGTTTGTTCTAACGATTAGTTTTATTTTAATAGTTATTTTACTTAAGTGGATTAATTAGTAAATGGGATAGTATTTTTAGTCTTGTTCAATGAGAAAGAATAAATTTTAGGCTCATACAATCCATTTGTTAGGCCCAATTTTCGGATTAGTCCATTAAGCCCAACACCCAATACCCACTAAGCTAACCCTAATACCCGTAAAACCTAGACATAACCTAAAAACTCTAACAGATGGAGGAGGAGCCGTTTTTCATCTTCAACACACAATACACAAGAAAACCTTCAGCTATCTTCTTCTTCATTGAAACCTAACGAAAAACCCTAGAGACACTGAGGATCTCCCATCCGTTCCTGCTTCTTCATCTCATAACCAACGACCAACCCTAACGCCACCAAAAGACAACCACCACGACCTCACACCAACCAGTGACCTTGCATCCTCTTCACCCGCTGGCCATCATCTGCTTTTGCTTCTTCCCATTCACAGCAGCCTGCCAGAAAACACTCGCACACAGGCACAAACGGAGGGGACGGGAACGAAACAGGAACATGGGGAAATGAACGGGCCAGCAACGTCTCTGTTGTTGGCTTTCTTCTTCTTTCTCAGAAAATGCAGTGTCTGCATTCACTCGAAATCATTTTATTTCCTCCATTTTTAGCCTTGTAAACACCTTTAAACTCAGCACAAAGATGACTGAAAAACATCCCTAAATAGCCATGAAATCAGCTATGACCCAACCTGAAAATACCACGAGAAAGAACTGTAGTCGGGCGTAATATATATCTCGGCTTTTCGCTAGCTCGATGTTCGCGACTCCTTTTGGGTTTGGTTCCCTTTAGTTTCATTTGAGGTCGTAGTTATTGATTTTGGTCGTGGTTCTGGTCCTTGGCTTGATTATTGAGTTGCAGAAGTTCAAAGTTTGGATTCGGCCTATGTAAAGGTTCATTTTTCTAATCCTAGCATTTTGATCTTATTTTGTGTGTTGCTAAGATGAATTTGTGTTGATCTTCATGAGATGATCCCGTCAAATATAATTTTGAATGTTCTTGTTGTAGTATAAATTAACGAATTATTGCTTTGTTTTAGTCTTAGGTCTATTCTCTTTTCTTTGTAGAAATTTTATCTTAATAGAATTACCCCTTTTGATTAGCTATATTACGTTGATATAATAATAACACTTGTTTGAGCTGTGATTGAATTTGGAGCATTCTGATTATGTGTGTTCATGCCAATTATATTGAAGACATTAAGTTTGAATTTGAATCTTGTTTGAACGAAAGGTTGATCTATTTGTGGAAATGCAGGTCAATGGTTTTATAATTGTTTACTATGTAAATAGCATGTTAATGGCATCGTTTGGAATTAGTGTAAATGGATTTTTTGTGAAACATATCTCTGTTTGGAATTATAGCGGAGTGTATTCGTTTGTTCTAAAAATGGATGATGAATCGTTAAAAACTGTTACTTCAGTGACAGGGGACTTCGTCTTTTGTGGGTTTTAGAGTCCCTTTTCTAATTAAATTTTACACTTTGTCCGTAATTGAATTCCATAACTCATGTCCTTACAGCAATCTCAAATTAGTTTAGGATGATAATCATGAATATTGTAGCTTGCTCTAGGTGCGATTTAATGAATCATCATGACTACGGATACAGTTCTCGTAAAATAGTTGTGATAAATAATTTCCCAAGGGTGCACATTTCATGTGACCCGATCACAATTTCTAATAATTTTAATAAATTGAACATGTTGTAGATCGTGGGTATGGTTCCCGTGATATTTTTAGTTGTTAAATGCCCTAACGCTAACGTGATGACCTCATTTTGTTCCTTTTTGTTATCTTTATTGAGCAGAAGGGTGGTTGGTTTGTGGTTCTTAAGGTAACTCATCCATACAACACAAGGTCAAAGAGCAAGGTAGCCATGGCTAGCAAAGACTTGGACATGGGTGTTATTGATCCGTATAAGGAGTTTTTTGAGTCAAAATCTGAGTTGAAAGAAGAGGTCTTAAGGTTGAAAGGACAGATGGCCGAAATATACCAAGTCTGGATTAGTGGGTATCGTCCACCATTTGTTCCCGCTAACTACACTGAAAGCCTTGTAACCATTCCGCCACTGTCCCAAATCCAGATTCCCACTGCTGCCGATATCCCCCCAATACCTTTTCACACTCCACCCCCAGAACCACCTCATATCCCGCTCCCTTCACCACTTATATTTTTGTAGCTTCTCTACCAGCTACTTTTCCTCAATCCTCTAACGTGACTGTGTTCAAAGTCCTCGATGCCCAACGCTATGCTCCAAATCCAACTTTCAAGGTCTCGGATCCATACTCACACGCTCCTCATTTTGAGCCTCCCGGTGAAACTAAAAAGCCTGGTAAGACTGTGGAGCAAGACAAGATATCCAGGAAGGTGAAAATCATAGAGCAGTCTTTAAGAAACATGCAAGGGATAGGGAGCCAGATGAGCGTGTCTTACAAAGACTTGTGCTTGTTTCCTAACATCCAACTGCCTGCTGGTTTTAAGATGCCAAAGTTTGATTTGTATGACGGACATGGAGATCCCGTGGCCCATTTGAGAGGTTACTGCAGTAAGATGAGAGGCGCCGGAGGGAAGGACAAATTATTGATGGCATATTTCAGTCAGAGTCTGAGTGGGGCAGCCTTGGAGTGATATTCCTAACAAGATGCAGGCAGGTGGTACACATGGGACGATATGGCTCAGGCCAGTGCCCGACACTTTCAGTTCCCGGATCGCATGTCCCTCTCCAAGATGGAAAAGAAGCCTAATGAAAGCTTTAGGGAATACATGCTCAGATGGAGAGAGCAAGCTGCCCGAGTCAATCCCCCGATGGAAGAAGACGAGATGGTTGAGTACTTTCTTCAACAACTTACTTTGGGAATTTGATCTCGGTTGTGGGTAAGCCTTTTAATGATGTGGTATAAATGGGAGAAATGGTAGAAAATGGGCTGAAGTCGAGCAAGATCATGAGCTATTCTGCTTTAAAATCCACAGCACAAGCAATTCAGAACGACACAGGAAGCTTGCTAGGTCAGAAGGAACATGATGACGTTGCCATGGTTGTCTCAGGATCACGACATGGCCCAAAGGGTCCGCCTCACCAATATACTCAGCCTCGACCCAGACCCCAACCCCAAACCTATCCCCGAGCTCCATATAATCCAACCTAGTGTTATCCTTCGAACAACGTCCAGTCATCTGTCCATCCACTAGGTCACTCCTTATGGCGAGTGGCAGCACCGCATAATGCACTTTTGCCTTCACAACATTCTCGAGCATCCAACAACCCTAGAAAACTGGGGCATGGAGGGGAACAAAGGCAATGAAATAGTTTCACGCCAATCGGAGAATCCTACACAAGCCTGTTTGAAAAGTTAAACATTCTGGCCTGATTGAGCCGCTCCTCGGCTATACTCCGGACCCATATGCAAAAGGTTTTGATCCTACTGTACGGTGCATGTACCACTCTAATGTCCAAGGTCATAGCATTAAAGATTGTTGTGCTTTGAGAAGGGAAATAGAAAGAATGATTCAAGAAGGGATAATTGTGATCAAGGACAGTGACGGGGAGTATGCGAATCCTCTTGGGAATTTACTGGCTGAAGTTAATGATATTGAAATTGGTAATGGTCTTGATAATATTGATGTGGCACTCAGTGGATAAGATGCCGAGCTTGGTAATTCGAAAGACGTTCCTTTCTTGGCTAGCCGGGGAGGAGTGTTGGTGGTTTATTTTGTTGTCATTTCTGTTGTCCGGGTTATTTCAGGGTTTTAATTCAGATATTGTCTTGTGACTCAAACCCTTCTATCCTTTTATTTTTCCTAGTTTATTTAGTCATAGTAACTCTTTTAGTGTTATCTCGGTTTGTTCAAGGGTTGTAACCCCAGTTTATTTTGCTTGTTTTGTTGTTCAAACCCTTTCACTGTCTGTCTAATGCAATTTTCTGTTTTGTGTTATTTCTAGTACTTTTTTGTTTAGTTCTCTTTTCCTTTTATTGTTCTTTTCATGCTGGCTCTAGTGACATGACATGCGCACATATTTCTAGGTCTGGTCTTAAAAGTTAGTCTAATCATGAAACAATGAAACAAGTTTTGAAGATGACAGGGACATCTGAGGGAAATAAGTAAAATTTTGGATATTTTGAGATCATTTAATGCCAGAATTGTGTGAAACTGGGGCAGATGGTTTGGGAATTTAAGAGAACGACAAGAATTTGTTACAAGAAAGTGCGTCCCAGACAATTTGAAGCAAGCAACTTTGAGTTCAAGTGCATCTCAAGCGATGTTCTTAACGTCAATACCACACAAAAGGGGGGGGGGGAGGGGAGGGGTGATTTGTGTGGTACCCAATTTTCACTTTAGAAGAACCTGGTTCTTCTAGGTGTACCTACTACTACTGTTTGCGGAATTAAGAGTGCATAAAATAAAGAACACATAGATTTTTACGTGGAAAACACCTGGCTCAAAGGGTGAAAAAACCATGACCTACTACTCAGTAGGATTTTCCCAAACTTCCACTAAAATCACTGAGCCAAAACAGCATTTACAAAACTCTTGTAAACCTAAGGATTAAACTCTAATCCCAGTGTAGCACACAACCTCAACTGTTGCGACACCTTCAAGTTAACTCTAACTTGAATACTCAAAGTACCTAATACAATTGCTTCTGTGAAAGCTGGAAAGGTACAACTTTAAAACACCTACTACAATTGAACTAAAATAAAAGAAAGACACAATGGAATTGGTTCTTCTATCTTGTCCAAGTAGCTTCAGGAATGCACACTTGAATCTCACATAAATTGCTTGCAAAATTGCTTCGCTCTTTTGCTCTCAATTTAGTTTAACTTCTGTGTTTGTGCAATACCTGTAAAAGAGAACAATCACTGTTGTTTAATGAGTTAGTAATCAGAGTTTGATTGAGACTCAATTGCTGATCTTCCATCGAAGTTGAGTCCTTGAACAATACAAACTCCAACCCTATCCTTTATCCGGATTGTGTCCTCTTCCTATGAGAAGACTTTCTCTCCTCATCCAATATGCAACCTTTTCTATTAGTTCAGGAAATATTGTTGCTTGATCACTGAGACTTATCTCCTTCACATGTATCTCACATGTCTAGGTTGATAGATACTGTGCCTCACATGAGGACCTGGTCCATGACTGAGTTCATTTGTCATTCTTCAAAACTTCACCTGAACTTGGGCCAACAAATTCCCCTTTTTTGATGATAACAAACTCTGTGCTTTTATGGATCAAAAATCTGTAAGAACTCAGCTTAATCATAGATTAACGATCAATATTTAACTTAGAATTTTAACTTATCATCAAGGACGAGGTTTAATTAGGTTATACATATCACATTATTCAGAATAAAGATTAAAGCACAATATCTCTTCCCCCTTTTGACATCATCGAAAAGTTGCATACATTGTGAATCCCAGAATTTAGTAATTACTCATGGCCACTTGGGCAACTGCAAGTGAAAACATGGATTAAATCATCAATAATCAACAAACACTTCAACTATTAAGAACAAAATCTTCATAGAACAAGAGAAACAACAGTTGTCATTGATAAGATATTTTTCCACCTACAAACCACAAAAAGAAAGAAAAAACTTCAAAACATGAGCAAAAACAGAAAAAGTCCCCAATCTGGGTCACTGGGGCTAGTAGACTGGTTCAGAAGGCAACAACTGGAGGACCTAAGGCTTGGAAGAACTAGAGGGCTGGGTTTGGAGAAGGTTGAGCATATTCTGAAGCATTGCATCACTTTTCTCCTTTTCTTTTTCTAGCTCAGCTTTAAGGCCATCTCTTTCAGCTTCCAATTCAGCAACACGAGCCTGAAGCCTAGCAATTTCAGTATCCTTAGTTCCACACTCTTGAACCAAAGCCCTAACCTTGCTGTTCATAGGTGTCTTCAGAAATGAACCAGGTTCAACTGGGATGGCATTGACAGGATAGTCACAAGCCAATAAGGTCTTAACACCAAAATGCTCCTTGCTTGATGCCATCTTCCATTTCTTCAAAGGCACCCTTCGCCTGTCCAGCACAGTAGTCAGTATGAACCCATATGGAGTTGCATGTGCCTTGGAGCCATTAATGACCCTGTCTAGTAATTTGACAATAAACGCAGGCCAATTTATCTGCATTCCTCTCACAAGGCACTCCATAAGAACCAGGTCCATGTAGTTGGCAGTGTGCCTTCTCTCCTGTCTGGGCAGCAGGCACTTGTTAACAAATTCAAACAAGACCTTGTGCTCAGGTCTCATCTCACTTTTCTGCACAAACCTGGCTTTAGGTACATCTTCAGCAGTTGCAGCATCACAAAAATTTCTAGTAATTTGAAGAGCAGTGGGAAAAGATTCCAGACATGGCCACCTTTGCCTTCTATAATCATCATACTCTTCACTAGATATGCCCAGAATCTCACCCAGTTTGACTGCATCAAACTCCACTTTTACTCCTCTCACCAGGCTGGAGACTACCCCATTTTTCACAGTGGCATTTGCCATAAACTCAATTAGTTCATTCCTGGCCAGCCTGCCATCCAATTCAAGGACCATGTCCTTCCACCCTTGTGCAGTAAGAGCATCTACCAACCTCCTCATTCCTGGTTCATCCAGGTCTTTCAGCAGCCTTCCTTTCAAAAATTTTCTTTTGCCAAAGATGGCAAACCTGTCTTGTTCTTTCTCTGATTCTTCTTCTTCTCCACCACTCCACTCTTCATCTTCTTCAACAATTTTCTTTTGTTTACCCTTCATACGACCTAGTTCTTTTGGCTAAAGAAGATTCAGCAGGTACAGGTACAGAGGAAGACTTCTTGGAAGAAGTCTTGGAACTTTTTGGTTTGGGTGTTGGAACCTCTTTAGTTGTTCCTCTTTCTTGATGGACCAGTTCCATCTCCTCTTCTTCTTCTTCTGCAACCTTAGAACTCTCCACAACCTTTGCTTTTCCCTTCTCCCTCTTTTTCTTCTTGCTCTCTTCCAGAGCTTTCTGTAATTCTGCTTCACTTTGTTTGACCCTGCTCCTGGTAGCTCTTCCCTTAGGTACTGAAGGTACAGTAGGTTTTGGGGATGACATTTTGCTTTTCTTTGTTGGCTTGGAAGCAGTTGAAGCCTCTTGTGTGGAAGCTTTACGCTTCTTTGGATCATAACTGGCCCCAACCTTCTTCAGAAGATCAGCCAGAGTCTCCTCAGCAGATGAACCAGGTTCATCTTGTTGCTTGCTTAAATTAACAAGCCCTTCAGCCGCCTCCCCAGAACCACTTCCCCCTGACTTATTGCCACCTTCTTCAACACCTCCACAAATAGCCAATACTTTTTCTTTCTTATTTTCCCTCACATTACCACTGACTCCCTTTCTCTCTTTTTCTTTCTTTTTACCTCCTCTTCTACTAGAATCAGCCCCTTTTACATCTTTAACAGGACCAACCAAGACAAACCTATTTTTTACACTTTCAACAACATCAGAGAATACCAAGCAAGAATTTACCTCACCAGGAGTTTCTTGAATATTTTCAGTGTCAGATGACCCATGTTCTTCAACTTCGCTGGCAGAAATAAAATTATCAGACTCAGAGCTTGAGTCAGATTCTTGAGCATGACTTTCCTTCCTCTGGCTGGCCTCCAATTTCTCACATAGAGCTTTCCTTAAAGCTCCAGAGGCTACAGTTTTTCTAGCTAGCATTTTCTGCCTGTGACACCTAGGTTTTTGGGTTTTCAAAGAGAGGAGTAGATGAGGATGTGTTAGAGGGAGATGCTGGTGGGGGAGTGCCAGGACTATCTTGGGGGTTAGACATGGTTCTTCGACTATGGAGGAGTTTTGGGAATTTCTGAGAAGAAAGAAGATTTGGGATTTCTGGACAAGAAGAGGGCGATCAGAACTAGAGAAGAGTTTTGACGGTTATGGACTAATGAAGGAGGGGTGTGGTGTATTTAAAGGTGATTAGACTTAAATGCAGTAACGACAACTTTTCAGAGGTCAAGTAAAAGTCTAATCAAGGTGTAATTCCGGTCTCTTAGTGATTATTAGGCCTCGCTAGATTATAGGCAATAATCTCGGTTTTTAGAGTTCTAGGAGAACGAAACTGGTTCAATGCTCCACGGATAGAGTTTCTGGGAATTTGATGAATGTAGGACTTCTACTCATGATTGGAAAAAAAATCTTTCTAATTGTGCAGAGTATAGAAAACATATCTAAGCCTTTTATATGAACACACACTGATGAACCAGGTTCTTCATTTAGAACTCTCTTGAACATGCCTCAAATGCCAAAATAGAAGAAACTTTGTAAGAGATCAGTGAATCATATATATACACATGTCATAGGAGTATACTAATTAAAGTATGAAACTGAGTAAGAATTGATCTAGATATTTACACAAAGTTAGAACTCCTAACCAAAAAAAATAAATTTTTTTTAATTTTTTTTTCATTGTGCATTCTGAACTGGACCTATTAGGTGATCTTAATCATCCCTAATTCCAACCTGTTCCTCTCAAAGTTTTCTCAACTCAGTGCTTTAGTGAAAATATCAGCTATTTTGTTATTAGTGGCATAGAATTCTGTTGAAATCAATCCTTTCTCATAGTTCTCTCTTAAGAAGTGGTGTCTAACATCTATGTGCTTAGTCCTCTTATGATGAACAGGGTTCTTTGTCATACTTATAGCACTAGTGTTATCACAGAATATTGGAATACATCCCACTTCAATTCCAAAATCTACCAGCTGTTGTTTGATCCATAGCAGTTGAGCACAACAAGAAGCAGCAGCAACATATTCAGCTTCAGCAGTAGATAGGGCTACAGAATTTTGCTTTTTGGTAGCCCATGACACAAGGCATGAACCAAGGAAGTGTGCCATCCCTGAGGTGCTTTTCCTGTCCACTAAGAACCCTGCATAATCAGCATCAGCATATCCTACTAGATCAAAATTACTACCTTTAGGATACCAAAGGCACATATCAGTGGTGCCTTTCAGATATCTCAGTATCCTCTTGACAGCAGTCAAGTGAGACTCTTTTGGATTTGCCTGGAAACGAGCACAAAGCCCTACACTGAAAACAATGTCAGGTCTGCTGGCAGTGAGATACAAGAGTGAACCAATCATACACCTATACAACTTTTGATCAACTGATGAACCAGGTTCATCAACATCTAATTTAGTGGCAGTTGCAATGGGTGTGTCTATTTCTTTAGATTCCTCCATTTTAAACTTTTTGATTAGCTCTTTTGTATACTTCTGCTGATGGATCATGGTTCCATTTGGACTTTGTTTGATCTGTAAGCCTAAGAAGAAATTAAGCTCACCCATCATGCTCATTTCAAACTCACTCCCCATTAATTTTGCAAAGTCCTTACTTAGCTTGTTAGTGGTGGCCCCAAAGATTATGTCATCAACATATATTTGTACAACAAGGAGATCCTTACCTTTTTCCCTTAAGAATAAGGTACTATCAATTTTACCTCTCTTGTAACCATGCTCCAGCAGGAATTTTGACAGTCGTTCATACCATGCTCTTGGGGCCTGCTTGAGTCCATAGAGAGCCTTGTCTAACTTGTACACATGCTCAGGACATTCCTTGCTCTCAAACCCTGGAGGATGTTTCACAAACACTTCTTCTTTCAGGTAGCCATTTAGGAAGGCACTTTTGACATCCATCTGATGAAGAGTAAATTCCATATGTGCTGCAAAGGCTATGAGAAGTCTGATTGCCTCTAGTCTTGCAACTGGAGCAGAAGTCTCATCATAGTCTATGCCCTCCTCCTGGCTGTAATCTTGGACCACCAATCTTGCCTTGTTTCTTGTAACTGTTCCATGTTCATCAAGTTGTTCCTGAAGATCCATTTTGTACCAATGACTGATCTGTCCTTGGGTCTTGGAAATAGATGCCAAACTTGACTTCTTTCAAACTGGTTAAGTTCATCATGCATTGCATTCACCCAATCTGCATCCTGCAAAGCCTCAACAACATTTTTAGGTTCAATGATAGATAGAAAAGTATCAAAAGCACACAGATTCTTTAATTGTGATCTGGTTTTGACTCCAGATGTTGGATCAGTGAGAATGTTCTCAATGGGATGAGAACTTTGATACTTGTGAGGTTTCACAACCAACTGGCTTCTGCTAGATATTTCTGCCATTTGCTGAGGAACAGGATCATGAACAGGTTCCTTCAAAGAATTTATTTCAATTCCTCTTTGATTAGTTCCCCCTGTCAGGTTGCCCTGTATGGAAGAACCTGTTCCATCACCTGTTCCTTCTGTTGGTGCCACTTTGACATGAGCTGATGCTTCAGTCAAGTCCTTTACCAATCCGATGGCTTCATCTTCATGTTCCTGTCTCTCAGAAAGAATGTTAGTTTCATCAAATACTACATGCACACTTTCTTCTATACACAAAGTTCTTTTGTTAAACACTTTATATGCTTTGCTATGTGAAGAATATCCCAAGAATACTCCTTCATCACTTCTGGGATCAAACATACCTAGGGAGTCTTTTCCATTATTGTGCACATAGCACTTGCAACCAAATGCTCTAAGATGGGATATGTTTGGTTTTCTCCCTTTAAGTAAGTCATAGGGAATCTTCTCTACTAGAGGTCTGGTCATGCATCTATTGCTTATGTAACATGTAGTGTTTACAGCCTCTGCCCAGAAGCTATGGGGCAATTTACTAGAAAGCAGCATGGTTCTAGCCATGTCCTCAAGAGTTCCATTCTTCCTTTCAACTACTCCATTTTGTTGAGGGGTCCTAGGGGCAGAGAAATTATGATCTATACCATTTTCATCAAAACCAAGAAGAACTCTCAAATGCTCAAAATGAGAGGATGATGCTCATGTTGGAGGCCATTCTTGAAAATGAGGAGAAGCAAAGCTTGGGACTCGAGGACTTAAAACAAGAACTACATAGAAATGATGAGACTATCCGTACTTTGGAAGATCAAATGAAATCATTGATTGAGGCTCATTACGCCTATCAACTTGAGAGTGTGGAAATAAGTCAAGAAGAGTCCAACTTCGAGGAAGAAAGTGAGCTTTATTTTGATAAATCAAGAATTGAACATCTGCCAACCGACTTCTTACTTGTTGGTGATGCCGAGGAAAATATGGAATTTGAGTCAACTCGTGTAATTGAAAATATGGTTGACGTTGACTCTAATTCGGGGGAAAAAGAGAATGTCAAAATCCGGGAAGAATTGCAATTTGAAGGCTTGAGATCACATTCCAAGCATTTTTCAACTTTGGATTGCATGGTGATATGGGAGTTGAGCCGTGCAAATCCATATGGAAGTGCAGAAGAAAAACAACACCCATACATTTTGCAATTTGCATATTCAAGAAGGCAAAATGACATTCCTTACAAGAAAGCCAACACATGCAAAATGAAGAAATTAATGCGTGGCTTGATCATCTACTTACCACCCCCTGTGGCTCGTGGTCACAAGCTTGAGTCCAAGTAAGGTGCCCAATTCATATTATCCAAGTGGCGAGAAAAGTGGTAAAGTTGATTCGCATCGTGCCACGTCGTTAAATGGGCGCTTGGTGGGAGGCAACCCATCATTTTCAAAATTTATTGGTCGTTTTGAAAATTTCTTTTTTGGCATAGCTTAGTAAATTATTTTTGACTAATCTGCCAAGTTTCAGAATTTTTGGAGTTGAATTAAGGAGTTTGAGGTGTTGAAATCAAACCAAAACAGTGGCTGAAAAGTTTTGCCAAGTAGAACTCTGCTTCAACCGCATCTGCGGAACTCTTCTCGCAGATGCGGCTTCATAGAAGCGCTCCAAAGCACCGCAGATGTGGAGACTTCGTAGAAGCACTCCAAAGCACCGCAGATGCGCTTACTTCGCAGAAGCGGTATGTTTACCGCACAAGCATAAGCACAGAGGCGGATAAACCTCCACAGAAGCGATCAAACAGGAAAAGATTAAAACCATACTGGCCTCTTGTAACACTCTAAATTTTTCCCTCAAACTCAAAAATTCCCTCTCTTATCTCTCACACAATCTGTTGTGCTCACACTCAAGATCTCACACACAAGACAACAAAAGTATCATTCTTAGTTCTCTCTTCCCCTCCTCTTTTATACTTTTATCTTCTTCTTCTTCTTCATCTCATCGCCATGGTTGTTTTTTCTACAGTCCCGTTTTCCTTTTTCTTCTATCAATGTTAGTTTTAGGAGTGAGGGACATTGGTTGAGAATGTGTTTTTGTGTGTTGCTGCTGATGAATAACAATGTTTTTGGGAAGTCTGAGTACCAAATTACATTGAAGACGCATAGCATTATCTCTGCCTGTAATGTGTTTGACAATTGTCAGAAAGAAATTTTGTTGCTAAATGCCTTAAAATCATGTTTAATCACGTCGTGTAAATTGTTAGAGCACAAATTTAGAAGTCTTGAGTATAAATTTTGTGCCAAAAATGTGATTTAAATTGAAGTAGAGTCGACAGTTGCTGGGTTTTTGAAACCCCTAATGAACACCGCAGAAGCGGAAAAGTGCCGCAGATGCGGCCTCGCACCTGCAATGCCTTGTTTGTAGTTGTGATTTCTTGTCAGTTGGGCAACTCCGCAGAAGCGAAAGAAATCCCGCAGAAGCGGGACCGCACCTGCGGTGTTTTTTTCGCAGGTGCGGTAACTGGCAGATTTTGATAAAACTAGCGGCTTTGCAACTTTGGCTTGCTGGGCCTGTTCGACTTGATTCTTTGGCCTAATTGCATTGTTTTGAATTGCTTAACATGATTTTAATGCCCGGATAACTTGATTTTGATTTTTTAGGTACTTTAAGCTTAAAAAATAGACCCGAACATGAATGAAAATGCTCTGCTTGATCATGAAATTGAGGAAGAGGCTGTGGAGGAACAATTTGAAACTGAACGCTTCGTGTCTGCTAATTGTCATCACCGGTATTATGACAACCTCCTTACAAAAGAGATCATGCTTGAAAAAAGGATCTCCGAGGATAAATTGGCTGAGCTACTTCCAGATTTTTATGGCCGTCTACAGACCACCGGCTGGTCTTGTTCCATGCCTACTCTGTGCAAAGCCAATGAGGAGTAGGTTCGTGAGTTCACGCGAATCTTTAGCCTTCACTGACCCACAACTCACCATTAAAGGTAAAACAGTGAGGTTTGGGACTGAACATATCAATAACATTCTAGGGCTTCCTGGCCATCCAGTTGAGCCAGTGCGAGAAAAGGATCATTGCAACAATGGAGAATGCCTTGTTTCTCAACTTTATCCTGCAGGCATGAGAGCAAAGTGGGCCAACAAGAGAAAGGCTTTGAAGTACATCGACTTCACAGCTGAATCCAAAATGTGGCTCCACATCATTTGCAATAGAGTATCACCCTGTGGAAATGTTTTAGATGTCTCATATACCAGAGCCTTGATCATTGCATGCATACTAGACGGCCACTATATCCTACATGAGCTGAGAGAGTATTTGCTAGACAACAGTTCAGGTTTGATGTTCCCTTCATTGATTACAGAGTTGTGCCAGCAAGCAAATATTGAGGTGCGTAGCACCGATCATTGGTTACCGGCCGACAAACCCTTTCATTCGTTGAGAGTAAGGGGCAAGGGTAGTGCAGTAAAGAGTAAGAAGATGAAAGTCACCATTGTTGCCGGACCAGAGTCATCCTCACATGCAGCATTGCCTGAGGGACTATTTGGCATGTTGAACTTGCAGCTTGGTGTTATTTGTGACTTAGTGTCACAGCTCCCTAGTGGACCCTCACACCCCAGTCTATGCCCGAGTATTTTACCAGGGAAGAAATGAAGACCTACCTGGACAACCAGAAGAAGCAAGTACAGTCTCATGAGAAGTTGGTAGCTTCTGTTAGCAGACTACAGGCAGCCTATGGAAACATGGACAAGGCACATGTAGATCTTCAGTCGGACTTCCAAAAGGAAATATTAGAAATAAGAAGAATGGCAAGTTTATGATAAAGATGTGGAGAGGCATCAAGGCCATCTTCAAATGGGGGCAACCGAATAGGAAGATACCAGTTGAGGACAACGATGATAGCGAAGAGTATTCCTTCATGTCGAATGCTGTTGGTCATGATGTTGATGATACCGATGATGATGAGGCCGAGAGTTCTGCACGGCGGTGATTAGCCTTTCTCCTACAGTCTGTTAGTCTGATGCAGACCTCAGGGAGACCCTCACGCTACTCTTATTTTATTTTTATATTGTGCAGTAAGGATACTGCAGTGTTTTTAGTTGGGGGTGGCTTTAGGGAGTACACTTTATTTGTACATTGATGCTTAATTTGTGCCCTTGCCGGGCTTATACTTTTGTATGGATATTGTGTGCCCTTGCCAGGATTGTTTTACTGTTGCTTATCATGTGCTCTTGCCGAGCGTAGTTTGTGATTGGTCATATATTTGCGGATTAGTCGCTTTTGTTATTCTATTTTATTTTTCTTTCTTTATTTATTATCTTTAGAAGTTTTTAGTTTATGTTATTTTTTGTTCCTTTAGTATTAGCTTCTTTTGTTATTTTATTTTCTTTAGTAGTTTTTAGTTATTGTATTTTTATTCCTTTAGTGTTTATTTTATTTTCTTTTGTAGTTTTTAGTTTATATTATTTTTATCTCTTTAGTAGTATTTCCTTGGGTTTTCTTTATGCTACGGTTCTTTCCCGAGGAACATTTTTGTGTTGAACCGGGTGACTTTTTCCTATGATGGATGGCATGACGACTTTCTTAAGGGATTAGTCTTGTTTAGTTTTGTGGAGACTTTTGGATTATTTGGTACTAATAAAATTAGTCTCTTGTATGTGAAGTGTAAATAAAGAATACCCCTCCGAATTTTGGTTGTAAATTGAAAAAGTAAGTTACATGGGAAAGAATAATTTTTGTGATAACTTTTTGGCTCATTTGGTGACTCTTTGCCCACTAGTTGGCATGATATTGCTCTAAATGCTCTTATTAAGAAGTGAAATTGATCCGTCTTGATTAGTTCATGTGTCATGTGTGTTAGTTCCTGTTAAAAATAATTCTTGTGTTTACTTTTATCATCTAGAACTTGCCCAATTGGTCTTTCAATACTAATGTTAATTATGTTTGGTTGGAGGGATGACCTTAGGCATACTTTGTGATTTTCGAAAAAACCTCTTTAGCCTTTTGAGCCTACCAATGCATAAATATTATCACTAGTTTACCCCATTTGAGTCTTTAACCTTTTCTTTGGCTACCTCATTACAAACCTTTACCCTTTTGTGAAATAATTTCCTCTTTTGAACGCGTCCCTCCTTGAATATTACGAATGAGGCTAAAAGCCTAAGTTGGGGGTGTTGGTGTTAATTTTTAAGTTGGTAAGGTTGTACATTGTGTGTAGAAACATATACCTCAAAGTTGTTTATATGAAGATACTCAAGCTCCAAAAGAAAATAGTTGTATAAAAAAAAATATGGAGTCTTGAGAAAATTATAGAGGTACTTTAAGGTGGTTCTACATTGGTAACTAGATGTCAATAAAGGCTATATGGTTTAAAAAGAAGTAAAGTGGAAAATGAAAGACAAATAAGAGTAGTGTTCAAGGAGGGTGTAGTCACTTGTATCCCAATGCTTATCCTACCCTTCCCTAAGCCTACATTACAAACTTAAAAAGTCCTTATGGGATCTCCAATCGAATGTTCTTGAATAGGTGGCGGATTAAAATCAGGGCAAGCTTATGGCATGATATTTTGTAACACTTGAAATGCTTTGTTTAGAGTGAGTGTCTTTGTGCATTTTTCCCTTGTGTTGTTATTGTAAATATATTTTGGGACTTTCTTTCTTGTGAGGGCACATGGATTAGGATGGATTGGTGACATTGATATATTCCGAATTGAGTAAATTGAGCATATGCAGTAGACTAGTGCTTTTGAGTCACTTCTTGAGGCTTGGTTGTTGTCACTTGATTATTTTGAAACTCTATTGCATTCTTGAGTTGTTTTAAATGAGGAAGTTATTTGGGTGAGATTCACATGCTTGCGCCTAATTATTAGTACCAACCAAATCCATAAGAATGGTGCTTAATTGGAGAATGTGATTTGTGAGTTATAGCAATACTACTTGTGCTTTAAATGGTAGAACCTCATTGAATTGTTGGTTTTGATTTGCTTGAGGACAAGCAAAAGCTTTAAGTTGGGGGTGTTGATGAGTGGTGATTTTACCATTTATTTTAGTCTCTTTTCTTTAGTTTTTGTATCTGTTAGTTATGATATGGGGTTGTTTATAAAGTGTATTGCTAGATTTTCAGGTAAGTGATGGCATGAAGAGAGTTGAATTCAATTGAAGTGGAATTGAGCAAAAAAAGAGAGTAAAGCAAGTGCAAATTCCTTCAGTGATTCCGCATCTATGGAACACTGTGTGCTTATGCGCTTATGCGACCTTGCATCTGCGAGAAGAAGGCCGCATCTACGAAATTAAGCTGCCTTCGCTGGGATCGCAGCTGTGAGAGAAGAACCACTTATGTGGACATGCTTCTGCGCTTGGAGTCCGCATCTGCGATCGCGTTTCTGCGCGTGAAAGTTCACTTCCGCGGAGTAAGTGTTTCCCGTCTAGAGTCGCTTCTGCGAGAGGCTATTCGCATCTGCGAGGATCCTTCTGCAGGTGCGGTCAACGGTCTTCAGCTGAGGACAGTGTTGGAATTTCACATTTTCTTGATTCCAAACCCACAAATACACGACCTAGCTTATTGGAAATAGATCTTTGGCATTCTTTGGACATCTTTGGCTTATTTTGAGAAGAGAAGACATGTTTTGGAGCTAGGGTTCTTGCACACATACTTGGGTATTGAAGATTTGAAGCTTTTGGTTGAGAATTTGTTACCCATTTATGTTCATTTCTTCATTTTCTTGCTTTGTTTTGTATATCTAAGTGTGTAGTATTTATTCCAACACTTGAATCTTGTTTATGAGGATATTGATATTTAAAGTGTGGATTAAATATCTTGTTGTGCTTATGTATTGAACGATTTTTAGTTATATTAAAGTGAGTTATTGTTTCTTTAATTATTCTTGAACTTTAATGTTTCCAAAGGGATTAGCTAACCCTAGGACTCGCCCATTTACTTCGAATTAATTTTGGGAAAGATAATTTAGGGTCGGGAAATATTAATTAACAAGAACTTGAGGCTTTAACCCTCACTTTATAGATTCTACCTAGGGATAGGATTGAACTACTTGTATGTTACATTCGGGTGTGCTTAATCTCTTAATTGTCTTAGGGATAATTCAATTAGGAAGTCTTGTTAGTCTTTGGAAGAAGCTAATATAGTGTAACGACCCGGCTGGTTATTTTGAGAGTCATAGCTCCGTTCCCCCCATTTTCTGCTTCATTTGTGTTCTTCAGCTATATTATGTTGTACCGGGTTAGTTGGTTCGGTTCCAGAGTGATTTCAGACTAAATTGACACACATAGTCTCTTATTTGGAAGCTTAAGTTGGAAAAGTTGACTGGATATTGATTTATGTGTAAACGATCTCATATTTTAATTTTAATGGTTCTGTTAGCTCCGTTAAGTGATTTTGGACTTAGAAGTGCGTCCGGAATGTGATTTGGAGGTCCATGGTAGAATTAGCTTGATATTAGGGTCAGATTGGATTTCTGGAAGTTGGAGTAGGTTATTGGTGTCATTTCTGACTTGTATGCAAAATTTGAGGTCATTCAGACATGATTTGATAGGTTTCGGCATTGTTTGTGGAATTCGGAAGTTTAGAAGTTCCTTAGGCTTGAATCCGTAAGTAATTTGTGTTTTTAGTGTTGTTGAAGGTGATTTGAAGATTCGTCTAACTTCGTATGATATTATGGGACGTGTTGGTATGTTTGATTGAGGTCCTGAGGGCCTCGGGTGAGTTTCAGGTGGTTAACGAAGCAAATTTGGCCTTGGCGAGATTGCTTATCTGCTGCTGCATTTTTCTGGTTTCCTCTTTCGCGTTCGCGAGTGGGCCCTCGTGTTCGCGAAGAGTGTTTTATGAGTGGTGAGAGTTTGTTCTTCGGGTTCGCAAAGAGGAGGACGCGAATGCAAACACGAAGGTATAGTCTGCGTGTACATCGTGAACGCGGGAGCAGGGTCGCGTTCACGAAGAGGAGTGAGGCAGATGAGGAACCCCAGGTCCTTGTTCTACGCGTCCGCGAGGTGGTGGTCGTGTTCGCGAAGGTTGGAGCTAGCAAGGCATCGCATTCGCGAGGCGTGTGTCGTGTTCGCGTTGAGTAAAGTGAAGAGACAGTTAAGTTGTTCTACTCGAACACGAGAGGACGGTCGCATTCGCGAAGAAGGAAATCTGGGCAGACAGTGTTATATTCAATATCGAGGTTTGAATCCATTTTTTATATTTTGAGCTAGCGGATTTGGGCGATTTTTGAAGGGATTTTCGGGGAGTTGATTGGGGTAAGTGTTTCTCACTTGATTTTGGTTAAACTCCATGATTATATCTTGATTTTTATCATATAAATTATGATTTGGGGTGGGAAATTGGGGGAAAAGTGGAAGAGTTCTTGAGATGGAATTTTGAGGTTTTGAAGGGAATTTTGTTGTCGGGTTTGAGTAAATTTGGAATGGTTAGACTCGTGAGTGAATGGGCTTTCGGGTTTTGTGACTTTAGTCGGATTCCTAGACATGGGATCGGTGGCCGGGTTTGAGCCAATTTCGGGTTTTGAGTCTAATTTAGTAGTTTTTCTTGTGGAACTGATTCCTTTAGCATATATTAATGGTATTGTACTGCCTGTAGCTAGATTCGTGACGTTCGGAGGCCGATTCGAGAGGCAACAACATTGCGAGTAGAGATTTTCTCGGTTTGAGCTAAGTAACAGTTGTAAATCTGGTCGTGAGGGTATGCAACCCCGGATTTTGTGTCGTATGACTATTTTGGAGGTGATGCACATGCTAGGTGACGATCGTGTGGGCTTGCACCGAAGGGATTGTGACTTGGTCCGTCCCATGAGACTGTAGAATCGAAAAGCCTACTGTTTACTACGTGTTTCCTTTATTTTTGTTGAATTGACTGCACCTCATGTTAGAAACCATGTTTAGGCCATATGATATTACTGTTGAGACCTGTGAGGTCGTGTACTTGCTAAATAAACTGCTATTTGCTGTTTTGTTCTCAGTCATGATATTACTTGCGTATTTCACCTCCGTCCCTTCCTATTTATCATTGATAGATGTTATTATCTTTGTTTGGGCTAAATTATATGCTTTCTGAGAGCCCGAGGGACTGGTGAGGTTGGTGACTGATATAGGGCCCGAGTGTCGAGCTGTGAGCTATATGAGTGTATATGGATTGTGTTGCAGGCCGCAGCGAGCCTCAGGGCTATATATGTATATATATTGGATCAGGTTGCACACCACAATGAGCCTTCGGGCTAATTATCTATATTGGATCGGGTTGCATGCCGCAACGAGCCTTATGGCTATTTTTATATTGGATCGGGCTGCACTCCGCAGCGATATAGTGCTTGGGCTGAAGGAGCCCCTCCGGAGTCTACACACCCCCAGTAAGCGCAGGTACCTATTGAGTGTGAGTACTGAGGGCTGAGAGCCGAGTGATTGAGTTGTTGAGATGAGCTGAGTGACTGTTGCCTTGAGAGACTGTACTTGCTTTCAATTATTTGTTGCACTCAGTTGTTATCTGTCCTTGTTGTGCAAATTTCTGGAAGACTTGATATTTGGTACTTGAGCTCCAACTGATTTGACTTAAACTACTAAATTAGAAAGCACGTCTGTTCTTTATTTGAAAGTTATTGAAATAACTGTATTTGCATAGCTCGTCACTGCTTCTCAGTTCCTTATTTATTTCTGTTACTTACTGAGTTGGAAGTACTCACGTTACTCCCTGCACTTTGTGTGCAGATTCAAGTGAGACCGGTCGCGGAGGTCGTTGAGTTCGTGCGCAGTTGGCTAACAGAGACATAAGAGGTAGTTGCCGGCGTCCCTTGTCTCTCCCTCCATTATTATCCTTTCTTTCTATTTTGTCATTAGTGGACTATTGTAAACTTTGATTCTAGACTGGTTTTAGATGCTCATAACTTTGTGACACCCTGATGTCAGGCTGTCTTTTCCACATTATGTTTTGAGTTTAACTCTTTTATGAACTTCATATTATGAAAAAGCTTTGACTTATCTTTTAATGAATTATCGAAGTGTTTTTGCAAGGTGTTGGCTTGCCTAGTACCACGATAGGCGCCATCATGACAGGTTAGAGTTTTGGGGTCGTGACAAGTTGGTATCAGAGCCTAGGTTACATAGGTCTCACGAGTCATGAGCAGGTTTAGTAGAGTCTTGCGGACCGGTACAAAGACGTCTGTACTTATCTTCGAGAGGCTGCAGAACCCTTAGGAAACTTCACATTCTTGAATTCTTATCGTGCAAACCTATTGATTCTGGTAACTAAACTTGTGTTATTCTATTCTCTCATAGATGGTGAGGACACACGCTAGTGGTCAGGACGGACAACCACCAGTACCACCAGTTGGGGCCGCGAGAGGCCGAGGTTGCAGTAGAGGTCGTGGTAGGGGCAGGGGTGTAGCCCGCACAATAGCTAGGGTAGCACTTGCAGATTCACCGGTTGGCCCGGTTCAGGATCAGGCCCCAGTTGTGGATGCACCAGTATGACCAACTCAGGCACTAGCTGTGCCCTTCATGATTCCAGGTCTTAAGGAGAGCTTAGCTATGATTTTGACCGTGTGCACCAGCCTTGCTCAGGCGGTCTCTGTTTCTACTACATCAACCACTTCCCAGGCCGGGGGATGTACTCAAACTCCCGCCGCCCGTACACCAGAGCAGGTGGTACATGGACTCCAGACACCGGGGGCACCACCAACCCAACCGGTTTCACCTGCTCAGGATTATGTGGTTCCAGTCATGCCTGATGATGAGCAGCGTAGATTGGAGAGGTTTGGGAGGCTCCAGCCTCCAACATTCACACGTGCAGAGGGCGAGGATGCCTAGGGTTTCTTGGACAAGTGTTAGAGGATTCTACGTACAACAGGTATTCTGGAGACCAGTAGGGTCTTGTTCACTACATTTTAGTTCACTAGAGCTGCCTTCACTTGGTGGGAGGCATATGAGAGGCGTAGGTCGGTTGGTGCAGCGCCACTTAGGTGGAAGCAGTTCTCTGTTCTCTTCCTGGAGAAGTATGTGCCGCAGTATCCTAAAGAGGAGCTACGTAGGTAGTTCGAGAGGTTTGATAAGTTGGTATTTTACCAACTTATATTGTCTTTAAGCCTACATTTTGCTACATTTTGAGTGATAAAATCATGTGTTTAATGCCATTTACTTCTATATTACAGGTTCTATGTGATTTAAAAGTGATCTTAAAGAAACCAAGTGAAATGAGTCAAAAAGGAGCTAAAAAGAAGAAAATCTGGGAAGGGGCCTCAGTTGTCGCAATTGCGACACATTTATGGGAAATGCGAACAAAGCAGTCAAGGGAATTGCGAGTGGACCTTCGCAAATGCGTAGGAAGACAAATCAGGCAGTCTTTGCAAATGTGAAGAAGACTTCGCAAATGCGAAGTCCTCTTCGCAAATGCGAAAGTAAACAGGGTAGCCATAGTTCGAAATTGCAAACTTATGTTCGCAAATGCGAAAAGCGCGATTCAGTTTTGGGCAATTCTGGAAAATCACATTTTTTGGCCCCAAACCATTTAACACCCGACTTAGCTCATTTGTAAGATATCTTTGGCAATATCTTTTGGCTTATTTTCAGTCTGAAACACTAGAAAGAACAAGGTTGGAAGCTAGGGTTTGCACACACACTTGGGTCTTAAAGATTTGAAGCTTTTGGTGAAGAATTTCTTACCCATTTATGTTCATTTCTCATTTCCTTGCTTTTTATTGAATATCTAAGTGTGTAGTATTTATTTCAACACTTGAATCTTGTTTATGGAAATAATCATATTTAAAGTGTGGATTAAATACTTTATTGTGCTTATGTATTGAATGATTTTTATCCTTTTATGAAGTGAGTTATTGTTACTTTAATTATTCTTGTCCTTTAATGTTTCTAAAGGAATTAGCTAACCCTAGGACTCGCCCATTAACTCCGAATTAATTTTGGGAAAGATTATTTGGGGTTGGGAAAGATTAATTAACAAGAACTTGAGGCTTTAACCCTCATTTTATAGATTCTACCTAGGAATAGGATTGAACTACTTGTAGCCATATCCGGGTGTGCTTAATCTCCTAATTGTTTTAGGGATAACTCAATTAGGAAGTCTTGTTAGTCTTTGGAAGAAGCTAATATAGAATTATTGCCCGTGGCTAATTAACATAAACTCGCTCATATTTGTAAAACCGTGAAATACATTGGATCGTTACTTGAGTGTAATTCCCGATGCATCCATACTTGTAGCCATTGATCATTTTACTTGCTTTCTAGGTTAGTTTATATTTCCGCATTTAGGTATAAATATTTTCTCAAGTCAATTCAAAGTGTTTGGCATTGCCTAACAAGTGATAATTCTCTTACATTCCTAATCGCCTACATATTGTTCTCTTTGGGATTCGACCTCGACTCATACTTGGGTAAATTATATTGCATCCGACCGTGTTCATTTACTTTTTATTAGTGGATTTGGACATCATCAAAATTGGCTCCGTTGCCGGGGAACAATTTGGCGTAATATAGGTTTTTTGAGAAATAAGCGTAAGTGCTTTGGTCCAAACTTGTGAATATTTGTGTAATTAATTTTTCTTACCTTGGTCTATTTTTCTTGTTTGTTTCTTGTTTATTTTCTTATTTTTGAAACAAATGCCATCATATAATGAAAATTGGTCGGATGGTAGTTGTTCATACTTTGATGACCCATGTCCTTATTGTGGAGGACCAGACTCGTGGCAGAATTGTTTAAATTCTCCCGGGGGCGGATTGTTCACACAATCTCAAACCCATGAGTGGAGTATTTGTGATAAGTGTGGTTGCCAAAATGGTCATTGGGAGTATTGTGCTTATTTGTACTTCCCTTCCCCAAGCCCCCGCTATAATGATTATACTTTTTATGATGAAAATGATAAGGCTATGGAAGTGGAAGAAGTTGAGCAGGGTCAAAATGTAGAGTTCAAGCTCATGTTAGAATGCCTAATTGAAGGAGGAAACAAAGAACAAAGTGCCTTGGAGGAGCTTTTGGAAAATAGTCTCCAAAATGACTTGGTACTTGAAAGGTTGAACTTGCAAATAGAAGAAATGCTTGAAGCTTTAGAGGTCCAAAAAGCCTTGGAAGTTAATGATAGCAAAAAATCTTCCTCGGAGGTTGAAGCCGAAAATCCTTCCTTGGCGCTTGATCAAAACCAAGAAGAACTCTCAAATGCTCAAAATGAGAAGATGATGCTCATGTTGGAGACCATTCTTGAAAATGAGGAGAAGCATAACTTTGCACTCGCGGACTTGAAACAAGGCTTGGCTCACAATGATGAACATATCCGCACTTTGGAAGAGCAAATGAAAATATTGGTTGAGGCTCACTATGCCCACCAACATGAGAGTGTGGAAGGAAGTCAAGAAGAGTCCGATTTCGAGGAAGAAAGTGAGCTCTACTTTGAGGAATCAAGAATTGAACATCCGCCAACCGACTCCATGAGTGTTGGTGATGCCAAGAAAAATATGGAATTAGAGTCAACCGGTGTAAATGACAATTTGGTTGAGATTGACTCTAGTCCGGGGGAAAAAGAGGATGTCAAAATCGGGGAAGAATTGCAATTTGGAGGGTTGATGTCACATTCCAAGAATTTTTCAACATTGGAATTGTGTGGTGATATGGGAATTGAACTACAGGAGTCAATGAGGGATTGCGAGGAGGAAATACAAAAACCATACATCTTACAATTTGAGAGAACAAGAAGGCAAAATGACATCCCTCATATGAAAGCCAAGAAATGCAAAATGAAGAAATTGAGGTTTGGCTTTATCATCAACTTACCACCCCCCACCGTTCGTGGTCACAAGCTTGATTCCAAGTTGGGTGCCCAATTCATATCGTCCAAGTGGCGAGAAAAGTGGTAAAGTTGAGTTGCGTCGTGCCACGACGATAAATGCGGCGCTTTGTGGGAGGCAACCCATCTTTTTTTGAAAAGTTTTGGTCATATTTGAAATTTTTCTTTTTAGAATAGCTTATTATATTGTGTCTAACCAGTCTGCCAAGTTTCATAATTTTTGGAGTTGAATTGAGTAGGTCGGGGAGACGGAGAGCATGAAAGACAGTAGTTGATGAAAATTGCAGGGGCAGGCTTCGCATTTGCGAAAATTGCTTCGCATTTGCGAACCTTGGCCATCGCATTTCCCAAGATTTTGTCGCAATTGCGACAACAACAGGATTCATTAACCTTCACATTTGCGAAGGCTGTGTCGCAATTGCGACATCAGAGAGGTAAAAACAGGCGTTCACTCATTTTGAACAAAAAATTGAAGAAAAAGTCTAAGGCTCTCAAAATCTTTGTCTCCCTCACTCTCATCACTGTAAAACTCCATTATCTCTCACTTCTAACTGCAGGAATCCAGGTATGAAAGCTTAATCACTTCTTCTTCTTCTTCTTCTTCTTCTTCTTCTTCTTCTTCTTCTTCTTCTTCTTCTTCTTCTTCTTCTTCTTCCTATTTTCTCTTAAACCTTAGGTTTTCAAATGGGTATCATTTCCTTTGCCCGAAATTGTTTAAAAGTGATTCAAATCATAAGTTGATTTCTGGGTGAGGTTGGTTGAGAGTGTGTGTTTTTGGTTCTTTGCTAAAAATTTGGGGAACTCAAATAGAAGTGAATTTTTTGTGCTTTTTATGTGATCGATGAAAGGCCTGAATGAGATTCTTGGCCGAAACATCGATATTTTTGTTGATTCATGGTTGTTTATGAAGTCTAGTGCATGATTCATGTTTAAAAGATGATTGGGTTCATGCATTGGGAATTACACTCAAGTAACGATCCAATGTATTTCACGATTTTACAAATATGAGCGAGTTTATGTTAATTAGCCACGGATAATAATTCTATATTAGCTTCTTCCAAAGACAAACAAGACTTCCTAATTGAATTATCCCTAAAACAATTAAGAGATTAAGCACACCCGGATATGGCTACAAGTAGTTCAATCCTATCCCTAGGTAGAATCTATAAAATGAGGGTTAAAGCCTCTGGTTCTTGTTAATTAATCTTTCCCAACCCCAAATAATCTTTCCCAAAATTAATTCGGAGTAAATGGGCGAGTCCTAGGGTTAGCTAATCCCTTTGAAAACATTAAAGAACAAGAATAATTAAAGTAACAATAACTCACTTCATAAAAGATAAAAATTATTCAATACATAAGTACAACAAGGCATTTAATCCACACTTTAAATATGAATATTTCCATAAACAAGATTCAAGTGTTGGATAAAATACTACACACTTAGATATACAATACAAAGTAAGAAAATGAAGAAATAAACATAAATGGGTAAGAAATTCTCAACCACAAGCTTCAAATCTTCAAGACCAAAGTGTGTGTGCAAACCCTAGCTTCCAGAACTTGTTCTCTCTAGTCTTTAGAACTAAAATAAGCCAAAGATGAGAATTCGCGGAAAAATGGTGCACTTTGGAGTTGAAGCTGTGAATCAAGTGTATCACCTGGCAAACCATGATATGGCCCCATTCCTTGCAAAAGACTGTGCCTCAGGGGAGTGGTTGGTGTCCAAACTATGCCCTGGTGCGGATGTTTCATAGGCAGCTGAGCAGAGAGGGATCACATCCAAAGAGTTCACTGCCGAAGCAAAGATATGGCTGGCCATCATATACAGTCGTATCTCCCCTGTGTCGAACATATGGAATGTACCGGTTATAAGAGCTCAAATGATAGCCTGCATCCTTGATGGTATTTAGCTAAATGTTGGTGAAATCTCATCAATGAGCTGAGGGAGTATCAGATTCAGAATAGTACATCATTGATATTCCCATCGCTTATCACTGAGCTGTGCCAACTTGCTGGGGTGGAAGAAGATCCGGAAGACAACTGGATAGAGCCGGGAAAGTCTATCAATCCTTTGAATAAAAGAGGAGAGGGCGGCGCAGTAAAGAGCAAAAAGAGAAAGTTGATACCTTCTTCTTAGATCGATCAGGGTAGCCAGCCATCATGTTCTGCAGGAGGACCATTTGCTATGCTTAGTGAGGAAATGCGGCTAATTCGCGACCTAGTAGCTGGCCTTCCACGGGGACCTGGGGAAACATTTGAGGGACCCGCATACATTTCAAAGAAAGAGTTTCAAAAATACCCTGATGATCAGAGGAAGCAGGGGGATCACCTTAAGACGCTGGAGAAGGCATACACTGATCTGGCCAAGGCGCATGATGAGTTGAGCAGTTTTCATAGCACTCTAGCAAAGGCACATACCCAGATGAAGAAAAGAGAGAAGAAAAGAGACAAATTCTTTACCCGCATGTGGAAGGGTGTAAAGGGGCTGTGGAAAGTCCTAAAGCCTCAAGACCCAATGCCATCGACCAAGCCGGTAGATGATGATGATGTTCCTGTTCATTGGTCCGAGGAAGAAGGAGAGGAGGATGCCTCTGAGTCAGACAGCGAGGAGAGCACCTGATGCAGTATTCAGGGAGCACTTTTCACCATTTTACTCTATCATGTTTAGTTGCATTGGGGACATTGCAACATCTTTAGTTGGGGGTGGCTTCTTGTATAACTGTTGTTCATGCATAAATGTGGATAACTGTGGAGATTGGCACTTTGGTTGTTTTCATTTTGTGGTTATTGTATTTTTATGTGATGTGTGATATTATTAGGTTTATTAGCTTCATAATTTTGGTTATTAGCTTCTAAATTTTTTCTTTTTTTATATATATAGTATGTTTTATGTTAGTGGCGATATCCTTGGTTTTCTTTGTACCACGGTTCTTTTTCCAAGGATGCCAATTTTCTTCTTGAACCGGGTAATTGTTAGTAAATTTTTGTCGACTTTTCCCGATGATGGATAGATAGACAACTTTCTTAAGGGAATTAATCTTGTAGTTTAGATGTAGCTATGTTAATTTAGGAAGAATAAATGGTTTGAGTTGGAGTTTGTGCCCATTGACCAAGTTGTGGCTTGCTTGGTACCACCATGATTTAAACCTCGGCATATGATTTTTGGTTGTTGAAAAAGAAAAATAATTGAAGTTGTAATAAATACAATTTTATTTATGGTGAATGTCTATATCTAGATAGATTCTAGGGTTTGTTACTTGGTGGTTAAGTCACTTTTCCCCTATAAATAGAGGGTTCTATCCCATTGTAATTCATCCAATATCAATAAGAATTCTCTCTCTCTACTTTTCTCTGCGATACTCTTCTTCTTCATTTATTGTTTTATAACACGTTATCAGCACAAGACTCTAACCAATTGAGTAGAAGCTTTGGGATTGAGCATAATGATTGTCAATTGTTCCATGAACTTCCTTCATGATTAAATTTTGGATTTAAGGTAAGTATCTTACTTTATTTTTCTCTTTTAAATTCTTGAAATTCTATAATTTGATTTTATATACAAGCAAAGACAACAAAGTTTGATTATAACTCTAATGGAGTTTGTAAGAAATTATAACCACCTAAAGTGGTAAATTTTCTATGTCTTGCCATGATCAAATTCATGTATGATTATGAGCACAAGAAGTGGAAACTCGTCCCATTGAATTTGCTCCATTCTCATTCCCTTAAGAGAATGTGATAGCAATATGCAATAATTCTAAAAGAAGACAAAATTATTACCATAAAGGTATCAATGGATGTGGGCGTGGTAATAGACGAAATTATAATCGTCAATATCGTGGTAATGAGAATAATAAGGATTCTCAAAATAAGCCTTCACTCTATGAAGTTAATGTTTGTCATCGATTTGACATAAGAATTCGTAAAGCACATACAGATGACTATGGTCCATTCATGATATGAATGTGAAAACATCTGATTTATGAATACATATTCATTCTTGGAAGAATATGAACGAGCTAGTGGCAGTGAATATACCACGCACTCACCTCTAGAAGGAGGTTTGAGATGATATAAGAAAATAATGTCATTATTATGGCATGAATGGTCACTGGTCACGTACCTATTGCATGCTAAAATATTTTGGTAATGTGATTATCAAACAATAACATTAATGCAAGAAACATATCTTGCATATAATTTTGACCATAACCATAATGGTATGACTTTCTGTTTAAAAGAGATATTCACCATATGGATATTGATGAATATGTGGTAGTACAAAATTAATTGAGAGCTCTAGAAGAGCCAACTATACTATTTTGGAGAAAATTGATTATCAATAAGACGTTGTGTTGTAGTAAGTCTCAAAGAAACTTATTGAGTTTCTAAAGTATTCGCGAAAGCGGTTGGTCATACTGAGACTATAAATAAAGGAAGGATTTAATATCTTCTATTACTACAACTTGTAGCGGGGTAATATGTATGTGAAAAGCTACCCGCTTTATTCTCCAGTTTGTGCTACACAAATAAAAGAATACCACAATAAAGTGGATGTTTATTGATATAAAAACCCATATCATAATAAACTTGAAGTTTATTGATAATTGCACACGTCATGGTGTAAATCTGAAGTTTATCAATGTTGATAATTTATTCAGTTGGCATAATCGGTTTACCCATATCAATTTAAGTATGATGTGCAAAAATAAAAGAGAATTCACATGGGTAAATATTAAAGAACTAGAAAGTTCTTTACGAATTCTCTTATGTTGCATGTTCTCATTAATTAAGTACCAACTAAAATTAGGATTGAATCCCATGAATGCTGGAAATATTAAAGGTGAATATGGGCCCATTCACCTGCCATGTATACCACATAAGATGCATCTATGAGATGGTTACATGTGCGGTTATTAATAACCCACAACATGGTGTTTGCGAGGTAACTTGCTCAATAATTTAATTTCGAGCATAATTTCCAGATTTTCTATTCAAGAAGTTCATCTTGATAAGTTGGTTTACATCACAGTTGATTTAGCAAAATAATTTATTAAGTGCCTCTACTTAATAGCTAAACAATTGCTTATGAGAACAAAGTCATCTATATCAGTTTACATTCTCCCCTCACAAGTGGTTCAGGGTCAGGAACCAAATAATTTTATCCTATTATTATTGATGTGTGGTGTATATTTTGATTAACACCATAACGCACAAAGATAGGCTTTCAAAGTTGAGGAAGTAAGTTAGTTTTTCTAACATGAGGGGGAGACATGATAAACAGTTGAGAAAAAGTTACGTGGAGTGAATTATCATTTGTACATCTAGATCCTCGAATAACATAATATGAACTTGAGGTTCATAAAAATATAATTCATCTGCAATATATTGCAAAGCATGCCAGACGCATTTGCTGACCCAAAGAAAGTAATTATATTCTCGTTGCAAATGCTCCTATTAAGTCCTAGAAGGACAAAGTATATGGTACGCTTAAAGCGTATAGATAAATCGGTTTCAAATAAACTTCTTGATAAAGAAGATGAGCAAATGATCTAAATGATCACAATAAAGGAGGCAAGTGATCTAGAAGGTCACATGACATAACACTTCATAAAATCTCAAGAGAGATTCAAGTACCAGAATATATTAATGAAGAGATCTCTATGTTATGTCTTTATGAAAAATAAAGAGGTTGAAACCGATATAAAATGTTCGTCGACGACATCTATGATAGCTCTAAATATATATATGAGGATCTTAAGTCTGAAGAAACAATTCAAGTAGAATTGGTTTCATATGAAAGACATGTAGTTTTGAACATGTAGTTCAAACACTTGAAAGTATAAAGTCAATGATATGTGCAATCAGTTTTCGATATCTTATATGTCTAGTATGACATGAAAACTTGATATGCATCTAAAGTCTATTATATGACTTATTTGACTTAACTTATGTGACAATCCATGAAGGATTTAAGTTGCTTGAAGCATATACAATTCTTGATCTTGAAGTACCACTTCCTCGGTGCAATTTGTGCACATATGTATCTTGATATAACTATAAGCATAATAATATGATAGCAAGAGTTTTCACCCCTATGTGAAGATATTGAAATGATGATTCCAACAAGATCATATGAAGACAATACATCTACCAGGGATGATGATTTCAAGGTGAAACAAATTCGTTGAAGTTAATATGGTTGATATTGTTTATCAAATATCTACCAACGATCTTTTGAAGATGGTGCACAAGATTGGAATGCAAATGCTTAAGGATGTGAATTCATGCTCTCATCAGGGGGAGTTAATACGCGTTGTACTCTTTTTCCCTTACAAGGTTTTGTCCCACTAGGTTTTCCTTGCAAGGTTTTTAACGAGGCAACCAAAAGGCGTACTGTTAGATATGTGTACTCTTTTTCCTTCTCTAGAATTTCTTTCCCACTAGGTTTTATTTTAGTTAAGGTTTTAACGAGGCACATTATCTGTTGAATAGACATTCAAGGGGGAGTGTTATAAATAGAATTTTATTTATGGTGAATGTCTATATCTAGAGAGATTCTAGGGTTTGTTATTTGGTGGCTAAGTAATTTTTTCCCTATAAATAGAGGGTTCTATTCCATTGTAATTCATCCGATATCAATAAGAATTCTCTCTCTCTACTTTTCTCTGCAATACTCTTCTTCTTCATTTATTGTCATGACTTTTAGACTCAAATTTTGGCTCTTTGATTCACTAAATAGCTTCCTATGCTATATGTAACCTCTTTGAGTCATTGGTTTCAATTGGATTTTGGATTTGTATTCCACTTGAGTGTTCACGTGCCATGTGTGGTGAGGTTTATTGTGAGTTCTTTTGCATTACTTGTAGTATAGAAGTTGCCCAGAATGTGCTTCAAGGCGAAATCATAGACTAACTTGGTTTGAAAAATGATATTAGGCCTTCCTTGGACCGCTATTGTGCCTTAAATTTCCTACCCTTGAATATTTTTCCTAGTCAACCCATTTTGAGCCTTTAACCTTGTTCTTTGGCAACCATGTTACAAGCTTTAATCCCATGTTCTTTATTGATCTAGTTTTTGGCACCCTACCTCCCTAAGTACTTTGAAAGTGTAAACATAGGCTAAAAAGCCTAAGTTTGGGGGTAAAGGTTGGAAAAGTTGTGATATGGAAGTTGTTTAAAAGGTGGAAGGTAGAAAAAAAATGATAAAAAGTGAAACCTTCCTTGATTTTGAAAAGGAAGGAAGAATATTCTCTTACAAAAAAATGATAAGAAGTTGTGATAAAAGGGAAGATTAGGTGTGGAATGAAAAGTGAAGAAATGATGGAGAATGTTTTTGAAGGAAGTGGACTTTGATTGTAAATTTTTAGCGCTTGGGGAGGTTTTGAGTCACTCTAACCAAAATTGTGCCCTACCTTAACCAAAAGCCTAAACTACAACCCTTTAAGTCCTAGTTGATTTTGAACCAAGTTGTCTACATTAGTGGAGAAATACATGAAGGGCAAGCCTATGGTACTACTTGTATGCATTTGAACATCTTTGTGAGAGAGAGTTAATTCTTTCCATTTGATATCCCATTTTTGTTTTGAATTAAGATTTATGAGTGTGGGATTCTCTCTTAAATGTGAGGGCACATGAGATTTGAGTTGTGAATTTAATCCCATTTTCAATTGGAAAATGACCAAAGAGAGATAATTGTGATAGAGAGGCAAATTTTGAAGCTTTAGTGTCATGACTTGATTTGCTACTTTGATTTGCGTAGTGCTGGAGCACTTGAAATGTAATGAAGTTCATGAAAAGTGTTCGGCAATTCATATGCGTTGGTTTAATTGTTGGTACCAATCGAAGTCATGCGTTTGTGCTTATGGTAGACATTTTTGGCTTGGCATGATAAGGATGCAATGTTGAGTTAAATACTTGGGAGGAGATTTTGTCGCTTTCATTGCTTGAGGACAAGCAATAGTTTAAGTTTGGGGGTTGGATAAGCTGGTATTTTACCAACTTATCTTGTCTTTAAGCCTATATTTTTGCTATGTTTGAGTGATAAAATCATGTGTTTAATGCCATTTACTTCTATATTACAGGTTCTATGTGATTTAGAGGTGATCTTGAGGAAACCAAGTGAAACGAGTCAAAAAGAAGCTAAAAAGAGTTGTCACAAATGCGACATAATCCTGGAAATTACGAAGATCTCAGTGATGGGAATTGCGAGAAGTGTATCGCAATTTCGAATGAAGGAAAATCAGGCTGTCATCGCAAATGCGAAGAAGACTTCGCAAATGCGAAGACAACCAGGGCAGTCAACCTTCGCAAATGCGAAGTGTTTTTCGCAAATGCGAAGTTGAGCAGTATAGGCATAGTTAGCAATTGCGAACTTACGTTCGCAAATGTGAATATCGAGCATCAGACCTGGGCAATTCTAGAATTTCATATCTTTTTGGCCCCAAACCATTTAATACCCAAACCAGCGGATCTTTGGCATATCTTTTGGTATATTTTCAGTCTTAGGGCTAGAGAGAACAAGTTTTGGGAAGCTAGGGTTTGCACACACACTTTGGTCTTGAAGATTTGAAGCTTGTGGTTGAGAATTTCTTACCCATTTATGTTTATTTCTTCATTTCCTTGCTTTGTATTGTATATCTAAGTGTGTAGTATTTTATCCAACACTTGAATCTTGTTTATGGAAATATTCATATTTAAAGTGTGGATTAAATGCCTTGTTGTGCTTATGTATTGAATGATTTTTATCCTTTTATGAACTTAGTTATTGCTACTTTAATTATTCTTGTTCTTTTATGTTTCCAAAGGGATTAGTAAACCCTAGGACTCGCCCATTAACTCTGAAGTAATTTTGGGAAAGATTATTTGGGGTTGGGAAAGATTAATTAACAAGAACTTGAGGCTTTAACCCTCATTTTATAGATTCTACCTAGGGATAGGATTGAACTACTCGTAGCCATATCCGGGTGTGGTTAATCTCCTAATTGTTTTAGGGATAATTCAATTAGGAAGTCTTGTTAGTCTTCGGAAGAAGCTGATATAGAATTATTACCCGTGGCTAATTAACATAAACTCGCTCATATTTGTAAAATCATGAAATACACTGGATCGTTACTTGAGTGTAATTCCCGATGCATTCATTCTTGTAGTCATTGATCATTTTACTTGCTTTCTAGTTTAGTTTACATTTTTGCATTTAGTTATAACAATTTTCTAAACCAAAATCTACGTGTTTGGCATTGCGCGATAAGTGATAATTCTCTTACATTCCTAATCGCCTATATATTGTTCTCTGTGGGATTCGACCCCAACTCATAGTTGGGTAATTATATTGCATGCGACCGTGTCCATTTACTTTTTAGTTGTGGATTTGGACGTCATCAACTACTTTTTGAAACGCCCAGATACTGTACTAAACAAAATCAGTAGGCAAATAATAGGTCCTAACACTCGCATTAATAAGACTGCTTCTGTGTATCACTGCTCGCATGTTCCTTACATAGATATCCTGCCTATAGGACTTTAAGATTAATAAAGCATGTCAATCAATTGCGTGCATTTGTTGTTTATGTGTGGAGGTCAATATGAGCCCGTGTCTGCTTTTTATCTGAAAGTCCTAACTGTTTTTTTTTTGTCGCCTAGTATTTTACAACTTTAAGCAACCTAGGCTCAGTCCAGAACCATCCCAAATAGAGGTCTTAATGCCTCCAGGACCATAGGTAAGGGACGGGTAGTGCACGCATAGGAAACGAACTAGAATCAACTAGAGCACTTTAAGTAACAACTTAAAGATAGTAATCGGGTAGCAGGAGATGATAGTCTGTGCCCGCTGGATAATATGAGTAACACCCCATCCTTGAGGGAGTTACGAAGTATTATTTATGTTGCACGGGGTGATTAGGCTAAAACATTTAGGACCCCCCCCCTCCCCATCCTTATTAAATAATTCTCTCACTTCTTTATTAGACTAATTCATGATTGAGTTCGGCTGGGACCCAGTTGTGGACCTCGAGGAGTGCCTAACACCTTCTCTTCAAAGTAATTTCGAGCCCTTACCCGATCTCTGGTGATGTAAATTGGTATAACATGAGTTATCTGCTGTAGGTGCCCTAACGCACCTTAATCCGTTAGGTGGCGACTCTAAACCAATTCCATTTCCTTACCCTCTCAAAAGGAGTTGTCAAAATGTCGAAACCCGATTTCGCGAGAAAAAGGGGGTGCCACAGCATGGCGACTCTGCTGGGGACCTTTAGGCTCTTACCATTACGAACTTAATCTACATGAATTAGTCCCCCTCGATAAGCGTGTTTTGTTATTTTGTTATTACTTGAATATCCCGCTCTTATTTTCCCTTTTATTGCTACATGCACATCCTCTTCCCAATTTCCCTTTTTATATAAACTCGCATCAACTCTCCGTTTAATTACAACTTGCCTTTCCCCTTAGTTTCCTAATCATGTTTACTTGCTCCAAACTTTTAACTTTGCTATATCATGTCTCTCCCCAATCCTTACCCCCTTTATTTGCTTTATTACAATTCCTTTATTTCGCGAACTGACTTCTTCCTTGTTTTTCTTCCCTTTATGCCTTTACGTTCATTCAATACTGCATTTATTTTCAAACATGTGAAAATACTTGACAATGTGTTATTTATTTGCATAATGCATGCTCAACATCATATTCCACTCATGCGTACTAATACCATAGCAGCACTTGATGAGTGTTTGCGCTCTTCCTAAAATCACCCTTTAAATTTGGAAAGGCTTATTTGCGGTAAAACTAGTCGATCAGCGGTGCAATAGACGGTTCCGTGCCTTTCTCTCTCAAGCTGTCCGCTTGAGGGTACCAGTCTAGACTTCTATAGAAACCTTACTTTGATAATAACTGTACATGCATCATGATCAAACCTAGCCTGGGTTAATATGTTGTCTGCATAATAACCCTCTAAGAAAAACCTTGTTCAAAGTCCATCGGGATTTCAATAATCCCAACGGGCGCAAATACGACATGTGCATTATTTATGTCACGACCCCAGTTCACCCTCCATGAACATGTCGTGATGGCACCTAGTTCCTACAACTAGGTAAGCCTAACAATGCGGAAATAAAAACCTAACTTGAAAAATGGTTAAATAAAGCTAAACATATTAAAATAATGACTGCATATAAGGCCGCTCGGCCTATACAACTCAAAGGAAATGCGGAAGTCTACAACTCAATCCCAAATCCCGGAAACTCACGGGAACCACAGGCTAATAGAAATACTGTAAATGCTCTAATCTCCAGAATGTCTACATCAAAAGTATGATATAATCTAAACACTACAGATAGAATAAGGAAGGAGACTCTTCGGCCTGCGGACACTGCAGATATACCTCGAAGTCTCCGTAGCTCTCCTCGCCTCAAGGATAGTGCGCCTGAGTGGAGGTACCTGGATCTGCACATGAAAAACATGCGCAGGAAGGGCATGAGTACACCACAGCGGTACTCAGTAAGTGCCAAGCCTAACCTCGGTTGGGTAGTGACGAGGAAGGTCAGGGCCCTACTGAGATAAAATATAATAATAAACTAACACTATGAAAAACTGACAATAATAATGAGTACAGCAGTGAGATAAGACAGGTTAAACAAGGCAATATCAAATACACAAAGAACGGAACAACCACAGAATACGTACTCAATACCAATGGTAACAATGAGGATCTCCCAGGATACCGTCCTGTAGTCCTTTTCTCAACTGTCCAGTGCATCTCCCGGGATACCGTCCCGCTGTCCATCATATGAGTACATCCGAAGGATCTCCCGGGATACTGTCCCGTAGTCCAACTATCAATGTGCAAGGGGATCTATCGGGAATCTAACTCGCAGTCCCAATGTAAAGTGCAGGGGGGATCTACTGGGAATCGAACCCGTAGTCCCAAAGTAAACAAACAGAGGGGGAGCTACCGGAATCCCACATCCGTAGTCCCAATGTAAATGCGCAACCACAACCAGAAGATACTAAGAAAAGAAGTACAAAGACAAGCAACAGGTAGTACTAGCCTAGCATGCTTCACGTAGTTCGGTCAAGGCAACTTAAGCAATTAGGCAAATTGGATCAACTAAACATGCTTTTCTAATCTAACACAGGTTATAATTCCAAGTACAATAAGGCAAATATGAAGGAAAGCTCTGTCTCAATATCTTAAGTAAAAACCAGATTTTCCACAATTGGCTCAAGTACGCGCTCGTCACCTCGCGTACCAGGCACTCAAATATCAAATAACAAAACCTAAGGGGAAAGGTCCCCCACACAAGGTTAGACAAGCCACTTACCTCCAACCGGCACAAAATCAACTAGAAATCACGCCCTTGCCACGAGTATCCAGCTCCAAATGGCCCAAATCTATTCTATTCAATTACACATTGTAAATTACATCGCAAACAACTGGTTTATCTATTTAATTCAAAGCTACGGCGTGAAATTAGGTGAAATGACCAAAATGCCCTTCAGGCCAACATCTCGGAATCGAATAATTTTCACATTTTCAGAACCCTCATACTCTCACGAGTCCAACCATATAAAAATCTCCCAAATCGGAGGTCAAACACCCACTCGAAAACCCAATAGTTTAGCCTATAAAGTTTCACCCAATTTTTCAATTTTTGATCCCAAATTCGAATTTTAATGATGGATTTAACTAAAAAATGATGAAATATAACTAGAAGTGATTAAAGAAACGTTACCCAATAGTCTTCTCTTCAAAACCCTCTGAAAATGGCCCTTCCCCGAGCTCAATTTGATTTTTCTAACTTATGAAATCTAACCCTCGGAATTTCTATATCTGCACGGGCATTTCCGCTTCTGCGGACAAGGGACCGCATCTGTGGTCCCGCTTATGCAGAACAAATGTCGCTTCTGCGGCTATTAACTAAAATCCAGGGGTTCCGCTTCTGCAGTCTTAAACCGCACCTGCGGCGGCCGCTTCTGCGGTTTCTCACAAATGACCCAGGGCCGCATCTACGATAGAAGTCTCGCAGGTGCGTAACCGCATCTGCAGTTAAATCTTCCGCACCTGCGGAAAGCTGAGGGAGCCCAAATTCCGCTCCTGCGATGGGATGGCCGCTTATGCGGCTCCGCTTCTGCGGTTCCCAAGCCGCAGAAGCGAAAATACCAGAAGAGAAGAATCAACTGCTACAACACTTCAAAATTTTCTCCGTTAACCACCCGAAATCATCCTGAGGCCCCCGGAACCTCAACCAAAAGAATCAATAACACCTAATACCTCATTCAAACTTGTACCAATCTTTAAACCACCTAAAACAACACCGGAAACTCGAATTAAACAAGGATTTGAGCCTAAGAACTTCGAATTTTATCAAAATACACTTTCGATGAAAAACCTAATCGAAACACGTCCGAATGACCTGAGATTTTGCACACGCATCCCAAATGACATGACGGAGCTACTGCAACTTCCGAAATTCCAATCTGACCCTCGGATCAAAAACTCACTATCGGACCAGAAACTTTAAAAATTCAAACTTCGGCATTTCAAGCCTAAATGAGCTACGGACTTCCAAAATATATTCCGAACACGCTCCCAACCCCGAAATCACCTAACGGAGCTAACGGAGCCATTGGATTTCCATTCCGAGGTCGTCTTCACACTGTTCCGACTACGGATCACTTTTCAACACTTAAGCTCTCATTCAGGGACTAAGTGTCCCAAAACTCTCCGAAACTCAACACCGAACGTCCAGGCAAACCAAATTAGCAGAAATGAACTTAGGGGAAGCAGTTAATAGGATCGGGGCGTTAATTCTTAAGACGACCGGCCGGGTCGTCACATCCTCCTACACTAAAACATTCATTCGTCCTCAAACGAGCATAGAGAACATACCTGAAGTAGTGAAAAGATGAGGGTACTGGCTGCGCATATCCCGCTCGGTCTCCCAGGTCGCCTCCTCGGCCGGCTGACCCCGCCACTGAACCTTCACTGAAGCTATGTTCTTTGACCTCAACTTTCTGATCTGCCTGTCCAATATTGCCACCGGCTCCTCAACATAGGATAGATCCTTGTCCAACTGGACTGAACTGAAATCCAACACATGCGACGGATCCCCGGGATACCTCCGGAGCATCGAAACATGAAATACCGGATGAACTCCGGCCAAACTGGGAGGTAAGGCAAGCTCATAGGCAACCTCCCCAACTCGCCTCAAGATCTCAAAAGGGCCAATAAACCTCGGACTCAACTTCCCTTTCTTCCCAAACCTCATGACACCTTTCATAGGCGAAACCCGAAGCAGAACCTGCTCACCAACCATATATGAAACATCACGAACCTTCCTGTCCGCGTAACTCTTCTGTCTAGACTGGGCTGTACGGAGTCTATCCTGAATCGTCTTAACTTTCTCCAATGCATCCTGAACTAACTCTGTGCCCAATAGCCTGGCCTCACCCGGCTCGAACCAACCCACCGGATATCTACACCTCCTACCATATAAAGCTTCATACGGCCCCATCTGAATGCTGGACTGATAACTATTGTTGTAAGCAAACTCCGCCAATGGCAAGAAATGATCCCAAGACCCTCCAAACTCAATCACACACGCACGGAGCATATCCTCAAGAATCTGAATAGTGCGCTCGGACTGTCCGTCCGTCTGGGGGTGAAATGCTGTGCTCAGCTCCACCCGAGTACCTAACACCTGCTGCACGGCTCTCCAGAATCGCGATGTAAACTGGGTACCTCTTTCCGAAATGATAGAAACTGGAATACCATGCAGACGGACGATCTCCCGAATATAAATCTCCGCCAACCGCCCCGATGAATAAGTGGTACACACAGGAATAAAATGAGCGGACTTGGTCAGCCGATCCACAATAACCCAAATGGAATCAAACTTCTTTAAGGTCCGTGGGAGTCCAGATACAAAATCCATGGTGATGCGCTCCCATTTCCACTCCGGAATCTCTATCTGCTGAAGCAACCCACCCGGGCGCCGGTGCTCATACTTCACCTGCTGGCAGTTGAGGCATCTAGACACATAGCCAACTATATCTTTCTTCATCCGCCTCCATCAATAGTGCTGCCTCAGGTCCTGATACATATTCACAACACCCGGATGGATGGAATATCGCAAGCTATGGGCCTCGGCTAGAATCATCTCTTAAAGACCATCAACATTGGGCACACAAATCCGGCCCTGCATCCTCAATACCCCGTCATCTCCAATGGTCACATCCCTGGCATCTCCACGCTGAACCTTGTCCTTAAGGACAAGTAAATGAGGGTCCTCATACTGCTGCTCCCTGATACGATCAAATAAGGAAGACCGGAAAACCACACAAGCTAGAACCCCACTGGGCTCTGAAAGATCCAATCTCACAAACTGGCTGGCTAAGGCCTGAACATCCATCGCCATAGGCCTCTCTGAAGCTGGTAAATATGCCAAACTTCCCAAATTCTCCGCCCGGCGACTCAAAGCATCCGCCACCACATTGGCCTTGCCCGGGTGATACAGGATAGTGATGTCATAATCCTTCAGCAGCTCTAACCACCTCCTCTGACGCATATTAAGATCCTTTTGCTTGAGTAAGTGCTGCAAACTCCGATGGTCAGTATAGATCTCACAAGGCACACCGTACAAATAATGACGCCAGATCTTCAAGGCATGAACAATGGCAGCTAACTCAAGGTCGTGGACAGGGTAATTCTTTTCATGTATCTTCAACTGTCTGGACGCGTAGGCAATCACCCTACCGTCCTGCATCAACACCGCTCCAAGGCCAACTCTCGAGGCGTCACAATAGACAGTATAAGACCCCGAACCGGTAGGTAACATCAAGATTGGGGCTGTAGTCAAAACTGTCTAGAGCTTTTGAAAGCTCGCCTCACACTTCTCTGTCCACTGAGATAGGGCACCCTTCTAGGTCAATCTAGTCATAGGGGCAACAATCGATGAAAATCCCTCCACGAAGCGACGGTAGTAGCCCGCCAAGCGAAGGAAACTGCGAATCTCTGTAGCTGAGGACGGCTTGGGCCAACTCTACACGACCTCTATCTTCCTCGGATCCACCCGAATACCCTCACTCGAAATCACATGGCCTAAGAATGCCACAAAACTCAGCCAAAACTCACATTTTGAGAACTTTGAATATAACTTCTTCTCTCTCAAGGTCTGAAGCACGGTCCTCAGGTGCTGCTCATGATCTTCCCGACTCCGGGAATACACCAGAATATCATCAATAAAAATAATAAGGAACGAGTTAAGATATGGCCTGAATACACTGTGCATCAAGTGCATGAAAGCTGCTGGGGCATTGGTCAGCCCAAATGACATAACAAGGAACTCGTAATGACCATACCGAGTCCTGAAGGCAGTCTTCGGGATATCTGGCTCCCGAATCTTCAACTGATGGTAACCTGAGCGCAAGTCAATCTTAGAAAACACCTGTGCGCCCTGAAGCTGGTCAAACAGATCATCAATACGAGGCAAAGGATAACGGTTCTTCACTGTAACCTTGTTCAACTGACGGTAATCAATACACATACACATAGAACCATCCTTTTTCTTCACAAACAAGACAGGAGCACCCCACGGTGAAACACTGGGTCGAATGAAACCCTTACCAAGCAATTCCTGCAACTGATCCTTCAACTCCTTCAACTTAGGAGGAGCCATACGATACGGAGGAATGGAAATGGGCTGAGTGCCCGGCAACAGATCAATGCCAAAATCAATGTCTCTATCGGGCGGCATGCCCGGAAGATCGGCTGGAAACACATCGGGATAGTCCCGTACCACTGGAACCGAATCAACAGAAGGGGTATCAACACTAACATCTCTCACTTAAGCCAAATACGCGGCACACCCCTTCTCAACCATGCGCTGAGCTTTAAGAAAAGAGATGACTCTACTAGGAGTGTGATCTAAAGTACCACTCCACTTAATACGCGAAATACTTGGCATAGCCAACGTCACGGTCTTGGCGTGACAATCAAGAATAGCAAAATGGGGCGACAACCAGTCCATGCCCAAAATAATGTCAAAATCCACCATACCGAGTAACAATAAATCCGCTTTGGTCTCAAAACCACGAATAGTAACCAAACATGACCGATAAATGTGGTCCACAACAAGAGAATCTCTCACAAGAGTAGAAACATAAACGGGGGCACTCAAAGAATCCCGAGGCACACCCAAATGCGGAGCAAAGTAAGAAGACACATAAGAATAAGTAGAGCCTGGATCGAATAGAACCGATGCCTCTCTGTGACAAACCAGTATAATACCTATAATGACGGAGTCGGAGGCAACAGCCTCAGTACGAGCAGGAATAGCATAATATCTGGCCCGGCCCCTCTCTTGAGGGCGACCTCTATCTCCCCGACCTCCGCCCCTAGCCGGCTGGGCAGGTGGGGTAGCAGCTGGAGCTGTGACCATGGCCTGAGAACTCTGAGGAGCACGCTGTGGCTGAGCAGTCTGTGAAGATGCACCCCTACCAAGTCTGGGGCAGTCCCTAACCATGTGGCGTGTATCACCACACTCGAAACAAGCTCTGGGAGGACGCGGTGGCTGTGACTGACTAGGGCCAGGTCTGCTGGACTGACCTCTGGAAGCACCCCGCGCAGGAGGCGCGCTAGAAACTGGAGGTGCATAGTAAGGCTCCTGAGGTGTAGGTGGAGCTGGAGCACTGCCGGCTGCTGGAAGAGCTGAATGAACAGGGCGACCCGCATAACCTCTGCCATAACGACCTGCTGATGGGGTACGGGCACCAGAGTAGTGACCCGACTCTCGAGACCTCTTGGCCTCCCTCTCCCCTCGCTCCCTGGCGAGCATACCCTCAATCCTCCTAGCAATGCTCACTACCTGCTGATAAGGAATGTCCATCTCCAACTCTCGAGCCATGCTAGATCTGATGGGTGGAATAAGACCCTCAATGAACCTGCGAACTCTCTCCCGAACTGTAGCAACCAATGCCGGTGCATGCCTGGCCAACCTGGTATAACGGATAGCATACTCCGAAACGGTCATAGCACCCTGGCGCAAATGCTCAAACTCTGCGCGCCATGCATCCCTGAGACTCTGGGGGACAAACTCTCTCATAAACATATCCAAGAACTGGGTCCAAGTCAGTGTAGCGCCTCGACTGGACTGTCTATCTCATAAGTCCGCCACCAATCATATCGGTTCCCCGAAGCTGAAAAGTAGTGAAAGAAACCCTGCTGGACTCCACTATGCCCATAGTGCGAAGAATACGATGACACTCCTCTAGAAATCCCAAGGCATCGTCTGATGCTAATCCACTGAACACTGGGGGGATCATACTTCTTGAACCTCTCAGGTCTCCGCTGCTCGTCCTCTGAAGCAGCTGACCCATCCTCGGGCTGAACTGGCGCTGCAGGCGGTGCCAGAATAATCTTGGGAGCCTGCTCAACCTGCACTCGCTGCTCAGGAGTGCGGAAGGCGGGAGTCTGTGCTCCTCCCCGGGCCTGGGATGTGGCTGCAACAATGGGAAGCAACCCTGCCTGAGCCAAGGTGGTGTACATGCTCATGAACTGAGCCAAAGTCTCTTGGAGCGCTGGAGTAGTAGTGGCAGTAGTAGGTGTGCCAGGTGCCTGGGCTCCGGCTGGATCTGCTGGTGGTACCTCGGCGGCAGCTCGAACAGGTGCTCTAGCTGCACCACGTGCGCGTCCTCGACCTCTACCCGGCCCCGGCCTCTGGCGGCTGCAGTAGGGGGCGCGGGTTCCTGATCATCTCGAGTAGCACGTGTCCTCACCGTCTGTGAGAGAATAGAAGTCAGAAGTTTAGAATTGATGTCCAAAATATCGCNAATAGTTTAGCCTATGAAGTTTCACCCAATTTTCCAATTTTTGATCCCAAATTCGAATTTTAATGATGGATTTAACTACAAAAATGATGAAATATAACTAGAAGTGATTAAAGAAACGTTACCCAATAGTCTTCTTTTTAAAACCCTCTGAAAATCGCCCTTCCCCGAGCTCAATTTGATTTTTCTAACTTATGAAATCTAACCCTCGGAATTTCTATATCTGCACAGGCTTTTCCGCTTTTGAGGACAAGGGACCGCATATGCGGTCCCGCTTATGCGGAACAAATGCCGCTTTTGCGGTTATTAACTAAAATCCAGGGGTTTCGCTTCTGCGGCCTTAAACCGCACCTGCTGTGGCCGCTTCTGCGAAATACTTACCGCTTCTGCGGTTTCTCACAAATGACCCAGGGCCGCATCTGGATGGCCACTTATGCGGCTCCGCTTCTGCGGTTCCCAAGCCGCAGAAGCGAAAATACCAGAAGAGAAGAATCAGCTGCTGCAACACTTCAAAATTTTCTCCGTTAACCACCCGAAATCATCCCGAGGCCCCCGGGACCTCAACCAAAAGCATCAATAACACCTAATACCTCATTCAAACTTGTACCAATCCTTAAACCACCTAAAACAATGCCGGAAACTCGAATTAAACAAGGATTTGAGCCTATGAACTTCGAATTTTATCAAATTACACTTTCAATCAAAAACCTAACTGAAACACGTCCGAATGACCTGAAATTTTGCACACACATCCCAAATGACATGACGGAGCTACTGCAACTTTCGGAATTCCAATCCGACCCTCGGATCAAAAACTCACTATCGGACCGGAAACTTCAAAAATTCAAACTTCGGCATTTCAAGCCTAAATGAGCTACGGACTTCCAAAATACATTCCGAACACGCTCCAAATCCCGAAATCACCTAACGGGGCTAACGGAATCATCGGATTTCCATTCCGAGGTCGTCTTCACACTGTTCCGACTACGGATCACTTTTCAACACTTAAGCTCTCATTTAGGGACTAAGTGTCCCAAAACTCTCCGAAACTCAACACCGAACGTCCCGGCAAACCAAATTAGCAGAAATGAACTTAGGGGAAGCAGTTAATAGGGTATCGGGGCATTAAGTCTTAAGACGACCGGCCGGGTCGTCATAATTTAGAGAGGTAAATGCCAACATGCTAATCGTTAATGTGTAAGTAGTCGAATCCGGAGGGGGCAAGGGTCTAACTCTGTTTATTCTTGCAGAAAATGAGGCACAAAGTCCCCAGGTTCGGCATGGTCCGAAATATACCACTGTTATTGCTGGATTGGTGGGAAAACCTTTCGCAAAAAGCGATAAAAATCACGTAAAAAGGGTTCTTGGAAACTTACCCTCCTTATTGTACATCCAGCCAAACAACATGTTGATCGAGGCTGCTACTATGTTCTGGGATGGAGAAAGGGCTGTATTCCGTTTTGGCAATATAGAAATGACTCCTCTTTTGGAGAAAATAGGAGGATTCGCTAGATTACCATGGGATATTCCTGGTTTACTAGTACCAGAAAATCGCACTACCAGGGGGCTTCTGAAGATGATGGGTCTGAGAAAGAATGACGACTTGGCATGCCGGAAGAAGTCCTTAGACTTCCTCTATGAACGATACAGACATAGCAAATCTTACCGTATCTTTCATGACGAATTTTCCATCACTTCCCTAGGTTGGACTTATCATAGGGTTTTAGTATTCATCGCCTGCTTTCTGGGTATGATAGTGTTTCCAAGCTAAGGGGACAGAATTAACACCATATTGGCCATGGTAACCAAAGCTTTAATGAAGGGAATCGAGGGACAAATATATACTATTGTTCCGATGATTGTAGCAGAAATATGTCGGGCTATGGATCGTTGCAAGAAAGGGTTCAAACATTTTGAGGGTTGTAACTTGCTGCTGCAGATTTGGTTGTTAGAACATCTTCAGAGAGGCCAGTACCGCCAAGAGTTTCCACGGATTCCATTGAATGATCACATATCTTCCCACCATCCGAAAAGAATGACCTTTATCCCAGATAGGTTTGCACAGCCAAAGAATGCTACAGAATGGGTACAATTTTTCAGCAATTTGACCGAGGACAAAGTTCATTGGATGTTCGAGTGGTTCCCTACTAGCGAATTCATCATCAGATCCAGCGATGTTCCACATCTGGTGTTGATTGGTTTAAGAGGCATACATCCCTATGTTCCTATCAATGTAATGAGACAAGCTGGTAGAAAACAAGTCATACAGCGAGGCTCCAAAATGAGTCATTACAAAGCAGATTTTCAGGATGACACCGTTCCATACAAATGTGAGGCCCAGCACATGTGGCATTTAAAGATTATCGTGGAAAAGGATATCATCGAGCTAGATCGATATCACGCAGGTCATGTGTACTTCTACCCATCATGGTTAGAAGATAACATAGCAGGACTAGTCGAGCCAGGGGTTGGTCAAGGAAACAGGGTCATAGATAAGGCTGCTGAAGCACAGGTGAAGTATGAGAGGCTACGCAAAAGAGTCCTTGAGTCCGAAGCCAGGCATTTGGAACAACACAAGTTCGACATGGAGTCAATTAACGAGTGGAGGGAAATGGCTACAAGGTCGACAAAAAGGTAGGAATATTTGGAGCAGGGTCTAATGGAACTAGAAGGGAAGATGAGGATAAGGGTCGTAGACTGTCAGAATGCAGAGGGCAACAAAGTAGGACACCTAGCAAGGGCATACCTACTGCTGGACATGCACGACCTGGGGAATCTAATCGACGGAGCCAAGAGGGTCAAATATGGAGAAGGTCCCTCCGGGACCAAGTAGATTAGGTTTATCTATTTTTTTGAATCGTTTTGGAATTCGAATGTAATAAGGCAGTTGCCATTAGTAACTCATTTATTTATTATCGTTTTTAGGTTCATCTTATTACATTAATGAAATTAGGCATGTATCGACATTAAATCTCTCCAAATCTACTTGTCGCTAGGCTTACCTCGGGCACAACGAGGTTCCCCAAATTAGGACGCGAATTTACATTCCTGCAATACGTGTTTAAATACCGCAAATACTTTTCAGGATCCTTACTGACTTATTTCCTTTTTGCATTTTTTCTTTATTTTGATTATTCTCATCCCCTAAGGTTGGTTCGCACATACTGGAATCGTCAGCATATCACACCAGATCCATAGAGAATGCACCGGACGTCTTCTATATATAGAACCTCAACAAGAAACCAACAGAAACTTTCCGCGAGTATGCTACTCGATGGAGGTCAGAAGCTGCAAAGGTAGGCCGGAATTAGAAGAAGAGCAGATGAACAAATTCTTCGTTAGGGCCCAGGACCCATAATACTATGAAAGGTTAATGGACATCGAAAATCACAAATTCTCCGACATCATCAAACTCGGGGAAAGGATTGAAGAAGGGATAAAGAGCGGGATGGTAACCAATTTTGAGGCATTGCAGGCTACGAACAAAGCATTACAGTCAGGGGGTATATCAAAGAAGAAAGAAGTAGGGGCAGTGATGATAGCCCAAGGTCCAAAATCTCCACTCACATACCAAACACCTCCACCCACATACCAACCTTCACCTCCAAGATATCCTCAACCCACTACCGCCTATCACACTTATAACACCTAGCTAGCCTATTACCATTTACCTCCAACCCGTTAAAACTATCAAAAACCCAGACCCAATTTCGATCGAAGGTCGCCCAGACAATAGACCCCTATTGCTGAGCCCATCGACCAGCTATATGAAATACTGAAGGCGGCCGGATATGTCACCCCTATTCCCACTGTCGCCATGGAAAACTCCTCCCAATGGGTCAACCCGAACAAAACATGTGTGTACCATTCCGGCATGAAGGGGCATACTATTGATGAATGCCGCACCCTGAAAGACAAGATTCAGACCCTGATTGATACCAAAGTCATACAAGCAAAGGAAGTCGCACCCAATGTCCGCAACAATCCCCTCCCAGATCATAAGGGTGAAGGAGTAAATGTGATAGAAAGTGATGAAGAATGGGATCCTGAAGGGTCAATTAGGCTTATTCGGGAAGGTGACAACCCTAAGAAACCTGCAGTCACACTCACTCCTATTGTGGTACAGATACAGCATCCGGTTGAAGTTGAAGTAGCCACATCAGCTCCGTTTGAAATCGAAGTAACAGCACTTTCGACTACACCTACTCTATTTGAAGTAGAAGTAGCCACACCATTCACAGTGACGGTAGCATCCACACCACCCTTCAATTCCAACGCCATACCTTGGGATTATGTTGCCGAAGCTAGGCGAAAATCAAAAGCAAAAATGGAAGAGTCTGGTGCTGCATAGGGGATGACCAAAACTGGAAGAATCTATACACCTGATAATTTGGGAGGAACAAGCAAGGAAGCTGCTGCCCAACAACCCATCATTGAAACTGGTCCAGATGATCTCTGGAGAAAGTACAGGCAAGAGAATACTCTGTTGTTGATCATCTGAACAAAACCCTTGCTCAGATTTCCATTCTGTCGCTGCTACAGAATTTTGACACGCATAGGAACGCGTTAATGTGTTAAATGAAGCTTACGTACCCAACAACATCACCAGTGGAGAGATGGACAAAATGGTAGGGCGAGTACTTGAAAGACACAAAATCACCTTTCACGAAGATGAACTACCACCTAAAGGACTAAGTCACGATAGGGCACTGCACATTACAGTACAGTTTGAGGATAAATTCATCGCTAGAGTCCTAATAGATGGGGTTCGAGCCTCAACATTTGTCCGTTGACTACTCTAAAAAGGTTGGGTAAAGATTTCCATGAGATACGAGCAAGGAGTATGAATGTGAAAGCATTTGATGGGTCTCAAAGGGCCACAATCGGGAAAAGCAACTGTTGTTTGCAGATGGGCCCAACTTGGTTAGATGTTGAGTTTCAAGTATTGGACATATCTGCTACGTATAACCTTTTACTAGGACGACCTTGGATACACGCTGCTGGAGCTGTAGCTTCTACGCTACACCAGGCCGAGAAGTTCGAATGGAACCACCAGGAGGTAATCATTCATGGAGATAGAAGTAATCCCATTTACACCAGTCAAACCGTCCCGGTTGTCGAGAATAGAAGAAAGTTGGGTGGAGAAACTTATCACGTGTCAATGTAATTGAGAAAGATAAAATGGTAGAGCAGCAAAATAGAAAGCATACTGGCATGGTCAGGGTATAAACCCGGTAAAGGTCTCGGTAAGAATCTCCAGGGTAATTCTAAGCCAATACAACCAAAACGTCACGGTACCACCTTTGGACTTGGGTATCAATGCACCTGGCAGGTGTACGATGATTGGTCGCCGCCATGGCGTGGCCCCTATTACCCTCTTGAACAGTCGATACCGTATCTGCATCAGACATTTCAACAGACTGACGTAATATGGGGATCTGAAGAAGATGAGGCTTTAGCTGGCCTGAAGAATCTGTTCCTGGATGATGAACACATGGACTGTAATGTAATAGTTGAGGAGGAGGAGGAAGAAGACCTAACCATTCAGACTATGGAGAAGGGAGATGTTCTCAAGAATTGGACTGCTGCACCATCCCGGGCCCGTCGAGTTCCTGGGTAGCCTGGCAATTAGCATGATCTGTTTTTAAAAAAAAGCCATTTTAAGCATTTAAGATATTTCCAGTATTTTGTTTTAAGACGCATTTTGTTTTGAAATAATTGCTCGAGTCATCGAGCCGTACTTGTTTTGATGTTTTCGAGATTTAATTAATGCATTGTTATTTTAGTATTCATTATTATATTTTACATTTTTCCTCTACAGAACTATTATTACTTATCCTGATGAACCAACGACTGTGACATGTAATGAGACAACGCAACATAAGGATAGTGACTCAGAAGAGATAGATGAAGAGAATGTGATACCTGAGGAAATTGTCAGAGAAGTTGAGAATTTTGAGAATAAGCCTAAGTCCAACCTGGACGAAACTGAGATAGTCAACTTGGGAGATTCTGAAACAGCCAAAGAAACTCGCATAAGTATCCACTTGTCACCATTAGAGAAAGAAGAGTACATTCAGTTCCTGAAGGAGTTTGAGGACACCTTTGCATGGTCTTACGATGATATGACTGGTTTGAGCACATCCATAGTGACTCACAAGCTTAACCACAAACAATGGCACGAGAAATTACCATTTGCCTTATTGGGGTATCGTACCATAGTTTGCACATCAACCGATGCAACTCCCTACATGCTGGTTTACGGTACTGAAGTTCTCATTCCCGCCGAGGTCGAGATTCCTTCTTTGAGAATTATACAGGAAGCAGAACTCAGTGATGCAGAATGGATAAGGAGTCGCGATGAACAATTGGATCTTATCGACGGGAAAAGAATGAATGCAGTATGTCATGGTCAACTTTATTAGAACAGAATGTCCAGAGCTTTCAACAAAAGGGTCAAACCTAGATAGTTCACACCGGGGCAGCTGGTGTTGAAACGAGTCTTCCCACATGAAGACAAAGCCAAAGGAAAATTTTCGCCCAATTGGCAAGAGCCCTACATGGTTCACAAGGTACTAATAGGAGGAGCACTCATATTCATAGAAATGGACGGAGAAGTTTGGCCAAAGCCTATCAATTCGGGCGCAGTCAAGAGATACTATATTTAAATTGTTTACATTTCTTCATTTGATGTAACTGAACTACGCTTGACCTGATTCCCGTTTAAGAGGGGATACGTAGGCAGCCCTGTGGGTTCGGTCACATCTCAATAAAATTTCCATTTTTCCCCACAACTAGAAACTGGGATAGAATTTTGAGGAGGACCCTCAAAATTCCGGAGCAAGTCCAGCCAAAGTCGTCATATGCAAGATAGTAGAATCAGTTAAGTAACTGGGGCAGAATTTTGAGGAGGACCCTCAAAATTCCGGAGCAAACCCAGTAAACTTCGTCACATGCAGAACGCCTGAAGAATCACTTACTAAACTGGGGCAGAATTTTGAGGAGGAGGAGGACCCTCAAAATTCTAAAGCAAAAAAGGCGCAATGTCTCTAAAAGTGTCGCAGTCGTTAGTTCATCCAATTTACTTGATATTATATACCACTATGTTTTCTAAAATAACTCTATTTCATTAAATAAATGCATATTTTTCCAAAAACTTTATTTCTGTGGAAGCCAGATGTTACCCGGGGTAACTTAAACAGGATCTCCAGAGCAAAACAAGCAGACAAAGGCACGATCCAACCTCCCCCGCAAACTCACGATTTTTCTTTGGATGCAGGAACAAGGAATAATCACAAGTATGTGCGCCTTAAAATCATTACCTTCATAACAACCGGACCGCCAAGCACAAATATATCTCCAGCTAAGAAATACTCTGATCATATTTGCTATTTGTCCATTGCATGAGATTAAGCACTGTCTCAAATCTCGCATGAGGCTAAGCCCTGCCTCCCTATTTGCATAAGGCTAAGCATTACCTTCTCTTGGCATAAGACTAAGCTCTGTCTCAATTCTTGCATGAGGCTAAGCCCTGCCTCCTCAACTGCATAAGGCTAAGTTCTGCCTTCCCATTGCATGAGACTAAGCATTGTCTCCTCTTCTTGCATGAGGCTAAGCCCTGCCTCCCCATTTGCATAAGGCTAAGCATTGCAATCTCTTTTTATGAGACTAAGCCCTGTCTCAATTCTTGCTTGAGGCTAAGCCCTACCTCCTCATTTGCATAAGGCTAAGCATTGCCTTCCCTTGCATGAGACTAAGCACTGTCTCAATTCTTGCATGAGGCTAAGCCCTGCCTCTTCATTTGAATAAGGCTAAGCATTGCCTTCCACTTGCATGAGACTAAGCATTGTCTCAAATTTTGCATAAGGCTAAGCTCTGCCTTTCCAGCATGAGGCTAGGCCCTGCCTCCTCATTTGCATAAGGCTAAGCATTTCCTTCCACTTGCATGAGACTAAGCAATGTCTCAAATTTCGCATAAGGCTAAGCTCTACCTTTCCAGCACGAGGCTAAGCATCGTCTCTCCTTGCATAACCACAAATGTTGCTCTATTCCGAACCTTGCATTATTCTCTTCTTTCGGGGCTAAGCTCTGCCCCTGACCCTGCACAAGACTAAGCTCTATCTTGTTTTATCTCAAGCATCATGTCTCTGCAACTCATGGGCTGATATATAGCCAATTTGTCCAAAGGCGTCATAGTCCGAAGGCATCATCCTCATAGCTTGAAGACACCATGTCATGGCCTGAGGATCTCTCAATATTGCACATCATTATTCAAAGGCGTCATGGTTCAGAGGCACCATTCTCATAGCCCGAGAAGGTCATTTCATGGCCTGCGAATCACTTATCTCACGATTCATGGCCCAGGACGTCATGGTCTAAGGACATCATCCTTACCGTCCAATGACAACCTTCATGGTCCAAAGGGAGTCTGCATCATGTTTAAATTCTCGCAATAATCCATATATATTTGCATGCATCGTGTTTTAAGTTTTGCAGGTAATTCAGGAGTTAGCCGTTCTTCAAACAGGAGCAAGCTTCGCTCCGGTTTCCGCTCATACCATTCATACACGGCCATTATTCCGGACATAACCGACTCGCATCAATTACTCGCTTTTACTCTATGACCGTTCAGATATTTGCCCCGTGATACATCCGTTACGCTTCAGATTCACATTCATAACTCCGCATAAATCCATCCGATACTATCCTTCCCAAAAGAACCCTTTCCGAAACACACGACTATTTCTATAACAAATCCATCGGTTTCATTCACTGTTGGGTCCAGAACTACACATGGCCTGATTCCTGTAAAACCAGGGATATGTAGGCATCTCAAAAGCCAGAGTGCGGTCTATATTTTTTCAAATCACCCCACTCGATCAAAATAGGTCATTATTTCTTTACCCGGCAACTCTTTCATCCTTCCCAGGTAAAGAGGGGCAGCTGTTGATACCCAACTTTTCCCTCATATTTTTAAAATATACATATATACTTCCAAAATAGTGCATATGCATCATCACTTGATTTTTAGACATAACAAGCATTTCTTCATAATTTTCTACAATTTTAAGGGGTTTTAAATCAATTTATTCCTACATTTTACTATATAAACATTCATTAATTGCATCATAAATTATTTTATAATGATTTTTATCCTCTAATTTCATCATTTACACCCATATTAGGTTTTAAATATTTTTAACATATTTTTCATAAATACCTTTGCATTTTTAGGCTAGAATTGCACATTTTGCAATAATAGCCTAAATATACTTATAATTACTTTATTTATGCAAAAAAATAACTTTTTATATTCTTACAGTATTAAATAATTGTTGTTAATCGTTTTATGCACAAATAATGTTTTTACTATTTATTTGTCATTTTTTTACGAATTATTTACTAATTTTATTGGGTATTTAAATAATATCCCCTTTTCCTTAATCATTTTCGGACCTAACCCAATTACCCCAGCCCACTTGCTTAAAATCCTAGCCCTGTACAAATATTTTCGTATCTCTCACTGATTCGTACTTAACCCTAAGGTTAGGGTTTTCAGATCCTCTTTTGATTCAAACCAAAATTGGTTCAAACTTTAATTTTTAAGTGTTATTTCGTCTATATTCACTCTATTACGCATAAATCTGCCTATTTCTGTTAATTTCTTTTATTTACCCTAAATTAGGGTTTCAGACCCTAAATTTGGACCAGATCTGGTTCGATTATGTGTTATTTCGAATGATTTCTTGTCCACATTCATTGTATGCAATATGTATTTGATTATCTTTATTATCTGCCGACTTGTGAAGGTTTACCTAAAACTAGGGTTTGAGACCTTTCTTTGTCTTTACTGATTTTCTGATTGATACCCTTTCCTTTCTCGTATGGGACTGATATTTTCCTTATTTCTGTTCAATCTGTCATGTTTCCTTTATTTCTTTACCTTATTTTGCCCTGTAACTGATTGTTAATCGATTCTATGTGATATTTTCCTTATTCTAAGTGTTACTCTCTTGATTGCACGCCATTATTCTCTGATCAATTCACTGAACTCCGTATTATTTGCCCTAAAACTAGACTTCAATTGATTCTGTGATTAATTTCTTTCCTTGCTTATGTGTATTTGATTTCTTTCCGTATTTGTTCGCCTAATTGAACACTATTTAAACCTTCTCCCTTTTCCCCTTTAGACAGACTCGAACTCTCAATACTCTCACTAAAAAAACTTAGCTTTTTTACTTTGATTCTTTACTCGTTTGTTTCTGGACTTGGTCGGCCGAAAGCCAAGGCCAATTAATTCTGGAATTAACTACTGTGGTGTATTTTCTTGCTTTCATGCCTAACTGGTAAGTCATTATCCCTTGTCATTTTATTTTCTGTGTCTCCCTAATTTGTGTTGTTCGACCAGCATGTTTGAACTTTATTTTGAGCATGATTCTGCCTTTATGCATCTATGAGTTCATGATTGATACTGTTAATTGGTTATTTTGAATAATAATATGAATCCTCTTAAAACCTAGCTTAATGTTTTAACTTGTCTCATGCACATTGTTTGTTAGTCCTAAACCTGTTCTGAACTTAGTATCCTTAGGATACCACTAGCATGAAATTAGTTCATCAATCCTAACTTTACAGACTTGTATTGTTACCTAATTCATGTGCCCTGCTAAGAGGTTTGGTATCCCTCTGGATTCATGTGATAATCTTACTGTTTGCCTTAACACTTTGCCTAAATGTTTCTGTGATTAATAAGGTTGTCCTAAATGTTAGCATGCACACTTAGTGTAATTAGGTCTTTTCTGACTTGACCTGTTTGAAACTGTGTACTCTGCCACCCTTGCTTGTTTTCTTAATGCCATTATGCCTACATGTTCTGTGTTCTAAAATTCTGTTATGGTAGTCTTCTTCTGAGAAAATCCAAACTGTTTTAAATCTATCCCTACCTCTTTTTATATGTTGTTACTCTTTTTAAAAACTCCCAATCTTAGTCCTTTAGGTTCTATCCTCAACCACCCCAGTGTGAGCACTGCTCAGGGTCCATGAGACTCTCGTGAACTCTGACATATTGGGAACTGATTCCTTATTAAATAATTCTCTCACTTCTTTATTAGACTAATTCATGATTGAGTTCGGCCGGGACCCACAGTTGTGGACCTCGAAGAGTGCCTAACCCTTCTCTTCAAGGTAATTTTGAGCCCTTACCCGATCTCTGGTGATGTAAACTAGTATAACATGAGTTATCTGCTCTAGGTGCCCTAACGCAACTTAATCCGTTAGGTGGTGACTCTAAATCTATTCCTATTCCTTACCCTCTCAAACGGAGTTGTCAAAATGTCGAAACTCGATTTTGCGAGAAAAAGGGGGCGCGAAAAGCGTTTGGTAGCCGTCGCTGAAGCTGAGAAGGTTGATTGGCGACAAACCATGATCGACTACTTATTTTATGGGATACTTCCAGAAGATCCAAGGAGAAAGACCTAAATTCGCCGGCGTGCCCCTCGCTTCCTTTACTACAAAGACACTTTGTATCGAAGATCATTTGAGGGAGTTCTCTTGCGTTGTTTAGGGGAAGATGAAGCAACTCAAGCTATGCGGGAGGCATACTCTGGAGTTTGTGGATCACATCAATCTGGGCCGAAGCTCCACTCCATATTAAGAGGATGGGTTACTACTGCCTGACAATGGTGAAAGATTGCTTAGATTATACTCGAAGATGCAAGGCTTGCCAGTTTCACGCAAATTTTATACACCAACCACCTGAAATGTTACACCCTACTGTTGCATCTTGGCCATTTGACGCTTGGGGATTAGATGTTGTCGGACCACTTCCAAAATCTTCTAGAGGACATCTATACATCTTGGACACAACTGATTATTTCTCAAAATGGGCTGAAGTCGTCTCTCTCAAGGAAGTGAAGAAAGAGAATGTTGCAAACTTCATTCGAGTGAACATCATATATCGTTTCTGCATTCCTAGTTATATAATAACAGATAATGGCTAACCATTCGATAACAAATTGATGACCAAGATCTGTGAACTTTTTAGCTTCAAGCAACGTAATTCGTCAATGTATTATGCTGCTGCAAATGGACTACCCGAAGCATTTAACAAGACACTTTGCAACTTGTTAAAGAAAGTCGTCTCCAAGTCTAAAAGAGATTGGCATGACAGAATGGAAGAAGCTTTGTGGGCATATCGTACGACTCATCGCACGTCGACACAAACAACTCCATATTCTCTTGTTTATGGAGTCGAAGCAGTTCTTCCTCTTCAGCGTCAAATACCGTCCTTGCGACTCACTGTCCAAGAAGGTCTTACTGAAGAAGAAAACGCTCGTCTGCGCCTTGAAGAACTAGAGTCCCTTGATGAAAGAAGGCTAGAAGCTCAACAAAGTCTTGAATGTTATCAAGCTCGTCTTTCTCGTGCCTTCAACAAAAAAGCTTCGCTTGAGGTCCTTCCAAGTTGGCGATCAAGTTCTTGCAGCAAGAAGATCTATTATCACCTCTGGAAAATCCGGGGGCAAATTCACTTCAAAATGGGATGGTCCATATGTTGTGCAAGAAGCCTATTCAAGTGGAGATTACAAGTTAGTTGATGTTGATGGCATGAGAATGAGAATTGGCCCTATCAATGGGAAATTTTTGAAGAGGTATTATCCTTGAAGAATAAACGCTCCTTAACGCACGAGCCTAAACTGCATGTTGCTATGCTCCTGGCCCGCATGAGCCTAAACTGCGAACGGCACCCAAAAAGAAAAAGAGTCCGCTAGGTTGAAAACCTCGAAAGGGGCGGCCTAGGCAAAAGTTAGGACATAAAAAAAAACTTTCTTATTTTGAACTACGTTATGACTTGATCCTCTTCAACGTGGTACGCAGGCGACTTAGAGTTTCATTCTAAGTTCAGTCGCATAAGCTACACAAAAAAAATATGTTTCAACGTGGCATGATCATCAAAACTCGAGCTGAGGCATCACGTTGATTACTCAAATAGGCGCATATTATAAAAAGGAAAAAAGGCAATTTGTATCGAGCCAAAATGGACATTTCATTGCTTCAATGCTACAAGGATCCGATACATCATTGTCAATAGATTAAAAGGATGAAAATATTTATACTTGGTCCTATATGAAAAATCTAAGTCATAAAAGCAAATGACGCGAAAGATTGTCACTATCTTGTCTACAAATGCATTGAAGCGTGAAAGATATTTTATTGCTTCAATCTTATAAAAGTTGATATATCCAAAAAATGTGAAGACGAAAGGAATTAGACACCATCCTATGCAAAAGCCTAAGTAATGAAAATGATCGTAAACTAGGCTTTGTTGCTAGTGTCTTGAATGCCTTTTCAAGTTCGCTTCATTTCTTCAAAACATGATGCTACCATAAAGCTTTGCGTAGTTGAATCCAATGTGAAATGTTCCCCCATCATGTGGCCTAACTGTGAAATTTCTAATTTGGGTTCCGAAGGGTCATGCAATACATGATCTGGAACTTTTACTAATCCAGAAGGTCTTATGCCGCAAAGACTTCTATATGCATGCGAATATAAAAATTCACTGCAGTTGTATCGACTTCGCGAATTTTCTATTGGTAGACCGAAAAGGTTCTGCCATGAAATTCATAGGTACATTAGATCTCTGAGTTTTCTTTCTAACGGCATGAACGGATTGCAATTTCGACACTCCAAGCTCAAGATACAACTTTTTTTTTGCTGAAAGTACGCGAATCTGAAAGTTTACTACAGTTGAGTCAACTTCGCGAATTTTCTGTTGATAGTCCGAAAGGAGTTCTGTTATGAAATTTATATGAGTTTTAGATCTCTGAGTTTGCTTTCTGACACCGCAAACGTATTGTAATTCCGATACTCCTAGCTCAAGATAAAATTATTTTCGCGGAAGGTACACAAATCTGAAAATTCACTGCAGTTGTATCGACTTCGCGAATTTTCTGTTGGTAGAACTAAAAAGGTTCTACCGTGAAATTCGTAGGTACTTCAGGTCTCTGAGTTTTCTTTCTAATGGTGCAAACGGATTGTAATTCTGACACTCCTAGCTCAAGATATGACTTTCTTTAACAAGAGCGCGCGAAGCAACAAAGCCAACATACAAGACATGTGCTGAAATGTAAGAAAGAAATAATTGGGAGTAACGGAGGGAATCCAGGTCTCAAAGAGAGATATCACATACTAAAAAATAAAGATACTTTTATTTCTCCAAGAGATGAGTACTCCATTACATGATATTAGTTTTAAAAAATAATTCGCGAGTCGAGAATCCTAAGCAAGAAAAAAAAACTCTAAAATCATGGAAAATGTTTGAAGCTAAGGATTTGTTGGCGGCTTGTCTCAACTGCCCCTTTCAAGAGGGATAATTTCTCTGCTTCATCATCAGATAATGGATGATTGGATTCAATGGTATAAATCTCCCATTTCGGTAATGTCAATGTTCTCTTGACTCTTAGCCAACTTCACTTGTTGTTTATCCAAGAGCGCGATGATCTTCTTCTTTCTGGAGGCCAAGGCAGCTAGCTGTTTTTCAACACTCGCAAGATTGGCTTGAAGTTTTTCTACAGACTCGCTCACTTTTTCATATTCCTATTTTGCATCATCAAGGTATCGTCGTGCATTAGAAAGTAACTCTTGGTGAAATTTTTAGTCGTCTTGGACGATCTTAAAGCATCGTAATTTGCGTACGTCTTGAAGAAATCCTCAACAAGAGCTTCTAAAGTAGAAGTATCAGTAATATTTTCTTTCTTAATTTCCTCAAGAGTCAAAGCGATACTTTCCTCCAACATTGTGAAGCTATCCAGAGAATCAAGAGAGAACTATTTGATCCATTCACACAAGGTACACCACATCGTGTTAACAAAAGAAAGTTTAATACGAGAAATAGTCTCTTGTGGTTTGAAGTTTGGAGCATCAAGGTGCAACGGGAATGGAGTAGGATCGAAGGCTTTTTGACGTTTTGCTTGACTTGCGGCAGCATCCATCTTACTCGTCATGGCTGGCTTAGAAAGCATAACATCTTCTGGAAGAATGAGGTGCAACTCTTTGGGTAGACTCAAATTTGACAACGGAGCGTAGTTTGCAGCATGATGTTCAACACCATCAAATGAAGTGTGAGGACTTTTTGCGGCCACACCGAGGGAATTTGGGCTTGTAACACAGTCTTTCACCATATTGTCACCAAGTACATCTATACAACTCATCGACGCCCAACTGCAAAAAAAAACTTTAGTGTTAAAAAAGAAGAAGAAGAAGAAGAAGAAGAAGGGAGTAAATTTGAAAGAAATAATATTTACTCATTTCTCCAGTTTAGACAACGGCATCGTTGAGCTAGGGTCACCCTCTACGAAAAATCCAGTATCGATACTAAGAGCATCCAAGTCAGCAAACTCACTATGGCTCGTGTCCTTAGCCTTCTTCTTTGAACGATTCCAATGTATGCCATGACTAACATCACTCTTGTTCGAACTGGAAGTTGCACTAACATTCACAATCTCATTGGGTAAAGCAAAAGCTTGAGTCCTTTCCTCGTTTGTTGGCACGACGTTGGTTGTCTTCGCAACATCTTTGTTTGATGAAGTAGCAGGCGCTTTCCTTTTGCAAGGATTGTTCGTCACCTCCACAATGGCAGTAGTTATCTTGGAAGTCAACAAAACATGTTTAGCTCCTTTGACCACATGGGCATCCCCGCCCGTCGAAGGGGTAGACTTGGATAAGACCTTGGTGCTTGGCGAAGGATCTTTCGATCTTAACTTGGACTTGGAAGACCCTTCGTGAGTGTTCTTTTGACGCTGATCATCTTTGGAGGATAAAGGAATATCATCTTTCCTTGGAACTTCGAAAATGATATGAGTACTTTGTCGGGAAGAGTGCACTCGACGAGCTGACCACCAATCTGCATACTCACGAGTCATTAGAGGCCCCTCTTCTGATGGACGCGTAGGGACAATAACCTTTGACGAACCTCCAAGACGAACACAGAAGTCCCAGAATTGCACTAGCATTTTAAGTGAGCCGTCATAGGTTCGCTCTATGAGTTTGCCAGGAACATCTTGACAAAAGCCGGATTGACGACTAAACCTATGCGGGCTATAAGATTCCACAATATGAATGTCATCATGCCTAAGGGTGATGAAGCTTGAGTGAAGACTTATAAAAAAGTCACTCCAAGAATTCGATTGTTCGCCACAATCGGTAAGATGCAATTCCCTCCCTTGTAGCATAGCCAAATGGTGAAGTTGTCACGCACTAACTTGTTGACACAACTCGCGGGCATTACTAAGGTCAAAATGCTTGGCCATATTCTCGCCAAAAACCTTACACATTTGCGGACCTCGTAGTGGATGCTTAACACGATAGTATGCGTCAAAATATGCTCCTATCCATCTATATACATAATGAATAGGAAAGAGTGCTTTGCAGGCACTCAAATCTTGAGAAGTGGAGACCTCTTTCAAGCCATGGTAGATACTTGCAAGAACTGGAACCGCCAAGGAAAACTTCTCTCCATGAGCCATCAAACTCGCGATTTTGAAGACACTAGCACCAATGTAGTCGACCTTCTTGTTGGGGAACACAAATTTGCAAAGCCAACATGCAAGGAAAGCCGCCAAATAAGTCTCAGCTCTAAGTGACTCCTCCACGCCAAGCTCAATAAAGGGGGCATTCTCCTCGTCGGTTCAAGGTAGGAAGCTCGCATCAATATTTCCAAATTATGGTTCAACTACGGCCTTGTAGTCTGATTCCTTGATGACTTTTGCGGAGGTTTGGCATACCTACTCGGACCTCGAAACCAAAACTCCACCCAATCACGAATGGAGACCTCATGGACATTATCCTTCATGAGTTTGTAGAACGCCGAGAACAGGTGTAGGCAACTTCTTGGGAGGAAAAGTTTTCCTTGATTGTCCGCTTATGTCAACTCCTTAGCTGAGGGGATAACTTTGTCGTAGAAGTACCTATGCACCGGAAGGCCTCCGATTGCTCGCAAGTCCCACAAAGAGATGAAGAGTTCACCAATAGAGGTAGAAATTTTTGTTTACCGTGAAAATGATAATTACAATTATATTTGATTTTGTGGTTCTAAAAATACGTGATCTATTTTTATGCTAGTTGTTAAGCAATGGATGCTAAGTAAAAGACTAGAAATCAAGATTGCAGCTTAGAGACGGTATGATAATCGAACCAAACAGTTGGAGATCGGGGCCTCGAGTTGTCGTTTATATGGCCTCGGGGTCGAGTTGGGCGACCGGCTTAGAACGATCGAGGGAGGACTAACACTTTATGAGAGCTACGGTGATGGATCTTTATGATCAATGATAAGCAATAAATGAAGAACAATAAATAGAACACAATGAATATAAATAATAAAATGAAGTAATGAGATCAAGAGAATATGTTAGAGAGCAGAGAGAATGTTCTTATGTATTTAGTATTGAGCAACAGATGTCTACAAAATGACAAGGATCCCCTTTATATATGAGGGGGAACATAGTCCAAATGCATTAATTACAAAGATTTGGGGCTGGTATAGCCATTTAATGCCCTGATACGGGTCAGAGCTAGCCTACTAGACTTTGTCAGCTCTAGTCATGCGCCTAGGGAGCTTCCCACTTTCCTATCATAACTTCGACTTGCACTATCTCGAGGTTGGACATCGATGGTCCCTCGGGTGTAAATCTCGACCATAGTCTCGAGCCTTTGGAAAGCTTGCTTACGAAGTGTCGTAATGGCCAAAAATTGGACCCTCCGATTTTACCGCATACAGTTGTGCTGGTAGATGGACGCCAAAGCTCACAAAAGGCACGGAGGACATTCTCATTGTAGTCATATGTGAACAACGAAGCAAAGATGGCATCATAGACCTTGATGCCATCGAGAGTCAACTTGTTGCTGGCAAGAACATCTTCTACCCACTCCCAATATTTGGACGTATAGCGAACTTCACCAAAGGTGGAAGGAGGAACACTCCAAGTCGCGCGACGTCCATCGTGATCACGATGAGGACTAGCAGACGCGACCTTCCGATGGGTGGAGGACTTCAAAAGTAGGACCTTCATGTTGGTTTCTTTGCCCGAAAATCTGTCCAATGCATCCTTTGTCTCTCTAGTTGACCATTCTACAAGATCAAGGGAGGCATCAAGCGGCTTTCTAGGGAGCGGGAAAGCACCTATCACCGGAGGATGAACTTTTAATGCGAGAACTTGGGCGTGTGGATTCTGCTTGTCGCTAATAATCTAAAGGTATGGATATGGTGTATCGTGGTCGATAAAATGCATCCTTTCTGATGGAATTCACAGTCCTATGTGTTGCTCCGAGAGTCTGCAAAAAGAAAAGGGAAGAATCTATGAAAACCAACAAAACTGAAAGGGGCAGCATGTCACAATATATTGCCTAAATTCGAGAAAATATCTTGTAAGATATCGTAACATTCTGATTATGATTTTTACCTATGTCGTAGCTCCGGAAGTCTAGTTTCCGCAGCTGCAAATCGCTCATGATTTCGACGTTACTACACAAAGATATGATTTTTTTTTGGTAGAGACGCGCAAAGCTGAAGTGTCGAGTGTGACAGAACTTGAACGAAGTTTAGGAAGCTCATTTGGGATGATACAATGCAAATTTAAATTCAAATTTTTGATATTTTGCAGAACCCTGAGTCTAGTTTCTGTTGCCGCAAACTGGTCGTAATTTTAATTTTCCTACACCAAGATATGAATTTTTTGGTTAAGACGCGCAAAGCTGAAATATCAAACACGACAGAACTTGGAACCAAGTTTAAGAAGTTCACATGGGACAGTATAAAGCGAATTTAACCTCAATTTTTGACGTATCTTGCCTCTAAGTGTCTACTTTTTGGATGATCAAACTGATTGAGTTTTATAAGCTCCTGCGATGAGATATGATTTTTTTGATAGATGCACAAAGCTGGTAATTCCTGGCAGCAGCTGCAGCAAAAAAAAACATTAGTCTGCTCTCAGGAGAACTGAGCGACGTGATTGCGTAATACCAACTATTGAAAGAGTACCTACTAAGATCAACCAAAATGTGGTACTGTTGCTTTCATCAAAAGTGGAGGACTGCTGCTATAGAAACGATACAAGGAGAAAGTGGCAAATTTATGGGAACAAGCAAGGGAAGAAACTAAGGAAATTCTTGGTTTTCAAGTTACTGACATATGTAAATAAGGAAATACCATGTCCGGTTTGTACATGGACAAGTTTGAAACCAGGAAACAAAAAGAAAGAAAGGCAATTAAGGAAATTCCTTCGGCAAGAAAGAAAGGCAATTAAGAAAATTCTTTTGGCAAGAAAGTAGGAAAATTTTCGCTAGTTGTTTTATGAAACATATGGTTAGTCAAATTAGAAGTTTGCTCAACCCAATTAGGAGATGAAATTCATGCTCTTTCATATTTAAAAAAAAGGTACAACTGGAGCCACGATCAGATAATTTGAGAATGAGCCATAGCAAAGTAGTACCCTTGAAAACAAGGAATTTTCAAAAGGAAACTGCTAAAAAAACAAAAAAAGGACAGATGACTGCATCGGTACTTCAAGCATGTCTTCACGTTTCGGTAAGCCTACACCCCGACAAGCCTTGAAGCAGGGGGAATTTGTAGACAACTAAAATTTTACTAAATTTAAATCCATAAGAAATTTGGATTTTATCATAAATTAAATACTAGTCAGAGTAAATATTATGAGCTAGTATGATCGGGATAATTATTTAAATCTAATTTCATTGATTCAAATAAAGGTCCAATATTTTATTGGACTAACCCGTCAATTGATCTTCTATCAAATGGGTTGGCCCATTGATGATAGGCTATAATTACGTATTTTAGTTGTGAGCACGTGATTTTTGCCCTATATGAATTACTTCCATAGATTCAAAACACAATAATTTCTTTTCATTATTTGCAACTTTATGGATTTTTGGAAAAATACAAAAAAAGGTGTTGCATGTGCATTTAGGAGTTAATTTTGCATTTTTATAATTGTTTAGTAATTAAGTTGTTTTAAATAAAAGAAAATCACCAAAAAAATAGGTTAATTTGCATTTTTCATTCTATATTTCAATTTGGAGTAATTTTCCTTTTAATTGTTCGGTTATTAATTTTGATAATTATCGTTTAGGCTTAATTAGTGTATTTAGGTCAATTAGGTTCTAGGAATTAATTTAGATTTTTGGAAGAAAAAAAAAGAAAAGAAAAATAACAAAAAGAATTAATTTTGGAAAAAGGGAAAGATTTTGAAAAGAAAGAGAGATCAGATTTTATATTTGGGCCAAAGTTAATTAAATTGTCAAGCCCAAATCAAACCCAGCCCAACCCACTTCTTATCATTAACCCGCCCATACCCACGCCCCAACCTGTTTGGCTAATCCGACCCACTCCCTAAATACACACGCAAATACAATCTCAGAGAGCCAACACGCAAAATCCCTAAATCTAACGCGCATTGTGCTTCTTCTCCGAAGAACACGCGAACCAAGCCCCAAATTCCGTCCAAATTCAGGCGAGTGAGTCCCAAATCCCTAACCCACGCGTTCCCCCATCCTCCTCTCACCGTTCTAACGGTTTCTGACGTGACATTCCCCTCCCCTCTCACTCGCTCGATTTAGATGTATATCACAATTGGAAGGTTCTAGAGGCGGATTCGCTGGATGAGTGTGAGGCATTGGATTGAGTTCATTCAATCTGAGCCCTACATTCATCAAGGGATTCGTTTTCAAATAGGGCCAGTTCCGATTTTGAGAGGGGGGGGGGGATTGGAGAACAAAAATTTGGAGAAAAGTTGAAAGGCTTGGATTATTTTCTGGTTTTCTGATTCCATTTTCTTCTTTGAAGAGTACTTTCAAAGTTTAAGAGAAACATATATACGAATTTTTATTTTTTTGAGTCCGTCTTGGAGTTCCAAAGAGATGAAAAGCTGAACTGAAGTTTAAGTTCGGGTTTACTGTTGTTGTCCTGTTGAATTGCTGCTGAACCTCGCTAGTATTCGAAGGCGAAAGGCGTGTTATTAAGGCTGTAATTACTAACAGAAGTTTGCGACTTCAGGTTTGATTTTCTTTTACACCATATAACTCTGTTTTGGCTGTTCTTGAGCTATGAAATGGACTGAAGTTTGAAACAATGACTGAGATTTGTGTAGTTGTCCTAAGCTCATCTCACTGCTCTATTTTTTGTTTCCTTTGGTTTGAGTTAGCTTCTTCCCTGATTTCATATGTGTGCTAGGGAGTGTTTGTATGGTCCTCGAGTCTCAGAATCCATCGAAACGTGTGATTTGTGTGTTCGTCTGCCTCGTCTATCACTGTTCGATCATAGTTAGTTCTGAAAATGTTTGGAGAATTGGTTCCTAAACTGTCTGAAGGTTAATTTTGCTTGGCATTCTGTTATCATAAGCTGTCGGAGTTGGTTTGTTATTGCTATTTGAATCAGCGAAGGACTCGTGTATTTTTCCTGAAATTTCATGCTTATTCATGTACTAACCTTAAAATCAGTCGAGTCATGCATAGTTTTCATTCATGCCTTAACGTTAGAAATGCATGACTATCTAGACGCTTGAATTCTTATCAATTCGATCAACTATCTACCTGCCCACAGTTCTAGTGATCTGCTTCACTTTTGGCTAGGATTGGCATCATTGCAGATGTTACTCTACTGGAATTGGGATTAAAGATGCATGTTGTGTTGTTTGCTGAAGTCAGTTTCTAGCTTTGTTCATGCCTTGTTGTTAAAGATGTATAGGTCATTGGTTCCCTTTCCTACTTCTTTCAAACATGAGTAAGTTGCGTCAAGCAATTTGAAGTGCTAGGTTCCGTTAGAGTGTTTGCATTTGGCAGCTGTGATTGTGATAATCCTGTTCCCTAGATTTTGGTTTAAAACAAGAGGTTAAGTCAAAGTTGTCATGCGAAATAGGTATGTGCAGAACTGCATCCATTTCTTCTCTTTCACTTGAATATCAGTCTTGCATTTGATTTTAAAATGACTGAATCATCCATTTGGTTTAGATTGTATTCACTCATACTGTATTGCCAACTATAGATCATCATTAGCCTCTTTGGACCTCTGTTTAGACTTCTATCCCTGCTGAAAATTTCTCTTGTCTCGCACTGTTTAAGTAGCAGGTTTTCACAGGTTCTTGAGTTCAAATTCTGCACTGTTGGTTTTCATTTGAATAGCTGAAGTCTTTGTGTTAAGCTTTAATCCGTGTGAATCTGCTTTATGACCTGAAATTAGACATACGACCAAACACTCTAAGACTCCTGTGAATTAGCAGTACTTAGGAGTAGTCCAGTGATTTTCATTTCACAGTTGCGTATTTGATGAGGTGTATTTCTGTTGCCAATATTCTTGTGAGCTTGTTATTCAGTATTCTAGAAAACAATACTAATGTTTCTACCAGAGGATCGTCGCGCTCTGAAATTTTTCATATACTTGAACATAACAAAATTCTTTTCTTAGAGGTCTTTGACAGTTTGTACAATTGCAATTGCGTGTGTGTAATTCTTAACTCCATTTTCTCTAATGAGCACTCTTTAGCTCTTGTAAAGCTCACTGCCCTAAAGTTTTGGGATGCCTGAAAACCAATATGACATTTGAAAGTAAGGGGGAAAAGAGGCTGCTGCTGGTTGTTTCTTCGTGGGCGCCATGGTTGTGCTTGCCATTGGCGATCGTTGGCAAGTGCATTTGGACTTGGACAATATTGAATCCTGCTTGTATCTGTTTCATGATAGTTTTCCTTTGCTTAGTTTAGTTTAAATGCTTAATTGTTGTCTACTTGGTGGATTGAGCCCATGGAATGGAAGTTGAGGCAGCTAATACAGGTTTGGCTTTGGGTTGTTGTCTTGACCCAATAAAGTAACAGAATATGGTTTAATCAAAATTGGCGAGGATGTGATTAGCAAGAATTAAAAACATCTTTGAGGCCCTATGTTCAGTAGCCATAGTGAATACGCAGGAATGCTTTAAATACGCTCTAGATTAAAAATACGATCGTGGTTGCGTATACGTTCGCGTAACATGACCATGATCCTAAATTAATTCGGAGTATGCGTTCGCGCAACTTCGCTCAATCTTTTCTTAATAATAAAATAGGTTACAAGCTTTTAATTACTTTTAGCTCACATAAGTTCATTAAAATCACATATGGCCTTTTAGTAATTTTGTAGGCTAGATAAAAATAATATTTCGTAGAATATCTTTTAGGGCCGTTTAAAATACCAAGTGTGGTTGCGTATACATTCGCGTAACACAACTACATTTCTAAAAACAAAGCCGGAGTATGCGTTCGCGCAACTTCGGCCCAAACTTTTCTTAATAATAATTAAGCGTTATTAATTGTGGACACGTTCGCGTGACATGATTTTTGATGCACCAAACAGGCGGGTATACGTACGCGTAACCCGTCTCAAGATAAATTTTTTTAATTAAAAGCGGTGAAAGAAGCAAAAGCATATAGGTTCTAAAATCAGTAATTAAATATTTGATTAAGCCAAGTATGATCAAAGCGACTGTGCTAGAACCACGGAGCTCGGGAGTGCCTAACACCTTCTCCCGGGTTAACAGAATTCCTTACCCGGATTTCTGGTTCGCAGATTGTATACAAAGTCATTCTTTTCCTCGATTCGGGATTAAAACCGGTGACTTGGGACACCATAAATCTCCCAAGTGGCGACTCTGATTTTTAAAAAATAAATCCCGTTTCAGTTGTCACTTCAAGTTGGAAATAACTCCCTTACTATACCCCTTTACGGGGGTGTAGTAAGAAAAAGGAGGTGTGACAGCTCTGGCGACTCTGCTGGGGATAATGAACCCAGAATTTTTTGTTCAGGATTCAAGAATTTGAGCTTGTTTTATGATTTTTACTTGGCTTATTTATTGTTGATATTATTGTATTTTGTGAACCTTTGTGCTAAATGCTATTTGTTTACCGCTTTAATATTGTTGAATTGTATATAATTGCCTTCTTACGCCACCCCATTTGAGTCTTCTAAAATGGTGCATACGTTTGCGTAGCCCGATTTTCTGTAGAAATTATACCAAATAGAGCGAGGCTGGGCAAGCGGCAAGGCCGGGAAGACTTTAGTGCTCCCGATACGTCGCCCCCTCCTCGGTCCCAGTTGTCCGCTCGGGTACCCCAAGTCTAGACCAAAACCCCAGCATTTTAACTTAGAAAAACACAACTTCATGCCGGATCCCTAGTAGGAGCGCTTGTTTGCATCACGTGCATTTGACTTAGGGGACTCAACACAGGGGTTGGGTCCATCTAGGACCGGTGTATCCAAAATAACAGACCTTCTTGATGCATCCTATGTGCTACATGTCGCATTTATTCAAGGGTAAAAAGGTCATTTGGCGGACCAATGATAGCTGAGGGCAATGAAAAAATGAAAAAGAAAAAAAATGGAAAAAAAGAGAGAGGGTGAAGTGTGAAGATAAAGCGAGTTGGGTCCAATTATGTTGTTAAAAAAAAAAGAGTTTGAAAATTCAAAAAAAAAAATTTTGCACTTTTTCATTATTTTTCGAAAAATCAAAAAATCAAAAAAAAATAGAAAAAGAAAATCCAAAAAGATTTTGCATGTTTCACCATTTTTCAAGAAAAACCAAAAATATGTTTTTTCTAGATTAGTTGTTTTCAACCGTATCCAATCTGCCCAAACTACGCATACCTGATTCTCGTCTTTCGGGGCGTGATACGTAGGCAACCCACATAGGGTCCGGTCTTCTTAGTAAATCCTAGGTTCTTGGCTTTGCGGGGTCTTAGCCAAATTTTGCACTTCTAGCCACCTTTTGGCCACATAAGTCATTTTGCAAAATAGCTTCAACCATGTCTTGCATGTGTCTAGTAGGGAATGTTATTGTCTCACATAGTGTTGGTTTAAGTTTTCCCATACAGGTGTGGATTTACTTAGCGGAGTTGGAGCATGACAGAGCCTAGGACATCTAGTCAGGATCGCTCATTCAGAAATGGATTAAAAGAAGATTTTCTTTTCTTTTTGTGTTTTGAGTCTGTTTTTTTATTATGTCGTCTTTTACCTTTTAGTTTTGAAAAGTAATGCCGAGTTTTATTATTATTATGGTACTTTCTATTTTGCATTTGAAAAGGTGTAAAATAAATCAAAAATCCTAAAAAAAATTGCATTTTATATTTCCGTTAGGAATTTTCTTTAGAATACTAATTGTAGAAATGAAAAAAAATATATATTTGAGGTGGTTTTTCCTTTAGGCAATTAATATCTAGGACTTAAAATAAAAATTATTTTTATATTTTCTTTACTATATTAGGACCAAAAATTCAAAAAAAAAAATTCTTTTAGTACCTTGTTAAAAGTTTTCTTTAAGGTATTAATCTCAAAAATCCAAAAAGATTTTCTTTTGAGGTGTTTCTTTGGGAAATTAGTGGAAAAAAAAAGAGTTTTTACATTAGAACTTTAGGATATTGTACATAGAGAAAAAAATATACTTTATTTTTGTTTATCTTAGTATTTCCTCTTTAGGCAATCAAAATCGAAATCCAAAAAAATATTTTATTTTATCTTTTTCATTGCTTGTTTCGAAATCTTGTCGAAAATTCGAAATAGTTTTTCTTTAGGTTTATTGTTTGGACTTCATTTCAGAAAAAAAAACGAATCTAAAAAATATTTTTACTCTTGTAGGATTT